>NC_052158.1:151639174-152371304 GCF_902713615.1 Scyliorhinus canicula | reverse complement strand
GGCTGTACCACCCTGGCTAGGTTCTCCTGGGCTTCCCTTCTCTGCTGGCTGAATTTCTCATTTAAGATGGTCACCAGCTGCTCCGTTGACCACTTCGACAGGCCCCTTCGACATCTTAACCTATGGCGTGCAAAGATTGTCCTGCTTCACCAGCTCCTTTCTTCTCGACCCACTTTTGGTCCGTAGATCCATCCACCAGCCACACCAATGGAGTCTCACTTTCTCCTGGCACTCCTACACCTTTTTCCCCCTCACATTCATGGTGACCAGCCTGGTTGGGGGGCTCCCCTGCTGATCAACCATATCCAAACTTCCACCCTACAAACAGGGAAACGTCCAAAAGAAATCCACCTTGAACGGAAGCTACCAAATGTGTGGCCGCCACCGGAAGTCCTATCTGGCCCCTTGTGCCTACTCCATCATTCAAATAGATCATGGCTGAATTGATTGTGGCTTTAATTCCACTTTCCTGTCTGCCATTTATCTGAAGTTCCAGAGGGCATTTGACAGAAGTTCCTCAGAGAGATTACTAGTTAAAAGTTGAAGCTGGTGAGGAAATTGGCTGAATGGCAGGAAATAGTATGGATTAAGGGCCGGTAATGTAACAGACAGAATGCGACTATTCTTGTCCTGCAAGATCTGTATTGGGGCCTCAAACTATTTATTGTAATCATTAATGATTTGGATATAAAGTCACATATCTAAATTTGCAAAGAACACAAGGATAGGCAGTATAGTAGGCAGTGCTGATGAAATCATAAAATGTCAGAGATATTGATAAAATTAAGTGAATGGAAATTAAGTGCAAAGTGGATTTCAGTGTAGGCGAATATCAGGTTATCCATTTTAGACCCAGAAGGATAGAAGAGAGTACTTTCTAGATGGTGGAAAGGCAGAAACTGGAGGTTCAAAGATACTTTGGGGGGTGGGGGTTCTAAAACGTTGTGAACCAATACAGAAAATAATTAATCGTGCTAATCGAATGCCATCCTTTATATCCAGAGGTGTTGAATATAAGGGGATGGAAGTCATACTTCAGTGATCTAAAGCCCTGATTAGACCAAGTACTGTGAGCAGTTCTGGGCACCACACTTTTGGAACGATACATTGACCGTGAAGGGATTAAAGTTTGGATTTACTTGAATGCATCTGGGCTTCAAGTTCAAGAAACTAGGGTTGTATTACTGGAAATTATAAGGATGAGCCTTTATTTTATCGAAGTCTTCACAATATTATGTAGTACAGGTAGGAAGTTTGACGACACTGTTTCTGCTGCGCAGGGAGCCGAGGACTGGGCATAGTCTACAAATTTGAGCCTGACTTTTTCAGGAGTAAAATTAGCAAGCACTTGTACTCATGAAAGATGATTGTTAGATTTTTGCTGGCCAAAGGTATTGGTGAATTATGTTGCAGATCAGCAATGATCTCAAATGTGGCAGAATAGGCTTAATAGGTCTCCTGTTCCTTTTATAACTAAGGAGGATATTGAGTTGTCTAGGTTTGGTGAAAAGAAAGCCCCGAGCAGTTTAAATTTTGATTGAAATCTTATTGTGGACTCGAAGAGAAAATGCTGGAAGATCTCAGCAGGTCTGGCAGCATCTATGTTTCGAGTCCAGATGACCCTTTGTCAAAGCTATACTTTTGACAAAGGGTCATTTGGATTCAACGTTAGCTCTTTTCTCTCCCTACAGATGCTGCCAGGCCTGCTGAGATTTTCTAGCATTTTCTCTCTGGTTTCAGATTCCAGCATTCGCAATAATTTGCTTTTATTCTATTGTGGACTTGACTGTACAATCTAGGCTGACATTTTTGTAAATCATAGAATTTCTACTGTGCAGAGGGAGGCCATTCAGCCCAACGAGTCCGCACCGATCTTCTGCAAGAGGCACCCTACCCACATCCACTCCCCTGCCTTATCCCCATAATGCGACTTAACCTGGACACCAAAGGACACTTTCATCATGGCCAATTCACTTAATCAAACAACTGTGGACTGTGGGAGGAAACCAGAGCACGTGGAGGAAACTCACGCAGACATGGGGAGAAGTGCAAACTCTACAGTCTCCCAAGGAATTGAACCCGGGTCCCTGGCATTGTGAGGCAGCAGTGCTAACCACTGTGCCACACCGTGCTGCCCTTCAGTGCCATATTGAGAAAATGCTGTATTGTCAGAGGTGCTGCTTTTTAATGCATTTGCCTGCTCAGGCGGATGTTAAAGGTCCCATGGCAGAGTTCAGAAATGAGCAAGATATCAGGGTAAACATTTCTTCCCTCATTAAAACTACCTGAAAACTTGAATATTTGATACTTCATTCATTCATTTACTGTTTAGGATCTTCCTGTGTGCTTTTTGCGTGTCACGTTGTAAAGCCTGTTTGGTTTAATGAAATCATATTTACGCCACAGAAGGAGGCCATTTGACTTATTGAGTCTTTGCCGGCTTTCCACGGAACAATCCATTTGGTTCTGTTAAGTCCCTTTATCCCTTCTGTGTAAATGCATCACCTCACATTTCTCTGTATTAAGTTCCACTTGTCTGCCCATTCTAGCCTATGTCTTGTTGCTGTTGATTAGTATCATCCTCACTGTTTACCACTCCTCTAGTTTGGTATCATCAAATTTTGAAATTTTACTCATTCCAATACCCAAGTGATTTATATAAATCAAATAAAGCAGTGATCCTCGCATTGAGCCTTGAGGAGAACCACTGCCTATCATCCTCTGAAAAATAACCAGTTAATACAGCTCGCTGTTTTCTGTCGTTAAATATTTTTAAAAATCCAAGTTGACATTTGTAGACTAAAGGCTTAACCCGAATAAGAACAGACCGAGCATCTGCAAAAGGAGCTTTGTTACAGCGATGTCACTCACTGAGAGCAGATGACTGAGTTACATCTCAGAAGGCAGGTATGTTTCCGTCCTGCATCCAGGATGTCTGTCTGTAAATAGTTAGCATGTAAATAAATGGGTTGTCTTTGAACAAAGATTGTTGCCTCCAGCTAGATCTCTTTGAGAGTAAGAAGACAACAAATTCTGAGACCAAATTACAATAACAGAACACTGTGAGGCTCGAGCCTCAATATTATTAACCAATCCTTTAGAATGTAGTTCGTAAAATGCGTTTTTTTAATAAGTCCATATACACAACATTCATTGTATCCTCAGCATCAACTTTTTTGTTACTTCATCAAAACTTCAATCTGAAAGGGCGGCATGTGGCGCAGTGGATAGCACAGGGACTGCGGCGCTGAGGACCTGGGTTCAAATCCCGGCCCTGGGTCACCGTCCTTGTGGAGTTTGCACATTCTCCCCATGTCTGCGTGCGTTTCACCCTCACAACCCAAAGATGTGCAGGTTAGGTAGATTGGCCACACTAAATTGTCCATTAATTGGGGAAAAAATAATTGGGTACTTTGAATTTATTTTTAAAAAACTTGTTAAAAAATTCAATCTGATAAAGGTGCTTCATAAATGAAAATTAAATTATAGGAATTATGAAAATTATCCAAATGCATGGAAACCAAGAATGATGAGAGGGAAGGCAGAATAAAACATTTTAAAAAAAGAATGAGTTTTTGAAAGAAACTAGCAAATTTAGGATTCCTGAAACTAGACCTGGAGAGGGAGCAGAGTCCACTGACACCGTGAGACCTTCCCTGCCCAATGGGCAGCACAAGAATTGTGGTACATTATTGACCTTAATCACGTTTTTAGTTCGATGTTTTAAGTTTCATTTGTGATTGTTTTGTTGAAAACAGTATGAAATGAAATGAAAATTGCTTATTGTCATGAGTAGGCTTCAATGAAGTTACTGTGAAAAGCCCCTAGTCGCCACATTCCGGTGCCTGTTCAGGGAGGTTGGTATGGGAATTGAACCATGTGCTGGCCTGCCTTGGTCTGCTTTAAATGCCAGCGATTTAGCGTAGTGTGCTAAATCATCCCCTTTAAGTATCCCCTTTAAGGGGCTGTCTCTTTAATTTGTCCCTACAGTTTATTTGATTTAGTTTACTTGGTTATTTAATTTACCTCAAAATAGAGTATCCTCCTAGGGGTACAAATGGTTATCATTAACCTTGTGATTTTTGACACATGGCACTCATTGTACTTAGCCAGATAAGCAGCTATTTTCCTTTACTGCTTCATAAAATACGTGCTCGGTCTTTTTGTTTCTGTTTGTTTTGTTGCACTTAACTCTTGTGGCACATGGTGAAAACAACAAAGTAAAATCGCTGAGAAAAGGCAGGCCTAGAAAGTCTAGTCTATATAGAGAATCTTGGGAATGCTGTTGAACTCCTGAACTTCTCATACCAATTTGCCATGGTTGATTTTGTCTGATATATAAATTACTTTACTTTGACTCGCATATTTTTGTTATATTGCTCTACGATCATTATTTATGTTAAAATCATTTTTAAAATTTAATGTTTCACTTCTGTTAATTATGATACATGGGTTCATCAGCTTAAAGGAAGTCCGAGCTGAGATAGACTAAAAGCTGTAGAAATTGTTGAAAAAAGGATAAAGCTGATGTGACTACATCACATTGAAGCTGTTGGTATTGGCACTATACTCTGCATACATCCTGGTTGATCATTCCAGACCTTTGCCTCCGACCGATTTGCATTGCATTTAAACGAGCTGAGATATTCAACCTGGAAAACAAAATATGATATTTTAGCCGTTTTATGTTCACATATTCTTGTATTTAAAATGTATGCTATTAGACTGCCCATCATGTAGTTTAGCTTTGTTCTGATTGTAGAGGAAACTCTTCTTTTGAAGTTGTGACTGCCGACTCTTTAGTTATTTCAGTTGATCATTGACCAGTTGCACATTTTCAAACCAATCAACAGTCTTGACTCTTTCAAATACGGATCAATTTGCTGTACAGTTCCAGCATTTTGTGTGACTTTCTCCTATTTCCAGAATTATGAAAGGTTTAAGTACATAATTCTGTGAAAATGTAGTCACACAAGGGCAGCAATACTTTTATAGGGGCATAAAGTATAAGAGTAAAGAAATAATATATTTGCATGAAACATTAATTCCTTCGTAGCAGCAGCTTATATTTGCTGTTGACACTTGCTGTGAAGCCTGTGGGACACATCTTTTACTCTGGCATTTTGAAAGGCAAGGAGTCACCGATATCGTAGCCAAGTGTTGACGCCAGCATCAAAACCGGCGTGAGCGACGCTGGCGTCAACGGGCCTCTCCTCTTCTTCAGGGGCTAGAGCGAATGCCGGCCTAAACAGCTGGCGCGGGTCTCTATGCGCGCATTCGCGGGTCCGCGATTGCGCGCTAAGGCCGACGCGGGTCGAAGCATGCACCCCACGGCCTTCTCTGCACCGGTGCATGCGTGTGGTTGCCGTCTCCGTGCTGGCCCCCGGGCAACATGGCGGAGCCCGGCACGGAGGAACGTATGCCCCCCCACCCCCGGAATGGGTGCGTCCGCCGATCGGTAGCCCGATCACAGGCTTGGCCACCGTGGAGCCCCCCCCCCCACAAAGGACATCCCCCGCAGCAAGAACGCTGAGGTCCCGCTGGGTGGGACCATATGTAAACGCCGCCGGCGGAACTCGGGCACCCGGCCCGTTGAGTGCGGAGAATTGCTGCATGGGGGCGCTTTCAACGGCCCTCCGACTGGCGCTGCGGCGACCGTGAGGGCATGATTGGCTACGATTCTCTGGTCGGCGGCAAATCGGCAGCATGGCGGGATCCCCCCCCCTCCCCCGGTGCCGGCGTGGGCTCGGAGAATCCCGGCCAGGGTTTCTGGCTACAGTCTCAAGACTGCTCCAGGGATATGGATCGAACTGAGTGCCGTAGTGTTATGTCCAGTTTGTAGAATATATAATAATTCCGTTATCAGAGTTACAAAGCCAGAGGTCAGAGTGTGGACAGGGACAAATCCATAATCCAGCTCCTTGCCTGCTCCAAAAACCAATTCAAATTGAATCCAATTCATGGTCCCACATAGAGAGAATCCAGGCATTACACCTGACCATGCGCTCATCTTGCGCCAAAATGCAGAGAAGTGATTCCAGCATTTTTCTTACTTGGATTTCATGTTTATTAACTGCAGAGTCGCAATGAATTGAGAGGTGATGTTATAACTGGAGAATGGAATTCTTTCCTATTTTTGGCCGCCATTGTTACCTGTTGTATGCCTGTACAACCTGCCGAAGAACAATGTTGCTTCAACTTCTTCCAATGAAATTCGCTAATTCAAAAAATGTGATGCCTTCATTTCCTATACCAGTAATCCGTGAGATAGAATTTAATGTTGTGACCCACACTTGTAAAGTACCAAGTTCGGATCTCCCAAACTAAGATTTAAGGAGAGAGCTTCATCCTGCCAGGCAGAGTTTCATTCAAACCCAGTTCTCAGAGGTGACTGATCATTCTGACATAGTTTTCACATATTTCCTGCAGACTCAGAGACCTTTAATTGCAGAACAGTCACAACATTCCAAAGTAAGGAGCATGAATCACTGATTTCTACTGTGGTGAATCAGCGCTGACTGACAACTTGGGTGTGGATTCGGTGCTGTTAGTTTCGGGTGAATAATCCTTCTGACTCCATAATATTTTTGGCAGGGTTACTGTTAATTCTAATTGTATTTCTGAGTAAAATGCTCCTGCAGTATTTTCTGAAGAATGGACACTGAAAGTGTTTGTTGGTCTGTCATTTTTTCATGATCCAAATGTTCATTGATTTTTTTTTGAGAACCCCCTGATATCCACTCCAGTTTACATAATTACCATGCTTCATTTTTTATATTTATATACTTGCCTATAAAGCACACTTTTCCATCAGTCAGCATTATTTAAACAGCTTTTTGGAATGTACAAAAACATCACAATGGTATTTGCAATTAATCTTGAAATGACGATATCATGGGGACTTCCGGTGATGGCGGGCGGGAGGCAGCCGCGCGTTGGAGGGCTCCCGTTCGGGAATGGCATTGTCGGGGATTGACTCCCGGTCCTAGGGGCAGTGAAGGCCAGGGGAAAGCACAGGGAGGGGATATGTCGAGGACCAGTTAAAAAAACGGCTGTGAAAACATTTGAAACATTCGTCGGGGAGTAGAAAGGTCACCGTGGGGTCACCTAGGAAAATGGAGGCTCGAGCACCAGGGGCGGCTGCATTGCTTACGGCTGAAGAAATAACTAAAGGGGGGCGGGGGGGAAGAGAGTGGACTCTATGGTGACCATGGGCGGTCCCGGACTCCTTTCTCCTTTTTCTTCTTTGTATTTTGTTTCCACCATGGGAGGGTTTGTTTTATTGGATGCATATATTGACAGTTGGGCGTTGTTTGGAGTGGTGGGAGGATGGGATCGTTATTAAGGGGATTGATTTTGTATTTGTTACCGTTTATTGTTTGTGGGTAGGGAGTAAATTTTGGAGGAAAATGTGAAAATGGAGAATAAAAACATTTATTATAAAAAAGAAATGACGATATCACTATACACCCTGAAAATCTGAGATTGTCAAACCTATCAATTATAATTAAAATAATCCGATACCCCAGTAAAATTGAATGATGCATTATTTTTGCACTGTACATATTGTTAATATTAATTACTATGTTAAGGCAATTACTCAGAATCCAAGATAACTTTTTTTTATAAATTTAGACTACCCAATTCATTTTTTCCAATTAAGGGGCAATTTAACGTGGCCAATCCACCGAGCCTGCACATCTTTGGGTTGTGGGGGCGAAACCCATGCAAACACGGGGAGAATGTGCAAACGCCACACGGACAGTGACCCAGAGCCGGGATCGAACCTGAGATCGGGATCGGCGCCGTGAGACTACAGGGCTAACCCACTGCGCCACCATGCTGCCCTGAATCCAAGATAACTTGACTCATCACTGTCATGTCCTGGCTTTAGCAGCTTCTGAATGACATTTCCTCAATAAGGGCAGTTTCACTGAATGCAGGGCTGTGCGGTCTGCCCGCCCTTCATTTGGTTGGCACATTCCACCCACACTAATTTTGTTTGTCTTGCCTGTAATTAGGAAGCCAAATCCAGTATTGCATGATGCAACCACTAGAAAGTTGTAAATGGTTATTTCAAATCTTGCCTACCCCAGCACAGAACCATAGACTTTGCAGTGCAGAAGGAGGCTATTCGGCCCATCGAGTCTGCACTAGCCCTTGGAAAGAGCACCCCACCCATGCCCACGCCTCCACCCTATCCCCGTAATCCAGTAACTCTTATCGAACCTTTTTGGACATTAAGGGCAATTTATCATGGCCAGTCCACCAAACCTGCACATCTTTGGTCTGTGGGAGGAAACCGGAGCACCCAGGAGCTGTGAAACAACTGTGTTAACCACTGTGCTACCATGCTGCCCTTATCAACTCTTCGTTTTGTAAGCCTAGCTTGACTCATACATTCGTATTGTTGAAACATTTTGCTGTAGCTGTTGTGCATTGACATGAATATATATTGTTAAATATCCCTAGTACAGAGGTAGTGTCTTTGGATGTGTATTTAGATGCTAATTGTGAAAACACTTTACCTGCAGTGAATGGTGAAACTTGGGCATTGCAACAGACCCTGCAGAAAGTTGTTCTGATCCTAACTGATATTCAGCACTTGACAAGTCAGATCCCAGCTTGATAGATTCTAACTTTTACTTTTTTCAGAAGCAATTGAGGAGTCTCCAGCTGTACTGTTCACACAATGAATAAAACATCTATTGAACAAGAAAAATGAACTGTATTTTACTAGACAATAACATACGAAAGATTTCAACACAACACTAGTAAACGAGTCCAATCATGCTATTCTGTTGCCCCCAACTGTACGTTTATAGATACATACAACTTTGGAAAGATACCAATATCTATTTTGTACTCTTAATATTCAGGGTAATTATGTAGTACATGTAAACTAATAGGCAAACTGGTCACTGACATACCACACCCTAAAACAAATGATAGATGTCACGAAAGCAGATTTGATGGATTCTTTATCAATGTCCAGACACTTGTCATACCATGAGCCAACCGGTCTCGATGAAGCTCCTCTTTCTCACAAGATCTTCCAATCTCCATGCTCGAAGAACTCTGCTTGGAATGTTCTCCCAGACTTCACTTCCACTTCATCCAGGATTCACCTCCCGGGTTTCAATGTCATCTTTCGATGCTTCTTTTCCCAGAGTCTCCGTGTATATGCAAGCTTCACATTCCACAAACACTGTCAGATGCTTGGTTGTGCTAAGCCAAACCACCACTGCTCCAAAGGCTGCCTCCCAGAATGCTCTTGCTTCCCTCTAGCACACTTTCCTTAAAGTCCTCTCCCCGTAGCTTTCTCTAACTCCCAAGCCAATTAGTCTGCTTACTTTTAACTTTACTTAACAGGACTTGTTTCAGAGTCCTGTCCTTGTCCCTAAACGTGGGCTTCCTTCTGAGACTTGTTTCTGTGCTTCATCCTGGTTTGCTACCTTCTTGGGTTGAGAGCTTTTCCCTGTACCCTGCTCTTTGGGACACCTTTTCTCGAATGGTGTTCCTTGTGAGGTCACCTGACCTCCAGCTTTGCATTGTTTCGCTTTAGTCCTTTTTTTCTGCACGTTGCGCAGGGCCATTTCCCTGCTTAAGAAATAAAATAGAAATTAACTGTGCATGTGCGTGAAGATGATGAAATCCACTAACTGTGTATATGCGGACATTCTATGGCATGCACAGCAAACCCGAGGCCTGGGGGTAACTAGAATTTTCCGCCTCCAATTACAGATTCAAACAAGGTAAGATTTTTTTCTTTGCCATTTGACACACCTTCTCCCCCCTCCCCCCCCCCCCCCCCGGAAAAAATATATATTCACTTTACAATGGCCATACACATTTGCAAGGACTTCACATCATCAACGTCTAACACATAGCTTATTACATACTGTACACCTTGTTTCACAACTATTTGCAGGCAGCCCTAGACTTTCCGACATTTGAGTTCAAATGAATGGCGCATAACAAGTTTATAAATTGAAATCCTGTTTCGACTTTCCCATGTCGATTTCTACTGATGCCACGCCAGTGGCATTCATATGTGCGCGTCGACGTTCAGTGGCTGGTCCGATGCATTTTTACTGTACATGATGCCTTTATCTTTCCAAACTTGCTCTTAAAATTTGGAGTTTGTTTGCCCATAATAGTGACAGAAAGCATAATTTGATCGCAATTTTTTAACAGGTTCTTCATCAGTTGATGAAGTTCCGTCTGAAACCACAGGAAGGCTTCCAGTTTGCACAGGTCCAGTTCTGGAATCCATATTGCAGGAGGGATGTGATCGTATTGAAAGGGTGCAGAGGAGATTTACCAGGATGTTGCCTGGAAGGTTTTAATTATGAAGAGAGATTGGATAGACTTGGATTGTTTTTCTTGGAGTAGGGGGGACATGATTGAGATGTATAAAATTGAGGGGCATAGAAAGAAACTGTTCCCCTTGGTGGAAGCGTCAGTGACCAGGGGGCATAGATTTACGGTATTGGGCAGAGGGTTTAGAGGGTATGCGAGGAAAAGCTTTTTTACCCAGAGGGTGGTGTGAGTTAGGAATTCATTGCCTGAAAGGATGGTGGAGGCAGATGCTCTCATAACATTTAAGAAGTATTTAGATGTGCACTTGTTATGATCCCAGGGCATACAAGGCTATGGGCCAAGTGCTGGAAAACGGGATTAGAATAGTTAGGTTGTTGTTTTTGACCATAGCAGAGATGATGCGCCAAAGGGCCTTTTCTGTGCCATGTAATACTATGGCTCTACTGCTGGTAACCTCTTCAATTCCACCCGAATGTTAATCAGCCCATCTCAGGGTTGTATCTGCAGTTGTAAAAGCACAGAGGACTGTTTTATCATAGCAGATTTAAATGTCTGGACGGCCTTTTCAGCTAACCCATTTGAGGCCAGATGGCAGAGGGCTGATCTTACATACTGAATTCCGTTGGTTTGCGTGAAGTGTTGAAATTCTTCGTTCGTGAATGAAGTTCTGTCAGAGACCAGCACCTCAGGCAACTTTTGTGGCTAACGCCTGCCCTAGTTTATCAGTTGTGGCTAAGGAGGCCGTGGTCTTCTCTGCAGTTTTCTACATTTAAATAATACTCTGTTGTTTTGTTCTCCCTTCCAAAATGAACAGCTTCATGTTTTCCCACATTATACTCCATTTATCAACTTTTGTCCACTTAATTAACCTATCAATATATCTTTGCAAACTGTATCCCCCTCACAACTTCACTTTCCATCTTTTGACTTGAGACATGGCTTTCAAGAACCAATTATGTCATAAATTCAAGGACTACCTGTACAATTTTGTACAGTTACATCGGTTAACCCAAAATGTCCATTAATTCTGTATTAATTAATTAATAATCTTTATTGTCACAAGTAGGCTTACATTAACACTGCAATGAAGTTACTGTGAAAAACCCCTAGTCGCCACTCCGGCACCCATTCAGGTACACAGAGAATTCAGAATGTCCTAACAGCACGTCTTTCAGGATTTGTGGGAGGAAACCGGAGCACCCGGAGGAAACCCACACAGACACAGGGAGAACGTGCAGACTCCACACAGACAGGGACCCAAGCCGGGAATCGAACCTGGGACCCAGAGAGTGAAGCAACAGTGCTACCCACTGTGCTACCGTGCCGCTCTAACCAACTGTTCCGATTCACTGGTAATTTCTTTTCCTGTTCATGATTTTTCACAATACTTTGGTATGAGTGAACATAATATGGTAGAATTTTTCATCAAGGTGGAGAGTGAAGTAGTTGATTCTGAGACTGGGGTCTTGAATCTTAATAAAGGAAACTATGATGATATGAGGCGTGAGTTGGCTTTGAGCAATTGGGGAAGGTTACTTAAAGGGATGGTAGTGGACAGGCAATGGCAAACGTTCATGGACCGCATGGGGGAACTGCAACAATTGTTTATTCATGTCTGCCACAAAAGTAAAAGTGGGAAAGGTGGCCAATCCATGGCTTACAAGGTAAATGAGAGATAGTACTCGATCCAAGGAAGCAGCATGCAAATTGACCAAGCAAAACAACAGGTCTGAGGATTGGGAGCAGTTTAGAATTCAGCAAAGAAGGCCTAAGGGATTCATTAAGAAAGCTAAAATAGCGTACGAGAATAAGCTTGCAGTGAACATAAAAACTGACTGCAAATGTTTCTGCAGCAACATGAAGAGAAAAAGATTGGTGAAGACAAATGTAGGTTCCTTACAGTCAGAAACAGGAGAATTTATAATAAAAGTCGCCATAGTCTCAGATGACCATAGGCTGCTTTCCCCTTTGAGGGGGGAAAGCTGACTGGTGGTGATTTAACCTGAGGATCACCACACCTCCAGCAAGGGAAAGGATGAGAAGGCGGGCCTTTGTGAATAACCTCAGTGGTACAAGTATTTAACCTGCACTGCTTGCTTTGATCTGCATCATGAACCAACTGTCTAGCCAAGTGAGCTAATAGGGGACAAAGAAATAGACTAGCAACTAAACACATTTTGTTCTGTCTTCACCAATAAGGACACAAATAAAATACCAGAATGTTGAGGAACGCAGGGTTTAGTGAGAGGGAGGAACTGAAGTGCCAGGGGCCTGGGTTCAATTCCCGGCTTGGGTCACTGTCTGTGCGGAGTCTGCACGTTCTCCCTATGTCTGCATGGGTTTCCTCCGGGTGCTCCGGTTTCCTCCAACAAGTTCCGAAAGACGTGCTTGTTAGGTGAATTGAACATTCTGAATTCTCCCTCGGTGTACCCGAACAGGCGCCGTAGTGTGACGACTGGGGGCTTTTCACAGTAACTTCATTGCAGTGTTAATGTAAGCCTACTTGTGACACTAATAAAGATTATTATTATTATTATTATTATTATTAAATGGTGTTGGGGAAATTGATGGGAATGGAGGCTGATAAATCCCTTGGGTCTGATAATATACATCCCAGAACACTTAAGGAAGTGGCTCTAGAAATGGTGGGTGCATTGGTGGTCATTTTCCAGGATTCTATAGACTCTGGAACAGTTACTGCAGATTGGAGGGCAGCTAATGTAACTCCACAATTGAAAAAAGGAGGTTGTGAGAAAACAGGGAATTCTAGACCAGTAAGCCTGATGTCGGTAGTGGAGAAAATTCGAGAATCCATTATCTTTTTTTACAATTTAATAATTATTTTTTTTCCAATTAAGGGCCAATTTAGTCTGTCCAATTCACCTAACCTGCACATCTTTGGGTTGTGGGGGTGAAACCCACGCAGACACTGGGAGAATGTGCAAACTTCACCGAGACAGGGACCTGGGGCCGGGATCGAACCCGGGTCCTCGGCTGCATGAGGCAGCGGCGCTAACCACTGCGCCACCGTGCTGCCCTCTAGAATCCATTATCGAAGGTTTTGTAGCAGAGCACTTAAGAAAATAGTGGCAGGATTTGGCAGTCATCGTGGATTTATGAAGGGGAAGGTCTGCTTGACAAATCTACTGGAATTCTTCGAGGATGTAACTAGTCGAGTTGATGTTGTTAGGGGCTGTTTAGCACAGGGCTAAATCGCTGGCTTTGGAAACAGACCAGGGCAGGGCAGCAGCACGGTTCAATTCCTGTACCAGCCTTCCTGAACAGGTGGAATGTGGCGACTGGGGGCTTTTCACAGTAACTTCATTTGAAGCCTACTTGTGACAATAAGTGATTTTTATTTCATTTCATTTTCATTTCATTTTTCATGAGGGGAAGCCTGTGGTTGTAGTATAGTTGGACGTTCGGAACGCTTTTGATAACATAAGACATCAGCTGTAAAATTAAAGCACATGGGATTAGGGGTAGTATATTGAAATGGATAGAAAACTGTTTGGCAGACAGGAAACAAAGAGTAGGAATTAATGGGCCTTTTTCAAATTGGCAGGCTGTGGTGACTAGTGGGGTACCGCAGGGATCGGTGCTGGTACCCCACCTATTCACACTATATACTAACAATTTAGATGAGGAAACAAAATGTAATATCTCCAAATTTCCAGATGTTGGGTGGGAGGGTGAGCTGTGAGGAGGGTGCAGAGATCCTTTAATGTGATTTGGACAAGTGGGCAAATGAATGGCAGATGCACTATAATTTGGAGAAATGTGAAGTTATCCACTTTGGTAGCAAAAGCAAGAAGGCAGATTATTATGTGAATGTTCATAAGTTAGGAGAATGGAATGTGCAACGAGACCTGGGTGTCCTCATACACCAGTCACTGAAGGTAAGCATGCAGGTACAGCAGGCGGTAAAGAAGGCAAATGGTATGCTGGCCTTCATTGCGAGAGAATTAGAGTACAAGAGCAGGAATGTCTTGCTGCAATTATACAGGGCCTCGGTGAGGCCACACCTGGAATACTGTATGCAGTTTTGAACATAGGAACTAGAAGTAGGCAATTCAGCCCTTCGAGCCTGCTCTGCCATTCATTCAGAACATGGCTGATCTCTTCCTGGTCTAAATTCAGCATTCCAACTGTTGCCCATATCCATTGACTCGTTTTTTTTGTAGTCAGAAATATATCTATTTCCTTCTTGAAACCATTTAATGATTTGATTCCACCCCACTATGGGGCACCGAGTTTTGCAAATTCACACCCTCTGCGAGAAGTAGTTCCCCATCTCAGTTTTAAATCTACCGTGACCTCTCATTCTAGATTGCCCCACCAGAGGGCACGTTTGGTCTACGTTTACTTTATCAATCTCTTGTAATATTTTATACACCTCGATCAGATTCCCCCTCATCCTTCTAAACTCCAGCAAGTATAAGCCCAAACTGTTTAATCTCTCCTTATACGTCAGTCCTTTCATTCCTGGAATCAATCTGGTGAACATCCTCTGAACTGCCTCCAATGTCACCACATCCTTCCTCTCAAATAAGGAGACCAAAACTGGTCACAGTACTGCAGATGTAGTTTCACGAACACCCTATACAATTGCAACAACACTTCTCTACTTTTATACTCCAGTCCTTTTGCAATAAACGCTAATGTTCCATTTGCCTTTTTAATTACATGCTGTATCTTCATACCAACTTTCTACGATTCGTGAACAAAGACACCCAGGTCCATCTGCCCAGATGCCTTTGGTCTCTTATCTGAGGAAGGATGTTCTTGCTCCAGAGGGAGTGCTGCGAAGGTTTACCAGACTGATTCCTGGGATAGTTGGACTGACGAATGGGAAGAGATTGAATCGGTTAGGGTTGTATTCACCGTAGTTCAGAAGAATGAGGAGGGTGGATCTCATAGAAACCTATAAAAGTTTAACAGGGCTAGACAGGGTGATGCAAGAAGGTTGAGGCCAAAACATTGTATGCAAAAAGTAGTTGGATTTGGACGAGGGACGAAGGGGGCCAAAGGTAAGTGGGATTAGGCTGTTGAGTTGGATGATTATAATGAATGGCGGAGCAGGCTCTAAGGTCTGAGTGGCCTTCTGCTTCTATTCTCTATGGGAGCGATCTTCCGGCCTCATTGCGCTCTCGCTCAAATGGAATGAGGCTGATGAATAGCGGGGGAGGCCAAAAACGAGAACCGCGGTAGGTACCAAACCCGGAGGGTGGGTGTGTGCCACGGGAGTGGGGATGCATGGAGAGATGGGCCAAGGGTTTGGAGGTCAGTCTGCATTGCAGAAGAAAGTGACCGAGGAATCATAATGGTTGTGCACAAAGTCGTTTGTTGTGTTTCACAATACCCTACCCTCCCGATGGTGTTGCCCCCACCCCCTCTCCCGGTGCCCTCAGTGATCCTCAACGTGTGCCCCCAAGATGCACATCTGAGGTGGAGGCAGCTAGCTGCTTACCTCTTCCCGTGGTCTTCGATGCCCCTGGTGGGGGTCCTCTGGGGCTCTTGAGGCCAGAGGGCCCCGGCTCACTTGGTGTGGGGGGGGGGGGGGGGGGGGGGGGGGGTTGGTGTCTACTCACTCATGCTGCCTGGTGTAGGTCATTGACCTTCTTCCTGCACTGGATGCCAGTCCTACTGGTCACACTCCCTGAGCTCTCAGCTGCCGCCACCTCATCCCAGGCAGCAGTGGCTGCCTTGTGGCTGACTTTCCTGGACCCTCCGAGGAACAGGGCATCCCCTCCAGGCCTTCACAGCATCCAGAAGCCTCCCCAGACCTGCATCTTGGAGCTGATCTCCTCAACGCCATTATTGCGAGCAAGCTGGGGTTCGCTGAGCAAGTGCAGCTTAAGTGCTGCTCTACCTTCTTAGTAGGGGGTTGGTGAGCGTGGTACCGGCGAATCAGCTGGCGAGCCTTCATTTGCGGCGATTTGCCAGCGAGGCCTCATTAAGTGGACCAATTAACGTTGAATTGAGTTGCTGGTCTTGCTGGAGCGAGCAAGCGAAAATTCCTGCTCTCTACCACGTAGAAATTTTTTCACAGAATTGTGCCCTACGTTTCATGAGAATTCTGATGCTGGGAGTTCATAAGTTTTAACCGAAGATCGAGTTGTTAAATTTGCTTCTATACAAGTTTATGATTTAGACATTTCAAGTCCTCAATCAAATGTTCGACTTCCTGTGACTGGTGCTCAATTGTTCTCATCAATTCTCATTTCATTAACAGGAAGGGGTTCTACTCCTTGGTTCAACTCATGTGCAACGCATACGTCTGGATCATGCACGTGGGTGCACGCTTCCCAGGGAGTGTGCGTGACAGCTACATCTTGGGATACCTGGCATCTTCGAGGACCACCCCAGGATGACGGGTTGGCTCTTGTGGGATAAGGGGCTGAGGTTCTGGCTGATGATGCCAGTGAGGAGGCTGGAGACCAAGGCAAAAACTCGATATTATGAGGCCCATATTGTCACCCGTGCTGTCAATTAGCAGTTTATTGGACAGTTCAAAATATGGTTCCTGTGCCCGGACCACTCTGGTGGCGCACTGCAGTATGCCACTACAGAGGATCTCCCACTTTGTGGTGTCTGCTATGCCCTCCACAACCTGGCACAGCAGCGGGACCACGCGCTTCAGGGGGAAGAGGCAGACCAGGAAAGGTTTGAGGAGGAGCCCGGGGAGGAATCATAGAATTTACAGTACAAAAAGAGCCCATTCGGCCCACTGTGCCTGCAGTGGCCCTCAGAAAGGATACCCTACCGAGGCCCACACCTCACCCGATCCCAGTAACCCCACCGAACCTTTTTGGACACCAAGGGCAATTTAGCATGGCCAATCCACTTCACCTTCACATCTTTGCACCGTGGGAGGAAACAGAAGCACCCGGAGGAAACCCACGCTGGCACGGGAAGAATGTGCAGACTCTGCACAGACAGTGATCCAAGCCGGGAATCAAACCTGGGACCCTGGAGCTGTGAAGCAACTGTGCTACCATGCCGGAGGAGTCGGAGAATGTAGGACAGGTGGCGGCAAAGGTCCAGCATACCTGCCATGGAGGTCCTCATCCTCACCCGATTCTCATGGGACGAGGCTTCGTTCATCAGTTAGCCACTCTCATTCCCCTCCTTTGCCTTCCGACATCCTGGACGGTATTGGTGACCCAGCTGCTGGACCTCCAACCCCCTTGAGGGAACAGGATGTCCCGTCGCGCATGAAAAGTGTCCAGAAGCCTGTCCAGGTGGGCATCCCCAAAGCGAGAAGCATGCATGTAGGTTGACTGAGAATGAGTGGGAAGGAGCATTTAAAAGCAGCTCTCCCTTGGTGGCAAGGCACTGAAGCGCGAGTCTGGTGAATCAGACAGAGAGACAGCCAGTAAAGGCGAGATGTTTGTGGGGGCTCATTTTTGGCACTAAGTGCCATTATATACGAGCTGTGATCTTGACAATCGCACCCAAAATGACACTTGAACAATTTTCTGTTAAACCGAGCCCATTGTCTTGGGTACTTACGAAGGGGAAGGAGGAGCAATTTCTTGATGTTAGGTGAAAGATCCAATATATTGGAGATGGAAAGGGCCCATGTCTGATGTACACCCAAAGTACTGAGGCCTGATCAGAACTGAGCAAGTTATTTTACAGGTTTGTGTTTAGAAGCAATAAACTGATCAGACCATTGGTTCCAATCTAAGAACATATGGGAATGGATTGCACTATCTATGGGCAGAATGCCCAGGTTTGGTTTAATTTGATTTATTTTGTACCTAAACCATATAAATATCTACATCAGTGTTAAGCATGGTTGTCTCCAAACTATGTGTGCAATTCCACCATATTGCAATCTTTGCTTGGTGAACAAGCTCAATAAATTTGTAATATTGAAATATTATTACTTTGGGGAAAGTCAGAATATGTCATGTTATCAAAACATTTAATTGAAATCTTCAATTAAGTAATGAATTATGTTCCTGAAACATGTTGGTAAAAATGTTATCCTGAGGCAACCTGCTGAGCAATTGAATAATTGACTGCTTCTGGGGACCTCCAGTACCATTCTCTAATTGGCAACGGTGGTCACACAGACATTAAGTCATCAACCATTGTGGCTCATACATTTGCTGCCCTAATACAGCAAATTATCTGCTGTTAGTCATACTTGCCCTTGTTTGTTTAGTCTCCATGTTAATTTGTGCTAAAAGTTGCTGGATGTGCAAACTGATTAACATTGCAATGAGAAAAAATAGACACGGGACCTTTGTGAACGGAGCGAAAAACTGGGTGTCTTGCTATAAAATAAAGCAGAAAATGCTGGAAATATCCAGTAGGTCTGGCAGCATCTATGGAGAGAGAAGAAAGGACATGGACCTAAAACATAAGTTCTCTTCTCCTCTCTCTGTCTCTCTGCTGGTACTTTCAGCAGTTTGCATTTTTATTAATGATTTCCAGCATCTTCACTACTTTTGTACTGTGTCTGTATCTGCTTAACCAGGCAAATTGAAGGATTGTGAAATTATTCAGCAAAGTGCTGCAGGCGAGTCACTGTGGAGCTTGCAATAAAGCCCTGATACCATGCGGTTCCCCCAAACTTGCATTGACACTCATGGAAGTGAGCAACTAGTTGATAATTTAATTAGATGGTAACCAAATTATCTGACAGTTTAATTGAGGAAATTACTTGGCCTGTTTGTTTCTTCAGTGACTAATCTAACTGCTTCATGTTTGTCTCCATGCCCATTACATTGTGAGAGGAATTATTGTCTTCAGTGCCGGAAATCCAGCAGAGTGGTTAGGACTGCTGCCTCGTAACCCCAGGAACGATTCTGACCTTGGGTGACTGTGTGGAGTTTGCATGTTTTCCCTGTGCGTGGGTTTCCTCCCACAGGTCAAAGATGTGCACGTTAGGTGAATGGGCCATGCTAAATTGCTTCATAGTACCCAATGGTTGGGCGTGGTTAGGGGATAGGGCGGGTGAGTGGTCCTGGGTACGGTGCTCTTTCAGAGGTCGGTGCAAACTTGATGTGCCAAATGGCCGCCTCCTGCACTGGGGTATTCTATGATGATCCAGGAGTTTACCTTTTACACACTGCTCCCAATTCAACATTATTTAATACTCAGACAATTTGCTTGGTCTGGGTGTAATATTCTGTTCATCATTGTCGTTCCCCATCCACATTATAATATGTTGTTGCTTATGGTAATTTACTCATGCCGTTTCCAGAAGAGAATAGGAAAAACTTAGGGGTTTATCAGCTCAAATATTTTCTCCACAGTCCAAAGAGGTACATGTTAGGTGGATTGGCCATGGTTAATGGGTGTGGTTATAGCGATAGGACAGGTGAGTGGGCCTGGGTAGAGTGCTGTTTTGGAGAGTGGGTGCAGACTTGATGGGCCGAATGGCCTCCTGCACTGTAGGGATTCTGTGAAACCACACACGGATAGGAACTCGGTGTGCCGAGTATTCATTGATAGTGCTCACTGGATTTTGAGTGCATCGTAATATGAAAAACTATTCACTGGAGCGTGTACTGATAAAACCGATCTAATTTAACACTTCATATCCCTTTGTACCAATTACTTGTGTGGGGATATGCCACTTATGAGCTGGAATAAAATGTTTGGAATACCGTGCCTTTGAATTAATGTTCACACACTTTTTAACACGTGGATCATATGCCATTTTGGTCTGTGAGAGGATGTGCTGTGCCTTGTTTATATTAAAATAATATGGTGCATTAGATACAGTTAAAAATACAGTATTCCAATTTTTGATGTCATTTGAGCTCCCTCAAACGCTTCTGTTATGAACCATCATTTTACTGGCTTGATGAGGTTGGAGGCAGGGGGCAGTAAAATGGTGGGAGAATGCATCGGAATGGATCCCTACCACCTTCGTGCCACTGACCAAATTTCCCAGGCAGGCAGGTAGTTGGATTAGGACTGAGGAAGCTGGTGGCTGGTGCCTGGTTGAGCCTGTTGACAGTCAGTTGACCTGAATTTTATGCACTTGGAGTATTTTCCATGGGTTCCATGAAGGGTCACCAGCTCGACTACTTAAAGGAAGTGAGAGCTGAGGAACAGGTGGGCGGCTGTAACTGGCAGTCACTGAGTTCTGGAGTGTTTATAAGTTGGAAGTCTCAAATGTGATATTTGTAGGGCAGCACGGTGGCCTAGTGGTTAGCACAACCGCCTCACGGCGCTGAGGTCCCAGGTTCGATTCCGGCTCTGGGTCACTGTCCGTGTGGAGTTTGCACGTTCTCCCCGTGTCTGCGTGGGTTTCGCCCCCACAACCCAAAAATGTGCAGAGTAGGTGGATTGGCCACGCTAAATTGCCCCTTAATTGGAAAAAATAATTGGCTAATTAAATTTTTTTTTTAAAAATGTGATATTTGTAGGATGGGCCCTTTTGAGGAATCATTGACTTGACACCCAATGTGGAGGACTGTTATTTGAAGAATATCTACAACATGTGCTGCAATGTGTACAGACAATACAAGGGTATGAGAGCCATTGCACCATGTAGACTTCAAAGGAGATGGTTGCTCTGCACTCATGCTTGGCTGCTCCGGTCTGGAGAATAGTGGGTTTGAAAGAGACTGAATCAGCCACAATTGGAGTGGCAGCAGCTGACTGAAAAGCACCAGTGATGGAACGTGTACATGGAGGGTGCATAGGAGTAATAAGACAGCCAAATATTTGAAGAAGGCAGTTTAAAAGGAGTATAGAGGCGAAGCTACATAACGATAGTGGAGCACCAAGTCTCAGGAGATCCTGAGTCATAAAGAGATTGAGGAACAGCCATATTGAATTCAAAATGTTAACACTCTCTCCACAGCTGCTGCCAACCCAGCTGAGTTTTTCTGGAATGATTTTATTTTCATTTCAGATTTCCAACATCCACGATATTTTTATTTTATCTCCATGTTTGTCAAGGTAGTTTTTAATGAAACATCATCACTGTCAGGGGTCCTGTGATGAGACATCCAACGGTCTTTCACCATAACCCTGCATTGTTCAGCTGCCATGTCAGGCATGTCGGTCACGGGCCACTTATCATAAGACTATACGAAATAGGAGCCAATCATGCCTGCTTCGTCATTCTATAAGATCTGATTGTGGGCGTAACTCCAATTTCCTGCCTGCCCCCATACCCTTGACTCCCTTGTAGATTGAAAATCTATCTGACTCAGTCTTGAATATATTAAATGGCCCAACCTCCACTGCTCTCTGGAAAATAATTCCAAACACAAACGACCCTCTGAGGGGAGAAATTCATCCTCATCTGCATCTTGAAACATGAGACCCCTTATTTTCAAAATATGTCCTAGTTCTAGATTCCCCCATGAGGGAAAACATCCTCTCAGCATCTACCCTGACAAACTCCCTCAGAATCCTTTATGGTTCAATCAGACCGCTTCTCATTCATCTAAACTCCAATGAGTATAGGCCCAACCCCTTGATCCTAGGAATCACCCTAGTATAAACTTGTATAAACTGCTTTTGATGCAAGCTCCTTAAGTAAAGTGACCAAGAGTGTACATAGTACTCTAGGTACGGTCTCAGTAATGCTCTGAACAGTTACAGTAAGACTTTCGTACTTTTATACTCCATCCCCCTTGCAATTAAGACCAATGTTCCAATTGTCTCCCTAATTACTTAACTAAGACCAGAGAATTCCAGCAATCCTTCTCCCCATAACCCCTGTTCCCCTTATTGATCAAAAACCTAACTATCTCTGTCTTAAAGATACTCAGTGATTTGGCCTCCACAGCCTTCTGCGGCAAAGAGTTCCACAGATTCACCACCCTCTGGCTGAAGAAACCCCTCCTCATCTCTGTATTAAAGGATCGTCCCTTTAGTCTGAGATTATGTCCTTTGCTTCTAGTTTTTCCTACAAGTGGAAACATCCTCTCCACGTCCACTCTATCCAGGCCACGCAGTATCCTGTAAGTTTCAATAAGTTGCATCCTTCTAAACTCGAACAAGTACAGACCCAGAGTCCTCAACCATTCCTCAAACGACAAGCTCTTCATTCCACGGATCATTCTTGTAAACTTCCTCTGGACCCTTTCCAAGGCCAGCACATCCTTCCTTGGATACGGGGCCCAAAATTGCTCACAATACTCCAAATCGGGTCTGACCAGAGTTGTACATAACCTCAGAAGTCCATCCCTGGTCTTGTATTCTAGCCCTCTCGACATGAATGCTAATATTGCATTTGCCTTCCAAACCGCCGACTGAACCCGCACGTTAACCTTAAGAGAATCGTGAACAAGTACTCCCAAGTCCCTTTGTGCTTCTGATTTCCTAAGCATCTTCCCATTTAGAAAATAGTCTATGCCTCCATTTCTCCTTCCAAAGTGCATAGCCTCACACTTTTCCACATTGTATTCCATCTGCCACTTCTTTGCCTACTCTCCTCACTTGTCCAAGTCCTTCTGCAGCCAACCTGCTTCCTCAATACTACCTGCCCTCGATAGACCTTTGTATCATCTGCTCACTTAGCAACAAGCAACAGTGCCTTCAGTTCCTTCCTCCAGATCGTTAATATATATTGTGAAAAGTTGTAGTACTAGCAGAGACCCCTGAGGCACATCAGTAGTCACTGGCTGCCATCCTGAAAAATACTCCTTTATCCCCACTCTCTGCCTTCTGCCAGTCAGCCAATCCTCTATCCATGCCAGGATCATATGGGCTCTTAACGTATTAACAGTCTCCTATGCGGCACCTTGTCAAAGGCCGTCTCAAAATCTAAATAAATCACATCCACTGGTTCTCCTTTGTCTAACTTCCTTGTTACTTCCTCAAAGAACTCTAGCAGATTTGTCAGACATGACCTCCCCTTGACGAAGCCATGCTGACTCAGTCCTATTTTACCATGCACTTCCAAGTACTCCGTGATCTCATCTTTAACAATGGACTCTAAGGGCTGCACGGTGGTGACGTGGTTTGCATTGCTGCCTCACTGTGGCGAGGTCTAAGGTTCAATCCCGGCTCTGGGTCACTGTCTGTGTGGAGTTTGCACATTCTCCCCGTACTCGTGAAGAAAGAAAGGAGGTGTGGGATAAAGGGAAGTTTGGCCAATTGGATAAGTAACTGGCTATCACATAGAAGACAGAGGATGGTGGTGGATGGAAAATTTTCAGACTGGAGACCAGTTACCAGCGGTGTGCTACAGGGATCAGTGCTAGGTCCTCTGCTATTTGTGATTTTTATCAATGACTTGGAGGAGGGGGCTGAAGGGTGGGTCAGTAAATTTGCTGATGACACCAAGATTGGTGGAGTAGTCGATGAGATGGAGTTGTAGGCTGCAAAGAGACATTGATAGGATGCAGAGCTGGGCCGAAAAATGGCAGATGGGGTTTAACCCTGATAAGTGCGAAGTGATTCATTTTGGTAGAAAAAATTTGAATGCGGATTACAGGGTCAACGGCAGGGTTCTGAGGAATGTGGAGGAACAGAGAGATCTTGGGGTTCATGTCCACAGATCTCTGAAGGTTGCCACTCAAGTGAATAGAGCCGTGAAGAAGGCTTATAGTGTGTTAGCGTTTATTAACAGGGGGCTTGAGTTTAAGAGCCGCGGGGTTATGCTGCAACTATACATGACCCTGGTGAGACCATATTTGGAGTATTGTGTGCAGTTCTGGTCACCTCATTATAGGAAGGATGTGGAAGCATTGGAAAGGGTGCAAAGGAGATTTACCTGGATGCTGCCTGGTTTGCAGGATAGGTCTTATGAGGAAAGGTTGAGGGAGCTAGGGCTTTTCTCTTTGGAGCGGAGGAGGATGAGAGGCGACTGAAAAGAGGTTTATAAGATGATGAGGGGGATAGATAGAGTGGACGTTCAGAGACTATTTCCTCGGGTGGATGTAGCTGTTACAAGAGGGCATAACTATCAGGTTCAGGGTGGGAGATATAGGAGGGATATCCAAGGTAGGTTCTTTACTCAGAGAGTGGTTAGGGTGTGGAATGGACTGCCTGCTGTGATAGTGGAGTCGGACACTTTAGGAACTTTCAAGCGGTTATTGGATAGGCACATGGAGCACACCAGAATGACAGGGAGTGGGATAGCTTGATCTTGGTTTCGAACAATGCCCGGCACAACATCGAGGGCCGAAGAGCCTGTTCTGTGCTGTAGTGTTCTATGCTCTATGATTCAGATGAAAGTGTAAATTAGAGTGGATGAATGGTCAAGTCAGGTGCAGAAAGAAACCACGACAAATGAATGATTGGATTGAGAGGAAAAGAGACAAAGGAAATGTTTCTTTAAAAAATTTAAAATCTAACACTTTTAAATAAAACCTGAAGGGACAAGATTCTATACTAGAGAAACTCAACGCAGCTCATCTAGTAATCCATGCCTATGGTTGGAGTAATATTAAACCTATTGGGTTTCTGTGTTGCAGAGTTCTGAGATTTAAACAAGCGTTCTTTGAAGTATGGTGCAGTGTTCTTTGAAAAGCAGCAGCTGAAGGATATTCAGCTGGTTTAGCTCACTTGGCTAAATCGCTGGCTTTGAAAGCAGACCAAGCAGGCCAGCAGCACGGTTCGATTCCCGTACCAGCCTCCCCGAACAGGCGCCGGAATGTGGCGACTAGGGGCTTTTCACAGTAACTTCATTGAAGCCTACTCGTGACAATAAGCGATTTTCATATTTCATATTCCCACATACCCTCCTTTCCCGGCTTGGGACACTGTCTGTGCGGAGTCTGCACATTCTCCCTGTGTCTGTGTGGGTTTCCTCCCGGTGCTCCGGTTTCCTCCTCCAAGTCCCGAAAGACGTGCTGTTAAGTAATCTGGACATTCTGAATTATTCCCCCCGAACAGGCACCGGAGTGTGCCAACTAGGGGCTTTTCACAGTAACTGCATTGCAGTCTTAATGTAAGCCTCTTTGAGACAATAAAGATTATTGATAATTGTTATCGCTTTTATAGTAGCCAAGTAGAAATGAGAAATAGAAACAGAAAATGCAGGTAATATGGAACAAGTGCAATTTATCTTTTTTCAACTGCTGCCTTTCCCAGTTTATGGTGTTCTCTCATTTATTAAAAAAATCAGAGTTCCTTGGCTAAGGGCAGTTGTGTTTTTTTTTCTTGTGAAATATCTTGAACGGAAAAAAAATCGGTGTGAATCTTTGGGAAGATACCTCTGTTCTCGAATCAGTTAGAATTTACTTGTCAATTTTTTAGCATTTGTGTGAAGCAGTACTTGTTTGGTGGTGTTGATTTATTTTTTACTGGTCTTTTATTTATTTATTTGCTCAGGGACATCATGATCACGCACTTCGATCCCTCTATCACGTACGAAAATCTTTGCACTGAGGTTCGTGACATGTGCTGTTTTGATAACGAGCAACTCTTCACAATGAAGTGGATTGACGAAGAAGGTACAGTGGATTTCCATAATTTATTTGCTTGTTTTGCACGTCATGGAGTCGGGTAGGAAGAAATGTGTGACCCCAGCTTGTCTCTTTCAAATTAAGTCTTTCCTAATTTCTATTTTTACCACTAAACCAGAAGCTTGATTACCATGTCATGTTTTATATTTGCAGATTTGTTAAAGGCTTTGCTCATGCAAAAAAAACCCCTGATATCAATAAGACTAAATGTTCTGTCACAGTGGAATATATTTATTGTCGCATTGCAGTTAGTCACATAGGGGGCTTTTAAAAGCAGATTATAATACTGTGCCACTTTTGGACTCCCGGTCTCACATTAGGTAGTCCCACCAGAGTCATTGGTGTTTGTTCTTTTTACCCAGTTTCTGGGGGGTAATTGGTGTGCAGACTCGCTCCATTCGAGAGTATTTGATGCTAGGATGTCAAAAGGCGCAAGAAAGAGTATAATTAAGAAAGATTGAAGCAGACGTCCGGTGGCGACCACGAAGTCGCTCATTTGGTGGCTCCTGCTCGTGCCAGTTTTTTTCGGACCGTTTCCCCGATTAACAGGTGGATGTGAGGTGGAGAAAAGGTGCAGGTGAATGAGTGGAAGCAATTGACCCTCTGGCATCTGGAGCTGAGGGCCAGAAGCGGTCAAAAAAGAGGGAATCAGTCGGTTGGAGCTGGTGCGGCGCCTGAAACGCACGTGGAGATGGCGGAGGGGCAGGGAAAAGCCCTGCCGGCTCCGTGGTCGATGGACCAACTGGTGAGCTTCCTGAATGAGAAGTTCACCCAACAATGGAAGGAGAGTCTGGAGGACCTGGTCCGGGCAGCGGATTCGATCAAGGTGGTGGTCGACCACGTGGAAACGAAGCTGGCGGCCCAGGGTCAGGTGATCCAGAAGATAGAGGAGGTGGCTTGGGAACACGAGGAGCAGTTTGCCTTGATGACAGCTGAGATGGCGGTGATGCAGGACCAGCAGAGGCGGCTCCAGGAGAAGGTTGAAGACCTGAAGAACCGGTCACGCAGGCAGAACATAAGGATCGTGGGCCTGCCGGAGGGGAGTGAAGGAGCTGATACAGACGTGTATGTGGGGAGGTTGCTGCTCGGTGAGGGAACATTTGAACGGCCTTTGGAGATGGACCGAGCGCACATGTTGCTAATGAGGAAGGTTCAGGGAAATGAACTGCCGAGGGTGATGGTGGCGCGGCTGTACCGGTTCTTGGACAAGGAGCAAATTATGAGGTGGGCCAGGCAGACGAGGCGCTGCACCTGAGAGGTCAGTAAAATCCGAGTGTACCAGGACCTGGGTGCAGAGCTGGCCAAGAGGAGAGCGAGTAACAGCAAGGCGGTCCTCTACAAGAAAGGGGTGAAATTTGGGTTGCAGTACCCTGCATGCCTGTGGGTGACCTACGAAGGCTGGTAATTGTACTTTGGATCGGCGGAGGAGGCTGTAGAATGTGTCAAGAGACAATGGACTGGCCGGAGGGAGGTGGACTTTGAACATTGGTGGAGATGCTGTTTGGGGCCATTTCTTTTTCCTTTTCGGCTTCAGGTTTGCTCTTCTTCGTTAGAGGATGGGGGGTTATTTGCTTTGTTTGGGCTTGGAGAGGGGTTGTTTTGGTTTGTTTGCACTAATGTTCGAGCAGAGGGGAGGGGTATCAATGGGGGAATGTGCGAGGATCAAATGGGCCAGTCAAGAGGGCCCATGTGTTCGCACACTTAAAGCAATTGAAGGCGGATGTGGCCATGCTACAAGAGACTCACCTGAGGGTGGGGGATCAGATTAGGCTGAGGAAGGGATGGGTTGGGTGAGTATTTCATTCGGGATTGGACTTTAAAACGAAGGGGGTGGCTATTTTGGTCAATAAGTGGGTGGCATTCGAGGTGAGAAATATAGTGGCTGACTCTGGGGGCAGGTACGTTATGGTAAGTTGGAAACTGGAGGGGCTGCCGGTGGTGTTGGTAAACATCTATGCCTGAACTGGGACGATGTGGAATTTAGGAGGCGGGTGGTGGGGAGGATTCCTGACCTGGATGTTCATTGGCTGATTATGGGGGGGCGGTTTATTTCGAGTCAGTCGCATAGGGAGAAGGCAGAGTGGGTGGAGATAGAAAGGCTGGTGGAAGGAATCCTGCAGGTGGACAGGAGATATGCAGAGGTCCCTAAAGAAATGCCAGAGGTTGCAAATGGAATTTGGGCTGGCATTCACGGCAGTAGAGCAGTTGCGAAGGGTGAGAGGGACGGTATATATGAGTTTGGGGAGAAAGCGAGCAGGATGTTCGCGCACCAGTTGAGGAAGCAAGAGGCGGCGTGAGAGATTGGGAAAGTGAAGGACACAGATGGGAATACAGTGTTGGACCCGGCGGGGGTGAATGGGGTGTTTAGGGAGTTTTATAGCAAATTGTATGAGTCGGAATCCCCAGCCGGTGAAGAGGGGGAAGCGGCGGTTTCTGGGAGGATTGGAGTTCCCGAAGGTTGATGAGCTGGTGGAGGGCCTGGGGTCCCCAAATGGGCTTGTAGAAGTAGTAGAGGGCTGGAGGCGATGCAATTGGGCAAGGCCCTGGGACTGGACGGGTACCTGGTGGAATTTTACAAGAAGATCTCGGGGTGTTGGGACAGCTGTTGGTAAGTAAAGTAAAACAATGTAGGAAAGGGGTTAGGAGTGCTACCCCCGACATTGTCACAGGTGTCTATCTCCCTCCTTTTAAAGCAGGCTAAGGACCTGGAAAACTGTGGGTCATAGAGACTGATCTTCCTGTTAAGTGTAGATGCCAAACTACTGCCGAAGATCCTGGTCACAAGAATCGAAGGCTGCGGCCCAGGGGTAATAGGGGAGGACCAGACGGGGTTCGTTAAGGAGCGGCATTTGCCGACCAACATTAGGAGGTGGATTGCTTAGTGTAGTTATGATGCCTCCAGAGGAGCGCGAGGGTGCGGTGGTGGGGGCCGTGGACGCAGAGAAGGCTTTTGATCGAGTGGAGTGGGAATACTTGGCAACAGTGGCAAGTATGCAGATGCATAGGGTGAGATTGGACTATTTCAGGTTACACCGGGGGACGAGGCAGGGATGCCCACTTTCCCCACTGTTGTTTGCCTTGACTATAGAGCCATTGGCATTAAGAATGTTGAGGGTCTGGCATTACGCACAGGGTCTCTCTTTCCGCGAATGATTTACTTTTGTACATATCGGACCCGCTGCAGGGGATTGGAGGGATCATGGGGATATTGGAGGAATTTGGCCGGTTCTCGGAATGCAAATTGAATAAGGGTAAGAGTGAGGTCGTTGCGATCCAGGTGAGGGGTCAGGAGAAGCAATTGGGTGAGATGTCGTTCAAAGTGGTGGGAGGGAGCGTTCGATATTTGGGTATCCAGATGGCGCAGGGGAGGGAGCAGCTGCATAAGCTGAATCTGGCTCGGTTGGCAGAACAGATGATGGGGGACTTTCGGACGTTGGATGCGCTCTCGTTGTTATTGGGGCGGGTTTAGACAGTCAAAATGATGGTTCTCCCGAGGTTTTTGTTTGTTTTTCAAAGCCTTGCAATTTTTATCCCCAAGGCGTTCTTCAAAAACATTAATGTGGGGTGGTTTTGGAGGTGGCAGTGGGTGGGGATCGAGAGATTTGGGCATCTTTTTATTGGAGTGTTTCCCGAGCTGGAGGAGGAGTTTGAGTTGCCAGGTGGGAATGGGTTCCAGTATTTACAAGTGAGGGATTTTTGAGGAGGCAGGTTTCGACCTTCCCGCACCTGTCACACCGGGGATTACACGTTAAAGTGGTGTCGAGAACAGAAGTAGGAGAGGGGAAGGTCTGAGATCTATAAGGAGCTGATGGAGTGGGAGGGAGTCCCAATAGGGGAGGTGAAGAGAAAATGGAAGAAGAGCTAGGTGGGGAGCTGGAGGCCGGATTATGGGAGGAGGCCCCCGAGGAGAGTTAATGCATCCTTGTTGTGTGCCAGGCTCAGCCTGATGCAATTGAAGGTGGTTCACAGGGCACACATGACTGTGTTGGGGGGGGGGGGGGCTTGCGAACCATGTCCATATGTTTTGGGCATGCCCAAGCCGGAGGGGTTTCTGGCAGGGGTTTGCTGACGTCATGTCAGAGATCTTGCGTGAGGGTGATGCCGAGTCCAGAGGTGGTGATTTTTGGTGTGTCGGAAAACCCGGGAGCCCAGGGGGTGAGAGAGGCAGACGTCCTGGCCTTTGCCTCCCTGGTGGCCTGGAGACGGACCGTACGAGGTTGGAGGGACGCGGAACCCCCAAAGTAAGTCATATGGATTAGTGACATAGCGGGGTTTCTCAGACTCGAGTTTAAATATGCCTTGAAAGGTTTGTTGCAGTGGTTTGCTCAGAAGTGGCAACCGTTCATCGACTTCTTTGAGAAAGATTAAGCTGTCTGGAGGAGGGGGGCGGAGAGGGGGAGGCATTGGAGAGTCGAGTGAGAGCAGGGGAACCAACGGAGGGGATGCTGGGGAAGGTGGCACTGTTTATGTAAGCCATGTTGGCTGGGGTGTGTGCTCGGGGGGGGGGGGGGGGGTTGTTGGTTATATTGTGTTTTTGTTCTTGTTGAAATGTTATTGTTAAAATTCTAAATGCCTCAATAAAATATCTTCCATTTAAAAAAAAAGAAGGGTGGAAGTAGTAGTCCTTCAGAGGAGCCGAGCAAGGTGCAGAACATGGGGATCTAAGATGGCGGAGGCCTGTTCATCAGGTGGAGCCAAATCTATCACGGTAGACAAGCTGGTGAAGGTAATGGCTGTTGAATTTGACAACAGTTCGGTAAACATTTTGAGAGGCATTGGAGGGAACTGATGGAGACCCTCAGGAAGTTGGTGGATGAGGTCCTGGTGCCATTACAGGAGGCGGTGGAAAAGACTTCAGAGACAGTGCGGCAGCATGGCGAAGTGTTGAAAGAGGTGGAGGAGGCATTATTGCAGCACAACGATCAGTTGGCCTCATTAGATGCTGAGCTGCGGAGGGTGGAGGAACAAAATAAGGGCCTGAGTGAAGGTCGAAGAAATAGGTTGAGGTGGCAGAACCTTGGGATTGTGGGGCTGCCTGAGGGGGTGGAGGTTCTGAGGCCAACTGAAAACTTCGAGTCAATGTTTTGGCAGTTGGTGTGGGAAGAGGATCAGGGTCCTCCCATCAAGCTTCCATCGGCCCACCGGTCGCTTCGAGCGAAGCCACTGAGTTAATGAACCACTGTGAGAGATGGTGGCATCTTTTCATAGCTATTGATCAAAGGAGCGGGTCCTAGAGTGGGCCAAGAAGAAGCGGGAGGTGTTTTGGGAACGCAGTAGTATCTGTATGTATGAAGATATTGCAGCTGAATTGGCAAGGAGGTGTGTGGCCTTTAACAGGGTGAAGTTGGTGCTATGTAAAAGAGGTATGCAGTTTGAGAGACTGCTGAGGAAGCAGAGGCACGTACCAAGGATGAAGGGCTTGTATAGAACTTGGGTGGTGGTGGGGACAGGTCTGTATAGGGACGTTGTAGTGGTAACTGTGTGTGTGTATACTTATATTGTTGTTTCCCTTGTTCCCTCTCCCCCCTCTTTGCTTTTGTTTGTACAGAGTTGGTGATAATTGAAATTATTGCAGGTTTGTTTTGGGGACTCTTTTCCTTTGTTTCTTTTTGTACTAATGGTTGCAGAGGTTTGGAGGGAGTGCTTGGATGGGGAGGCAAGGGGTGTTGGGCTGATTTGGCGGTTGGGGGAGTTTTTGTTTCGATTAGGGGTCTGGCTTTTGTCTTGGATGGTTTATTTGGGTATGGTGGGCTCTGCATGGGTGGGTGGTGGGGGGGGGGGGGTGCGGGAGGTTGGGGGAGAAGGATGGGGTGGGGGGGGTGGAGGTTCCTTCCTAGCTGAGTGAGATTGGCTAGTGAATGGAAGCAAGGTTTGGGGGGGGGGGGGGGGGGGGGGGGGGGGGGGAAGAGCGTATGGTCCGTGGCTTGGGAAACCTGTTCAGGCAGGTATTGTTGAGCCTCAAAGGTCTGGTGGGTGGAGGAGAGAGGTAGCCACTCGAAGAGAGGAAGAGATTGGGGGATTTCTCCGGGGGGGTGGCTGGGCTGGGCTGTGGCTTTGGGGCGCTGGGCTGGGCTGTGGCTTTGTGCTGCCGATCTTGATATATTATTATTGGGTGGCGAATGCTGTGAAGGTGCTGGGTTGGTGTGGATATCTGGAGGCTTTATGGGTGCGGATGGAGTCGGGCTCGTGTAGCGTGTCATGGCTAAGGATGTTCTCCCAGGAAGTACTCTGAGAATCTGGGTGGTGGCCTCCACATTGAAGATATGGAGACAGCAACACTTCAAGTCGGGGGTGGTATCGATGTTGGTGCCGGTTTCAGCATGTTCGAGCTGGTGAGGTTGGACACGAGGTTTAGGGGATGGGAGCAGAAGGGGGTTGCTGTGATGAAGGATTTGTTTTTGGAGGGTCGATTTGTTACCATTTAAGGAGTTGACAGAGAAATTTGGACTTTTATTTAGATATCTGCAGGTGCGTGACTTCGCAAAGAAGATCTTTCCGACATTACTGGTGGTGCCCCCTTGTTGGAGAGGGTTTTGTCACTGGCAAGGATGGAGGAGGGGAGTACCTTTGGGGTTTATGGGAGGCTGACAGCGAAGGAGGCCGTATCCTTGGAGGGGGTTAAGGCCAAGTGGGAGTGAAGTTGGGGGCTGAGCTGGAGGAGGGAGTGTGGTGTGTGATTCTGCGTAGGGTGAACGCAACATCATGTGTGAGTTTAGGGCTGATATAGTTGAAGGTAGTGCATTGGGCCCCTTTGACCAAACCCAGGTTGTGCAGGCTATTTGTGGGGGTGGAGGATGAGTGTGAGCATTGTGGGAGGGGCCCGGCTAAACATGTACACGTTCTGGTTGTGTCCTAAGTTCGGGAGGTTTTTGGTTTCCTTCTTTGACACCATGTTGGTGATCCTACAAATTGAACAGCAGCCTTGTCCCCTCGGGGGTCATAGTTGGATTATTGACCTGCCGGAGCTACAGACTGGGGCTGATGTTTTGGCCTTCACCTCGCTGATTGTTTGAAGGGGGGTGCTGATGGGTTGGAGGTCAGCTTCTCCACCCAGCACCTCACTGTCTGCGGGATCTTGTAGAATTTCTGTATCTCGAGAAAGTTAAATACACTGTGGGGGGTGCAATTGAAGGGTTCTCCTGAAGGTGGCAGCCGTTAATTTTGTACTTGGAGCTGGTCACCGTAAGTTGTTAGGAAGAGGGGGGGGGTCAGGGGTCGGTGAGATTTTTGTTTGGTTTTCTCGGAATGGGCAGTAGAGTTCGGGAAGGAGTTTGTTATTATCTGTTATTGTTTTTGTTATGTATAAAATTGAAAAAGTTGAATAAAAATATTTTAAAAAAAGTGAATACTGGGGCAGCACGGTGGCACAGTGGTTAGCATTGCTGCCTATGGCGCTGAGGACCCGGGTTCGAATCCCGCCCTGGGTCATTGTCCGTGTGGAGTTTGCACGTTCTCCCCGTGTCTGCGTGGGTTTCACCCCCACAACCCAAAGATGTGCAGGTTAGGTGGATTGGCCACACTAAATTGCCCCTTAATTGGAAAAAATAATTGGTTACTCTAAATTTTACAAAAAAAAAGAGAATACTGTGCAGCAGAGTTCATCTGGTGATTTACACACATGCCCACTCCCCGCGATGCTAAACTCGATGCCTTGCTGACAGGCAGAGAGATCTGAGCGTGCATGTCCATCGATCACTGAAAGTGGCAACACATGTGAATAATGTGGTCAAGAAGGCATACGGCATGCTGGCCTTCATCAGTCAGGGCATTGAATATGAAAATTGGCAAGTCATGTTGCAGCTGTACAGGACCTTGGTTATGCCTCATTTGGAATATTGTGGTTGTCATACTACCAGAAGCATGTGGATGCTTTGGAAAAGGGAGAGAAGCGGTTTACCAGGATGTTGCCTGGTATGGAGTGCATTAGCTTATGAGGAGAGGTTAGATAAACTCGGTTTGTTCTCACTGGAATGACGGAGGTTGAGAGGCGACCTGATGGAGACCTACAAGATTGAGTGGCATGGACAGAGTGCATAGTCAGATGCTCTTTCCTAGGGTAGGAGAGTCAACTACTAGGAGACATAGGTTTAAAGTGCATGGGGAAAAGTTTTGAACAGTTGTGCGAGGCAAGTTTTTTTACACAGTGGTAAATATAGGGGGAGGTGGTGGGACGATAGTGGCATTTAAGGGAGATCTCGGCGAATATACGAATAGGGTGGGAATGGAAGGATACGGACTCCGTAAGTACAGACGGTTTTAGTATAGGCAGGTACCATGGTTGGTGCAGCCTTGGAGGGTCGAAGGGCCTGTTCCTGTGCTGTATTGTTCTTTGCTCTTTGCTGTTAAGGTCATGGAAGTAGGTGCCTTGCCCAGAGTGGCAAGAGATATCAGAGGAAGAGCTCCTCAGGTCATGTCCTGTAGATGATCACAGCAATGTCCTGGCATAGAAGCACATTATTACTGTTCACCTGGGATGAATGACTGGTGCGTAACAAGCAAGCTGAAAGAAGAGAAAAGCACTTTCGAGGAGAATGGTTTCTCATTTGCTCCCCTGTAATGCATGCTCACTTTCTCAATAACTTTATTGTTTTTGAGGAAGTAGAATGGTAGAAAGGCAGAAACAAAAGTGAAACAAATACAAGAATAAAGGGGGAATGCATATATAATGTTGTGGAAATGTTGCACATCGGGTCTGAAGTGTAAATTATGTACTTTGGTAAAAAGGACAACTTGTAAGCTAATGTTTCCATTGAATTAATAGAACAATTTATGCTTTGGCTAAACTTGAAACGGTTTAATGTTTGTTGTACCCAACACAGAATAAAAATGAACAGGAAATGTTGTAAATTTCTAAATGATGTTAAAGATTATAATGTGATAAAGGAATTCCATTGTATTTATGGTAGTACTGAGGCTGTTGGCAATTGCAATTCTGAAACATGATAGCTTTGAATGGGAGAAATTCCTGTAACTCATTGTTTGAAACCCTGATGTTTAAACTCTTGGATAGATTGTTTTCTTGTTAATCATTTCTCCTAAACTTGAGTTCTTCTCTGATTTGAGTTGTATCTGGTATATTCTGCTGCACTTAAGAAAAAAGAACATGCAGTTATTTTGAATATTTCACAACCTTAGGACACCCATAGTAATTACAGCATTGAAATAGTTTTGAAGTGAAGACACTGTTGTAATTCAAAAATGCACAGCAGTCAAATTATGTATAGTAAGCTATCACAAACACTTGCTACAAGATCAGTTAATTTGCTTGAGTGATATTGGTTGAGGGGTAAATATTGGCCAGAACACCGGTATAATTCCCATGCTGTTCTTCAAATAATACCATGGAATATTTTCCCTTATCTGAGAGGCAGTCAAGGACTTTGTTCAATTTCTAAACTGAGCACCTCTGCCAGTGTAGTTATCCTTCAGTATTGCACAGGAGCTTCTGCTGCAAGTCTTGGAGTGAGGCCTGACCTCACTTGAGGCAAGAATATACTGTTCAGCCTATGCTAAAACCTGTTCAGCTAGCAGCGTTTCAAATGTTGCTGCCTCTGGAGGTGTCAAGACTCGTGTGAAGAAGTGTTTCTTCCATGGTAGTTCTGGTGATCTGTACCAGCAGTGTAATTGAACATTGTAAACATAGAAATAGGAGCAGAAGTGGTCCATTTGGCTGCTCGTGCCTGGTCTGCTTGTGTTTCGAGTTCCTAATTCCCATCTACCTTCAATAGTTAAGTTCTGCAAATTGTACGCTGACAACTGTCTGCCCAGGCATTGGGTCCACTGTCATAAACTTAAGTAAATCATGGATTATGACTTTTAAGCTGCTACAGTTGGTGCTGCAGGGATTGGATTCCGCTGTATGAGCATCTGTTTAAGCTGTTTTCTACTTGAGGTTGTGATGTAAATATCTATGCTATGTGCCCAGATTCAGAAAAAATGGAAAAGAATGGATTTGTTGGATAAAACTTTGGAAACTTTTTCAAAGTGTCACCTATTTAAATATTCCAATTTACAAAGCCAGTTTTCAGAAGAAGAAGAAAATTACAATAATTAAAATGACCATGTACTGGACATGTTTGATAAATATAGATTTAATTATATTTGAATACTTTCAGAGTTCTGGTGCTGTGCTTGTTCAACAATTTTTGTTGAGAAATATTTGGACAATATTGCACTTTCATATTAACTGGGCTGTTGTTTCTTTTTATTAACTAATACTTGGGGCGGCACGGTGGCGCAGTGGTTAGCACTGCTGCCTCACGGCGCTGAGGACCTGGGTTTGATGCTGGCCCTGGGTCATTGTCTGTGTGGAGTTTGCCCATTCTCGCCGTGTCTGCATGGGTTTCACCCCCACAACCCAAAGATGGGCAGGTGGATTGGCCACGCTCAATTGCCCCTTAATTGGAAAAACTAATTGGGTACTGTAATTTTAAAAAAAAATTAACTACTACTTGAAATTGTCTGTAATCTTTTAGCAAAAGAAAGAGGAAGTTTTTATTTCTTAAACCATGGGATGGCAGTGTGCATCAACCCTGGGCCTAATTCTCGTTCCTGTACTGATACTATTGTGATGAGGCACTCTGGTGTTTCCAAAGGAAATGTGACAATGCAAAATTGAGCTGTTGAATCCATTTGAAGCATGTGAATCGTTTGGAACAAAACTGAAAATGTCTAATGGATCTTCCCATGTGTGGGAGCAAGTCAGTTTCGTGAGGAAGTGTAGGAGGTGCTGAAGAAAACTGCTCTACGTTCTGAAATGAACGACACCCAGTGTGGTTTATGGGGGAAGAATTCAATGAATTAGGCAAACATGACTCATTTGTGGTAAATTGTTGACTTCTAACATATTTTGTGTTTCTACCACATATATCTCATGTAATGAAATAATCAGAATATTTTTACTTCCTCCCGGGTTACCCCCATCTCTTCTGAAACCGCTGACTCAAATTTGAATGCTATCTTAGTGGTGTGAAACACTCACTAGTATGCTGTCCAAATGGTCAATATTCATGTGCGAGCCTAAGAAATGTGTCTGCAGCCTTGTGAAGGATATCACGGCTCGGCCTGTTCCAGTCCTGCTCAGCATCTACATACATGCATATTCCAAGCAGGAACTGCAGGACTGTGATCAGTATAATTTTGTTCACGGCGCAAACTGATAAGAAAGCGTTATATCTGCTGCTTCCCACTGAAATTTCTTTTGGTCAGAAGCAATATTTGATATCAGATGTGTTATATGCCTCTCTGATGATGTAGCCTCTCTGGTGAAATACATATTTTTCTGTTTTAAGTAACTAGGTATTCCTATTTTGAAGCTCATGATGTAAATCTGTGAGCATAATATTACTGTAGTCCGTGATTCACCTTCTCCTATGTCATCTTAAAAACTTTGCTGCGCAAAAACGGAAAAGGTACCTAAACTCACTAAATAAACTCATGGAATTTGATAAAGTACCATCTTTCAACAGACCTATTAGAAAAATAGAAACATATGATGGTAACTTGCATGCATAAATAGATGTGTGCAGGATAAGACCCAGGTGACAAGGTTAGCACTGTTGCATCACAGCTCCAGGGACCCAGATTCGATTTCCGGCTTGGGTCACTGTCTGTGCAGAGTATGCACATTCTCCCCCTATCTGCGTGGGTTTACTCCGGGTGCTCTGGTTTCCCCTCTCAAGTCCCGAAAGACGTGCTTGCCAGATGAATTGGACATTCTGTATTCTCCCTCCGTGTACCTGGACAGGCGCCGGAATGTGGCGACTTGGGGATTTTCACAGTGACTTCATTGCAGTGTTAATGTAAGCCTACTTGTCATAATAAAGATTATTATTAAAACGTAGGAGCGGAAGTAGGCCATTCGGCCCATCGAGTCTGCTCTGCCATTCAATGAGATCATGACTGATCTGATATGAGTTTCCTCAACTCCACGTTCCTGCCTTATCCTTTGATCCCCTGACTGATAAAATCTGTCTGTCAGCCTTGAACATACTTAATGACCCAGTCTCTACAGCTCTTTGGTAAAGAGTTCTGCAGATTCACTACCCTCTGTTGCACGTTTTGCTATGGGCGCAAAACGCGTTTATTGGGGTGTATTAACTTCCAAGTGCTTAACACCACTAGGCTCTGTCTTATGTATTTATTCAGCTTAGGAGTCGCCAGTTGCCGTATAGACAACATCACGAGTATTCCAAGGTCAAGTTCAAAGTAATAAAGACGATACACCGATTAGTAAGGTCCAAACGATAATATTTATTATACAGTAATAATAAATATTCATGCACACACTAAGAGACTAAGCTATGACTAAACTAAAGTAATCAGAATACTTATCTAACAGGAACAGGCAAGGTCAGGGAGCGAGGCCTTCGTCCTGGTCTTGGGCTGCAACCTTCAGCAAGCGTTCTGGTCACTGGGGGTTCTAGCGGGCTTAGTTTGCGTAGCGAGCGTCGTACTGGCACTTACGGTTCGGCGGCTGGTGCTCGACGGCTGGAGTCAGATGGGATCTTCAAGGTCTTGGTCAGAGCCGGAGCACGGAAAGCAGACCTTGATCGAAGTTAAGCCGGAGCACAGAAAACAGACCGGACAACACGAGGTCCCTGTCTTTTATAGGGGTTCCATTGTCCTTCCCTCTTCTTGGGCGGGCTTTACCTATTGGGTCAATTCCTCATCGATACTGTTTTAATTCCCCAATGCGAGGGGGTCTCCGTGATGGGGGGGGGCGTTTCTTATGCCCTTTTGTTTGGAGGTTTCTGGTGCCTCGATGTCTGGGCCTTGATTCAAATGTGTCCATTCAGAATCAAATGTATCTATTGTGTGGGTGTTCAGGTCTGATTGCCTCATTAGCATGCAAAGCGTTTTGCCATTTGCACCTAGCTAAGGTCTTCTCACCTGAGCCCAAACTGGTTTCTGCTGTTTGCAGAATGCAAAATGCTCTCTTTGCAGACTGCTGGTCTGGCTAAACTGTCTGTTTCCCAGCAGTCTTAGCGCTTGGTTTATTTTGTAGCTCAGCGTCCATTTTAGGTGGCTACACCTCCAAGAGAAGAAATTCCTTCTCATCTCTGTCTTAAATGGGCGACTCCTTACCCTGAAATTAGGCCTTCTGGTCCTAGACTTTTCCACAGGGGGAAACAAGCTCTCAGCATCTAACCGGTTGAGCCCCTGAGAATGCTATATGTGTCTTAATAAGGTCATCTCTGAGTACAGGCTCAACCTGTCCTCCTAAAAAAAATCTCTCCATACCCAGGATCAACCTAGTGACCTTCTCTGGATGTCCCCGTTGCTAGTATGTCTTTCCATAGATAAGGGGCCAGAACTGTTGTCAGTATTCCAAGTGTGGTCTAACTAGTGCCTTGTATAGTTTTAGCAAGACGTCCCTATTTTTATTCTCTGTTCCCTTTGAAGTAAATGGAAACACTCCGTTTGCCTTCCACATTACCTGCTGAACTTGCATGCTAGCTTTTTGTGATTTATGCACGAGGGCCCCACAAATTCCTCTGCTGCTTCAGCTCCTTTATTCTTCTAACCAACATGCATAACTTCACATTTTCTTAGCATTATATTCCATCTGCTATGTTTTTGCCCATTCACTTAACCTGTCTATATCCCTCTGTAATTCTTTGTCATCTTCACCACTTGCTTTCCAACCTATTTTTATGTCATCTGCAAACTTCACAGTAGTACATTCACTTCCCTCATCCAAGTCATTGATATAAATTGTAAATAATTGTGTCCCCAGCACTGATCCCTGTGCCACTCCACAAGTTACAGTTTGACATCCTGAAAATGTCCCCGTAGCCCAACTTTCTGTCATCTATCAGTTAGCCAAGCCTCTATCCGTGCTGATATAGTACCCTCAAACACCATGGACTCTTCTCCTATTAAGTAGTCTTTTGTGCGATACCTTATCAAACGCTTTGGAAATCAAGTATATTATATCTACTGGTTCCCCTTTATCTATCCTGCTCAAAGAATTCTAATAAATGTGTTAGCATGATTTCCCCTTCATGAAGCCATTCTGACTCTGCTTTATTATATTACGTATCTCTAAATGTTCTGGTCTGAAGTTAACTGACCTAATGTTACCTGTTTTTGCCCACCCTTCTCTCACACCCCTTTCTGAGTAAGTGTGTTACATTGGCAGTTTTCCAATCCTCTGGGACTTTGCCAGAATGTAAAGATTTTTGGAAGATTCATACCGGTATATCTACTATCTCTGTAGCTACTTCCTTTAATATCCTGGGATGCAACCCATTAGGTCCAGGAGACTTATCGGCCTTTAACCCATTAATTTCCCTTGTACTTTTCCTCTAGTAATAGTTATTGTATTTATTTCCTTCCCCACCTTTCACTTGATTATTTACTACTTTTGGAATGTTATTAATGTCTTCCACCATGAAGACTGATTCAAAGTATTTGTTTTAACTCTTCTGCCATTTCCTGGCTTCTCATTAGCATTTTCCCAGTCTCATTCTCTTAAGGGGTCTACCTCTTCCTTTTATATATTTAAAGAAGCTCTTACTGTCCATTTTTATATTACTTGCTAGTTTACCCTCATAGTTTATCTTCTCCCTCATTATTATTTTTGGTTATCTTTGATTGATTTTCAAACTTTCCCAGTCTTCTGGCCTACCACTAATCTTTGCCATATAGTTTTTTTTCTTTCAGTTTAGTACTATCCTTCACTTCACTGGTTAACCCCTTCCTAGAATCCTCCTTCCTCACTGGAATATATCTTGGTTGTGAGTCATGAACTATTTTCATAAACGTCTGCCATTGATGATCATCTGTCTTTTCTCCTTTCCCAGTTCACTCAAATGAACTCTGTACTAATTCCTTTATAATCGGAACAGCTGTAGGCCTTTCAGCCCCTCGGGCCTATCCCGCCATTTAATGAGATCATGGCTGATCTGTGACCTAACTCCATAAACCTGGCCCACATCCCTTAATATCTTACCTTAACAAAAATCTATCTACCTCCGATTTAAAATTAGCAACTGATCTAGCTTGAACACTGTGGGAGAGAGTTCCAAACCTCTACTACCCTTTTTGTGAAGAAGTGCTTCCTAACATCTCTCCTGAACAGCCGAGCCTTAATGTTTTGACTATGCCCCCTAGTTTTCGAATCTCCAACCTGTGGAAATAGTTTATCTTTATCTACCGTGCCTTTCCCTGTTAATATCTTGAATATTTTAATTAGATTACCCCATGACCTTCTAAATTCTAGCGAAAACAAGTCTAATTTGAGTAATCTCTCCTCATAACTCAATCCCTGTAATCAAGGTATCATTTTTGTAACCTACATTGCACTCCCTCCAAGGCCAAAATATCCTTCCTAAGGTGTGGTGCCCAGAACTGCTCAGAGTACTAAGTGGAGTCTAACCAGGGTTTTGTATAGCTGCAGCATAACGCCTGTGTCTTTATACTCCAATCCACTAGATATAAAGGCTAGCATTGCATTAGCCTTTTTGATTAGATCCAACCAGGGATCAGGCTACTTTTGCATTCGCCTTTTTGATTATTTTCTGAACTTGTTTCTGGCATTTTAAGGATCTATGCACCCCCAAGTCTCTTTGCACATTCACTGTACCTAACCTTTTTCTATTTAGAAAGCACTCTGCTCCATCCTTTTTTGGTCCAAAATGTATAACCTCACACTTGCTTACATTGAATTCCGTCTGCCACAATTTTGCCCATTCACCTAGTCCGTCGATATCTTCCTGCAATTTTATTTAGGAAGTTGTCTCTGACCAAAGTTTCTCACACTCAAATGGAATGCTAAATTCTACCACGTTTCAGAGGGGATCTTTTACTCTGAGATTATTTACTAAACCTGTCTCATTACCAGATGCAAAAGTAGCCTGATCCCTGGTTGGATCCAAAGCCTATTGTTCTAGGAAACTGTCCCAAATACACTCTATGAATTCTTCCTCATGGCTACCTCTGCCAATTTGATTTTCCCAATGTACAAGACGATTAAAGTCACAGACGTGGCTTACTTCAAGTGGGCGAGGTTGATTATTGGGCAGACACATTGCAGGTATACTTTAATGCGTGTAAATTTAGACTACCCAATTAATTTTTTCCAATTAAGGGGCAATTTAGAGTGGCCAATCCACCTATCCTGCACACCTTTAGGTTGTGGGTGCGAAACCCACGCAAACACCGGGAGAATGTGCAAACTCCACACGGTCAGTGACCCAGAGTCAGGATCGAACCTGGGACCTTGGTGCCGTGAGGCAGCAGTGGTAATCACTGCGCCACTGTGCTGCCCTCTATTTGCAAATTCAAGAAAAAGTTGGAGAAGTATTCGGAGAAAAATTAGTAGTGAGAGATGATGTTTCCTTGATACTGGGATCAGTTGGACCTTGATGTCCTTTTCTGGTCTTGTAGTTTTTTTCCCTTTTCAGGCATTGTTTGCTGCAGATTTGTATTGGTGTGAAGATAAACGTGCTTCATTTAAGCTATAATATATCATTCACGCCTGGAGCTATCCAAATTAAATTTAAACATGTGATCAAGACCATAATGCATATTTTGGTTTTGAGCCCATTCTAGTATGTTCACAACTGCTGATAAGTATAGTTTAAAAATCGAACATGGACCACACAGTTTGAGGGATTTATTGAAGCATAAAGTGGTTACTTTGGGATAAACCTAAGATCAAAACAAGACTTGGACAAGAGCATAAATTATTGGATTTTTCCAATATAGATGCATGTAGGTTTGCACAACATACAACACAGCTTTTTTTGCTGGGCATGATGGCATTTTCCTGTGCATGTTCGGCATGTGGCTACAACCTGTCAGTCTGTCAGTCCCCTCATTGGGGAGGTAATGTTCAGAAATGTTTTTGCTAGAAATGTAAGAGAGGATGTTCCTGCACCTGTTAGTGACGTGGCAAGTGACTTCATTCTAGCAGTGTGGGTTTCTACCAAAACCAGCCATGGTGTGAACTGTCTTTGTGTTAATCTGAAACCTGTCATTTACCAGTTCAGCAACCTGACTTCACACTGATGTTCTCATGCTGGCCATTTAGGAATATTTTATTTTCTTATTAATTTGAAAAGGTGTGTCATCAAGCTCTGCAATTAGGCTGAGACTGAGTTCAAGCTTCTGGTTGGAATTATTGTTGCTGTTCAAATTTGGTGGAAACTTTGAAATCAGCAGTGTGATCAAAATGAAAGTACCTACTGCGTAATGGGCATAATTTTTTGATTATCTATTTGGAGAAATGGATGGGAAGCTAATTATTTAAATGTGTGAAAATAAATACCAAAATTCCATGGTGAATTAAATAATGAGTAAGCTGTAGTTTATAACAGGAAGATATTCTTCTTGTGGCGACATGAGCTGTTGCAGATGCTGAAACATGCTTAGTGAAAGTTAGAGGCAGAGTAATTATTCACTAGAGAGATTTTATTTTTATGTTTCGGATGAGGTGCTGAAACTGTTCAGTAGGATCGATCAACATCTGAACCAAGAAGAGTTCGGTTATGTGAGGATGTAACATCAATAACATCTATTTGAATGGATCTTGAGCATTTTTACATTTGGCTTGGATTTTGTTACTTTGAAACTTAGATGTTTACGGCTATAAATTCCGAGATTTTCATGGACAAATTTATGACATTGAATTGGTTTATAATTTGAAGCACTGAGCACTTGAGAACAAAGGTTTGTGTTGGGCAGATCGATATTTGGTAATGGACACCTTGGCAGTGAGATCGGTAGTGTACCTTTTGTCATAAAAATATAGAAATTTCTACCCATGTTTCTAACTAATGGAGACAGAATTTTGTCTCTGTGTTGAGATTTCTTTATTGTGGAACAATTTCTCAAAAGCAAGTAGAAGCGCAATGTTGCGATTTTTGAAAGCAGTTGTTGTGCCGTCTGCTATAATATTTAAATAATGATCCCCCCTGAAAGGCATCTAGATTTGCACAGCTGATTTAAAATAGAGACCATCAAGCAGAATGGACAACATGACATTTAAATTCAGCAGTGGAAGGCAAACCCGAGGTTGGGGGCTCGTTTTTAAATTTGAAATTTGTTTGGGGGTGGAATGTGGATGGAAATATTCTGATTAAAATGAGATCATTAATTTATGAATGCTGCTGATATGAAGTTGAGAACTTTAATAGCTGAAAGTTTTATAATGTTGACCATCATCTTGTATAATTCTTGTGTAATATAACTGAGATAGACAGATTTTTGAATCCAGGGTTATGGAGATAAGGTGGGAAAATAGAGCTGAGGATCATCGTATCAAATCAGTCGTGATCACATTGAATAGCGGAGCAGACGCGATGTGCCAAATAGCTTACTTCTGCTCCGACATCCCCCCCCCCCCTGTTTTTTACAGGGGCAATTTAGTGCAGCCAATCCATCTACCCTGCACATCTTTGGGTTGTGGGGGTGAGACCCACGCAAGCACAAACTCCACATGGACAGCGAACCGGGTCCTCAGCGCTGTGAGACAGCAGTGCTAACCACTGAGCCACTGTGCGCACCTGTTCCTACATCTTATGATCTTATGAGAGTTGAGGATTTTTTTTCAGGTATGTGAGGGGAAGGGGTTATATTAAAATAACCTCAAACCTCTTTAACCAGGGATTACCCCTCTCTCTGGATCTAATGATTTGATTACCCGCAAATGCTCGCATTCCAAACATTGTCCGGCATCTCTGACTTTGTCTCTATAAATGTTTCTGGAACATACCTCTCCATTCACCTGAGGAAGGAGCAGTGCTCCGAAAGCTCGTGTTTGAAACAAACCTGTTGGACTTTAACCTGGTGTTGTTAGACTTCTTACTGTGCTTGCCCCAGTCCAACGCCGGCATCTCCACATCATATTAAAATGAACATTCCATGCATTTCTTGTCTATAAAACTTTGTTTTTGTCACATTTTAATCATATTTAGTGTCAATTGTTTCCATGATATACATTGTTTGTAGCCAAATGCATAATGAAAACTATATTTGTCATACTACAATTAAACCCTTGCTTACCTCCATTCACAGCACTGCATTTACTGCAGAAAAGCTTCTATGCTTCCCAAAATGTTAATTATTACAAAACATAAAATCAAAGTGTTATAAAAATGAGAGAAAATATGACAATTAAATGGTGACTGTGGTCCCAGATCCCATTAACGCCAATCTTCAATTCTTTAAAAAAATGTAATTAAAATTTTCAAGTCTGCAACTCCAGCTGATCTGACACCCCGATATGGCCTCCAGGGGACCAGGCTCCAAATCTACATGTAGGACCTCTGGCATGCTGCTAAATTTCTCCAACTTCGGACTGGAGCAGAGCATACGAACATGATTAGGTGGGCCCCTCCTGCATCATTCGCAGCTATCCTCCACCCCCTCAAACAGCTAGCTCATCCTCGCCTTTGTTAAGTGCACCACGTGCACCAGTTTTAATTGAATCAACCCCAGCCTCGTGCACAAGGTTGAGGCATTAACCCTCCGCAGCACCTTGTACCATAATTCCTCCTCCAACATCATCCCCAGTTCCTCCTCTCACTTCTCCTGAATTCCTTCCGCACTGCAGGTATCTGAAGCCCTCCTCACGCTGGAGCCCATACGTTACCCCCAACTCCTCCAAGCTTGGGAATCACCCCTCCAAAAGAAAATCCTTTGTCTCCTTCGCCCCTCTCTCCTCACATCCCTGGAACCTCACATCCATCCTCCCTGGCTCAAACCTATGGTTCCCTCTTATCGGCATCTCCCTTGAACCTGCCCTCAACTTAAAAGTGCTGCCGCAATTGCCTCCAAATTTCAGTATGGCTACCACCACAGAACTCTCTGAATACTTCCCTGGGGCAAAAGGTAACGGTGCCGTTGTCAGCGCCTGCAACCCGCCCCATTACAGGAACTTGCCTCACCTATAAGGCCCTCAGCTTCCTAATCCGGTACCTTCTCCATATCCGCCACCCAGTAATAGTATAGCAAGTTTGGAAGGGCCAAACCCCCGACTACCATTCCCTTTGGAGCACCGCTTTCCTTATCCTAGCTACCTTCCCTGCCCACACAAATGATGAGACGTGCCTATCCACCCCTTAAAAAATGACTTTGGTAAAAAGACCGGAGACCGAAACAAAAAACACGGCAGAATGTTCATTTTCTCTGCCTGCACCCGGCCTGCCAAATACAAGGAGAGACTGTCCCACCCCAAGAAGTCCTCCTTCATCCTCCCAAGCCCGTGGAATTGAGCTCAGGAAACCGTGCCCAATCCCACGCTACCTGCACCCCTAGATACCTAAAATGAGTTGTCGCCACCTGGAATGGTAACCGAACCATTCCTGCCCCTGCGCCTGGAGAACACGCCACAAAATACTCGCTTTCGCGTAAATTCAATTTGTACTCTGAAAACACCCCAAATCTCCTTGGCAACCCCATTATATCCTTCAACGAAGAGATCGGGTCTGAGATATATACTAGCAGATCGTCCATCTGCCGAGACACCCTTTGCTCCACCCTAGTGTGAACAGAAGTGGGTGAACATGGGGTATCCCTGCCTCATTCCCTGAAACAGTAGAAAGTACCCCCAATTCATATAATTTGTTCCTTCGTACACACTTTGTTGGATCCTTGTACAGCAATTTCATCCATGTCACAAACTTGGGACAATCCCAAATTTCTCCCAACACTGAAAACATAACTTCACTCCACCCTTTCAAACGCTCTCCGAATCTAATACCACCACCGCCTCCAACTCCCTTCTGCCAGAGAAGTACAGTACCACAGTCAGCAGCTGCCACATATTCAACGACGGCCGCCTGCTCGTAACAAACCCTGTTTGAATGAACCTCGTCTGATCCTCCCCAACCACTTTCGGGAGGCACTCCTCCAACCTCAATGTCAACACCTTTGATAAAACAAAAGAAATGCAAAGAGAATGAAAATCAGCAATAAGACATAATGCAAAGATACTGCAATAGATGAACCAGGAATAAAAAGAGAAAACAAACCAGGGTGGGGCTTGCTTTATGGTGACAAGTTACTCAGCAGACAGAATTGATTGATTTGCATTAACTATGTTTTGAAGGCGGGCAGCATGGTGGCGCAGTGAGTTAGCCCTGCTGCCTCATGGGGCCGAGGTCCCAGGTTCGATCCCAGCTCTGGGTCACTGTCTGTGTGGAGTTTGCACATTTGCCCCATGTTTGTGTGGGTTTCGCCCCACAACCCAAAAAGATATGCAGGCTAGGTGGATTGGCCACGCTAAATTGCCCCTTAATTGGAAAAAATGAATTGGGTACCCTAATTTTATGTTTTAAAGGCTATAACAAATGATACAACTGGCATAGTTCTATAAAGAGGCTGTGCTTGTAAATCCTACACTGACAAACTGACATTTTGGGAAGAGGTGGGAATGACATGCTGGAACCAAGCAAAAGAAACATTGCGAGGGAGAAATGAAATACAAAACAAACCATTCCATCTGCCCCCTGAAAAATCAGGCATCTAATTTCTGTTATCTTGTTCTCTTCTAAGTTACAGCCCTAATCTCTCTGACCTTAAAAGAAACTAGAAAAAGAGGGGCAGAAAAGGGAACAGGAATGGAACCCAAAATAACCTGAGAACATTTGTCCTTTGATCTCCATGAGAAAATCTATGGGGGATTCACTAGAATGGTGTATGCTGTTCAGGAAGATTTTAAAAATGGCCTCCAAAGAAGTTCACGTTATGAATAGCAGTGAGTACGTATATGAAATCAAAAAAGCTTGAAATTGAAAAAGCTTTTGTGCATTAAATAATTATTAAAAATATATATCTTTTCATGGCTTGAAGTGTTCCAAATCTACTTGTGGGAAATTTTTAGATGAGGTAAATTTCTAACATAATTTACAGATGTATAGAATCAGAGTTATTTAAATCATTTGAAATGTTGCTGCTCCATCCAGTCATTACACTGCTAAACATAAAGAATTGATTGATAGCTCAGAACTTAAATATTTGAGTCCTCAGCCTGTTTGTGTACCCTTTCTCCGTCTTGTCCTTCTTGGGATGGTATTTACGTCCCAGCCTATTGTCTGGTTCTGCAAATTAATCATAAATTGAATTTGTACTTCCTCACAACCCAATAAATGGTAAAGTTGGTACATGGAGTGCCCTTCATAACTTCATAGAACGGTTGCCACCTCTGGGCGAACCCTAATGTGAACCTCTCAAGGCGAAATTAATTTTCTCCGTACAGAGAAATCTAGCCATGTCCGATAGCCAGGTCTCCGACTTCGGGGGCTTTGGGTCCCTCCATGCCAATAGTATCTGTCTCCGGGCTACCAGGGAAGCAAAGGGCAGAACATCTGCCTCGTTCTTCTCTTGGATTCCCAGATCTTCCGACACCCCAAAAATCGCCACCTCTGGACCCAGCGCCACCCTTGTTTTTAAAACCTTGGACATGACGTCCGCAAACCACTGTCAAAATCTCCGAAGCTTTGGACATGTCCAAAACATGTGGACATGGTTCGCTGGTCCTCCCACGCATTTTGTGCACCTGTCCTCCACCCCAAAGAATCTGCTCATCCTGGCCACTGTCATGTGAGCCCGGTGCACAACCTTAAATTGTATCAGGCTGAGCCTGGCACATATTGCAGACGTGTTGACTCTACTCAACGCGTCTGCCCATAAACCACCCTCTATCTCACCTCCCAGCTCCTCCTCCCACTTACGCTTCAGCTCCTCGGTCGGCATCTCCTCCGACCCATAAGCTCCTTATAGATGTCCGAGACACTTCACTCACCTACCCACCCTCTGGAAATTACCCTGTCCTGAATCCCCGTCAGCGATCGGATCGGGAATGTTGCCATCTGTTTACGAAGGAAGTCCCGCACCTGCAGATACCTGAATTTGTTTCCCATCAAACACTTTGTATACTTAAACCTCCATAAACATTCGTTTGTTTATTTTTTATTTCCATTTAATGGTCTTGTAAAATTAAAATTGCACAAAAGCAAAGTGCTAAGAATGATAGAAGTTGAAATGAAAACAGAAACAGGTCAGGTAACAGCTGGCGAGAGGGAAGCAGTTAATGTTTCAGATCTATGACCATTTATCACCGCTGGAAAAAGTTAGTGATATAACAGGTTTTAACTAAGTTCAAAGACAAGGAAAAGGGCAGGAAGGGAGGACAGAAAATAAGGGAAGGTCTGTGATATGGTGGAAGATAAAAGGGCCAATTAACCTGTGAATAGTACAACAAAGTGTTCAAAATAAGCCAAAGATAGTTCAACATTATGTAATCACAGTAAGAAGTCTGACAATACCAGGTTAAAGTCCAAAAGGTTTGTTTCAAATCACTAGCTTTCGGAGCACTGCTCCTTCCTCAGGTGAATGAAGAGGTGGGTTCATTTCGCAAGCCCAGGCCAGATGGTGGGGAGTGAATGTAATGCAACATGAATCCAAGGTCCCGGTTGAGGCTGTACTCATGTGTATCTGGGACCTTGGATTCATGTCGCATTACATGGTGTGGCCTTAGGTAGGGTGCTCTTTCAAGGGCTGGTGTAGACCCAATGGGCCAAATGGCCTCCTTCTACACGGTAAATTCTATAATTCTATATTGGTTTTGTTGTATTGCAATACTCGCACCAGTGTATTGTAACTATATATCCCATTGATGGAAAATCTAAGAAAGCGTGCGCCCGGCTGTAAGTAATAGGTAATCTTGCTAGTATTAATATAATCATGGTAACCCATTCGATATAGAAAATTGTTAGACTTAATTTAATCACTTAGCTTAGAAATAGAATGTATCGAAACAAAGAATGCAGTAACACAGGTGGCTAACTGGTCCATTGTACCTGTCAGCTTTTTGAACTATCTATCCAGATCTATCTCCAGAGCCCTGCAAATAGGAAATGAGGAAAACACTTCTCATATGGATGCTATGGGTGAAAATGAAGATAAAAGTAGCAACAAAATATCCGAGTGATGTGTCACAAGAAGAAAAAAAATTTGCTACGGTCTGAATGCCTCCCAGAGGATATTAAACAGTTATGCTTAAACTGTATCGTCTAGTTCTCATCTCTCCCATCATTCAAGTATCCACTCTATCATACCTAGCACAATGAAAAATGGTTGTTGGATGTCAATCATCTCAGACCCAGGACTTCACGGCACGATTACCTCAGCAGTGTACTAGCCCAACCATCTTCAGCTGCTTCCTCAATGACCTTCCGTCCATCATAAAATGGGAATGTTCACTGATTCTTAGCTGCTCAGATATTGAAGCAGTCCAGGTCCTAATGCAGCAAGACATGGAAATCATTCAGGTATGGGCTGATAAATGGCAAGTAACATTTGTGCCACAAAAGTGTCAGGTACTGACCATCTGTAGCAAGAGAAAATCCAACCTCTCCCCTTAATATTCAATTTAAAAAATAAATAAAAAAATTTTATTTAGATTTTCACAAAATATAAACAACAAAACAATATTAACAGAATAACCATTGTAAAAACCCAAGAACAACACCCACCCCTCTACAAAAACAACTACTAACTCGAAAACAAAAAAAGCAAACAGCAGAAAGGAAAGAGATAACACCCGCCACATCCCACAAACCCAGGTACACACTTCTCCCTCCCCCCAAAACCCAACCCCCCCCCCCCCCCCCCCCCCCCCCCCTCCTCCTCCGGCCGAGGTTGCTGCTGCCGCCGGCCTATTTCCCTACCGTTCCGCCAGGAAGTCCAGGAAAGGCTGCCACCGCCTAAAGAACCCCTGTACTGATCCCCTCAGGGCAAATTTCACCTTCTCCAATTTGATAAACCCCGCCATGTCATTGATCCAGGCCTCCACGCTTGGGGGCCTCGCATCCTTCCACTTAAGAAGAATCCTCCGCCGTGCTACTAGGGACGCAAAGGCCAGGACACCGGCCTCTTTTGCCTCCTGCACTCCCGGCTCCACTGCAACCCCAAAAATTGCGAGTCCCCAGCCTGGCTTGACCCTGGATCCCACCACCCTCGACACCGTCCTTGCTACCCCCTTCCAAAACTCCCCCAGTGCTGGGCACGCCCAAAACATAGGGCGTGGTTCGCTGGGCTCCCCGAGCACCTAGCACACCTGTCTTCGCCCCCGAAAAACCTACTCATCCTCGTCCCAGTCATGTGGGCCCTATGCAGCACCTTGAACTGTATGAGGCTAAACCTCACACAGGAAGAGGAGTAATTCACTCTCTCCAGGGCATCCGCCCACGTCCCCTCCTCAATCTCCTCACCCAGCTCCTCTTCCCATTTACCCTTCAGCTCCTCCACCGAGGCCTCGTCTACCTCCTGCATTACCCGTTATATGTCCGAAATCGTCCCTCATCCAACCCGCACCCCCGAGAGCACCCTGTCCCATATCCCACGTGGGGGCAACAAGGGGAACCCCTCCACCTGCCGCCTGGCAAACTCCCTAACCTGCATGTACCTAAACATGTTCCCCGGGGGGAGCCCAAGCTCGCGAACCTCCCCTCCACAAACAGGTGCCTCAACCTCCTAACCCCTACCCTGTGCCAGCCCAGAAATCCACCATCAATGCTCCCTGGAACAAACCGATGGTTCCCCCGTATCGGGGCCTCCATCGAGCCCCCCACCTCTCCCCTATGCCGTCTCCATTGCCCCCAAATTTTGAGGGTAGCTGCCACCATCGAGATTGTGGTATACCTCGTTGGAGGGAGCGGCAACGGCGCCGTTACCAGCGCCTTCAGGCTCGTGCCCACACAGGACGCCATCTCCATCCTCTTCCGTGCTGCCCCTTCCCCGTCCATTATCCACTTACGCACCATCGCTGTGTTGGCAGCCCAATAGTACCCACAGAGGTTGGGCAGCGCCAGCCCCCCCCTAATCCCTGCCCCCTTCCAAGAACACCCTTCTCACCCTCTGAGTCCCATGCACCCACACAAATCCCGTAATACTCTCCTAAAAAAGGCCTTCGGGATAAGGATTGGAAGGCACTGGAACAGGAACAGAAACCTCGGGAGCACCGTCACCTTGACGTACTGCACCCTCCCCGCCAGTGACAGCGGTAACATATCCCACCTTTTGAACTCCTCCTCCATCTGCTCCACCAACCTTGTGAGGTTGCGCTTGTGCACCCCCCCCCCCCCCCCCCCCCCCCCCGGCTTAAGTGGGAGCCTACCAATCCCCCCTCCTGAACCCCTGGGTGCACCACGAACAACTCGCTCTTGCCCAGGTTGAGCTTATACCCAGAGAAACCCCCAAATTCGCTGAGAATCCTCATCACCTCACCCCCCCCCCCCCCCCCCCCCCCCCCCCCCCCCCGCACCAGGCCCCTCCAGTTCCCTGACTCCCTCAACGCCATGGCCAGGGGCTCAGTTGCCAACGCAAAGAGCAAGGGGGACAGGGGACACCCCTGTCTCGTCCCCCGGTACAGCCGAAAGTACTCCGACCTCCTCCTATTCGTGGCTACACTCTCCATCGGGGCCACATAAAACAGCCTCACCCAACGGACAAACCCCTCCCCAAACCCAAACCGTTCCAACACCTCCCACAGATACCCCCACTCAACCCTATCAAAGGCCTTCTCTGCATCTAATGCCACCACTATCTCCGCCTCCCCTTCCACAGCCGGCATCATAATAAAGCTGAGGAGCCTTCGTATGTTGGTAATCAACTGCCTTCCCTTCACAAACCCCGTCTGGTCCTCGTGAATGAACCCCGGCACACAATCCTCTATTCTTGTGGCTAAGACCTTTGCCAGCAGCTTGGTGTCTACATTTAGCAGCGAGATCAGCCTATATGACCCACACTGCAGAGGGTCCTTGCCCCGCTTAAGGATCAAGGAAATCAGCGCCCGTGACATAGTTGGGGTTCAAAACATGAACTCAACCAGCCAAATAACTGTAACTGCAAGTGCAGGTCAGAGGCTGGGAATTCTGCGGAGAGTAACTCACCTCCTGACTCCCCAAAGCCTGTCCACCGTCTGCGAGGCACAAATCAGCAGTGTGATGAAATATTCTCCTCTTGGATGGATGAGTGCAGCTCCAGCAACACTCTAAGCTCTACACTATCCAGGACAAAGCAGCCTGTGTTTGGCACCCCACCCACCACCTTCAACATCCACTCCCTCCAACATCCACTCCCTCCAACACCAATGGACAATGGCTGCAGTATGTACCATTTTCAAGATTCACTGCAACAACCCATCAAGGCTTCCTGAACAGCACTTTCCAAACCAGTGACCTCTATCACCGAGAAGAATAAGGGCAGCAGATACTCGACACCACCATCTGCAAGTTCCCCTTCAAGCCACACCATATCTTGACTTGAAACTACATCAGCATTCCTTCACTGTTGCTGGGCCAAAATCCTGGAACTCCCTCAATGACATCACTGTGGGTGGACCTATATCACATGGACTGCAGCGGTTCAAAAGGCCATTTACCACGTCCTTCTTGAGGAATATTCGGGACGGGCAGTAAATGCTGGCCTAGCCAGTGCCACCCACATCCTGTGAAAGAATATTAGAAAGGTCCCCTCGGGATCTTGTATGGTTCAGTAAGATCAACCCCTCATTCTTCTGAGCTCCAATGGGTATAGACCCAACTGTTCAACCTTTCTTCATAAAATAAGCCCTACTTTAAACTTTTGCTCAAGCAATGACGTCCTTTTTCAAATAAGGAGACCAAAACTGTACACAGAACTCCAAATGCTGTTTCACCATAACCCTGTACGGATCTGGCATAACCTCTCCCCTTTTATATTTAATTCTGCTTGCATGAAATGGCAACATTCCATTTGCCTTCCTAACCACTCGCTATATCTACATACCGCTTTTTGTGATCCATGTGCCAGGACATCCAGTTCCCTCTGTATCGCTAAGTTCTGCAGTCTCTCCTCATTTAAATAATGTACTGCTTTCTATTTTTCCTTCAAAAGTAGACAAGTTCACTGTTTCCCACATCTGCCAAATTTTTGCCCACACTAAACCTTTCTGTATCCCTTTGCAGGCTCTTTACCTTCTCTTGGCAACTTACTTTTGTACCTATCTTGGTGTCATTGGCAAATCTAACTATCATACATTCAGTACATTCAGTCCCTTCATACAAGTCGTCGTTGGATAGGTTGAAAATCCCTTATCCAAAATGCTTGAGGCTGAGTGTGCATCGGACGTTGGAATATACTGTGCATGTGCGATGTGCATTGGGAGCTGCGCATGTGTGGCACTCGTTGGGAACTGCACTTGTGTGGAACATTGGGAACTGCGCATCTGCAGCGCGCTCAAAAACTGCGGATTTCAGAATTTTTTAGAATATCTGATAAAGGATGCTCAATCTGTAGTTCAGGCCCCAGCACTGATCCTTGTGGCGCTCGACTAATTACAGCTTGCCAGCCCAAATATGACCCATTTATCCCTTCTCTGCTTCCTGTTTGCTAACCAATTCTTTATCCATGCAAATATTAACTGGAGTTTCCATTGTGTAGTTGTAATATGTTCGCCTCAGATGCAAAAGGTCTCCAGTTTGATCAGGCAGTGAATTTTGGAGTGCCGCAGGTTTTAGTGCTGGGCCCTTAGCTATTTATGTTAATGACTTTTGTTTTTAAATTTAGAGTACCCAATTTTTTTTTTCCAATTAAGGGGCAATTTAGCACGGCCAGTCTACCTAACCTGCACATCTTTGGGTTTTGGGGGTGAAACCCACGCAGACTCGGGGAGAATGTACAAACTCCACACCGTCGGTGACCCAGGGCCGGGATTCGAACCCGGGTCCTCAGTGCCGTAGTCCCAGTGCTAACCACTGCACCACCATGCTGCCCTATATTAATGACTTGAATGAGATTGAGAGTAATATATCTAAGTTTGCTAATGGTACCAAACTAGGTGGAAAGGTGAGCTGTGGGGAGGATGCAGGGAGGCTGCAAACTGCTATAGACAGATTAGATGAGTGGGCAACCAGATGGCAGATGGAGTATAATATAAGGAAGTGTGAAGTTATTCACTTGGTGGGAAGAATTGAAAGGCAAATTTTTTTTAGAAGGTGAGAAGCAAGTAAGTGTTCATTTTCAAAGTGATTTAGGTGTGCTTTCACAAGAAGTTCAGAAAGTTAGCATGCAGGTGCAGCAAACAAATTAGTACGACAAATGGCCTTTATTGCAAAGGGATTGGAGTATGTTTAAAGATGTCCTGCTCCAAGTTTTTTGTGAGACCGCATCTGAAGCACTATATGCAGCTTTGGTCTCCACATTTGGAAAAGATATAGGCACATGGAGCACACCAGAATGACCGGGAGTGATCTTGGTTTCGGACAATGCTCGGCACAACATCGAGGGCCGAAGGGCTTGTTCTGTGCTGTACTGTTCTATGTTCTATGCATTGGAGGCAGTATAGTGAAGTTTCAATAAAATGGTCCCTAGGACACCCCGGGACAGATGAGTAGATGAATAAATTGTGCATATGTTCTCAGGAGTTTTGAAGAAATAGAGATGATCTAATTCAAACCTATAAATTTCTAAAGGGGTTTGGAAAGGTAGGTGTTGAGAGATTGTTTCCATTAGTTGGGCAATCTAAAACAGGGGGACACAGTCTCAGGATAACAAACTGATCATTTAGGACAAAGATGAGGGGAAATTTCTTCTTTCAAAGAGTTGTGAATTTCTTGAGTTAACCACCCCAGTATATTGTGGATTGTTCAATACATTTAAGGCTGCGGTAGACAGATTTTTGGTGTTTCGGAATTAAGTGATATGGGGTGTGGACAGAAAATGGAGTTGAAGCCCCAGTTTAGCCATTATTATATTAATGGCAGAACAGGCTCGATGGGCTGTGTGGTTTATGCCAGCTCCTGTTTCTTATGTTTTAATATGCTATCCCCGACAGAATGAGCTCGTATTTTGCTTAGTAACCTTTGATGTGGCACTTTATCAAATGCCTTTTGGGAATGCAAGAAGACCACAGCCGCGATTTAACTAAATGGCAACAAAGTCCCACACTGAGTGTGTTTAGCCGTGTGTTTCCCGGCGTTTGCAGCACCACGAAATGCATGGCTAGAAAACGACACTTGTGTTAAATAAGGGGCCAAGGCCGGACATAGCTCCGTTTCCTACAGCGCAAGATCGGGACACCATTTAAATCGAGACATCCAAGGTAGCAAGGTAGCACAGTGGTTAGCACGGTTGTGTCACAGCACCAGGGTCTCGGGTTCGATTCGTGCTTGGGTCACTTTTGTGCAGAGTCTCCACGTGGAGGGTGGGTTTCCTCCTGGTGCTCCGGTTTCCTCCCACAAGTCCCAAAAGACGTGCTGTTAGGTGAACTGGACATTCTGAATTCTCCCTCTGTATACCCGAACAGGTGCCAGAGTGTGGCGACTAAGGACATTTCACAGTAACTTCATTGCAGTGTTAATGTAAGCCTACGTGTCACAATAATCAAAATTACTATTACACTCATACAGGGCACCCTTACCCGATCGCCAGAACACAAAAATGCCATTGCCACTGGGGAAGTGCCAGGCTGGCACCCAGGGGCCTCCAATCTCCTGGGAGATCCCCATGAGCACCGTTCCATCTGGTCTCAGTTCGTGGAGGACAGTACGAAACGGCAGACCTCGGCGAAAGAGATTAATCCCATGCCTCACGGAACCTGCACATTAAAGTCAGACTAACTGTCTTGCTTTAATGTGCAGATTTTCCTAATCCCGCCCACAATGGGCAGGATTTATATGGCAACGTCTCGCAAGATCGCGCTAGATCCCGGGAATCCCTGGCTTTTATCGGCCACACTTCGCCACAGCAAGCTGCTTTTCGAGTGCAGACTGGCCATTCGATTGTGTCCCACGTCTATATGTCCCCTTTATCCACCTTCCTTGTTCTTTCTCAAAGAACTCTAATAAATTAGTTAAACCTGATTTGCCTATCACAAAACCACGTTGACTCCACCTGATTGCATTTGACTGAAATGAGAGGAAGGAGTGCATTATCTGTCTCTGCTCCACGTGTCACAACGTATATTTAAATGATTTTTAAACTGTTTTCCCAAGCATGTTTCCCCTCTCAAAACCATACATCACCACATGACCCTTTATAAACAATCCACCAGGGTCAAAAGATTTCCAGCTTCTTTAAAATGCAGTATTTTCCCGGGACAGCAGCAACTGACTCCTTGCATTAACCTTTTAAAGGACAGTTTCTTTTAAAAAGCAGTTCTTCCCGAATGTTCTTTGTCCTTGACGATGTCTCTACAGTGGAGACAGAATCATAGAATCCTGGAATCCCTACTGTGCGGAAGGAGGCCATTCTGCCCATTGTTTCTGCACAGACCCTCCGAAAGAGCACTCGCCTAGTCCCACTCCCTGCCCTATCCCCACAACCCCGTAACCTATGGGGCAACCTATGTCTCACGACTTTGGACACGAAGGGACAATTTAGCATGGCCAACCTACCTAACTTGCACATTTTTGATGCAAAATAACTGTTCAGTGCTTTTGCCATTGTTTTAATTATTAATTCTCCAGGCTCACTCTCTTTCTCTCTATCTAGAGAACCAATGCTCACTTTAGTTACTCTTTTCCTTTACCATCCCTCAAAATTTACAGTACTCAATTATTATTTTTTCAATTGAGGGGCAATTTAGTGTGGACAATCCCTAGCCTGCACATCTTTAAGTTGTGGGGGCCAAACCCACGCAAACACGGGAAGAATGTGCAAACTCCACACGGACAGTGACCCAGAGCCGGGATCGAACCTGGGACTTCAGCGCTGTGAAGCAGCTGTGCTAACCAATGCGCCACCGTGCTGCTTACTCTTTTCCTTTTTAAATAACTAGACACTCTTGCTATCTGTTTTTACATATCTACCTAGCTTCATTTCCATTCTTATCATTCATTCATCTCCTATTTCCTCTATTCTTTTGTAATTCTTTATTGGTTTAAACTTCTCCAATTTCTGGCTTAACACTAATGTTCACAAAAATGTCCAGTTTCTTGCAAGTTGATTTCCTTATTTAGCCATGGATGATCCTTCCCACAAGGGGGGATTCTCTCCCTCTTTCTCTCTCTTTCTCCCTCTTTCTTCCTCTTTCTCTCTCTCTCCTCCTCCCCCCCCCCCCCCCCCAACCCAGCATGTGTTAGAACATAGAACATTACAGCGCAGTACAGGCCCTTCAGATCTTGATGTTGCGCCGACCTGTAAAACCACTCTAAAGCCCATCTACACTATTCCCTTATCGTCCATATGCCTATCCAATGACCATTTGAATGCGTTTAGTGTTGGCGAGTCCACTACTGTTGCCGGCAGGGCATTCCACGCCCTCACTACTCTCTGAGTAAAGAACCTACCTCTGACATCTGTCCTATATCTATCTCCCCTCAATTTCAAGCTATGTCCCCTCGTGCTGGACATCACCATTTGAGGAAAAAGGCTCTCGATGTCCACCCTATCCAATCCTCTGATCATCTTGTATGCCTCAATTAAGTCCCCTCTTAACCTTCTTCTCTCTAACGAAAACAGCCTCGAGTCCTTCAGCCTTTCCTCATATGATCTTCCCTCCATACCAGGCAACATTCTTGTAAATCTCCTCTGTACCCTTTTCAATGCTTCCACATTCTTCCTATAATGCATCGACCAAAACTGCACGCAATACTCCAAATGCGGCTGCACCAGAGTTTTGTACAACTGCAAAATGACCTTTATGGCTCCGAAACTCAATTCCTCTACCAATAAAAGCTAACACACCGTACGCCTTCTTAACAATCCTCTGAACCTGGGTGGCAACTTTCAGGAATCTATGGACATGGAGACTGAGATTTCTGCTCGTCCACACTACCAAGAATCTTACCATTAGCCCAGTACTCTGCCTTCCTGTTATTCCTTCCAGAATGAATCACCTCACTTTTCTGCAGTAAACTCCATTTGACACCTGTCAGCCCAGCTCTGCAGCTTATCTATGTCCCTCTGTAACTTGTAACATCCTTCTGCACTGTCCACAACTCCACCGACTTTAGTGTCATCTGCAAATTTACTCACCCGTCCTTCTACGCCCTCCTCCAGGTCATTTATAAAAATGACAAACAGCAGCGGCCCCAAAACAGATCCTTGTGGTACGCCACTAGTAACTGGACACCGGTCTGAACATTTCCCATCAACCTTTGTCTTCTATCAGCTAGCCAATTTCTGATCCAAACTGCTAAATCACCCTGAATCCCATGCCTCTGTATTTTCTGCTATAGCCTACCGTGGGGAGCCTTATCAAATGCTTTACTGAAATCCATGTACACCACATCAACTGCTTTACCCTCATCCACCTGTTTGGTCATCTGCTCGAAGAACTCAATAAGGTTTGTGAGGCACGACCTACCCTTCACAAACCATGTTGACCATCTCTAATCAAATTATTCCTTTCCAGATGATTATACATCCTATCTCTTATAAACCTTTCCAAGACTTTTCCCACAACAGAAGTAAGGCTCACTGGTCTATAGTTACCGGGGTTATCTCTACTCCCCTTCTTGAACAAGGGGACAACATTTGCTATCCTCCAGTCTTCTGGCACTATTCCTGTAGACAAAGATGACTTAAAGATCAAAGCCAAAGGTAATCTCCTCCCTAGCTTCCCAGAGAATCCTAGGATAAATCCCATCCGGCCCTGGGGACTTATCTATTTTCACACTTTCCAGAATCGCTAACACCTCCTCCTTATGAACCTCAAGCCCTTCTAGTCTAGTAGCCTGTATCTCAGTATTCTCCTCGACAACATTGTCTTTTTCCTGTGTGAATACAGACGAAAAATACTCATTTAGCACCTCTCCTATGTCCTCGGACTCCACGCACAACTTCCCACTACTGTCCTTGACTGGCCCTACTCTTACCCTAGTCATTCTTTTATTCCTGACATATCTATAGAAGGCAGCTGTTTTAAGGCAGCTGAACCTTCCACTCCCACTCTTATCAATGGGTTATCCCGCCAGTTGGGGATTGCCATCGGTGAGACTGGAAGATCCCATTGGTGGGAAAGACTGGAAAATCTTAGCCATAGCCTTTCTTTCTCACTGTGATACATCTTTGCTTAGAGTTATTAAATTGTCTCTGCAAAAGAGAAGAAGGGAAGTTGAATAAGTAAGCAGGCTGTGACAGATGCAGTATAATGTGGGAAATATGAGTTTCTTCACTTTGAAATGAAATGAAAATCGCTTATTGTCACGAGTAGGCTTCGAATGAAGTTACTGTGAAAAGCCCCTAGTCGCCACATTCCGGTGCCTGTTCGGGGAGGCTGTTACGGGAATCGAACCGTGCTGCTGGCTTGCCTTAGTCTGCTTTCAAAGCCAGCGATTTAGCCGTGTGTTAAACAGGTAGGAGGAATAGAGATGAAAATATTTTTAAAAGTGACGAAACTTGTCATTGTTGATTTTCAGAGAGATTTGGGTATACTCCTGCAAGGAGCACAAAATTATCATGCAAACACAATTAGGAAGCCAACTGGCTTGTTGGTCTGTATTGAACAAAGATTGGAGTACAAGCCGAAAGAAGCCTTGCTATAATTGAACAGGGCTTAGTTTTGGTCTCCATATTTAAAGGAGAGGATATACTTGTATTGGAGGCCAGTCAACAAAGGTTCACTAGATTGGGTTCCATTCTGTGCAACAGGTTGAGCAAATTGGCCCGTCCTGTGGAGTTCAGAAGATTGATAAGTGATCTCATTGAAGCATGCAAAATTCTAAAGGTGCTGAACAGCAGTGACACTTTCAAAAGGATGGAAAATCTCAACAAGGGGCATGCTCTCAGGAAAAAGGGATGATCTTTTAGGACTGAAACTAGGACAATTTTCTTCAGTCAGAGAGTTGTGAATCTTTAACATTCTCCACCCCTGCATGTTATGGACGTTGCATCATTGAATATATTTATGGCTGAGATAGACAGATATTTGAGCTCTCAGGGAATTGAGGGATATGAGGAGCAGGCGACAAAGTGTAATTAAGACCAATGTTTGGCCATGATTATATAGAATGACAAAGCTAGTTCAAAAGGTGTACGGTCTGCTCCTTTTTTCTGTTGTGTTCTTATTGATTGTTCGGTTTTTGACAAGCCTGACATTGGGGAGTTGGGCTAGTGTCATTTCAGTTTGACACCACTGGCATGAAACAAACTGGTTCCCACTAATAAATTAAATATTGTTCACTCCTGTCGACTCTTAAGATAATCATTGTTTGGACATTGTGAATTGAGTTTTGACTAATCAAAGAGTGACACTGAGCTATTATAGTTCAATTCAGCTGGCTTTACATCACTCTAAAGCAGTCAACTGTTTGAAACAGCACCTGCAGGAAGAATTCATGATTATTATATTATTTACCAAAGTCTACTGTTATCAAGTGTAATTGGTTGTTCAGTTTCTCCACAAAATATGCAAAAATTGATCACCAGAAGATGAGCTTCTAAAATGTATGTACGTAACTTTGTCAGAAAAATTCCTGGAGCTGATCAACAAATGGCACCTATTGTTGTTAGACTTGCTCATAACCCGTTTGATCTCCCATAGTATTTTGTGTTGCAATGTACTGGAAGTGGGAAACGGAAATGACACCGTGTCCTGATGAGAACATCTGGAAACTGACTGAACAGGGGAAACAACTGTGCATTTCTTGAACCATTCAGACGGAAGGATTGTGAAATGACCAGACCAAGGTCTGAACAGGGAAGTGAAAGTTAGAATGGTGCATTCAATGTTGAATTAAATACTGAAAATGAAATCGAGAGCGAGCCAGCAAGTGCGAATTAGGTGAAAGAGGAAAAGAAGACAAATAGAAAATAAAATTTGCTAATAAATTATCTTAAACTTTAACAATAACCTGAATATATGTGACGCCACTCGTCTATTGGTTCATTTTCAGTACAAGAGAAGTTGACAAACAGCGATTTAACACTTAACCCGTCATTAAAAAGGAATTTAATGCTGGTCGATGCATTTGAATAGGGAGCTAGCCAACAAGATGCAGCTCCCAGTCGAAGGACATATGTCCAACAGCAACACCTTGTTAATCAAGCACGGGCTTTCCCCTGAAGTTGCTGTCGTATTTGCACTTCAATAACTGAGAGTTATTAGCCTCACCATTATTTTGACAGCAACTTTTGAGTCACTGACTATTTTACAGCCAGAGTAGACTTTCAGACTATATGAAATGATTAAATAAGCCACAGCCTTGTCTGTGGAATTTCCCTGCAACCAACTGAAGATTATGCTCCTGGATTTGTAGCAGTGATGTAACTTGATGGCCATCATGTTACATTACCACCAGACGACAGTTTAACATAGACTATAGACATGTTGTCTGGAAGCACTAACTGGAGCACTAACAGTGCATTTAAGAGAAAATTGAAGTCACTGATGCGAAACCTGACCACGGCCCTGATGCAGATTGCAAAAACAGGAATGGGATTGAGAATAGTGGTTTTTCAAACTTTTTTTCCTGGGACCCACTTTTACTAACTGGCCAACCTTCGGGACCCCTGCCAGCTGACCTTTTACAACCTACTCCAGGTTAATTTACCTTTAATGCGAAAGGGGAGCCTGCTTGGTTCTCATGATCTCACTTGAATTGGGTTCAAGGGAGGAGAAGGTAATGCGCATATAAGGTGTAAATATCAGGCTGTCTTCACCTATGTAAACGGAAAATCGAACCTTGCACATGTCGGTCTTCATGAAGGGCAATAACAACAAAATTAGTGTTTAACTCCGCTTATGCCAGAGCTGGCGCCGGTTTTTCTGTCGTAAAAGTCCACGGATTCTGCGTTGGTATCAACACTTAGTCTCAGAGACGGAGAATCCAGCCTCTTAACTTTTATTATTTAGAAAACAAGGAGGAACAGAGTCACAGGAATGCCAATTAGCTTTTAACCAGAAAAAATAATTATTTCACAAATGTACACAGATTGCAAAGATAATACCCCACTCTGATTGAGTGGCATCTGCCAATAGATTTCAATCACCTGTGTATCTCTCCTCAAATTCCCCCAGATGATTGTCACACAAGTGTTTCTAAATTCCATTCTCAAAAGGGAAGCTTTAAATGTTCTTTAATGAATGCTTTCCCTCAGCTGTTTTTATCAAGGATCTGTCTCCAGGTTTTCCAACTCTGCTTTAAGCTTTCCTTTATCTTGAACTGCCACAGTGTACAAACGTCTACACAAAACTAAAATATTCAGTTCCCAACATAACACTATTGTTTTCAAAAGCTGGAAAGGACACAAAACTTACAGTTGCTTCCCATCTATGGCTTTTCTCTAGCCAGTTTCACCTAGATGTGCACTCCCAGCTCTCTTTAGCTTCAGTGACCAGTACTCTGTTCCAACGGCAGTTTCCTCAGTTCCTTTAACTTCACACTTCCTGAATATTTGTAGTTTCTGGAACTTTGGATTCTCTGGAGCTTGCTTTCATGCACATTATTCCATTGTATGGCTTTCCTGCTTCTAGCAGAGCTGAGAGTGGTTCCCAGCTCTGACTGACTGGATCAGTTAAACACTAAAATTCAAAAATGTTTTTTCCCTAAAAGTGACCCTGGTTGCTAAAAACATCTCATTCTTTCACCCTCCTCTTACTTAACAGTACACCTCCTACTGCCTTGGGAAAGCGGGAAGCACAATCAAAGACCCCTCCCACCCAGGTTGTTCTCTCTTCCATTGATTAGAAGATACAAAAGTTTGAGAACACGGGCAGCACGGTAGCAGTGGTTAGCACTATTGCTTCATAGCACCAGGATCCCAGGTTCGAATCTGGCTTGGGTCACTCTGAGCGGAGTCTGCACGTTCTCCTTGTGTCTGCGTGGGTTTCCTCCGGGTGCTCCAGTTTCCTCCCACAAGTCCCGAAAGACGCGCTGTTAGGTAATTTGGACATTCTGAATTCTTCCTCCGTATACCCGAACAGGCGCCGGAATGTGGCGACTCGGGGCTTTTCACAGTAACTTCATTGCATTGTTAATATAAGCCTACTTGTGACAAGATTATTATAGATTATTATAATAATAGATTCAAAAACAGCTTCTTCCCTGCTGTTGCGAGACTTCTGAATGGCCCTCTTATGGACTGAACTGATCTTTCTATGTATCTTCTCTGCAGTTGTTGTACTATATACCGTATACATCACCCGCTGTCTATGTTTATGTATTTTCATTATGTACCCTCATCTAAATATTGTATGTTCTATGTTTTCATGTATCGTGCGATCTGCCTGAACTGTACACAGAACAAGAATGTACCTTGGTACACGTGACCATAAATCTAAATCTTACTTTGCTTATTGTAAACCATCTCTCAGCACAATAGAGACACCGTTTGAACTGAAAATCCCCATACATGTAAACTTTTGCTTAACATGAATCTAAAACTAAATAATTGTTTAACATGAATCTTTGTCAAAGCTTTGACAAAGGGTCATTGGACTCGAAACGTTAGCTCTTTTCTCTCCCTACAGATGCTGCCAGACCTCCTGAGATTTTTCAGCATTTTCTCTCTTGTTTCAGATTCCAGCATCTGTAGTAATTTGCTTTTATTAATTTGGCTGATAGTCTACTGTGGGAATATGTGAACTTGTCCACTTTGGGGCGGAAGAATAAAAAAAACAGCCCATTTTTTAAATGGAGAGGGATTGCAGAACTCAGCAGTAAAGTGGGAACTGAATGACCTGTTACAAGAATCGCAAAAGATTAGTATACAACTACAGCAAGTGATTAGGAAGGCAAGTGGAATGTTGTTGTTTATCGCAAGAGAAATAGAATACAAGAGGAATAGAATATAAAAGTAGGGATGTTTTGCAGCAGTTGTACAGGGCATGAGTAAAACCACAACTGGATTATTGTGTACAGTTTTAGTCCCCTCTTAAGAAAGAGCATAATTGCATTAGATTCAGTTCAGAGAAGATTCACTTGATTGTCCTGGGATGACAGGGCTAACCTATGAGGAAAGTTTGGACAGATTGGGTCTGGATTCACGAGTTGAAGAACGAGAGGTGATCTTATGAACCATATAAGATTTTGAGGGGGGCTTGACAGGGTGGATACTGGGAGGATGTTGCAACCTTTGGCACAGTTTAATAATAAGGGTCTTGCATTTGAGACTGAGATGGGGAATTTTTTTTCTGTTAGTAGTGACCCTATGACTCTCTTCCCAGAGATTGGTGGAGGTAGGGCCAATGATTATTTTTAAGATGGAGGTAGATAGATTCTTGACTAACAAGGAGATCAAAGGTTATTGGGGATAGGGAGGATAGGGACTTTGAGGCCACAATCCAAACACCCAAGATCTTATTGGTAGATGGGCTCAAAGGGGCAAATCACCTACTCCTCTTAATTCATATGTTTGTATATATTTTTCCTTCCACCCACCCCAAGCCTGGTCTCTGTTGTTATAATGAGCTTTCTGCTAGTTTTAGCTTTAATGTGGGAATCTTAAACTTGAAGTCATGTGATGTTCAGAAGTTTGTGTAACTGAATTAAACTTTTTAGAGAGAATTGTGTTGCAAAAATAGAAAATACTGGACAATCTCAGCAGGACTGACAGCCTCTGTGGAGCGAGAAGGGAGCTAATGTTTTGAGTCTGAATTGGATTGGATTTTGTTTATTGTCACGTGTACCAAGGTACAGTGTAAAGTATTTTTCTGTAAAGGTGGGTGCTAGCTTTGACAAAGAGTCACCCAAACTTGAAACATTAGCTCTCTTATTTCTCCACATATGCTGTCAGACCTGCTGAGATTGTCCAGTATTTTCTGTTTTCGTTTCAGATTCCAGCATCTGCAGAAATTTGCTTTTATCTTGTATAAATTGTGTTGTTCTTCTTTACTGAACAGGTGACCCCTGCACTGTCTCATCCCAGCTGGAGTTAGAGGAGGCATTTCGGCTTTATGAGCTGAATAAGGATTCTGAGCTGATAATTCATGGTGAGGAGCAAATCTTTAAATTTTGTGGCAGTGTTAAGGAATTTTAAAGAAAAAATATTGGTTGTGTTGGATCAATGAATGAAATAATTATGTGTTTAATTAATAATAATAATTGAAACACTCCACTGGTGGGTGCGTTTGTAGCTTTCACTAGCTGCAAAATACACATGCATTTGCGGTTTTAGTTTCCTTAATTTAGAAGGATCATCTTCTGTTAACTTCATTTATTTTAGGTAGAGAAAACAGCTAATTGTGCCTGTGTTTTGAGAGAATAAGAAAGCAATATTTGTGAATATAAACATAATCCAATGGCAACATCAGACTCTTATATGGTAGAATGTGTATTAGACTATGTTCCTGCAGCTCCTGCACCTATCACTTGTAAAGAAACATTCCTTGCTTCCTCTGAGTTTGGATCAAACCCAGGTGCAGAGAGAAGTACCCTGTACACAATCCCGTGGACGGGTGGGGGGACAAACCAAGTTTGAGGCTTGTTATTTTTTGTTTAAATTTTGTTCTTTTTTTCCTGATCTAAAACACCACTCAAGCCAGAGAGAAAGCTGAAACCAGCCAAAAAGTGCGCCTTATCACTGCACCACACGTAAAAATAAAATGGCAAAAAAGTTTCAATGTTTCCATGGGCCTTGAATAACAGTGAAAGTGCGAATTGCAAAAGTTGGCTGTCCCTCGATTCTAGGATGGTATCTACTCGGGGCCATGAATTTCTGCCATGGCTCATCATGTAACTCAACAGATTAATTCTCGACCTGCACATCTTTGGATTAATGGGACAGGATGTGGCATAAGATAGTGGAATTCGGAGTCTAGAATTTGCTTCCTTCTCTGCCTCACCATTAAGAGGTTGTCATTCAAAGCATGATGCAGCTTGATGGGCTAATTATCGCCATTAGCAAACTCCCCATAGTCATTAATGCCAATGCTATCATGCTTCAATGAGAGCTTCAGAGTGTCTTTGAAGCCCTTCTTCGATCCTCCCTTGAAACACTGGTAATTTGAGTGTTGGGAAAACAGGACTTGGCTACGGTGTAAGATGTCTTTAGACAATGACCAATGGATATGCCAAGTGAGATAGACTATCCCAACCAACTCACTCCGGATTCTTGACTGTCTCTGACTTACAAGGGACAGACTCATGTTTTTTAATCAAGTCAGAGTTTAATCGTTATCACACAGAAATACAAAGTTAATACTTAACAACTGTAATAGCTATGCAACGAGACTCAGCTCTGATGGTTCATGTTTCCGAATTCTCTGGGGCACAGTCTTGCTCTTCCTGTGGTCTGCTTGTCTTTCTCTAGATGTGTGCCAGTGATAGCTTGTAGTTCCTTTCTCTTATGTAGGCCTACTTGTGACAAACATTATTATTATTATCCCCCCTTGAGAGACCATTACCATGCCATATTAGACCATAGTTCGTCCTGACCAATATGATTGGATTAAATTGAGGTTATTGGTAGTCCATGGACTCCCTATGCCACAACATGCAGACTCTTGCAGGTGCATCCTGTTTTTCCAAAGCTTCTAAGATTCACATTTCTGTTCATCGATCAACTTCTACAATTCTGCACTTTCACGTTCATCTTATCCTGCCTTTCTGCCAGCAAGCAGGCGCTAGAGTCTCCATCTGATCTTTCCCATTGTTTTCGTACAAAGGTTTTAGCAGAATATGACCTTGAAAATTAATTTGCAATGAAGTAAGCATTAACTTAAACAGACTTTGTTATGTTGGCGCGTTTAACATATTAGTTTAACTGTTTGAACTGTAGGAGTAGGCCTTTCAGACCTTCAAGCCTGCTGTGTCATTTAGTTAGATCAGGGTTTTCACAAACGTTTCCAGCCACAGAACCCTTTTGACTTCCCAAAAGTACTGACTGAACACCTAAGAAATATTTATTATGTTGAAGAGTTAAACCACAAAATATCGATTTGTTTTGTGCAATAGGTACAAACATGTACAAATAGTCGAAAGGCATTTCTATCTCTTATGTATACATTTATTCTAATCAAAAAGTTCTCTTATTTATCAACTACATGCATCTTACCTTTTTGTAATTTATGACGGGAGAAGTGATGCTGCTTCTTTTGATCACATTCATTTAATATTAGGAGTGCTGCTGGAGAGTTGGATTCTGATATCAGATACACACGCAGTCACACCCAAAAGAAGCACACTCACTCTCTTACGTGCACATTCACCTCTTTCTCCTTCATATCACAAACTCATGCACATACTCCCAGCTCTCGCTCGCACGCACCCACCTCTCTCTACACGCGGTCACACGTTTCCAACATTGACAAATTAACAGTTTCCACCGAAACTTATCATCTTACTTTGCAGTCCAAACTTGATATTGCAGAGTCTTAAAAAGAATGTTACAGAATGATTATCCTGATTCGGCCATAAAAAATCTACTAAACCCAATAGGGGATACAGCTTTCAACTATCTGGAAAAATCATGGACATTAGTCCTGGGGTAAGCTACTTTGATAGAATTATTATTTTTCAGGGTAAAACACTCCTGTTGCACAGCTAATTTGATGATTATCTCTTAATGTGTTAATGAGACGATGAAGAGCTACAAAGTTTGCACAATGCATATTGTTCATGCCTTTATTGGAGCACTTGTGTTCGCAGATATTTGCTGTTGTCTTTGTTACCTTGCTGGAGGAGGTTTTATCGTACTGGATCCTCCGTGTGTCTGCCATTCTGAGGAAGCAGTTTTTATACTGCCTGAAATTGTTACTTTGTGCATTCCATAATGCTATCAACACTTGTAGATCTCTAGTCTCTTCCTATAATTAACTTTGCCCAAATTTTAAAATTCCTTTTTTTTGGTTGCCTTCACTAGCAAGTCAGCCCTGATGGCAACTGTGTAAATCCCCAGAGTTTTGCAGTCAGGAAGAATTTAAAAAAATCATTGTGCTCTATTTCCACATCTCATTGTGGAAAGGAACATTTAGAGTAGACTATTTCCGGGGTCTTACTGTTGTAACAGTTTAGGTTTATGTAGTGTATTTAATGTAGTGAAAAATCCCATGGTGCTTCACAGGAGCAAGCGGAAGAGAAAATAAAAGGACAGTTGACCAAAATGTTGATCAAAGAAGTAGGAGCACATTAAGGAGGATTGAGAGTTAGTCAGGAAATTCCAGAGCATAAGGTCTTGGGTGCTGAAACAAAACCACCAGTGGTAGAGTGGTTAAAATTGAGAATGTGCAAGCAATCAGAAATGGGGAAATGCAGAGATATTTGAGAATTGTCTGACTGAAGAGAGTTTATAGAATTAGGGAGAAGCGAGGCCATGGAGACCTTTGAAGACAGACAATTTTAAAACAGAGGCATTGCTGAATCAGGAGCTAATGTAGGTCAGTTAACGGAACTGGGTGCAATGTAGGCAGCAGAATGTTGGGTATGCTTAATGCAGGGTGAAAGATGGGAGAATGGTCAGGAGAACAACGGAAAAGGGAAGTCTAGAAGTAACCAAAATAAAGATAACAATTCCAGCAGCAGATGAACTAAAGCGGGGTAGAGTTGGACAGTGACATGAGATGGAATTAGGCAGTCTTGATGATGCAGCGAATATGTGGCAGAAGCTTATCTGGGATCAGATGGAATGCCAAGGTTGCAAAAGGTGAGGGTCAGGCTCAGGTGGCTGCTTGGGGGAGGGATGGAGTTTATGGATGGTGCTTGGGTTGAAGCAAGGTGTCTTATCCATGCTTAAAAATTATTAAGTACCAATAGCATTCTACAATTTTTGGGGGGTTTGCTTACATTTGATGTTAGAAAATAAATCGTGGTTTCATTTGGAATTTTCATTGTGCAGCAAACATGCCTTTATTTAGAATTATCTTGATCCAGTCCTGGAGCATGATGCACATTTATTTTTAAATTGAGCTGGTATAACAAAAACCCTTGATGAATAGCTGAGGTAAAGCCCCCTTTATCCGAAAAATCATTAAATATCGGAGAGATGGAAAGGAAGAAGAAAACAAATTTGCTTTTATATTGTGCCTTTCATGACCTGAGGCCTGTTTCGTGGCACAAGGGTGTACATTGTATTCTTTCGTTTGAAGCTTAAATAGTGTGACTCATCTTGTTTAGCTGAGTTCTGTATAAAAGACAGAAAGCGCACTCAGTAAGCTTTGCGCAGGTGAAGGAGACACAGCCTGAGTGAGTGAGACACACCCAGAGTGGGAATTGGAACTTGGTAATTTGGTCAGTGTGGTAATTCGTCGCGGAGTGGGAGGAGGTGCTGTTTCCCTTTTGGTTCTGTTTCCTTCATTTTGCTTTGTAACTGGTAAAAAGCAGGGAGAGTTCCAGAGTGCATTCCAGGAAGCAGGGAAAAAACCAGGGAGCACCCTGGGAAGGTAGGTGATATAAAATCTTACCGCCAGGTTCCACGGCCTTCATTTTTGGGAGGGGGAGAGAGTAAGAGAGCCGGGGAGTAGCTTGGAAACAGGTAAGTGATAGATAGAACATAGAACATAGAACAGTACAGCACAGAACAGGCCCTTCGGCCCTCAATGTTGTGCCGAGCCATGATCACCCTACTCAAACCCACGTATCCACCCTATACCCATAACCCAACAACCCCCCCCACCTTACTTTTATTAGGACACTACGGGCAATTTAGCATGGCCAATCCACCTAACCCGCACATCTTTGGACTGTGGGAGGAAACCGGAGCACCCGGAGGAAACCCACGCACACAGGGGGAGGACATGCAGACTCCACACAGACAGTGACCCAGCCGGGAATCGAACCTGGGACCCTGGCGCTGTGAAGCATTTATGCTAACCGCCATGCTACCCTGCTGCCTTTAGATATTCTGCTATTCTGAGTGATCCGACTGGGGGGGATACCTGAAAAGTGATGTCACAGGAAAGCTGTGACCTGATTGGCTGGTCGGGCATCTGCACTAAATTTAAAAATTAAACATTGTTAAACTAATTAAACTTAATTAATTAGTTAATTAATTAATTAATTAAAATTTTGAGAGGTATCTAAGCCAGAGACCGGAGAGTACTGTATTTAGCATTTACATTTATAGTAGAAATCTAGTGCGAGGAAACATATAGCTCCGAGTAACTTTTTTAAAATTTTATTTACTAATTAATAAACGCAATTTCAATTAGAGGGGTGCAGTGCTCTGACTGTGAGATGTGGCAGGTACGGGAGGCTTCCAGCGTCCTGGATGGCTTCATCTGCAGAAAGTGCACCCAACTGGGGCTCCTCACAGACCGCATGGTTTGGTTGGAGCAGCAGTTGGATGCACTTAGGAGCATGCAGGCGGCGGAAAGCGTCATAGATAGCAGATATATAAATGTGGTTTCACCCAAGGTGCAGGCAGTCAGTGCAGGAATCCCCTGCGGTTGTCACCCTCTCGAACAGGTATACCCCTTTGGATACTGTTGGGGGGAATAGCCTATCAGGGAAAAACAGCAGCAGCCAGAGCAGTGGCACCACAGCTGGCTCTGATGTTCAGCAGGGAGGGTCAAAGCGCAGAAGAGCAATAGTCATCGGGGAATCTAGTCAGGGATACAGATAGGCGCTTCTGTGAAAGAGACTCCAGGATGGCATGTTGCCTCCCTGGTACCAGCATCCAGAATGTCTCAGAACGGGTAGCGGGCATTCTGAAGAGGGAGGGAAAACAGGCATAGGTCGTGGTACATATTTGTACTAACGACATAGGCAGGAAGGGGGATGGGGTCCTGCAGCAGGAGTTCAGGGAGCTCGGCAGAAAGTTTAAAGACAGGACCTCAAGGGTTGTAATCTCGGGATTGCTCCCTGTGCCATGTGCCAGTGAGGCTAGAAATAGGAAGATAGAGCAGCTAAACACGTGGCTAAACAGCTGGTGTAGGAGGGAGGGTTTCCGTTATCTGGACCATTGGGAGCTCATCCGGGGCAGGTGTGACTTGTATAAGAAGGACGGGTTGCATCTAAACTGGAGAGGCATAAATATCCTGGCTGCGAGGTTTGCTAGTGTCACACAGGCGGGTTTAAACTAGTATGGCAGGGGCGTGGGTACCGGAGCAATAAGTCAGAAGGTGAGAAAATTGAGGGAGAACTAGGAAATAGGGGCTGTTTAGCACAGGGCTAAATCGCTCGCTTTGAAAGTAGGCCAAGCAGGCCAGCAGCACGGTTCGATTCCCGTAACAGCCTCCCCGAACAGGAGCCGGAATGTGGCGACTAGGGGCTTTTCACAGTAACTTCATTTGAAGCCTACTCGTGACAATAAGCAATTTTCATTTTCATTTTTCAAATAGGGCCATTATGGCTCTGAGGAAGAGCAGACAGGGAGGTGTTGCTGAAAACAGCGGGTCTGGTGGCCTGAAGTGCATATGTTTTAATGCAAGATGTATAACAGGTAAGGCAGATGAATTTAAGAGCTTGGATTAGTACTGGGAACTATAATGTTGTTGCAATTACAGAGACCTGGTTGAGGGAAGGACAGGATTGGCAGCTACACATTCCAGGATTGTGATGCATCAGGTGGGATAGAGAGGGATGTAAAAGGGGTGGCGGAGTTGCACTACTGGTTAGGGATAATATCACAGCTGTACTGCGGGAGGACACCTCTGATGTCAGCGAGGCTATATGGGTAGAGATCAGGAATAAGAAGGGTGCAGTCACGATGTTGGGGGTTTACTACACGCCTCCCAACAGCCAGCGGGAGATAAAGGAGCAGATGACAGATTTTGGAAAGGAGTAAAAGCAACAGGGTTGTTGTGATGGGAGACTTTAACTTCCCCAATATTGACTGGGACGCACTTAGTACTAGGGGCTTGGACAGGGCAGAGTTTGTAAGGAGCATCCAGGAGGGCTTCTTAAAACAGTATGTAGATAGTTCAACTAGGGAAGGGGTTCTACTGGCCCTAGTATTGGTGAATGAACCCGGCCAGTTGGTAGAAGTTTCAGTAGGGGAGCATTTCGGGAACAGTGACCACAATTCAGTAAGTTTTAAAGTGCTGGTGGACAAGGATAAGAGTGGTCCTAGGGTGAATGTGCTAAATTGGGGGAAGGCAAATTATAACAATATTAGGCAGGAACTGAAGAACATAGATTGGGGGCGGATGTTTGGGGGGTAAATCAACATCTGACATGTGAGAGATTTTCAAATGTCAGGTGAAAGGAATTCAGGACCGGCATGTTCCTGTGAGGAAGAAGGATAAATACGGCAAATTTCGGGATCCTTGGATAACGAAAGATATTGTCGGCCTCATCAAAAAGAAAAAGGAGGCATTTGTCAGGGCTAGAAGGCTGGGCACAGACGAAGTCTGTGTGGAATATAAGAAAAGTTGGAAGGAACATAAGCAAGGAGTCAGGAGGGCTAAAAGGGGTCACGAAAAGTCATTGGCAAATAGGGTTAAGGAAAATCCCAAGGCTTTTTACATGTACATAAAAACCAAGAGGGTAGCCAGGGAAAGGGTTGGCCCACTGAAGGACAGGGGAGAGGAATCTATGTGTGGAGCCAGAGGAAATGGGCGAGGTATTAAATGAATACTTTGCATCAATATTCACCAAAGAGAAGGAATTGGTGGATGTTGAGTCTGGAGAAGGGTGTGTACATAGCCCGGGTCACATTGAGATCCAAAAAGACGAGCTGTTGGGCATCTTGAAAAATATTAAGGTGGATAAGTACCCAGGGCCTGATGGGATCTACCCCAGAATACGGAAGGAGGCAAGAGAGGAAATTGCTGAGGCCTTGACAGAAATCTTTGGATCCTCACTGTCTTCAGGTGGTGGACTGGAGAATAGCAAATGTTGTTCCTTTGTTTAAGAAGAGTAGCAAGGATAATCCAGGGAACTACAGGCCGGTGAGCCTTGCGCAGTGGTAAGGAAATTATTGGCGAGAATTCTTCGACACAGAATCTATTCCCATTTGGAAGCAAGTGGACATATTAGCGAGAGGCAGCATGGTTTTGTGAAGGGGAGGTCGTGTCTCACTAATTTGATAAGAGTTTTTCGAGGAGGTCACAAAGATAATTGATGCAGGTAGGGCAGTGGATGTTATCTATATGGACTTCAGTAAGGCCTTTGACAAGGTTCCTCATGGCAGACTGGTACAAAAGGTGAAGTCACACGGAATCAGAGGTGAGTTGGCAAGATGGATACAGAACTGGCTAGGTCATAGAAAAAAATGAAATGAAAATCGCTTATTGTCACAAGTAGGCTTCAATGAAGTTACTGTGGAAAGCCCCTAGTCGCCACATTCCGGCACCTGTTCGGAAGGCAGAGAGTAGCAATTGAAGGGTGCTTTTCTGATTGGAGGGCTGTGACTAGTGGTGTTCCGCGGGATCAGTGCTGGGACCGTTGCTGTTCGTAGTATATATCAATGATTTGGAGGAAAATGTAACTGGTCTGATTAGTCGAGAAAGGGCTGCCACCGCCGAAAGAACCCCTGTACCGACCCCCTCAGGGCAAATTTCATCCTCTCCAACTTGAGGAACCCAGCCATGTCGTTGACCCAGGTCTCCAAACTCGGGGGCCGCGTATCCCTCCACTGTAACAGAATCCTGCGCCGGGCTACTAGAGACGCAAAGGCCAGAATGCCGGCCTCTCTCGCCTCCTGCACTCCCGGCTCAGAAGCTACCCCAAAGATCGCGAGCCCCCAGCCCGGCCTGACCCTAGACCCAACCACTTCCGACAAAATCCCCGCCACCCCCTTCCAAAACCCCTCCAGGGCCGGACATGCCCAAAACATGTGGGTGTGGTTTGCTGGGCCACCCGAACACCTCCCACACCTGTCTTCCCTCCGAAAAACCGGCTCATCCTTGCCCCCGTCATGTGCGCCCTGTGCAGCACCTTCAGCTGAAGTAGGCTGAGCCGTGCGCAAGAGGAGGAAGAATTCACCCTCTCCAGGGTGTCCGACCACGTCCCATCCTCAATCTCTTCCCCTAGCTCTTCCTCCCATTTCGCTTTGAGCTCATCTACTGAGGCCTCCTCCTCCTCCTGCATCAGCTGGTAAATAGCCGAGATCTTTCCTTCACCGACCCACGTCCCCGAAAGCACCCTGTCCTGCACCCCCCTTGGCGGCAGCCGCGGAAACTCCGCCACCTGCCTCTTAACAAAGTCCCTGACCTGCATATACCTAAAAGCGTTCCCAGGGGGGAGGTTCCACTTCCCCACCAGCTCCTCCAGAGTCGCGAACTTCCCATCCAGGAAGAGATCCCCAAACTGTATAATGCCTGCCCTGTGCCAACTCCCAAATCCCCCACCCGTTCTCCCCGGCGCAAAATGGTGATTACCCCGTATCGGGGCCCAAACTGAGGCCTTCACTTCCCCCCTATTCCGCCTCCAGATTTTAAGGGGCACAACCACCACCGGACTCGTGGAGTACTTTGCCGGGGGGAGTGGAAGTGGGGCCGTCACCAAAGCCTCCAGGCTCGTAACCCCACAGGACGCTACCTCCAATCTCTTCCATGCGTCACCCTCCCCTTCCGTCACCCACCTGCGAATCATCGCCACGTTCGCTGCCCAATAATACCCCCACAGGTTGGGCAGCGCCAGGCCCCCTACCTCCCTTCTTCGCTCCAAAAATACACTCCTTACTCTCGGGGCCTTCCGCGCCACACAAACTCCAGAATCGACTTATTCACCCTTCTGATAAAAGCTTTCGGGATCAATATGGGAAGGCACTGGATAAGAAACAAAAACCTCGGGAGCACCGTCTTTTTAACCGATAGGACCCTGTCCGCCAACGAGAGCGGCAGCGCATCCCACCTCCTGAACTCTTGCTCCATCTGCCCCACCAGCTGCGAAAAGTTAAGCCCATGCATAGCCCCCTAGGTCCTAGCTACGTGGACCCCAAGATACCTTAACCTCCTCTCAGCCCTCTACAACGGAAGTTCCCCTATCTCCCTCTCCTGACCCCCCGGATGCAGGACAAACAGCTCGCTTTTCCCCACATTGAGCTTATATCCTGAAAAGTCCCCAAACTCCTCAAGTATCCTCAGCACCTCTGGCATCCCCTCAGCCGGGTCTGCGACATACAACAGCAGATCATCTGCATACAGCGGCAACCGGTGCCCCCCCGGCAGGGGCACCCCTGCCTTGTCCCTCTGGAAAGCCGAAAGTCCTCCGACCTCCTCCCATTCGTCACCACTCTTGCCACCGGAGAGCTGTACAGCAACCTCACCCAGCTGATGACCCCCTCACAATACCCAAACCTCCGCGACACCTCCCACAGATAACTCCACTCCACCCTATCAAAAGCTTTTTCCGCATCCATGGACGCCACTATTTCTGACTCCCCAGCCACCGGCGCCATCATCATGACATTCAGGAGCCCCCGCACGTTGGCATTCAGTTGTCTCCCCTTCACAAACCCCGTTTGGTCCTCATGAATCACCGTCGGGACCACATCTTCCACCCTCCTGGACAGCACCTTTGTCAACAACTTGACATCTACGTTAAGGAGCGAGATCGGCCTATAAGACCCACACTGAAGGGGGTCCTTGTCTCGCTTCAGGAGCAAAGAGATAATTGCCCTGGACATTGTCGGGGGCAGAGCCCCCCCTCCCTAGCCTCATTCAGGGTCCTCACCAGCAGCAGGCCCAGCAAATCTGAAAATGTCTTGTAAAATTCCACCGGGAACCCGTCAGGCCCCGGCGCTTTCCCTGTCCACATGCTCCCCAACGCCTCCACCAGCTCCTCGAACTCAATTGGGCCCCCCAAACCCTCCACCCACTCGTCCCCTACTCTTGGGAACTCCAAATTATCCAAAAAGCGGTCCATCCCGCCTGCTTCCCCGTGGGGTACCGCCCGGTAAAGCCCCTCATAAAAGGATCTGAACACCCCATTGATGTCCTTTCCACCCCACCTGCATCCGTGGCTCCCCCAATTTCTCTAGCTGCCTCCCGCTTCCGGAGCTGGTGAGCTAACACCGACTTGCCTTCTCCCCGTGCTCACACACCACCCCCTGTGCCCTCCTCCACTGCGCTTCCGCCTTACGGGTGGTTAAAATGTCGAACTCCGACTTCCGGTGGCAGTGATGCAGCAGTAAGCCACACATGTGGGAGCTCCCGTTTTAAAGAGATTTTTCGGCTCTTTTGAGAGCCCAAAACGGAAATTTTTCGACGTCTCCCGGTGGGGGAAGGTGTGCTGAACAACTTTCCCTGCAGTCCATGCCTCGAACTCGGAGTGGAAAGGTGGAAAAAACAGCAGCAGCTCCTCAGAAAAAACGGGGGAAGGGATCCAAGATGGCCACCGACAGAGCTCCAGAGGAGTGGAGACTCTGGGCCCAGAAACAACAAACTGATCTCCTGCGCTGCTTTAAAGAATTCAAGGATGAAGTACTGAGCTCTCTGCAGGAAACAAACAGAAGGCTGTCAGAGATTCAGTCCACCCAGGGTGCTGCCATCAGGAAGTTGCAGACGCAGGCCATTGAACGAGAGGAGGAGGCCGTGGTCCTCGTGAGTAAGGTGGAGGGGCACGAAGCACTCCACAAGAAGTGGCAGGAACGCTTCGAGGAGCTGGATCACCGCATGAGGCGGAAAAACCTGCGGATCTTGGGCCTTGCGGAGGGGCTAGAGGGATCGGACCTGACAGCCTATGTGGCTGTAATGCTGAATTCGCTAGTGGGGGCTGGGTCTCTCCATCTACCCCTGGAGCTGGAGGGAGCACACAGAGTACTGGCCAGGAGGCCTAAGGAGAATGAACCCCCGCGTGTGGTGCTGGTGAGGTTCCACCGGTTCAGTGATCGGGACGGCGTGCTGCGCTGGGCCAAGAAGGTGAAGAGCAGCAATTAGGAGAATGGGGTAGTGCGGATCTACCTGGACTGGAGTGCGGAGGTGGCTAAGCGGCGGTCCGGATTTAATCGGACGAAAGAGGTGCTTTATAGAAAAAAGATAAAGTTCGGAATGTTGCAGCCCGCGCGCCTGTGGGTAACTTATTCGGACCGGCACCATTATTTTGATTCCCCGGAGGAGGCGTGGGCCTTCGTGCGGACGGAGAAACTGGACTTGAACTAGGGGATGGGGGTTGCGAGGTCGGCTGTAAGATATTAGTGCTGGATTCGGCTGTTGCTGTGTTCTCTTTTTCTTCGGTTTTTTTCGTCTTGTTTTAGTACTTTTGCAATTTTGATATGGTTATTTACGGAGGGGTTGTTCTGCTATGTTTTTGTTTTTGTGCTTGGGGCATTGTTTGGGCTGTGTATTTTGCGGGGAGGGTCGGGGGGGTATGTTGTATTCTATGTCGGAGTGGGGGTATGGAGGGGGGCTGATATTTGGGAGCTGCGTCAGAAGGGTGTGGTGGGGCAGGGCGAAAGCGCGGGCTTTCCTCTGGTTTCCCGCGCTGCGGGGCTGGGGGGCGGGGACGGTGACGGGGGAGGTGGGGCCTTAACTGGTTCTTCCCCGCGCTGGAGCGGTGCCAGGAGGAGGGATAGATTGGGGGATGATCCCACTTCGGGAGGGGTCGGGCTATTGGCGGGAGTTTCCGGGGTCAGCAGAAGTTAGCTGACCCACGGAAGTACAATGGAGGACGGTTCGCGGCTGGGAGGGTTCCTAGCCTGGGGGGGAAGGGAGGGGGGGGGGGGGGGGGGGGAGAAGGGGAATACCGGGTTGCTGCTGGTAGGGTCAAGAAGGAGCTGGTGGGGGCTGGGGGGACAGAGGTGAGGGGTTGTCGCTATGGGGACGGGGTCGAGCAGGGGATGCTGGCCTGGGGCGGGCAGTCGACGGGCTATGGCTAGCCGACGGGGGAGGGGGGCGGGACGCCCTCTGATCCGGTTGGTCACCTGGAATGTGAGAGGGTTGAATGGGCCGGTGAAGCGGTCAAGGGTACTGGCTCACCAGGGGCAGCACGGTGGCCTAGTGGTTAGCACAACCGCCTCACGGCGCTGAGGTCCCAGGTTCTATCCCGGCTCTGGGTCACTGTCCGTGTGGAGTTTGCACGTTCTCCCCGTGTCTGCGTGGGTTTCGCCCCCACAACCCAAAAATGTGCAGAGTAGGTGGATTGGCCACGCTAAATTGCCCCTTAATTGGAAAAAATAATTGGCTAATCTAAATTTAAAAAAAAAAAAAGGGTACTGGCTCACCTGAAGCGGCTAAAGGCGGATGTGGCAATGCTTCAGGAGACCCACCTGAGGGTGGCGGACCAGGTCCACCTGAGGAAGGGATGGGTGGGGCAGGTTTTCCACTCGGGGTTGGATGTGAGGAACCGGGGAGTGGCGATTCTGGTGGGGAAAAATGTGTTGTTTGAGGCATCGGAGGTGTTGGCGGATAAGGGGGGTAGGTATGTGATGGTTAGGGGCAGGCTACAAGGAGAGAAGGTGGTACTGGCTAGTGTGTATGCCCCAAATTGGGACGATGCGGGCTTTATGAGGCGTATGTTGGGACGGATCCCGGATCTGGAGGCGGGAGGTCTGATCATAGGGGGGGACTTTAATACGGTGTTGGATCCTTCACTGGATCGGTCCAGCTCTAGGACGGGTAGGAGGCCGGCGGCGGCCAAGGTACTGAGAGGGTTTATGGATCAGATGGGTGGAGTGGATCCATGGAGGTTTGTGAGGCCGAGGGCACGTGAGTACTCTTTCTTCTCCCACGTACATAGGGTCTACTCTCGGATAGATTTCTTCGTGGTGAGTAGGGGACTGATTCCGAGAGTGGAGGAGGCCGAGTATTCGGCCATTGCAATCTCCGACCACGCTCCGCATTGGATAGAGTTGGAGATGGGGGAGGTGCGAGACCAACGTCCATTGTGGCGGTTGGATGTGGGGTTGTTGGCGGAGGAGGAGGTGTGTAGGAGGGTCCGGGCAAGTATTGAGGGGTACCTTGAGGTGAATGATACGGGGGAGGTTCAGGTGGGGATGGTCTGGGAAGCCCTGAAGGCAGTAATTCGTGGGGAGCTGATATCCATCCGGGCACACAGGGAGAGGAGCGAGAGGAGTGAGAGGGATAGACTGGTGGGAAAGATGCTGGAGGTGGACAGGAGGTATGCAGAGGCACCAGAGGAGGGACTGTTGGGGGAGAGGCGCAGCCTGCAGGCTAAATTTGATTTGCTGACCACTAGAAAGGCTGAGGCACAGTGGAGGAAGGCAAAGGGGCAGTGTACGAACATGGTGAAAAGGCGAGTAGGATGCTGGCTCATCAGCTCCGTAAGCGGGATGCGGCTAAGGAGATTGCTGGAGTGAGAGACAAGAGTGGGAATGTGGTGCGGAAGGGGGTAGAGGTGAATGAGGTCTTCAAGGACTTTTACGGGGAACTGTACCGGTCGGAGCCAACGGGGGAGAGGAGGGGAATGGAGAGGTTCCTTGACAGGCTTTCTTTCCCAAAGGTGCAGGAGGAGAAGGTGGACGGGCTGGGTGCGCCGATTGAGCTGGAGGAGCTAGTTAAGGGGATCGGGCAGATGCAGTCAGGGAAGGCACCGGGGCCGGATGGGTTCCCGGTGGAATTTTATAAAAAGTTCGTGGACCTAGTGGGCCCCTTGCTGGTGCGGACACTCAACGAAGCGTGGGAAGGGGGTCTTTGCCCCCGCGATGTCACGGGCGCTGATCTCGTTAATTTTAAAGAAGGACAAGGACCCCAGCAGTGTGGTTCATACAGGCCGTGGTTCATATCTCTCCTCAACGTGGATGCTAAGGTGCTGGCAAAAATCCTGGCCACCAGGATAGAGGACTGTGTGCCAGGGGTTGTGCATGAGGACCAGACAGGTTTTGTGAAGGGAAGGCAGCTGAACACGAATGTGCGGAGATTGCTGAATGCCATTATGATGCCGGCGATTGAGGGGGAGGCAGAGATAGTGGTGGCGCTGGATGCGGAGAAGGCCTTCGATAGAGTGGAGTGGGGCTACCTATGGGAGGTGTTGGGGCGGTTTGGATTTGGTGAAGGGTTCATTAGATGGGTAAGGCTGCTATATGAGGCCCCGATGGCGTGCGTGGCCACGAATAGGAGGAGGTCGGAGTACTTCCGGCTTTACCGAGGGACCAGGCAGGGTTGCCCCTTGTCCCCCTTGTTGTTTGCACTGGCAATCGAGCCGCTGGCGATGGCATTGAGAGATTCAGAGAGGTGGAGAGGCTTGGTGCGAGGTGGAGAGGAACATAGGGTGTCGTTGTATGCCGACGACCTGTTACTGTATGTGGCGGACCCGGTGGGAAGGATGCCGGGAGTGATGGAGTTACTAGCCGAGTTTGGGACCTTCTCAGGTTATAAATTAAACTTAGGCAAGAGCGAGGTGTTTGTGGTGCACCCTGGAGACCAGGAGGAAGGAATTGGTAGGCTCCCGCTTAGGCGGGCAGGGGAGAGCTTTAGGTACCTGGGGGTGCAAGTGGCCAGGGACTGGGGGACTCTCCACAAGCATAACTTTACCAGACTGGTAGATCAGATGGAGGAGGAGTTCAGGAGGTGGGACATGCTGCCATTGTCGTTGGCGGGGAGGGTGCAGTCCGTCAAAATGACAGTGCTTCCGAGGTTCTTGTTCCTTTTTCAGTGCCTGCCCATATTTATCCCCAGGGCCTTCTTTAGGAGAGTGACCGGCAGTATTCTGAGCTTTGTGTGGGCACATGGGACTCCGAGAGTGAGGAGGGTGTTCCTGGAGCGAGGAAGGGATAGAGGCGGGCTGGCGCTGCCCAACCTTCTGGGGTACTATTGGGCAGCCAATGTGTCAATGGTGCGTAAATGGGTGATGGAGGGGGGAGGGGCGGTGTGGAAAAGAATGGAGATGGCGTCATGTAGAGGTACGAGCCTGGGTGCCATGGTAACGGCACCGTTGCCGCTCTCCCCCAAGAGGGTTACCACGAGCCCGGTGGTGGCGGCGACCCTAAGAATCTGGGGACAGTGGAGACGGCATCGGGGGGAAACAGGGGGCTCGATGGAGGCTCCACTGGGTGGCAACCATCGGTTCATCCCGGGGAACACGGATGGGGGATTCAGGGGATGGCAAAGGGCGGGCATCAGCAAACTGAGGGACCTGTTTATTGGCGGGAGGTTTGCGGGCCTGGGGGAACTGGAAGATAAATTTGGCCTTCCCCAGGGGAACATGTTCAGATACGTGCAGGTAAAGGCGTTTGCTAGGCGACAGGTAGAGGGATTCCCTTTGCTGCCCTCGCAGGGGACGATGGACAGAGTGCTTTCGGGGGTGTGGGTAGGAGAGGGGAAGGTGTCTGACATCTATAAGGTAATGCAGGAGGTGGAGGAGTCATCAGTGGAGGAGCTGAAGGCTAAATGGGAGGAGGAACTCGGGGAGCAGATAGAGGACAGGACTTGGGCGGAGGCCTTGGAGAGAGTCAACTCTTCCTCCTCATGTGCGAGGCTTAGTCTCATCCAATTTAAGGTGCTGCACCGGGTCCGCATGTCCGGGACTAGGATGAGTAGGTTCTTCGGGGGTGAGGACAGGTGCACCAGATGTTCGGGGAGTCCTGCGAACCACGCCCATATGTTCTGGGCATACCCAGCACTGGAAGAATTCTGGAAGGGGGTGGCGGGGACGGTGTCGAGGGTGGTTGGATCCAGGGTCAAACCAGGGTGGGGACTCGCGATTTTTGGGGTTGGGGTGGAGCCAGGAGTGCAGGAGGCGAAAGAGGCCGGTGTCCTGGCCTTTGCGTCCCTAGTAGCCCGTCGAAGGATTCTGTTACAATGGAAGGATGCAAGGCCCCCAAGCGTGGAGACCTGGATCAGTGACATGGCGGGATTTATAAAATTGGAAAAGGTCAAATTTGCCCTGAGAGGATCAATACAAGGGTTCTATAAACGATGGCAGCCTTTTCTGGACTTCCTGGCTCAGAGATAGGTAACTGGGTCAATAGCAGCAGCAACCCGGGGGGGGTGCATTATTGTAGTGTTTATTCTGTAACTTTATAGTGTGTTAATTTACGTTGTTGTTAAAATGCTGGGTTGTTCATGGGGATGGGGCGAATGTATATGATTGTTAATATTATTGTTATTTTCGGTATTTTACTAAGGTGCGTTATTGTTGTATAAAATCAAAATTTCTCAATAAAAATTATTTTAAAAAAAAAAATGTCGAACTCCGCCTGGAGACTGCGCCGCTTCCTCAGAAGCCCCTCCCTCAGAAGCCCCTCCTTCGGGGTGTCTGCATATCTCCTGTCCACCCTGACCATCTCCTCCACTAGCCTCTCCCTCTCGACCCTCTTCTCTCTCTCCCCCCCCCCCCCCCCCCCCCCCCTCTCCATGTGCGCCCGAATAGATATGAGCTCCCCTCTAACCACTGCCTTTAGTGCTTCCCAAACCATCCCAACCTGCACCTCCCCGTTGTCATTGGTTTCCAGATACCCCTCTATACCCCTACGGATCCGCCCGCACACTTCTTCCTCTGCTAAAAGCCCCACATCCAACCTCCACAGCGGGTGCTGATCCTTCCCCTCCCCCAGCTCCAGGTCCACCAAATGTGGAGCATGATCAGAAATGGCTATCGCCGAATACTCCGTCCCCACCACTCTCGGGATCAGCGCCCTGCTAAGCACGAAAAAGTCAATCCGGGAATACGCCTTATGAACATGGGAGAAAAAGGAGAACTCCCTACCCCCCCGGCTCCAAAAACCTCCAAGGGTCCACCCCTCCCATCTGATCCATGAACCCCCTCAGCACCGAGGCCGCTGCCAGCTTCCTGCCCGTCCTAGACTTCGAGTGATCCAGAGCCGGATCTAGTACCGTGTTAAAGTCCCCACCCAGAATCAATCCTCCTGTCTCCGGGTCCGGGATCAGGCCCAGCATACGCCGCATGAAGTGCGCATCATCCCAGTTGGGGGCATAAACATTCACCAAGACCACCCGCTCCCCCTGAAGTCTCCCACTCACCATCACATATCGACCTGCACTATCCGCCACCACTTTGGACACAACGAACGACAGGCTCTTACCCACCAGAATTGGCACCCCACGGTTCTTTGCATCAAGCCCCGAGTGAAACACCCATCTTTTTCTTAGCCTCACCTGATCCGTAACCCTGAGGTGCGTCTCCTGGAGCATAGCCACATCCGCTCCCAGCCCCCTCCCAGCCCCCTCAAGTGAGCCAAGACCCGGGATCGCTTCACCGGACCATTCAGCCCCCTCACATTCCATGCGACCAACCGAACCCAAGGGGCCTTCCCTTTCCCTCTGCGCCGATCAGCCATAGCCCTTCCTCAACCCGCCACGTGCCCAGGGAACCTCCCAAGCCCGCTCCCCATGGTGGCAGACCCCCCCCTTTCACCATCCATTCCCTCACAGTCCTGCAGCAACAACCCCCCCCCCCCCCCCCCCCCCCCCCCAAAAGCTAGGGCCCCCCCAGCTGCGTTACCTCCAACACTATGCTTCCGTGAGTCAGCTGACTTCTGTTGACCCCGGCTACTCCCGCCATAACCATGACAACCCCCCCAGATGCTACACAGCTACCAATCCTTCCCTACCAACGCCGGCCCCGCCCCCAATTCCTCCGGCGCGGGAAGAAAGCCCCTCGACCCAACACGCTGGAAAAAGACGGACACATGGCCAATCAGGGCACCAACCTGCTCCCCAACCCACCAGTGGAAAAAACAAAACAAAGCACCACAATAAATAACCAACAGCCCCAAAAAACACCGAATGAACCCAAATAACCATAACCGAAAACAGCGAAAACAGCGAAAACAAACCGGAAACAACCATCAGCAAACACAGCCAATATAGGCGAAAGGATACCTAAGAGGGCAAAGCCTCCAAACAAAGTACATTTCCCCCCAGCCCTCCAGGCCTCAGTTCGAGCCCAAGTTTTCAGCCTGGACAAAAGCCCAGGCGTCCTCCGGAGAGTCAAAATAGAGCTGGCGGTCCTTGTACGTGACCCAGAGGCTAGCCGGCTGTAGAAGGCCAAACTTCACCCACTTCCTGTGGCGCACTCCCTTCGCTCGATTGAAGCCAGCTCTTCTCCTCGCCACCTCCGCGCTCCAGTCCTGAAAAATCCGAACGTCCGTGTTCTCTCACCTGCTGCTCCTCTCCTTTGCCCACCTCAACACGCGCTCACGGTCAACCAAGCGGTGAAAACGGACCAGCACCACCCTGTGCGGTTTGTTCGGCCTGCGCTTCCGCTGCAGTACTCAATGGGCGCCTTCCAGCTCCAGGGGACCACGAAATGACCCCGCACCCATCAGCGAGTTCAACATTAGGACCACATAGGCTGCCAAATCCGAACCTTCCAGCCCCTCCGGGAGGCCCAAAACCTGTAGATTCCTTCGGCGGGAGCGGTTCTCCATCTCCTCTATCCTCGCCTGCCATTTCTTATGCAGTGCCTCGTGCGACTCCACTTTCACTGCCAGGCCCAAAAGCTCATCCTCATTCTCCGAAGCCATGTGCCGCAGCTCCCGAATCTCCACGGCCTGAGCCGTCTGAGTCGCCACCAGCTTGTCCAGCGAGGCCTTAAACGGCTCCAAAATCGCGGCTTTGAGCTCCTTGAAGGAGCGCTGAAGCAGCTCCTGCTGCTCCCGCGCCCACTGCTGCCACGCTGCTGCTGCTTCCCCGCCCGCTGCCATCTTGCCTTTTCTGCCTCTCGCCGTTCTCTGAGGTAAAACCGAGTTTTGGACTGCTCCACTGAGAGTCCAGTCCATCCACTGGCCGCTGGGCACACTAGCTGTGTTTCCCCCCGGGGAAAAGTTGAAACAGCGCCGTTGCGGGCTCTTAAAAGAGCCCGAAAGTCCAAAAACAGCGGTGCTGCCGAACGTGCGGCTTAGCTCCGCATTGCCGCCACCAGAAGCCGTATAGAACCTTAGTTAGGCCACACTTGGAGTATAGTGTTCAATTCTGGTTGCCCCACTACCAGAAGAATGTGGAGGTTTTAGAGGGGGTGCAGAAGAGATTTACCAGGATCTTGCCTGGTATGGAGAGCTTTAGCTGTGAGCAGAGGTGGAATAAACTTGGTTTGTTCTCACTGGAACCAAGGAGGCTGAGGGGCGATCTGATAGAGGTCTACAAAATTATGAGTGGCACAGACAGAGTGGATAGTCAGAGGCTTTTCCCCAGGGTAGAGGGGTCAATTACTAGGGGGCATAGGTTTCAGGTGCGAGGGGCAAGGTATAGAGGAGATGTGCAAGGCAAGTTTTTTTTACACAGAGGGTAGTGGGTGCCTGGAACTCGGAGGTGGTGGAAGCAGGGATTATAGTGACGTTTAAGGGGCATCTTGACAAATACATGAAAAGGATGGGAATAGAGGGATACGGACCCCGAAAGTGTGGAAGATTTGAGTTTAGACGGGCAGCATGTTCGGCGCAGGCTTGTATGTCCGAAGGGCCTGTTTCTGTGCAGTACTTTTCTTTGTTCTTTGAACTGTAAGAAAGTGGACGCAAGGTTACAGGGCTGTGGAGAGAGAGTGGGGCAATCTAAGCAAAGTGATTGCACAGATATAATAAGTTGAATGACTTCTTTCTGTGCTGTAAGACAATCTTCTGTTCAATGTGATTGCTGACTCCTGGGTTTGACGTTGTGTTACCACAGATGAATTATCTCACTTTATTTTTTTTAAAATTTAGAGTACCCAATTAATTTTTTAGAATTAAGGGGCATTTAGCATGGCCAATCGACCTAGCCTGCACATCTTTGGGTTGTGGGGGCGAAACCCATGCAAACACGGGGAGAATGTGCAAACTCCACATGGGCAGGATTGAACCTGGGACCTCGGCGCCGTGAGGCAGCAGTGCTAACCACTGCACCACCCTGCTGCCCAGAATTATATTGCTTTAATGTTGGCCTTTTCTGTAATGAACAATCAGGATTTGTGATATGTTTTATGGAATGCCTTTGGATGTTTTCTGCATTTAAAAGTACTGCATAATGCAAGTTTTATGTGGAACATACCCCATTACAGGAAGGTAGTGCATAGACCAATCCTAGAAACTAGGATCCAGACAGGTTCCCCTTGAGTTTAGAGTTCCAAATTATGTTTGTTTTCCTCTTGTGTGAATCCTTGTACCTGCTACCTGCTCCAGTCATGTATGCTGCCACTCGTCAATAAATGATGTGTATGAAGGACACCGATCTGTTCTTCAGATTTCCATTTTTCAGCGGAGAATAGGAAGTTCTTGTGTGGGGAATGCAATTAAGAAGCATTCATAATTGTAAATGTGTGACAGATCAGCAGATATATGTTAATGTACTACTCATACTCAAGGCAGCAAAGATCAAACACAAATAAATTAAATCCTGGGCCTTTCATATTTGGAGAACACAGACATGTTTTCTTGGGATAAGAATTTGGTGACTCAGCCTTTGTAAGCTCCTCCCCCAAGATTCTGGATATTTTATCTGATATTTCTAGAAAAATCACCGATTTTTTTAATGACAAGTATTAAGATTTCATTAGAAATAGTTAATAGAAGAAATCTTAGCAAATTTGTTTGTGATATTGCTGCATATGAATATTAGAGGTTTTGCATTCTCCCCTCTCAGCAACCCCCCCCCCTTCCCCTCACCACCACCACCACCACCATCTGTTACACAGCTTCATCACATTACATGCTGAGTATGTTTCACACTTACTGAATCACAGCCCCAAAATTCAGTGACTGTGTTACACCCTCCTCCAAAATCTAGGAGTAGGATGTGCTAAACTATTTGTACAAATTGAAAGTGAAGTAGGATTAGCTCCTAAATATTTAATGTAAGAGCTGGTCAGATAAAGAAGTTAAGATATCTCATTGAACTACCCTGTGACATGGAGCATTGGCCCCTGAACCACCACATCATCACGCTAGACTGCCTAATTGAGCATTTATGTATAATCAACACGATATGTGCCTCTGATATTGACTTGATTTTCATCTTCACAGTGTTTCCCTGTATACCAGAACAACCAGGAATGCCCTGTCCTGGGGAAGACAGTAAGTATTTCTAATTTTCCTTTGTGTTTTGACTGCTTTCTCTGGTGTCTATTTGCACCGTGAATTCATAAAATCAATTATTAGCCAAGTCCCATTGAATATTGATGATTTTTCACTGATTTTTTTCCCTTCCTTAAGAGAGCGAATCGCACAGCCAATGTTGCAGGTCACTTAATTGTGGGAGGCATTACAACCAGATTTGCTGGTTCTGGGCCCTCGGTAGAAATCAGTGGTTTCCAATTCAGAGCAGGAACCTCTGGTTAGCTTATGTTTTCTCCCCTCCCATGCACAGTGAAGACCGACTACACTGTGCCCTATCACTATCACAGCTTAGACCGAGGATCATATCTGGGATAATTTCTATGCATTTTCATAAGTTATAAATATCATAAAACAGGTCACCTTTCAAATTGTAATTCTTGACTAATCTGTACAAATGGTTTTGTGGGAAGTCTTGATTTGGAGAGCTTGCTGAAGAAATTCTTAAAATGTGTGAAAATGCTAGTCTGCCTCCAGTGCATAATCGTGTGTGTGTCGCCTAGACAGACCAATAAAAAAAAAACCTGTCGCATCAGACTGATATTTTATTCTGCCTGCAGTTTTTTAAAAAAACGAATAGCTCTGGATAAAGTTGTCCAACATAAACTTTAGCAGATCATGTGGAAATTCATTTTCCCACTTTTCTGGTGCGATCATTAATATGGTTTACTTTTCACTGCAGATACCATTGTGTCGATGGATGTTCATGAGACTCCTATTTTGACAAGATTGTAACAGCTCACATATATTTGTAACAAAACTGTATCACATTTTTTGTTAATTATATGACAGACTCAGTAACCTCATGTTTGGTTCCTGAACAAATTGGAATGTAGTTTTGTGGTTCCTAGTTCAGCTCTAAAAATGGGTTAAATTTTGCTTCAGTAGCCATTACGACTTTGACTACCAAGAGGGTTCAGCCCACGACAACTTATTCATCCGGGAAGAATTGCATTACTCTGATCATAATGCCCATCCATATTTTCAATGATAGCAAGAATGTAGCGTCCATTAATGTGTGAAGAACTCCATTCAAAATTTTGACTACCCTGAATGTAAAGAACTACGCCTTGTAATTTTTCTAAATTTGGACTTTGCTAATTTGAATTGGTTTGTCCTGCTTAAGTAGAGCTCACGATTTACCGTTTACCTCTAAGGTTGCTTGTCAGTTGACTTCTGCTTTGGCTGAAAAGTCCAAGTTGCATCTGGTTTTCCTGATGCACTAAGATGTGCCATGGAGAGCATCCTATCCGGCTGCATCACAGCCTGGTATGGCAACTGCTCAGTCCAAGATTGCAAGAAACTGCAGAGTATGGTGCACTGAGCCCAACGTATCACACAAGCTTGCCCTTCCATTGATTCTGTCTATACCTCCCGCTGCCTCAGGAAGGCAGACAGCATTGTTAGAGTCCCCTCACAGCCAGGCATTGCCCTCTTCCAGACCCTTCCATCAGGCAGAAGATAGAGAAGTATGAGGACCCGCACATCCAGACATAGGAGCAGCTTCTTCCCCACAGCTAGTAGACTCCTCAACCGCTCTCCCTTGACTGATCTGTTCCCTGTAAGAACACTATTCACGACGCCCTATGCTGCTCTTGTTTGGCCCCTGTTCCACAATCACTATTTGTTGATGTACCATTTGTCAATGTGCTCTGTCGATTTATTCTTTTGTCTACTATGTACGTACTGTGTACGTTCCCTTTGCCTCAGAAAAATACTTTTCACTGTACGTCGGTACATGTGACAATAATTATCAATCAATCAGTTAAGTTGAGTTCAGGCGGATGACAAATTAGTGTTGCGATAGGCCCAGTTTGGCCCTGCGATCTATACACTGAATAATCAATGCTGATGAATATTTTTGTATTTCAAGATTTATCACTTTCCTGGGATATAAAAGAATAATCATACAGTTTAATTTGTTCATGTAACTAGGTTGTAACCATGTCTCCAGTTTGTTTTATTTTGTTTCAGTTTTTTAATCATTTTTGCAGAGTCTATTTACCGACGGGGTGCTCGGCGCTGGAGAAAGCTGTATTGTGTAAATGGACATACTTTCCAAGCCAAAAGATTCAACAGAGTGAGAACAACTGTTACCTTTTTGTTTCAATGTGTTCATCAAGGTCAGTGCCAGGGAATGTAATACTTGTTCCATTTTTGACACCTATCATCAGGTGCTCACAAATGAGGTGAAACCTGGATTAAAGCTAGTTCTGTGCAATTACTAGGGACAGCAGCAGGGTTCAGCAGCAATTAATACCAATCACAAGTAGTCATAAAATCTTGAGATCAGAATTTATACAGCACATATACAGGAGCTAAATTCCATGGTTCATTAATGAAGGACTCTCTAAATGGATCGTTTGAGAAATTAATACTGAGACTTGTCCAGGAATGGGCACTTTCTGATCAAAGTACTTACACCTGCCCTTTCTCCATGACACATAGCTTTGCTATCATTCTTCATTTTCTGATTCTGTCCAAAACCTTGTTTGGGCTTGTACAAGGTTGTAGTTCAGCACATCTTATTAAATTCTTCATAGGTTATATCATATCTCTTTGCAGAAAAGGCCTGCCCAGACCCTTGATTTATGTAAGAATCTGCAACCCATGCACAATAAAAGGACAAAGTGAACCTCCAAAGTTTTTAGAGAACAGGATATTTCATAATGCACAGCATGTTGCCACCACTGTGCACAGACACAATGAAGAAAAGATAGTTCCCTAGAACAAAGGGGAAGACTATGGGAATAGAAAGCACTTGAGAGTCCAGAATAGATGAGGGGAATGGGGGCAAGACCAGAAGCAGATAGGTGTGCTCCCATATTCGCTACATTTCCATCGGTTGCAGGAATTGGGTGAAATATTTCCTCACTTCCCTCTCATGCTCCTTCTCACTTTCAAGTCCAAAACAGTGGCCTAAATTTCTAGTCTTATAAAAAGTATACATGTTATTTTAGAGTATGAGCAGGAAGATTTGTTGTGTTTTAATGAAAAATTACTATAACCAAAGAGTTTGGTTTGTGCTGAACATTAAACCCTTAATTAAGTTTATTTTCTTGCTCTCTCCTTCACAGCGTGCACACTGTGCATTTTGTACTGATCGGATCTGGGGCCTAGGTCGTCAAGGCTATAAATGCATCAACTGTAAGCTTCTGGTCCACAAGAAATGTCACAAACTGGTTACAATTGAATGTGGACGTCATGTAGTGAGTCTTTCTTTATTCTTTAAAACGTTTGAATTTCTAATTTTGTTTATAGTGAGGAAAATGGTTCCATTGAAAATATTGGCATTGGCTGAGGTGTGTTAGAATTTGCAGTGTAACTTTATTTTGGAAATAAATTTATTACAAGATAAAGTATAATGTTTTGTCTGAAACCATCCGTTGGTACCTGTTCTGAAAAAGGGCCTTATGGAGAGGAATGGTTACGGCCATAAAATGTACTTACCTTTCTCTTTCCGATGCTGACCTATCGTGTGTTTGTGACTTTTCTTTTTTTAATCTCTGGTGTATTCATTTTCTCAAGACGTCACCCCATACTACTTGCTGTTTGTCGTTCTGTTTTGAGTTGGAGAAATGATTCTGTTCAGCACAGAAATAGGCAGCTACCGGTCCAGTTTTTCTTTTAAAGATGGTTTAGCACTCGTAAATGGCCGCCTTTTTTACATACTGTATGTGAAAAGGATTGCTTTTGTATGAGAAGAAGGCATGATTTCTATATTAGTTGTAACTGAATAAAGAAACTTCAATGCTTAAGTTCATTGAGTAGTTGCAAACAATGTACTTTTGAATGAGCGAATGACCAATACGTAACTGTGGTGTAGAAACAGAAGAAGGCCATTCAACCCCTTAAGGTGGTTCCAACATTCGGTTAGGTCATAGCTATTTTGTACCTTAACTTCATCTCAGTTGATTCCCCAGCTGCAACAGCACCTTTGGAGGAGAGAGAGTTCCAGATTTCCACTACACTTTATGTGAAATAGTGCTTCCTGAAGTGGCAAGGACATGCTTTCTATCTATTCATATCAATAATAATATAATAATAATCGCTTATTGTCACCAGTAGGCTTCAATGAAGTTACTGTGAAAAGCCCCTAGTCGCCACATTCCGGCACCTGTTCGGGGAGGCCGGTACGGGAATTGAATTCGAGCTGCTGGCCTGGTTCTGCATTACAACCCAGTTGTTTAGCCCACTGTGCTAAACCAGCCCCTACTGTGCTAAACCAGCCCCTAATGCCTTTAATTACATCACCCGTAATCTTATGTATTCAAGAAATTTTAAGTTTAATTTACACAATCTGCCCTCATAATAGAACCAAGGGACCATTATGATGCAAAAAGAGGACAGTCAGTCCATCTTTCTACGCCGGCCACAAAATGAAACTAGCTACACATTTTGATCCCATTTTCCAGCACCTGGCCCGTAGCCTTGCAGGTTACAGCACTTCAGATACAGATCCAGGTACCTTTTAAATGAGTTGAGCATTTCAGCCTCAACTACCTATGCTATATCTCACTTCACTTGTTTATGAATGGTCTCCTATTATTAAGTAGTGAATTCCAGATGGCCACCATCTTCTGGGTGAAAAAGGTTCCACACATGTCCCCTCTAATCCTTTTGCCAATCTACTTAAATCTTATCCCCAGGTAATTGACCTCTCAGTTAGGAGAAACAAATAGTTCTTGTCCACCCTGTCTAGGCCCCTCATAATTTTGTACACCTCAATTATTACGTCACCCCTTAACCTTCTCTGCTCTAAGCAAAACAACCCTAGCCTATCCAATCCCTCCTCATTATTGCAGTTTTCCAGCTCTAATAACAATCTTGCAAATCTTCTCTGCACACTCTCCAGAGCAGTGATGTCCTTTCTGTAATGTGGTGACCAGAATTGTAGATAGAATTCCAGCTGTGCTCTAACCTAATTTAATCTTTTAGCCCCGGTATCATTCCAGTGAATCCGGGCTACACTCACTCCAAGGCCAAAATATCCTTCCTGAGGTGTCTTCAATCGCCTTGGTTTCTCCAATACTTCATTTTTATTCGCATTAAATCTAGCCAGTTCCATCGCATGATTTACTTCTCGTTTTTCTTGTATCACTGGAACCTCATCCAATGTAAAATAGTTGTTTAGTAAGTCTTCTATTTCCTGATTTCTAATTACAATGTCATCTGTGTCTGTCATTACTCTTAACCACCCTCTTTTAGCTTTCTCAGTATAAAAACTGTTTTCCTTGATATATCTCAGAAGCCATTTCTTGCATTTCCTTTTGCAGTTCTGTTCTTTTGTATCCCTTTGCTGTTCTTTATACTCTTCCAGTGCTTGCAATCTCCCAAGATTCCTTTTGTAAACCATTCCATTTTAGTTCTATACTATACCTCACTTCCCTTGTTTATGAATGTTCTCCTATTATTGAGTAGCATTCTTGCCTTTTTAAGGTATGTACTGGTCTTGTATTCCACCAAATAATTTTCTGAGCACACTCCCAGTGCTATTTATTGGTCATCCTAATATTGAATTCTATCAAGAATGGCTAGATGTTCTCTAACCATTAGATTTTTTATTTGGCTAATGTTAGACTCTTTGCTACATCTAACGTGGCCCATTCTGTTGATGGTTGAATAATATATTGGCCTGAAAAACTGTCTCAAATAGGTGTTTGTTTAGTGTTACTTTGTGAACCTAGAAGGTCACCAAGTTTGTGTGCAGGTTTTTAACAGTAAGAATGCTGCCCTTAATCAGTGGCCCTGAGCTAGGGAAAGAAAATCAGTGTAGAATCTTGATTCTGCTCTTGATCAGAGACCATGTTGCACATTTCACAGATATTGGGTTAGGGCAAGATTGGGCTTGTCTGTGAGACTTTCTCCACCCCTCACTCACAATTTGAATACACTTCATCTTGGCTGATATGAAGAATTAATGTTACTGCAGAATTGTTGCTATGTTTGAAACGGCAAGCAATATAAGCCTTTTGTTTCCAGGAAAGGGAAAAAGAAGCTGGAAGAGAAACAAACACAACATATGTTAATTCCTTATTGAGGGATATTTAATGCTTTAGTTTCAGGGAAGCGTCAAATGCCTGTGGCATTCCTAAAGATATAATGTAAATCTAAAGAAAATCTTGAAAATTAGGACTGTTATCAATCTGGTATGGTGGACTGTATTTTAGCTTCAGCATTCTTGGCACATGCCTTGCACAATGGGAAATGAAAAGTTGGAAGATTGAGTATAGAGGGTACTAAACCCAGTGTTGTATAATTTGAATGCTCTCTTCAAAAATGACCATGCTCAGACAAAACTTTGTAGTTGTGCTGTTGAAAGTACGCATATTTAAATTTTTTAGCTATGTATGTAATTCACTGAAATCAGAGTGATATTAGTGTCATCGTAAACACTTGGTTTCTGCTTAAAAAAGGAATGTTTGTGTAATATGCATTAACTGTGTTCTGTTTTACAGATCACACATCCTCATCATTATCCATGGGGAAGCGGTGATCAGGTCTGAGAGTGATTCTTCGTCGATTTGATGACATTGCTGAATTATCTTGTTGGATTTGAATTGCTATAATTTAAATTTGCACACTGCTTCACAGCTGAGAATCTTAATTTTGTGTTTTGGTTTAGGAACATATGATTTCGGGTGCAGAGAATGCGGAAAATATCGCACCAGGTAAAGTGCATTTATATTTTTAACTGGGAATATTTTAAACACATTATCTGTGTCCTTTTGAATCCAGTGGCCAGAGCTAATGGAAATACTGATAGTGTGGAACTTAATTTGAGTTATTTGCTTCCTCCAACTTTCTCCCTCCTAGAATATAGATGACAGTCTCTTCGTGCCTCACCGAGTCATAGAATCCCTACAGTGAATAAGGAGGCATAGAGTCTGCACCGATGCTCGGAAAGAATACTCTATATACGCCCACACATCCACCCTATCCCAGTAACCCCACCTATCCTTTTTGGACATTATGGGGCAATTTATCATGGCCAATCCACCTGCACATCTTTGGACTGTGGGAGGAAATTGGAGCACCCGGAGGAAACCCACACAGACACCGGGAGAAAGTGCAAACTTCACACAGATAGTCACTCAGGGCTGGAATCGAACACGGGTACTGGTGCTGTGAGGCAGCAGTGCTAACCACTGTGTCACCATGCTGCTGCCTCAGGAAGGCAGACTGAATTATCAGAGACGCCTCCCATCCAGGCATTGCCTTCTTCCAGACCCTTCCATCAGGCAGAAGGTATAGAAGTCTGAAGACCCTCACTTCCAGACAGTTTCTTCCCCACAGCTATAAGACTCCTCAACGACTCCCCCTCGGACTGATCTGTTCCCTGTAAGAACACTATTCACGATTCCCTATGCTGCTCTTGCTTTGTTTGGCCCCTTGTTCCACACTGTGACCAATCACTGTTTGTCGATGTACCATTTGTCAATGTTCTCTGTTGATTATTCTTTTTTTTCTATTATGTACGTACTGTGTACATTTCCTCGGCTGCTGAAAAATACTTTTCACTGTACTTCGGTACATGTGACAATAAATCAAATCAAAATCAAAAATGAAATCAATCATCTAAGATCATTGTTTGCATGAACAGTGCCAGCAGGCTGCATAATGATGCACAAGCTCAGTTTTGTTCCCTTCTGACAACCGGACTTGCAGCATGGGTTATTACAAAAGAGTCGGGAACCAAGAGTATGGATGGATTTTTCCTCCTACCTCCCCTTATCTGCCTTTTCAGAGCCCATGTTATTGAGGAAAACTGAAAGTAAATTATTCTGAATCTGTGCGCTTCATACCATTCAGAATTCACGACTGCAGTCAACAATGTATTCACTAAGTCAGCAGAGGGAAGGCTTTCTGCCAGATACCACTGCCCTTACCAGTAGAGGGGAAGCAGAGTGAAAATAGAATAAAATTATATTCAGTGCATGCATGTGCGTGATAATCTTACTTCCTGACTACAAACCTTGCTTTGTTATATTACTGGTGAATCAGTATTTGCCATTGTAACTGACTATGTTTCTCATTCAAATATACAGTGTCAACTATCACAGTGTGTACACACTTTTGCACCAGGTGGTGCTCTGGAATACTGTCCAAACTCCCAACTTAATTTTCTTTTTCTTTTCTTTTCTTGCATATTAGGAGTAGGAGTCAGCCATTCGACCCCTCAAGCCTGCTCTTTCATTTCATAAGACCATGGCCTATCTGATTATAACTTCAATCCTACATTCCTGCCTACCCCATAAACCCTTCACCCCCTCGTTCATCAAGACCCTATCTACCTGAAATATGTTCAAAAACTCTGTTTCCACTGCCTTTGAGGAAGAGAGTTCCAGAGACTCATGATCCTCTGACAGAAAAAAATCTAATCTCTGTCTTAAATGAACGACCCTTATTTTTAAACTGTGTCTCTGAAATTATCACTTGGTTCCCAACTGCCCATGTTCCCTGAATTCTGGGATGCCGCTTTGTTCTCAAACAACATCTCATATTATATAACTCTACAAGCTAAATCTAGCAAGTAATTACCATGCACAGGATATATGGCCACGATTTAGAAAACCATTTACCTTTTCAGGGAAGGCGGATGCTGCTACTTTTCAGGAGACTGTTTCTGCAGATGTTAGCTGTGATTGTGTTTGTCTCTCTTTTTCCCCCCATTCATTATGCTATGGATATACCATTCTGTCTCTTTTGATGTTATCCACCCTGCGGCGTCCGCTTTTGGCATATACATATCAATGTCTTTATCTCTCAACTTTGACGTTACCTTTTCTATATCCACAGTGTTTTCTTCCAGTCACCTAGGTTATCACTTGCTTTTCTCGCTGATATGCTAATTAATCTCAACATCTCTTCCGACATCTTTGCTTTATTTTCTTTTATCCCAATTTAACTTTTTTATCTTAATTTCCCTTCATTCCTGTGTTGCAGAAGCTTAACCTCTCTACTTTTGTAATCAATTCCCCTCACAAACAATAACATTCTATCAGCCTTCATAATTACTTTCTGTGCCTGTAAACTAGCCTTTTGTGATTCATGCAGTAGAACACCAATATCCCTCTACACCTCAGAACTCTGCAATTCCTCACCATTTAGATAATGAGCTTATTTTTTATCCTTGCTGCCAAAATGGACATTTTCACGTTTTCCCACAGCATACTCCATTTACTAGATTTTTGCTCACTCTCTTAATTTATCTATGTCCCTCTCTAGCCTTCTTCCATACTCTTCACAATTTATTTTCCTACCTATTTTGTGTCATTAGCAAATTTAACAACCATATCTTCAGTCCCTTCATTCAAGTTATTGATATAAATTGTAAAACGTTGAGGCCCCAGCACTGATCCCTGCGACACATAGAAAATACAGCACAGAACATGCCCTTTGGCCCACGATGTTGTGCCGAACTTTTGTCCTAGATTGAGAACAAATTAATCTACACCCCATCATTCTACCGTAATCACGCATTACATCCTGCCAACTTTGTTTCCTATTGAAATGAAATGAAATGAAATGAAAATCGCTTATTGTCACGAGTAGGCTTCAATGAAGTTAGTGAAAAGCCCCTAGTCGCCACATTCCGGCGCCTGTCCGGGGAGGCTGGTACGGGAATTGAACCGTGCTGCTTGGTCTGCTTCAAAAGCCAGCGATTTAGCCCTGTGAGCTAATATTCGCGAGCCAATCTTCATTCCATACCAATATCTTAACCCCTCCACCATGAGCTTTTATTTTACACAACTTTTGATTTGGCACCTTAGCAAATGCCTTCTGGAAATCTAAGTACAGTACAGTTCTACTTTATCCACAGCACTTGTGACTCCTTCAAAGAACTCTAATAACTTGGCTAAACATGATTTTCCTTTCACAAAACCATGTTGACTTTGCCTGATCGTCATGACATTTTCCAAGTACCCTGCTATAGCATTTTTAATAATGGTTTCTAACATTTTCCCTATGACAGATGTTAGACTAACTGGCTTCTTGTTTCCTACTTTCTACCTCCCTCCTATTTTGAAAGAAGGAGCTACATTTGCTATTTGTGGGGAGGTGATGGCATAGTAGTATTGTCACTGGATTAGTAAACCAGACACCCAGAGTAATGCTCTGGTGACCCAGGTTCGAATCCCACCACTGAATGAAATTTGAATTCAATAAAAATCTGGAGTTAAAAGTCTAATGATGACCATGACATCATTGTCGATAGTTGTAAAAATCCATCTGGTTCACTAATGTCCTTTAGGAAAGGAAATGTGTCATCCTTACCTGGTCTGGCTACATGTGACTCCAAACCCACATCAATGTGGTTGACTATTAACTGCCCAACCGGACCAAGGATTTTTTCATCCCACAGACGCAACAATTTGCTCAATACCACTTCCCCGGTGACTGTAGTTTTCTGAATTCCCCTCTCACTTCCATTCCTGAACATGTGCCGAAATGTGACGACTAGGGGCTTTTCACAGTAACTTCACTGAAGCCTACGTGTGACAATAAGCAATTTTCATTTTCAATAAGCTATTATTATTATTATAACCACTATTGATTAGCCGAGCTACTCCTCCACCTGTTCTCACTTCCAGTCCTTCCTAAATGTCACATACCCTTCAATATTCAGGTCCCAATCTATGTCATCCTGCATATCTCTATCCTGGCTATCAGATCGTACTTAGTGCAAACAGAAATTAATATCGGATTTTTTTTTTTGAATGCTAAGTGCTTTCCAATATAGAGCCTTTAGCTATGGCCTTTCACGTTTTGTTTTGTAGCATCTAGCCTTTTCAGCTCATTTACTTTTAGATTTGTACTCTGTCCCTTCCTGCCATATTAAAGCATGCAGCTGTGCAGAGAGACTTGGGTGTGCTAGTGCATGAGTCACAGAAGGTTGGTTTACAGGTGCAACAGGTGATTAAGAAGGCAAATGGAATTTTGTCCTTCATTGCTAGAGGGATGGAGTTTAAGACTAGGGAGGTTATGTTGCAATTGTATGGGGTGTTAGTGAGGCCACACCTGGAGTATTGTGTTCAGTTTTGGTCTCCTTACTTGAGAAAGGACGTACTGGCACTGGAGGGTGTGCAGAGGAGATTCACTAGGTTAATCCTAGAGCTGAAGGGGTTGGATTATGAGGAGAGGTTGAGTAGACTGGGACTGTACTCGTTGGAATTTAGAAGGATGAGGGGGGATCTTATAGAAACATTTAAAATTATGAAGGGAATAGATAGGATAGATGCGGGCAGGTTGTTTCCACTGGCAGGTGAAAGCAGAACTAGGGGACATAGCCTCAAAATAAGGGGAGTAGATTTAGGACTGAGTTTAGGAGGAACTTCTTCACCCAAAGGGTTGTGAATCTATGGAATTCCTTGTCCAGTGAAGCAGTTGAGGCTCCTTCATTACATGTTTTTAAGGTAAAGCTAGATAGTTTTTTGAAGAATAAAGGGATTAAGGGTTATGGTGTTCGGGCCGGAAAGTGGAGCTGAGTCCACAAAAGATCAGCCATGATCTCATTGAATGGCGGAGCAGGCTCGAGGGGCCAGATGGCCTACTCCTGCTCATAGTTCTTATGTTCTTATGTTTGTCATTTCCCATATTAGTACCTTTATCTCTTGTCTTGTCTCTACTGTTTGTTATACCACATCTTCCCAAATTTGATACCTTGCTCCCACTATTTAGTTTCAAACTCTGTCTACTTCTCTAGTTACACAGCTCGCTAGAACGTCAGCCCCAGCATGGTTCAGGTGTTGACTGTCCCAACGGTACAGATCCCACTTTCCCCAGTACTGGTGCCAGTAGCCCACAAGCCAGAACTCACTTCCCCTGCTGCACACCTGTCTCTGCCAGTTCTGCCAACTCCAGCATGATGCCACTAACAAACGCATCTTGCCCTCACTTCCCCCATCAGCATTTTGCAGGGACTGCTCTCTGGGATACCCTGGTCCATTCCTCGATCACCCCCAACACCTCACCCTCTTCCCAAGGCACCTTCCCATGTAATCGCAGAAGGTGTAACACTTGCCCCGTTACCTCCTCACTGCTCACCATCCCAGGACCTAAACACACTTTTCAAGTGAGGCAGTGCTTCATGTGCACCTCCTTCAATCTAGTCTATTGAATTTGCTGCTCCCAATGTGTCCTACTGTTCATTGGCATGCACGGTAGCATTGTGGATAGCATAATTGCTTCACAGTTCCAGGGTCCCAGGTTCGATTCCGGCTTGGGGCACTGTCTGTGTGGAGTCTGCACATCCTCCCCGTGTGTGCGTGGGTTTCCTCCGGTGCTCCGGTTTCCTCCCACAGTCCAAAGATGTGCAGGTTAGGTGGATTGGCCATGATAAATTGCCCTTAGTGTCCAAAAGTGTTCTTGGTATTGGGTGGGGTTACTGGGTTATGGGGATAGGGTGGAGGTGTTGACCTTGGGTAGGGTGCTCTTTCCAAGAGCCGGTGCAGACTCGATGGGCCGAATGGCCTCTTTCTGCACTGTAAATTCTATGATCTGTAAACGTGGACTGAGTGACTACTTTGCAGAATAGCTTTGGTCCGTCCGCAAATAGGACCCAGACTTTCCTATTACTTGCCATTTCAACTCACCGTCCTACTTTCACGTCCACATGTCCATACCTGGCCTGCTGCAATGTTCCAGTGAAGCCCAGCGCAAGCTGGAGGAACAGCATCTCATCTTCCGATTAGGTATGTTAAAGCCTTCCGGACTTGACATTGAGTTCAACAACCTCAGAATGTGAACTCTCTCCTCCACCTTCACCCAATTTTTATTTTCATTTCTTCCATTGATCTGTTTTGCCCTCACCCTTATTCCCCTTCCCCGCCCCACATAGGCCATCTGTTCTCTTTCCTAGTTGCCCTTTGACAAACTGCACACCTTTGTTCTGTCATTCTAATCTCTTTATGTGCCACTATCAGCACCCTTCTTAGCCTTAATCACCCCATTTATGTTCCTTTTGTATTTCTGTCCACGATATCTTTGTGAATCTCCACCTATCATTGGCCCCCTATCCAACCCCTCCGCTCCAACAGCCCCCACACAATAGTATAAATCTGACCCTATTTCCAGTGCTTTTAGAGAGTTCTTAGGGTGCTCTTTCAGAGGGTCGCTTAGGACTTGATGGGCCAAATGCCCTCCTTCTGCACTGTAGGGATTCTCTGAAATGGGTTATTTTCAGGACTGGTGGGTGTAATTAGTGGAGTGCCGCAAGGACCAGTGCTTGGGCCTCTGCATTTACAATCTATATCAATAATATAATGTAAGGAAGTTGCTGATGATACAAAGCTAGCTGAGAAAGAAAGAAAGCAAAACCATATATGCCAGTTTATCGATTGGGCGGGACGGTGGTGGATGAGGTATATTATGGCGAAATGTGAAATTATTCGCATTGGTCGGAAAAATGGAAACGCAAGTTTTTAAAATGAGAGACTGGGACATGCTTGTTTTCAAAAGGATTTGGGTGTCATTACACACAAATCACAAAAAGCTAACGTGAGGGTAAAATGAGACAGTCAAATGGTATGTGTAAGCCTTTATTGCAGCAGGATTGAAATACAAGAATAAAGAAATCTCAATGCGATTATATTGACCGTTGGTAAATCACTCCAGCTGTGCTGGGGACAGTTTTGGTCACCATACCCAAGGAAGAATAATACATTTGCATTCGTGGGGTAAATGAAGGTTCACTAGATTTTATTCCTGGGATAAGAGGGCTAATCTTGAGATTGGTTAGAATAGACCAAATTCTGCGGGTGGCGCAGTGGTTAGCATTGCTGCCTCAGTGTCGGGGGCCAAGGTTCGATCCCAACCCGTGTGGAGTTTGTGCATTCTCTCTGTCTGCATGAGTCTTGCCCCCCCACAAACCAAAAGATGTGCAGGGTAGGTGAATTGGCCACGCTAAAATTTCCCCTTAATTGGAAAAAATAGAATTGGATACTCTAATATAGACCAAATTCGGTATAGTTTAGACAAGTGAGAGATGATCTCTTTTGACATGTATAAAATTCACCAAGAAAGTTAAAGGATGCTGACTGGAGCAGGCAGGAAATTGGAGTTAGAGCCACAATTGTATCAGCTGTATTCTTATTGAATGGCGGAGCAGGCTCATGGGGCCAAATGTTCTCTTGCTTCTATTCGTTATATTCGTGACGGGCTTGGAGGGTAGATACTGAGGGGCCGTTTAATCCTAGCTGAAGAATCTACAACTGGAGGTCAATATCTTAGGATGTGGAATCAGCCATTTAGGAGAGTTTTCTTCACTCAAGATTATGAATCTGAATGCTCAAGCACCGAGTATATCCAAGACTGCTACATTTTTAGATACTAAAGGAAACCAGGGGTAAGGGATAGGGTGGAAAGTGGAATTGGTGTAGAAGATCAGCAGTGATATGGTGGAAATGGCTCTCTAATCCATATGGCCTGCTCCTACTTCTGTTTCTTATGTTCTCTTTACCTTTGGAAGTGAGCTAAATGGCAGCATGTAAGCAAAGACAGTGTAAGTTACACCAGGTTGGGATGGTTCATGCTTAATGGACCAGTTTATCATTCCCTTTCCTTTGTTGATGTGAAATCATTTGTACAAAGAACGGAGATGGCAGAACTTGCAGAACAGGATTTTAGACTGGAATGGTGAATTAGGTGCAACATATTTCGCAAGTAAATATTGTTTAGAAACAATATGGACAACAGTCCATGGCAAATAAAGTTTCAAGATTCTTTTTTTGTAAATGCTTTAATTGAACATTTTAAATTTCTATATAAATACACAAACAATAAGAACAACCCCCCCTCCCCACCCAACAGCCGACAGTGATCAGATAGAACTTCCCAATCGACCCCCAAAATATGTATTTAACCTCCAAATAAAAAACTCGACCCCCTAAACGTGTATTTAACTTCCAAATTAAAAATTCCAAGAGGTCTCCCAGCCACAGCAGGGCACTGGGTGGAGAAGTTGATCTCCATTCCAGCAGAACCCGCCTACGAGCAATCAGCGAGGCAAAGGCTAAAACATCTGCCCCGCTCCTACCTGCAACACTGGTAACTCTGGCAAACTGAATATGGCCGCTTGGGGAATCAAATCGGCTCCCTGCCTAAGATTGCCGACGTGTTGCTAAAGAAAGAGCCCCAAAGGTTAGCTAGTTTAGGACGTGCCCAGAACATACGTAAGTAATTCGCTGGAACTCTCCCACACCGCTTGCATTGTCTTCAACCTCTCAAACACCCGACTCATCCTTGCCTTCGTAAAGTGTGCCCTATGCACCATCTTCATTCATATGAGCCCGAGGTCCCCACACCCATTCCTCCACTGTGCCCGTCTAGCTCCTCCTCCCTTAATCTCCCCCTTTCCTGTGAGGCCTCGTCCTCCGCTAGCAGCCTCCCATAGATATCTAAAGCTTTACCCTTCTCCAACCCAGCCAGCGACAGTACCTCCTCCACCAATGACGTGGGCAGTGCAACCGGAAAACCAAATAAATCTTTCTCACAAAATGCTGTACATGAACACCTCCAACTGTCCGAGCCCATACTTCTCCACCAACTCCTCCCAAACTCACAAGCCACCCCTCCAGGAACAAATCCCTCTTTACTGTCCCACCATTATTCTCTCATCCCCTAAACCTGGCATCCAACCTAGCCGGCTCAAGCATATGTTTGTCCCTGATTGGTATCATTCTCAAACCTCTTGCTGCTTTAAACTAAGTTTCCCTGAAAACTTCCTTGGGGAGAGTGAGGGCTGGACCATTACCAGCACCTGCAACCCATCCCCTCACATGACCTGGCCTCCAGCTTTACCCAAACTGACTCCTGATGCGCCCCCCCCCCCCCCCCCCCCCATGAACTCAACATTTCTCCGCATTTGCCGCCCAATGGTAATAAAGCAGCTTCGGCAGCCCCAACCCACCTGACTGCCGATCCCTTTATAGGACCATCCTTCATATCCTCACCACCATCCCTGTCCATATAAATTACAAAATCATGCTTTCCATAGGGTGATGCAGTGGTTAGCACTGCTGCCTCATGGCGTCGGGAACCTTGGTTCAATCCCGGTCTGGGTCACTGTCCGTGTGGAGTTTGCACATTCTCCCCGTGTCTGCGTGGGTCTCACCCCTACAACCCAAAGATGTGCAGGGTGGATTGGCCACGCTAAATTGACCCTTAATTGGATTTTCCTTTTAAAATCATGATTTCCACTCATACAAAGAACACGTTTGTTAGAAACCAGAACAGTAGGCATTGAAACAGGAACAAGAACCGGGGCAAGATATTCATCTTCACTGATTACATTCGTGCAGCTAACGACAGTGTGAGACTATTCTATCTGTCGGTCTGCCTTCACCCTGCTTTTTTGTTCTTAATTTGTTCATGGGATACGGACGTCGCTGGCTGGGCCAGTATTTATTGCCCATTCCTGGGGCCATTTAAGAGTGAACCACATTTCTGTGGGTCTGGAGTCACATGTAGGCCAGATCAAGTAAGGGTGGCAGATTTCCTTCCCTAAAGGACATTAGTAAACCAGATGTTCTTTTTTAAATGACAATTGAGAATGGTTTCATGGACGACATTAGACTTTTAATTCCAGATTTGTATTGAATTCAAATTCTTCCAACTGCCCTGGAATTCAGTGTCCAGTTCCCCAGAAGATTACCCTTGACCTCTGGATTGTCCAGTGACAATACCACTACGGCCTCCTCTGGCCACTGCCCTTGCTCACCAAGCTTATACAATATAGCTTCTGAAGCTGCGACTAACCCCTTGTCGCCTGTACCCCATAGTCCCTGAAATGCGAGTTTGTCAGCCAGAACAGCAACACCCTCAAGTTAGTTCCCCTCCCCAGTGGGAAGACCGGAAAACATTCACTTCTTTCCCAATTCAGTTTATACCCGGAAAAAGCGCCGAACCACTTTAGTATCCCCATTATGTCCTCCATCATCGAGACCGGATCCATGACGTACAGCAACAGGTCTTTGGCACACAGAGACACCCTATGCTCCCCCCTCCCTCATTAGCCCCCTCCACATACCTGAGGTCCTCAAGGCAATGGCCAACGGCTCAGTCGTCAATGCGAATAAGAGAGTAGGCAGAGGGCACCCCTGCCTCATTCCCCATTGCAGTCGGAAGTAGCCCGAGCTTACATTATTTGTCTTTGGCACCTGGCACAAAAATTGAACCTACGACACAAAGTTTAACCCTGTCCTGAATTGCTCCAACACCGCAAACAGATACCTCCACCACCCTATCAAAGACCTTCTCTGCATCCTGCGCCACAATCACTTCCTGCTCATCTCTCTCTACCTGCAACAACACCACATTCAACAGGCACCAGGTATTGGACGACAATTGGTTACCCTTCACAAATCCCGCCTGATCCTCCCAATGACCTGTGGGAGATACCCCTCCAACCTGAAGGCCAACGCCTTCGCTAAAATCTTTGCATTCATGTTTAACAACGAGATTGGTCGGCATGACCCACCTTCCACCGGTTCTTCTGCAAAAGGAGTGAAATGGAGGCCTGACTCGTCGTTTCTGGGATCACTTCCCAACCCACCGCATCCTCAAACACTTCCACCAGCAGCAGAATCAACCTGTCTAAGAACATTTTATAAAACTCCACCGGGAATCCATTCAGCCCTGGTGTCTTCCGCGTCTGCAAATTCCCAATTGCCTTCCTGACTTCCTCTGCTCACAGCGGCTCCTCAAATCCCTCCCTGTCCTCCTCCTCCAGCCTTGGACACACCAACCCCTCCAAAAAAATCGATCGTAAAATCATCGTCTGGAGGTTCCAAGCTGTACAATGTTTTGTAAAATGTGTCAGACGCTATACCCCTTCTCCGAGGCCGAAACCAATCCCCTCCCCCCTTGTATTTGACTGATTTCCTGGGACATTGCCTGACATCTCTCAGCCTGCTGGCCTTCTCCCCATACTCCAAGTCTACCCCCCTCGCCCGTCTCAACTGCCGCGCCGCCTTACCCATGGACACCAGTTTCAAGATTGTAATTGTTGTATTCCGTTGTATCCACACGCTTACAGTGATGTATCCACACGCTTACAAATGGATTTTATAAGTAGCTACATGCTTTAAGTCTATCACAATGAGATCTGACGTCATGTTCAACTAAAATTTTGGATACATGTTCTTTGCGTCTGATTTACTCAACTCTTCATGCAACAAATGAATGAGATTGTTATTCTTAACGAAATTGTTCTTCCCGGGATCGCATTCTGCTGTCCTCCCTCGACGAACTGTGATTGAAATAATCTTTTGCACCACCACCACATTATATTGGCCGTGGTGGACAATTAGCATTCACATGGGAACATCTGCAATATCAGCGGGAACTGTTTTTTTTAATGTATCCTCTTTGGGGGGTTTTCCAATTTTCAGTCCAACAATGATCAATCTCCACATTAAACAATTGAATATTAATAAGGATTTAAAATCTTTTTTTCCATCAATTTAATGCATTATAAATAACCTTTCCTTTGAAATCCTGAGTAATAATGTATCTCGTTCTTTGCTCTCTGCAGTTATTCCTTACAAATCTACCAGCCAAGAAAACCTGGATCATGTTGGTGAGGAGAAGGAGGTAGGTACAGAATGTGTTTGTTGGCAATTAACATTTTAAAATACTATAACATGTTGAGAACTGTAATTTAATTAAAGAGGGAGACAAACCTTTAGGTTCCCTTGCAGATGGTCAATGTGATGTGAGGCCATAAGAGATAGCAGCAGAAATAGGCCACTTGTCCCAACGAGTCTGCTCCGCCATTCAATCATGGCTGATATTTTTCTCATCCCCATTCTCCTGCCGTCTTCCCATAACCCCTGGTCCCCTTATTGATCAAGAACCTATCTATCTCTGTCTTGAAGATACTCGGCAAGGTGGACCAGTGGTTAGCACTGCTGCCTATGGCGCTGAGGACCTGGGTTCAATCCCGGCCCCGGGTCACTGACTGTGTGGAATTTGCACATTGTCCCCGTGTCTGAGTGGGTTTCAGCCCCCACAACCCAAAGATGCGCTGGTCAGTTGGATTGGTCATGCTAAATTGCCCCTTAATTGGAAAAACAGATCATAATTGGGAACTCTAAATTTATTTTTTAAAAAGATACTCAGCGGTTTGGCCTCCACAGCCTTCTGCAGCAAAGAGTTCCACAGATTCACCACTCTCTGGCTGAAGAAATTCCTCCTCATCTCTTTTAAAGGATCGTCCCTTCTGTCTGAGGTTGTTTCCGCTAGATTTCCCTACTAGTAGAAACATCCTCCCCACGTTCGTTCTATCTAGGCCTTGCAGTATCCTGTAAGTTTCAGTAAGATCCCCCTCATCCTTCCAAACTTCAACAAGTACAGACCCTGAGTCCTCAACTGAGGAGCTCTTCATTCCAGAGATCATTCTTGTGAACCTCCTCTGGACCCTTTCCACGCCCAGCACATCCATCCTTAGATACAGGCCCAAAATTGCTCTCAATACTCCAAATGGGTTCTGATTAGAGTCTTGTATAGCCTCAGAGGTTCATCCCTGGTCTTGTATTCTAGCCCTCAACATGAATTCTAACATTGCATTTGCCTTCCTAACTGCCGACTGAACCAGCACGTTAACCGGAAGAGAATCTTAAACAAAGACTCCCAAGTCCCTTTGTACATTTCCCCATTTAGAAAATAGTCTCTCCTCCATTCCTCCTTCCAAAGTGCATAACCTCATACTTTTCCACATTGTATTCCATCTGCCACTTCTTTGCCCATTCTCCTAGCCTGTCCAAGTCCTTCTGCATCCCTCCGCCCCCTGCTTCCTCAACACTACCTGGCCCTCTGCATACCTTTGTTTCATCTGCAAACTTAGCAACAGTGCCCTCAGTTCCTTCTTCCAGATCGTTAGTGTATATTGTGAAAAGTTGTGGTCGCAATACTCACCTCTGAGGCACACCGTTAGTCACCGGCTGCTATCCTGAAAAAGACCCCTTTATCCCCTACTCTTTGCCTTCTGCCTGTCAGCCAATCCTCTATCCATACCAGGACCTTGCTCTTAATTTATTTAACAGCCTCCTAGATGGCACCTTGCCAAAGGCCTCTGGAAATCTAAATAGATCACGTCCACTGGTTCTCCTTTGTCTAATCTCTTTGTTACCTCCTCAAGGAACTCTTAACAGATTTGTCAGACATTTAAAAAAAAAAAAATTTAGAGTACCCAATTCATTTTTTTCAATTAAGGGGCAATTTAGCGTGGCCAATCCACCCAGCCTGCACATCTTTGGGATGTGGGAGCGAAACCCACACAAACACGGGGAGAATGTGCCAACTCCACACGGTCAGAGACCCAGAGCCGGGATCGAACCTGGGGACCTCGGTGCCGTGAGGCAGCAGTGCTAACCACTGTGCCACCATGCTGCCTGGATTTGCCAGACATGACCTCCCGTTGATGAAGCCGTGCGCTTTTATCATGATTTTATCATGCACATCCAAGTACTCCACAATCTGATCTTAATTTCAAAAATGCATTGGACAAATGGATCATTGCACAAGGATGAAAGCAGAAATGTGTGGAGATATATATATATATATATCATGAAAGGATTGACAGGCTGTGTCTCTTCCCTCTTGAAAAAGTTGGTTATGCGGCGACCTAATTGAGGCTATTGAGCAGCACGGTGACACAGTGGTTAGCACTGCTGCGTCACAGTTCTAAGGACCATGTTCGATCCCAGCCTTGGCTGACTGCATGCAGTTTACACATTCTCCCCGTGTCTGCGTCGGCTTCCTCTGGATGAACTGGTTTTCTCCTACAGTCCAAAGATGCGTAGGTTAGGTGGATTGGCTATGAAAGTAAATGCCCCTTAGTGTCCAAAAATGTGCAGGTTAAATGGGGTTACGGGGATAGGGCGGGGGATTGGGCCTAGGTTGTGTGCTCTTTCGGAGGGTCGGTGCTAGCTCGATGGGCCAAATTGTCGTCTCCTGCACTGTAGGGATTCTATGGAAAATGTTTTTGGTATGTTTTGATAAGAATGGATACAGAATATTTCCTCTTGTGAGGGCAAGTGTAAAAAGAGGAAGGGCAGCACGGTGGCCTAGTGGTTAGCACAACCGCCTCACGGCGCTGAGGTCCCAGGTTCGATCCCGGCTCTGGGTCACTGTCCGTGTGGAGTTTGCACATTCTCCCCGTGTCTGCGTGGGTTTCGCCCCCACAACCCAAAAATGTGCAGAGTAGGTGGATTGGCCACGCTAAATTGCCCCTTAATTGGAAAAAAATAATTGGGTAATCTAAATTTTTTTTTTTAAAAGTGTAAAAAGAGGCCATCAATATAAGATTGTCGCTAAGAAACTGAACGAGTGATGCAAATATGAAACTCTACACAGAAAATGGTTGAAGCGAATAGTATAGATGCATTTAAGGGGAAACTCGACAAATATATATGGGAGAAAAGAATAGATAGTTACAGTGGTAAATTTAGGTGAGAAAAAAATGGGAAGAGGCTTGAATGGAGTATAAACGCCAGCATGGATTGGTTGGGCTGAATGGCCTGTTTCTGTGTCATTCATCCTACGTAATCCTATGTAAATAATGAATTGTTAATTGATAGAAGAATTTGTTGAGTGTTTTTAAAAATAGCTGAATTTGCTACCTAACCAAAAAGCATTGGGGTACAGCTTGGATCATAGGTATGTTTACAACAAGTATGTATTTCCCCAGATTTCTTCCTGCTGCAATGTGACATAATTAAAATTTATAATTTGAGAATTCCCAATTACCATATCAAATGTATATTCACCATAGCAATTAAGTTGGATCAGGCAAGATTTATTTTAAATAGTCAAGATATAATCTAAAGATTAAAGATAGTGTTTTTGTTGATATTTTGCTGGTGGACTTATTGAGAATTGGTGTAAGTGCTTAGAATGCAATTTGCAAATATAAGTGAGGCTGTCTGCAGCAGAGGCTGTTGAATAGATCTGCCTTCCAACTTAAATCAGATCATTGCTTAGACCCATGATGTTGCTGCATTTAAGAGCAAACTGATATTGGTTTACTGTTTTTGCTGATAGGCCATGAGTAGCAGGGAAAGTGGAAAAGCTCCCAGCAGTTTAGGTGTTCCAGATTTCGATCTCATCCGTGTCATTGGAAGAGGCAGCTATGCCAAAGTCCTCCTCGTCCGACTGAAAAAGACAGAACGCATTTATGCAATGAAAGTCGTGAAGAAGGAACTGGTTAATGATGATGAGGTGAGAGGCATTTAATTATGTTGTAGTAGGTCTGAAAAGATGGAACGGGGAGCAGAAAACATTTTGAAAATTGAACGTTAAGAACATTCTTTCTTGGAAATATTGAAGATTTTCAAAACCTTTTGAAGGTTTTCGTGGGAGATATTTGGGCAAGTTGAACTGCTTGCCACAGTTACAATTTTCTTGGGTTTAGTTTGCAAGGAAGCCAATCATCAAAATCGCCAAGGACAATTGTGGCGATATGCCAATATGTTTCTGCTAAGCAGAAAATATTCTCCATGTCTTGACAACTTTCAGGCCATGAGAAATCATCCATAGAGATATATCGCATGCTGAGAAGGGTCACTGATCTGAATGGCTTATTTTAATTGTTGTTTGGAAAGAATCCATGGGCTGGATTCTCCGCAGCCCCGTGCCGGAATCAGGTTTGGCGCGGGGGCGGTGAATCCAATTTTACGCCAAATCCGGCCTGATGCCGGTCCGGCGATTCTCCGGGACCTGAAAATCGGCGTGATCGCGGAGTACTCAGCGCGGCTGGGGGCCCATTGCCAGAGGCCCGCCCAGCGATCCTCCGCTCCCGAGAGGCGAAGTTCCCGACGGCCTGGTTCTAACCATCTATCGCCGGTCGGAATGCTCGCATGGCGGCTGCGAACTCTGTCCGCGGCCGCCCTGGTTTGGGGGGGGGGGGGGGGGGGGAGGATCTGACACCAGGGGTGGCCTTATAGGCAGCGGGGGGACAGATGGACGCTGCCGATTGGGGTCTACATTTTTAATCTGCCTCTGCGATCTGAGTCCGCCATTACACTCGCCGTGGCTGCTGGAGGCCGCCGCCGTGCGCATGCGTGGACTCAACACCGGAAGTGCGGGGGCCCATATCTGCAGTTAAAGCTGTGTGAACTACTCTGGGTCCCTGCTAGCTCCCTGCAGGTTAGTGAATCAGCTCCACTTTTCCCCAGGAATCTTCAAACGCCAGCGTTTCTACGCCGGCGTGGGGACATGGTTCCATTTTGGGAGAATCCAGCCCCATGTTTTTTGCTGGCCTTTAAGCTGTTGGATCACAATGGCATGGAGTGTAATAATGTAGCTTCTAGAACAAAGTGATACAGTAGTGAATAAAAAATATGTTCAACTTGACTGTAAATCAGTGTTTTCCAAACTTTTTTTCCCGGGACCCACTTTTGGCAACATGTCAACCTTTGGGACCCACGCCAGCTGACCTTCATGATGCACGCTGGCCAACCTTCACGACACATGCCATGTTTGCTTACCTTTTAATGCTAAAGGAGAGCTTGCTTTGTCCTCAGGATCTCACTTGAACCCGGTTCAAAGGAGCAGAGGGCATGTGCAAAGCAGGTACAAACTTCAGCCAGTTCCTTTGTGCCATCTTCATCTTTATGAAAAAGGGAAATTCAACCTCACACATGTAGGTTGTCATTAAGGGCAATAGCTTGTTTTACTCGGCACTGGATACTCCTGAGAGATGCAACACCAGAATGCTGACAGCCTCGAGGACTTTTGGTGCATTTTTAATGTTGTATGCAGGTAAGCTGCAGCAGTGCAGTCTTTTAATTTGGAGTCAACTCTTAAATTAATAACTGGGTCAAGGGCGACATGCAGCGCAGTGGTTAGCACTGGGACTACAGCACTGAGGACCTGAGTTTGAATCAGGGCCTGGGTCACTGTGTGGAGTTTGCACATTCTCCCCGTGTCTGCGTGGGTTTCACCCCCACAACCCAAAGATGTGAAGGTTGGGTGGATTGGCCACGCTTAATTGCCCCTTAATTGGAAAATTTAAATATATATATATACTTTGTTGTTCCGAGTTCAGTTTCTTTTTTCAGGTTGGTAACCAGAAGTTTTAAGTTCTAACATGACCACTGGACTCTCTTGAAGAAGTTCTCTCAGGCAGATTAAGTTGTGAGATCCTGTGCAATCGGTAAATTGCCTATTTGAATCTTTGGCCATCTCTCACTTTTAAGAAAACCGTTCATCTTCACCGTTCACTTGCCTTGCGAGCCAGCGGCTACAAAATCGAAGCAACTCTTCTCCTTGCTTTGGCGACAAAAGAACGTATTTGGACGGCGCTACATGGCAATTCTACGTACATAGTGCATGCCACTTCTGGCTGGAAGACTCCACACAGCCTAATCATGTATCTCCATTTAAAAGCCAGCAGCGGCCGCAATTCTTGATGCAAAAGCTGGTAGCGGCTGTTGGGATTTTCTCCCATGATCGGGGCCATTGCTGGAACAGCGGGACTAAATCGCTCCACGACCCTCATGACACCTGCCTGTGACCCTGACTTGAAAAGCCCTGCTGCAAATCATGTATAGGAGTGAAATCCAAGGAATGAGCTTCAGATTTTCAGTTTGAAAGGAAAATTCTCTTTCCTACCTATAGTTTAAGTCTGTTGTGGATCCAGAGTGTATGATGTCCATGGTAAGCCGTAGCAAATTTAATCCAATCTTTGAGGGGAGGAACTACTGCCTGATGCATTTTGTTATTGATGTATTCCATGAATCCTTTCTTTTTCTAAATCCATAATTTCCCATTCATGTAGATGTCTGGTTGATTTCAGATAGGGAAGTGGCAGGGGAGTGGTATGAGGGAATGGAAACTTGAATTTTTATGTAGCATTTAAGGAATCTGCACAGTATCTTGGCCTGCTTTAATGTAATTCAGGAAACCTTGGACTGATTCGCTGTGAAGGGATAATTATATCCATCTGAGTAGTCACTACTTGTAAGGAAGCAAGTGGCTCTTAAAGATGTTATTAGTGTCACGAGTAGGCTTACAGCAACACTGCAATGAAATTACAGTGAAAATCCCCTAGTCGCCGCACAACGGTTACACTGAGGGAGAATTCGGAATGTCTAATTCACCTAACAAGCACATCTTTCGGGACCTTGTGGGAGGAAACCGTGGCACCTGGAGAAAACCCACAGATACAGGGAGAACGTACAGACTCCGCAAAGACAGTGATCCAACCCGGGTCCCTGGCGCCTTGAAGCAACAGTGCTAGCCACTGTGCTACCGTGCCGCCTTATGAACCCTTCTGTTGTGATGGTCGAAGTTGGACACAGTTAAACAAGAGATGGGTCGAATTGTCCAAAGAAGTCCAATCATCGTCAGATTGCCACTTTGCTCCTTTCTTTTACACTACGATGGAGCTCTACATTTCTGGCCCAGACTTTATAAATCGGCCTTTTCAGGGGGCACCTTTTCTGGGTGTCGTCCTTTGCAATGCTGGATTGTCAAGCCAAGCCACAGGCCCCCACCCATATTTTACACACTCTGCTGTGTTTTTGCAGTCTTCATTCACTAAGACACTGAAAAGCTTTAAGACATTTAAATAGCTTTGCGTTGTGTGAGTGAATTTCATAGATTTTATAGAATTTATAGTGCAGAAGGAGGCCATTTGGCCCATCGAGTCTGCACCAGCTCTTGGAAGGAGCACCCTACCCAACAACACACCTCTTGGAAAGAGCATCCTACCCAACAACACACCTCCAACCTATCCCCATAACCCAGTAACCCCACCCAACACTAAGGGCAATTTTGGACACTAAGGGCAATTTAGCAAGGCCAATCCACCTAACCTGCACATTTTTGGACTGTGGGAGGAAACCAGAGCACCGGAGGAAACCCATGCACACACGGGGAGAACGTGCAGACTCCGCACAGTGACCCAAGCCGGGAATCGAACCTGGGACCCTGGAGCTGCGAAGCAATTGTTCTAACCACTATGCTACTGTGCTGCCCAATGAATGTGAGTTTGGTAAGTGGGTAGGGTGCCAGCTGGGTAGGGTGGTGAGGTTGAGGCAGTGGACAGAGAATTGGGGGTGGGGGAGAGTTAGTGGGTGTCTTTGGGATGTTATAGGACAAGTGGGTCAGTTGACCTGTTTTCTTTTCAAACCTGCATTTCTTGGGTAACTATCCAGGTAAGTGAGTCAGAACTATGTGGAGTTTCAATTCTAGCTCCCGAGTGGATGGCTTTTATGGAGGGTCTGAGGGAGATGAGGAATTGCCCATCAGAAGTAGAAACTTCCTCGGCAGTTACCATGGAGTCCTTGCATTGGGACCTGATGGGTTCCACAGAACATCTTTTGGATTATGTCTGGGGCAAGACCATCTAGAGACCAAGATGTTTTATGGGTTTCAAAGAAACCTTGGAAAATGTTAAGTTTGATACAAAGCTTAATTTTTTTTTCAAAAACAGAAAATGCTCGACAATCTCAGCAGGTCTGTCAGCATCTGTGGAGAGAGAATGGAGCTGACGATTCGAGTCTGGATGACTCCATGTCCAAGCTCTAGCCCTGTTCCCTTTATTCATTGTTTTCTGATCATTTTGTTTATGAACCAGCACTTCAGTTTTAGCTAATATTTATTCATTATTTTAATTCTCTTGCATAAATGTTAGTCAATTAAAATATTTATTTAGATATATTTCAGCAATGACTACTGTGCTCAAGTTTGTGACTTTTCAATTAGGTTTCTGCATGTCCCAGCTTTCTTGATTTGAATATGATTTTACCTGTTTTTTCTTTTGTTTCTTTGATGGTGTATTTTTGTACTTTGTATTATTTATGTTTTGATGTTCTCTGCATCTTAATACTTAAACACATTGGTTTACCATGATAAATTAAAAATTGTATTCATTTTAGATCCAGGACCCTTTAATACTGCAGTAACTATGTTTTTTGGAGGGCAGAGCGTGTTGTAAAATGTGAATTTTGTCTGATCTGAAATTTATGTAATTTATCTATCATTTTAACAGGATATTGATTGGGTGCAGACAGAAAAGCATGTGTTTGAGCAGGCATCAAATCACCCCTTTCTCGTAGGACTGCATTCTTGCTTCCAGACTGAGAGCAGGTGAGATCAGTTTCCAAAAGCTGTGTCCTGACTGTGTTGTATGTGTGTCTCGCTTAGCAAAGATGGTAGATGAATGATTTTTGTAGTTTGAACTTTGATGTTTTAGGGAATTTTCAAAGCAAAACTGATCTTTTTCCACAGAATGTTTGTAGCTAATAATTGCATGAATACATTTATATTGCTGACTTTAGTGACCTTTCCCGATAACTTATTCCACAACTTTTATTATCCTTTGATTGAAGGGTTCTGTCTGAATTTTTAAATCCAAATTTTCTAAAAATTACTAACTTGTAGCCACCTGTATTTCATTGATCGAGAAAGTGTAAATACAATATTTTTAATTTAAAGTTGTGTTACTGCTGCATTTCCTTCTGCAATGCGGGCAAGAGAATGTGCGAATGATTTGGGACTGCTAAACCATCTGCCAACAGCAGTGGTGGCTAGGTAATAATTTGCAAGCCCAATGTGTCTTCCTTAGGTGAGGTTAATTATTTAAATTTGTTTGATTTGTCAAACAAGAAGCCCTGATGGTGGTGAGTGATTTTGTTTAAAAGAAGGATGTCGGTGATAATTTTACTTGCTGTCTTTAGTGTTGTGGGATGCTAATTTGGAGTAAAACACGGCAGCAATTACTTCACACAGGTTCCAAGACTTTGGGTAAATATTTTAAAATGTCGACTTTCTAAATTCTTTTCAATCCACAAACTCCCAGTAGCTCTGAATTTGTCAATAAATTGTAACTGTACACCTCTTTTACTGGGCAAAGAAGCAACTCTTCAAAAAAAATAGATGTGTAATTAAGGATTTTGTCCATCCAGTGAGGAAAACAATTGCAGTTGTTTAACAGTTGATTTAAATTTTGTTGCAGGCTATTTTTCGTCATAGAATATGTCAATGGTGGAGATTTGATGTTTCATATGCAGAGGCAACGAAAGCTTCCAGAAGAGCATGCCAGGTTAGAGGAATTGGGCTGTGGTTTCTATTTATTTTAGAAATAGAGTGAAATCTTTTTAATTACAGATGCCAAAGAGACTTCACTCGCCTGATCTCTCTTTACAGTTGTTTTTATTTTCAAAATGGCCACTGTATGCACAGTCAGAAATCCCATAAATGAGTGTGTCTATTGCCCCTTCCCACCGCTTTCCACCGCGCATGCTCCCCTTGGCCTCCTCGCACCCCTCCACCCACCCACCCATGTGTTGCACATGGCATTGATTTCAACACACTGAGGGAAGAAGGATGACTATGAACCCACTAACCAGTGTTGTTACGCCCATCAGTTAAAACGGCATTTGAAATAGAATAAGGAAATTGATATTCTAGCTAGATATGGTTTCATTTTGTCCATTTTTCTGTTTGAAAGAGACTTGAACAATTTTTCATTTGAGGCAGATTTTACTCTTCGGAGATCAGTTTGGCCTTAAACTACCTTCATGAACATGGGATCATTTACAGAGATTTGAAACTGGACAATGTCTTGCTGGACTCTGAAGGACATATTAAACTAACAGACTATGGAATGTGTAAGGTAAGATCATTTTGCAATAAAAACAGAGAAAGTGCTAGCTCAGATGGGCCAGTGTTGGAGTATTGTACGTGCAGACAGTTCAGGTTTAGAATTAGTGTGCAGATACTTGGCCTCTTGGGGCATATTCTTCCTGTTCTGTGGCAGATCAATTGATGGTATACTATCCAGCAGTGGCATAGTTGATCTTGAAAAATCAGGAATTAGGTGGGCCTTGTTTTCTTTTGATTTGTTCTTGGAATGTGAGCATCTCTGTCGAGGCCAACATTTGTTGTCCACCCATAATTGCCCTTGAAAAGTTGGGGGTGCTCTGCGTTTTTGAGTTGCTGAAGCTCTTGTGATGTACCTACACCTACGTGAGGATTGTGTATGACGTGGATGTGAATTTGCAGGTGGTGATCCCAACGTGCTTCTAGGCGGTAGAACGAGCTCGAGAAGTTGCTGCAGTGCATCTTGCAGATGGTGCACATTGCTTCCACTATATTTCGATCATGGAGGGTGTGAACATTTGATGTGGCGGGTTGGGTGCCGTTCAAGCAGGCTGTTTTGTCCTGGATGGTGTTAAGCTTCTTGAGTGTTATTGGAACCACACTCACCCAGACAAGTGAAGAGTTTTCCTTCACTCTCCTTTCTTGTTCCTTGTAGATGATGGACCGGCTTTGGGAAGTCAGGAGGTGCCCAACACAGAATTCCATGCCTCTGATCTGCTCTTGTGCCCACAACATTTATTTGGCTGATCCATTTCAGTTTCTGATCAATGGTAACCCCGAGGATGTTGATGGTTGGGGATCGGGTGATGGTAATGCCATTGAATGTCAAGGGAAGATGAATAGATTCTCTCTGATTGGAGGTCACCACTACCTGGCACTAATGTCTAGCTGGCAGTGCGAATTTGTCTGTTACTCTCCATCCCTTTTATTGTGGCGTCAGTAGTGACCCACAAGTGGTCTTGAAACCCACATTTTAGCTAAAACAGAAAGCAAAGAGAAAGTGGCTCAGAATCTGAAGGCTAGAAAAGCCTTTGCAGGGCTGGGAACATTTCCAGTGGCATTTTTAAAAAAGAGTGTTCTGAAGAAAGCCATTACTGAAATTTCTACTGTATTATTTGCATTCTTATGATTGCAAAGAATGTGACAAGGGGATTGATGGAAAAAAAGACTTAAATTTACTGATGTATTCAATTGAATTCTGATTAAAATTAATCCTTCACTTTACTTGCAGGAAGGGCTGAGGCCTGGTGATACAACCAGCACGTTTTGTGGCACACCCAATTACATTGCTCCAGAAATCCTGCGAGGGGAGGATTATGGTAATATTGTTTGGACACTTCATTCTAAAATGCATTCCAGCAACCAAAAATCAACTTTCTCGGTTAATGACCAACTCTTTGGTAGAGGGCTCGGGTGCTAAATTGGATGTTTGTGTTTTTAAATGCCCACATGGTTGTCAGACTCCGTTATGAAGAGGTGAAGAGCATAGCACTAAATCTTATTGGATTTTCATGTGTGTTCAGGGGGCCATCCGTACAGCTGCATTGTGAATGTATCATCTTTCCACCTTGTCAGCTGGGGAAGGTGGAAGTTCATGAACAGAAGGAGAGAATTTAGTTGTATACCTTACATGGGCAATGGGTCAAAAGCAGTTATGGGTGGTCGACATGACAACTATAGGATAAGGGTGGCGCAGTAGTTAGCACTGCAGCCTCATGGCACCGAGTACCCGGGTTTGATCCCGGCCCTGGGTCACTGTCGGTGTGGAGGTTGCACATTCTCTCCGTGTCTGCGTGGGTCTCGCCCCACAACTCAAAAATGTGCAGGGTAGGTGGATTGGCCATGCTAAATTGCCCCTTCATTGGAATTTGTTTTTAAAAATGACAATTGTAGGATTAAACTGATTTTGTATAATATGGGGCTGGATTAGCACAGTGGGCTAAGCAGCTGGCTTGTAAAGCAGAACAAGGCCAGAAACGCGGGTTCAATTCCCGTACCAGCCTCCCAGAACTGGCGCCGGAATGTGGCGACTAGGGGCTTTTCACAGTAACGTCATTTGAAGCCTACTTGTGACAATAAGCGATTTTCATAATTTTTTTTTAACGTATCGTGACTTCATAAACCCATGTCTACCCAATTAGGGCCTCCCAGCTCTTTTGTGACATCTTGCAACATGAAAGTGTAACATTACTTTGGCAATGCTAAGCTTATTTTTCTTAAATATATTCTCTGTGCTCGATTTCAACTACCCAAGGTGTTACCCAAATCTTTTCTGTTAGTTTTTTATGTTATTTACTCACGATTCCATTATTCGATAGAGCAGAAAATTGTTTTGCTGGGTGTACCACATAGTGTTACTGTAATAGTAAACTGACATTTGTTTCAACATGACATAATCGCATGAATGTTCTGTCAAACCCCCAGTGAAGTATTGTGTACATTTCTAAAGCGGATGTTTGTTATTTGACCCAAGCAATCAATAATGTGCTTACAGTTGCTCTATGCAACTGTAGTCCTAATCTCATGAGTCTGCCCTGTTTCCTTAACCCCCTTCCTACAGCCACCTAGTAAACCTAATTTTTAATGCTAGTGTGGTATTTCTTTCAAAAAGCCAGCACAGGCATATTTGGCTGAATGGTCGCCTTGTATGCTTAATGATTCAATACTGTAATGGATATTGTCAGATAGATAATTAGCGCAATTTCAAATGTGTAGATAGTTAGGTACATGGAATCAGCTGCCAAGGTAGTTGATGCTTTGTTTGAATATTTTGAAAAGACATTTGGTCAGTTTCTGATTAAGAACATAATTGAAGGTTCTTCATGCAAATGCAATGCATGTGATAAAACACTGTGAAATATTATACCTCCAGTGCTGTTGGGGCTATGATAATGCCAACTGAGCAATGTTAGTTGAATTTCCAGGAGTTGGGATGGATATTATGAGATTGTGTTTTTTGTTAAAAGTATATCTTGTGATTGGGTTATGTTCCCAAGGGATATAATCATTTAAAGTCTGCAACAGTGAGCAGGTTACTGGTTTGATGGGGTTCTTTCTTGAAGCGTATTTATAAAGTTCATTGGATTTTTTTTATCCCCAAAACATATTTTCTCACTCAACTTTGCTTGTGACAACCTGGTGGCCAATCACAAGATATACTTTTAACAAAAAACACAATCTCATAATATCCATCCCAACTCCTGGAAATTCAACTAACATTGCTCAGTTGGCATTATCATAGCCCCAACAGCACTGGAGGTATAATATTTCACAGTGTTTTATCACATGCATTGCATTTGCATGAAGAACCTTCAATTATGTTCTTAATCAGAAACTGACCAGGCAGCTGGTGGAGTATCCATTATCCGAAATAGTAAATACAGAATACTGGTGATATGTTCTCACCCATGGCGCCGTCTGTAATCCTGTTTATTAAAGAATGTTTGGAGTGCCAAACAACTTGGCTTCCCGCTCTAAAGGTCGGCTGCAGTTTGTGAGGTTCGTCTTGGCTCGGGTCATCTCAGGTCAAGGATTTCCAAGCGTTAAAAGGTTTCAAGAAAATTCCTCTTTTTGGGTGTGTTCAGTTTTCGGATTTATGGCTAAAGGATACTCCTCCACCTGTAAATGATTTGGTTAATCCTAAATGCGATGCACAAATGTGATGTTGACACAAATAGGTCAAGGAAATGGAAAATATTTTTTATAAACTGTGGAATTAATGAATGATGATTAAACATTTGATAAAATCTCAAATCTTATTCTACGTGGATTTAAATTTGATTTTAAACTTGGAGGGGGTTGAGGTGGGAAGAAGAACACAATAAATAGCAACAGAAGCAGGCCACTTAGTCCTTCCAGTCCGATCAGATAATGGGGAATCTTCTACTTCACCATTTTCCTGCATTATCCCCATGTTCCTTGGTGTTTTCAGTATGTAGTATGCAATTTTTTAAATTAAGTTTTTAATACGTAAAAAAGAAAAAATACTGACACCAAACTAGTATAAGAAGAAACACTCGCAACTCCCACCACTCCCTCTTCCCTAACAACTGATGCCAGCAACCTCATTGAAATACAGAATGAACGAGCGCCATATTTTATAGCATCCCTCGATCTGGGCATGCCACCTGCATCCAGATACCTAAAGTAGGAGGTCGCCAAACAAAATGGCAACCCCCCACAAACCCACTCCCTTCCCTGGAGAAACCGAAAAGCACTGGCTCGTCTCCAAGTTCAGTTTGTATCCTGAGGGAGACCCAAGTCGATTCAATAGCGCCATTATATCCTCACTGTGAGGACTGGGTCCAAGATGTATAGAAGAAGGCCATCGGCATATAGGGAAACCCTATGCTACACCCCACCCCTCACTATCCCCCTCCACTGATCTGACTGCCTCAGCGTGATGATCAACGGCTCTATCACAAACACAAACAGGAGAGGGAACATAGGGCACCCTGCCTCATTCCCCTATACAACTGGAAATATCCCGAATTCTGATCATTCATACAGATACTTGCCTTGGCCCCCTATAAAGCAATTTAACCCATGACATAAACTTGGGCCCCATCCCAAACCGTTTCAACACTGCAAACAGATGGCTCCACACCACACTATCAAAGGCCTTCTCTGCCTCCAGCGCCACAATCTCCTGCTCCCCTCTTCCCACCAGGGAAAGCGCCACATTCAATAAACGCGGCACATTCGAGGACAACCATCAGCCAATTACAAACCCTATCTGTTCCTCCCCCACCACCTGCGGAAGACACTCCTCCAACCCGAGCGGCAACACCTTAACAAGAATCTTGGCATCCACATTTAGTTGAGATATCGGCCGATATGACCTGCGCTCTACCAGGTCATATTGTCTCTGGGAGCGCCCCTCATATCCACAAACATCTCCACCAACAGCGGTACCAGCATGTCCGCAAACCTCTCATAACATTCCACCGAGAACCCATCCGGCCCTGATGCCTTGCGTGTCTGCAGTTTTCCTCTGGCCGTTCAAACCTCCTCAATCCCCAGTGCCTCCTCCAACCCCTCCCTATCCTCCTCCTGCATATGGCACTAGAATCCCTCCAAAACCTAAATTTGACTCAGCAGCTCCGACCTGTACAGCTCTTGATAAAGTTCCTCAAATGCCCTAATGACCTTCTCCAGTGTGGCCAGCAGCCCATTTCTCGCCACTAGATCTGAACAATCTCCCGGAGGCCACCTGCCGCACAAGCTGGCCACCCAACACCTCTCGCCAACGCTTTCAAAACCTCCCACATGACCAATGGCGAGACCTCCCCATTTTTTATTAAACTCCACATACTCCTCTATCACCCTTGCCATTTTCACGTAGAGCCCCACATCCGCTAGCACCCCCACATCCAACCTCCGTGCTGGCTGCCGTGCTGGCCCCCTCTCCAACACCACATCCACCAGATCAGAAATTACCATTGCCAAATACTCTGCCCTCCTTACTCCCACCAACAAGGACACCTCCATGATGTGAAAAACCAATCCGACGTACACGTTGTGTACAGGAGAAAAGAAAGAATATTCTCTGCCTCCCCGGATTTAGAAACCTCCACGGGTTTACTGTTTCCCCCTCCCCCACAAATACCTCCTTTATAAACACCGCCAACACTTTCGCACCACCCCGCTGAGGCCTAAAACCTTGGCTTAGACCCATCCAGTTTTTGGTTCAAGACCGTAAACAAGTCTGCCCCCCCACGTCATAGAATTTACAGTGCAGAAGGAGGCCATTCGGCCCATCGAGTCTGCACCGGCCCTTACAAAGAGCACCCTACTCAAGCCCACATATCTACCCTATCCCCGTTACCCCCACTTAACCTTTTTGGACACTCAGGGTAATTTAGCATGGCCAATCCACCTAACCCGCACATCTTTGGACTGTGGGAGGTAACCGGAGGAAACCCACGCAGACACGGGTAGAACGTGCAGACTCTGCACAGACATTGACCCAGCTGGGAATCAAACCTCTGACCCTGGAGTTGTGGAGCAATTGTGCTAACTACTATGCTACTGTGCTGCATCTTCATGAACTGTACATCTTCCCAATTGGGGACATAAACATTAACCAACACCACCAACCTTCCCTCCAAAGAACCTGTAACTATCTCAAATCTGTCCCCCTGATCTGCCGCCACAGTCTCCATCTGAAACTGTACTCGGAATGAAACACCGGACTAGCCCAAGCACTGGTCCTTGTGGTGGTACCCCACTGAAAATGTCCTATGTGTTCTTATCTGTTTTCTGTCCGTTAACCAGTTCTCTATTCATGCCAGTGAATTACATCCAATCCTCTGTACTCGACTTTCTGAAAGCTAAATATACCACATACGCTGGTTCCTCCTTATCTATTCTGCTCGTACATCCTCAAAAACCCCCGAAAGTTTTGTTAAACGTGATTTCCCTTTCATAAATCCATGTTGACTCTGCCCAATCCTACCGTTATTTTCCACATGTTCTGTTATCACATTTAGTCCAATGCAGAAGAGGTATCTTGTAGTTCTGACACTTCCAGTGGAAACATCCACAGTTACATTTTAACTGAAATCCTAGAGGCAACACTGAGAGGAATTTAACCCAGAGCATCAATTAATGGTAGATACCTTAACTGCTTATGGAGAGAGACACAGAACTGCAGTTTAAGTACATCATTCTGATCCCATCATCTTCTGCCTATGAACAATATGTTAGAGGGTGGCATTGGAAGAGAACTGGAAGCATGTTGCCTGCCAGCCCATTGACGAGCAGAATTATATAGAAATGGAAAAAAAATTGCCAGGAGAAAATGACCTTTTTAATTGTAAATATGGTTTTGACTCTTCTTACTTTTTAATGTTATTATAAACAGTCATCTGTTTTATTGCAGGTTTCAGTGTGGATTGGTGGGCACTGGGAGTGCTGATGTTCGAGATGATGGCAGGACGATCACCTTTTGATATAGTGGGAAGCTCAGATAATCCAGATCAGAACACAGAGGATTACCTCTTCCAAGGTGAAATGTTGCATCTTTTTCTTTTGTTTCTAATGTTTCCTCTCAACTTTGTTTCATAGAAACATAGAAAATAGGAACAGGAGTAGGCAATTCGGCCCATCGAGCCTGCTCCGCCATTCAACATGATTATGTCTGACCCGCTATCTCTATCAAACTCCAGCACTCTTCCCCATACCCCTTTACACCTTTTTGAGTTGAGAAATTACCTTATTTCCTTCTTAAATATATTCAGCGATAATCCTCCACTCCACCACTTTATCCCCAGAACCCTTGATTCCCTATCTGATTAAAAATCTATCTCAGCCTTGAACATTCTTTTTTTTTTTAAGAGTACCCAATTCATTTTTTCCAATTAATGGGCGGTTTAGTGTGGCCAATCCACCTACCCTGCACATTTTTGGGTTGTGGGGGCAAAACCCACGCAAACAGGGGGAGAATGTGCAAACTCCACATGGACAGTGACCCAGAGCCGGGATTCGAACCTGGGACCGTGGCGCCATGAGGCAGCAGTGCTAACCACTGTGCCACTGTACTGCCCTAGCCTTGAACATTCTTAATGACCCAGCCTCTGCAGCCCTCTGCGATAAACAATCTGGCACTCAATACTCCAAGTGTGGCCTCACCCAGGCCCTATACAGCTGCAGTAAAGACAGCCTTGGCTCCTGTACTCAAGTCCTCTTGCAATGAATACACACATACTATTTGCCTTTGCTTGCTTTCAGTGACTTGGGGGGGCTTTTTACATCCACATTTCCCAATCTATCACTACTTAAATAATACTCTGCAATTTTTTTTCTCCAACCGAAGAGTCACATTTATCCATGTTATACTGCATCTGCCATGTTTTTTCTCATTCATTCAACTTGTCTAAATCATCTTAACGCCCCTTTATATCCTCTTCACTCGCATTCCCACCAAGTTTTGTGTCGTCAGCAAACATGGAAATATTATTTTTAGTTCCCTCATCCTAATCAAAATTATTGGCTGGATCTCGAGCACTGATCCAAGCGGGACTCCGCGAGTCACCACCTGCCACTTCGAAAAAGACCCATTTATTCCAGCACTCTTACCTCTCGTCTGCGAACCAGTTCTCAATCAAAGCCAATATATTACCCCCAGTCTAAAGTGCTTTAATTTTGCGCACACACCTTGTGCAGAACTTTATCAAAAGCTTTCTGAAAATCCAAATAAACCACATTGACTGGTTCCTCCTTATCTATTCTACTAGTTACGTCCTCAAAAACTCCAGTAGGTTGTCAAACATGATTTCCATTTCATGCTGGAGACTGGTGATAATGGTGGCAGTTAAGGTGCTGGCACTCTCCATCTGGGCTCACACATGAGGATTGGCCTTCTGGACTAATCAATCTGGTCCTTATTAATGACTGCATTTACAGATTAGAATTTAGAACATTGTCAAGATGATGAAAATTGGAGGTGCGGGCAACGGTAGTGAAACTATGGTCCAGTAGAGGGTGCTATAATAAACTGTGGATAAAGGTACAATGATTTGCGTGTGTGTGAGTGGCTAGCTTTAAACTTGGAGTTTCGCTGTGCCTCATCAGGGTGTGTTTAATGTTGCCATTGAGAACAGCTAAGAGGAATTCCCCTGCATACAAATAAATCAGAAGGGGGAAAATACCTTCAATATTCAGAAACAAGAACAAGCCAACTTGGGATCTGTCACTGTCAACCAGTTAAAAATCTGACATATAGCTCGTGTTTCTTGTGATATGCAATGGCCAGATTCACAAAGAATTTTATGTGCAAGAAACACCAGTTTGATCTGATTTTTTAAATGAAAGATAAAAATCAGCATTTGGTTAAACATTCCATAGCAAAGGTTACCGGAAATAAAGGAACATGGGAGCCCCGCAAAAATTGTGTAGCACTTCAGGAATGTTTTGGAATGAAGCTAGCTGACAAAACTCATCTGTACCTCCTAAAGAAGGTTTTGTTGCAAAAGTAGTTTGGCGGCCTCAAATGCAGTTTAGTGAGTGTCAGCCTCCGCTTAGTTGGTAGCATTCTCTCCACTGAGTCAGACTGATGTGGGTTCAAGTCCTACTTCACAGCCTGCATTTCAGATGAGCCATTAAACCCTCATGGGTGAGGGCAAAGAATTGGTGACGCTATTCTAAAAGACGTAGGAGCAGAAGTAGGCCATTGAGCCCATCAGGTTTGCCCCACTTTCAGTGTGAGTATGACTGATCTGATACAATCCTCAGCTCCACTTTCCCGCAGCATCGCCATAACCTTTCATTCCCTTACTGATTAAAAATCTGCCTTTGAACATATTGAAAGAATTGTCCTCGGTAACGAGCCCAATATTTGCCCCTTGACCAAAATCACTAAAGCGGGTGTTCTTGTTATGCACAAATTTTCCAAGTTTCCTATTTAACAATAGTGACTACACTTCAAAAGTACATTAAGACTTCCTGAGGCTGTGAAATGTTCAAGTCCTTTCTTCTGGTGAAGTATCAAAAAGTTTAATTATCTATTTGCATCAGTCTGTGTTCCTTCCTCTGTCTTGCATTGATTTCTTTTTTGATTTAAAAAAAATTTTGTGGGTTGTGCTGACAAATAAACCTGTTCCTGCTCTCATTCCATATCCGTGTTCACGCGCATTCCAGCATGAATGATTGAAAAGTAAGCAGGGTGCCTGGCTGCTTTTTTGGTATCCAATCTGGAACTTTCCTTGCAGGTTTTCCACATTTTTCAATCAGCAACTCAGTTCAATATCACCTGTGTAACCACGCATATAGTTCAGATTTTATGACTGCTCGATTGCCCTTTTGATTTGGTTTCATGGGTTTGTTCGCTTTGCTTATCAGGCATGAGAATAAAGTTCTTGAAAGACCCCTTTAATGATTTGTTTTTTCCCATTGTCATGGCCTTGTTTCAAACACCGTCAGCATTTGTATGACTGATCTCATTTACAGTTCCTCGGGCAGAAGAAGAAAGAATTGAAACTACACCAGTACTTCCTTAGCAACATAATGCCAACCAGTTCTACTGTAGTGCTGATACTAAGCTGAGGCAATGACTAGAAAAACTGGGTGGGGCTGTCTCTTGAAACTAAGATTGCACAAAATGGTGACAGTTTTTCTTTTGCTTTAAACATACACAGGCAAGAATGAAATTGGGCTTGTGTGCCAAATCTGGTTATGTGGAATAAAAAATGCTGCAAATTGTAATATGGCAAATGTAACCCCACTACTTAACAAAGAAGGCAGAGAGAAAGCATGGAACTCCAGACCTGGCCTGACATCAGGGAAAATATTAGAATTTATTCAAAAGGATCTAATAACTGGACACTTAGTAGGATGGGCAAAGTCAACATGGATTTAGGAAAGAAAAGTGAGTGGCCAAGAACGTGACAGAGTATGATGTGAAAATATGTGAAGTTATTCAGTAAGATAGAAAAACAGAAATGCAGAGCATTTGTTAAATAGTGGGAGATTGGAAAGGTTCACCAGACTTGATTCCTGGAATGAGGGGTGGGGAAATGGTGCTCTGAGGAGTTATTTTTATTTATTATTTGATGGGATGTGACAGGCCAGCAGTTGTGGGCCATCTCAAATCGCCCTTGAACTGAGCGGCTTGGTAGGATATTTCAGAAGGCAGTTCAGAGTCAACCACAGTGCTTTGAATCTGCAGTCCCATGTAGGCCAGGGTAAGGATGGCCGATGCCCATCACTAAAGGACATTAGTGAACCAGATGGGTGTTTATAACAGTCAGTGATAGTTGTCATGATCACCATTATGGAGTCATTTTTCAATTCCAGATTTTATTAATTTAATTTAAACTGGTGGGATTTGAACCTATGCTCCCAGAGCATGATCTGGGCCTCTGGATTGCTAGCCTAGTTACCACTACACCACCATTTAAGATTGAGGGGACTGGACCTTTGTTTCCCGAGCTTAGAAATGAGAGGTCACCTAATTGAAACATGCAGAATTCTTACAGGGATCAACAGTAGATGCAGAAAGTATGTTTCCCTGGCTGGGAGCTCAAGAGCCAGATGACACAAGGTGCCATTCAGCGGACAAAAGTTTAAGTCCACGTTAGGCGGGATGTTTCTCGGTGGCTGTAGCGCCGATTCACCTTGCTGTTCAATGGCACTTTGCCTTTTTTTAGCCTCAGGGAGTTTCTCAGATTTTGTGCTGGCAAGCTAGTCCCGCCAGTAGGAACGGCTGTTTGCAGAACAGGGCACCATTTTGATTGGCAACCCTGATCTCTTCTCCCTGGCAGTGCCGGGGTGGCAGGCTCGGGTGCCGGGAGAGTGCCAGGGTACCACCCTGCCTTGTCCCCGACCACATGGGGGTCCAAATGGCCTGTGAGACTCCCGAGGTGCCATTACACCTGGTCCGCGTTTGTGAAGACCATTACTTAATGGCACCCTTGCGAGGTCTCGGAGGCAGGGTTGTTGACTCCCAGTTGAATCTGGCATCCGGGTATTTAAATGAACATAATTTTGTCAGATGAAGCGAGTCGGGTGACTCGCGACTGGCCCAGCACATGCCTGGTTTGGGGCTCTACCGGGATTGAGTTGGAAGATCAGTTATGATTTAGTTGAACGGCAAAGCAAATTTGAGGGGCCAACTGGCCGACAGCTCCTATTTCCTCTGTTCCTAAATCAGAAAATGGTGGAAATATAGAACTGATAAAAGGTCATTGACCTTTGCAATATTAACTCTGTTTATCAATAAATGCCAGACCTAATTAGTACTTACTGCATTTACTGATTTTATTTCACATTTCCTACATCTGCGGTATCCTTGCAGAACGGTTAAAATGGTCATTGTTGCTTAGCAAAACTCTTAAAACGTGTCCCAACAGTGTTGCTTATTTTTAATGTCCCTTTTATTTGACGTGTTGGTGACCTAATGCTACATCTCAAGCTTAATCGTCCAGCTTCTTCAAAACATCAAGTCTGATCTATATTGACTACTTCTCTTTTCACTATCCAAAATCTTTATCTTTTGGCTCAACGAGAAACAAAATCTCTCCTTGATTGTTCCACTGCATATTGACTGTGCTGTATAATTGCTATTTGGTGGACGTCAAGCTGGGAGATTTTAAAATTTAAAAAAACTGAACGCGATGTGTGTACATGTGTATACTGGAGAAATTGAGTCTCAAGACCATATCAAGAGTTTTCAAATAAGTTGTTTCACAATCATAAACTATGAAACCAGTGTCATATGCTTGAACTTTGAAAGATGAGGTGGACAGTTCAGAATTATCTGCTTCGCTTAAAATTGGTGAATGCGTGTATTGGTCCAGAGACACAGTGGTACTTTATTTTATCAAAATTCCATGGGTAAGCTGGATTTTTTTTCTGATAAGAAAAAAAATGTGGAATCAAAAATCTGAGTGTAGTGTGGTCATTTTAAACTGCCCAGGTGGATTATAGTCGTTGTTCCCGGTTCTGGGCATTTTTAATACTTTGAAAAGTCCAGTTAAATCCTGATCCTTTGTTTAGTCTGAACAAACATACACCTGAAACAAACATTGATCAATCTAAACATTCTCTTTTCAGATTCGTTATAGCCCTGAATCAGAATTAACTTTCTTCTTTAGTATTGCCTGCAATTCTACCTATGCTGGAGTGCATAAAATCAGGATGACAAAGTTTTGACGAGTAGGGTGATGTGTTAAATATTGCTGCTGAGCACACTGTTAATTTAATCTTTTTTTGTGAATTTCAGTCATTTTGGAAAAACAAATCCGTATTCCACGTTCCCTCTCTGTCAAAGCTGCAAGTGTATTGAAAGGATTTCTGAATAAGGTATGGGTTGCTTTATTGGCTGTGTTTCATAGTTTGACTTTCTTAGAAATGAAAAGGGAGTGCAGGATATCAATATAATTTTTTTCTTGTTTGTTTTGCACATTATGAACCTCAACTTTTGCTAAGTTTATTTGTCAATTTGCACAAATGTATGAAACTGAATATATTTCCAACCCTTTGAAATTTTGCAAGGGGGATGGAGTATTAAAGTAAGGAAGTCTTTTTGCAGCTGTACAGGGCATTAGTGAGACTACACCTAGAGTACTGCATAGGTTTGGTCACCTTGTTAAGGAGGGACATAATTTCACTGGAAGCAGTTCAAAGAAGGCTCATGCGGCAGAGTCCTGAGATGAGGGGTTTGTCTTTTGAGAAAAGATTGAGCAGGTTGAGCCTATACACATTGGAGTTTAGAAGAATGAGGTGATCTTATTGAAACATATAAGATCAACCCAAGACCAGAAGAAACCACAGAATCGTGAACACAGCCCACTCCATTACACAAATCCGCCTCCCATCCATTTACTCTGTCTACACCTACCGCTGCCTTAGGAGACTGGGCAGCATATGGGTTATTCTCCCTTCCAACCTCTTCTATCGGGCAGAAGATACAGAAGTCTGAGAACATGCACTAACAGATTCAAAAACAGCTTCTTCCCTGCTGTTACCAGACTCGTGAAGGACCCTCTTGTGGAGTCTCAACATTAATACTTAATGCCTAGAATGGTAAATGTTCTATTGCCGACCACTAATATTCCTAATTTTTACTAATGTCAAACTCCCATTAGGAAAAACCCGACAATCTAGCTGCTTACTCACGTAAGACTACCATTGTTCTTCAGTGTTGTCTTATAAATTCTGTTTTTATGTTTTTGTTTCAGGATCCAGTAGAACGGCTTGGATGTCACCCACAGACAGGGTTCGCTGATATTCAGGGAAATTCTTTCTTCCGCAATGTAGACTGGGATTTGGTGAGTTTGGGGTGAACTCATTTGAAGATTCATCTTCAAATGAAAGTTGCATAATACAATAGTTCAACTAAATGAATACTTGCAACTCCTTTTTTGTACTTAGTAAAAAAAATATGTTTAAACTTTTATGTGGTGGATGAATCATATTGTTAACATTTTTCTGCTCACAAGAGGTAAAATTTTTAGAAACCATAAATAGGATTTAATTTTTAAAAAATTTTAAATAAATTTAGAGTACCCAATTATTTTTTCCAATTAAGGGGCAATTTAGCGTGGCCAATCCACCTACTCTGCACATCTTTGGGTTGTGGGGGCGAAACCCACGCAGACATGGGGAGAATGTGCAAACTCCTCACTGACAGTGACCCAGAGCCGGGATTCGAACCCAGGTCCTCAGCGCCGTAGGCAGCAATGCTAACCACTGTGCCACCGTGCTGGCATAAATAGGATAAAATTAATACTCACCTGGAAAGTCAAGGGTTAATTAAGAACAGTAAATATGAATGTGTAATAATGCTGATATAACAATAATCTTGCATTAACACTGCAATGAAGTTACTGTGAAAATCCCCTAGTCGCCACACTCCGGTGCCTGTTCAGGTACACATAGAGAATTCAGAATGTCCAAATTACCTAACAGCACATCTTTCGGGAGTTATGGGAGGAAACCAGAGCACCTGGAGGAAACCCATGCAGACATGGGGAGAACGTGCAGACTCCACAAAAACAGAGACCCAAGCTGGGAATCGAACCCGGAACCTTGGCGGTTTGAAGCAACAATGCTAACCACTGTGCTATCATGCCGCCCAATATAGTAATGGAGGAAATAGAGCGCTTGTTATGCATTTTACCTTGTGTTAAGGCATTTGAGTAAAGTGCTAGATAGAAGACTCATTGATAAAATTGAAAGCAAACAGGATTAAAGGAGATTGGCAGCAGGGTAGGAAGTTGGTTGATGGACAATGTTATAACTTGGGGTCACCATTTATTGGTTTTCAATGGTGCCAGTTTCTCCACGAAGCAATCTGGTTGTTTTTTTTTAATGGAGGTTGACTCTAGTTGAACTGTAGCTACTAGAGCAGTACCGAGGGCCAATAGTGTAACAATGGAACTCCCTTAAGATATGGCTTAGGTCTCTGTGTAAACTACATGTACTCTTTAATCTCTCTCACTGGCAGGAGCATTTGGTGTTCTTTGTAAACTCGTTTATTTCATGGTAGAGAAGGGGTTTAGGTATGAGACTGGAGAAACTATAGTTCGCTCCATTAGAATGAACAAGATTAAGAGATCTAATAAAGGTGCAAATTTATCAGAGGGTGCTGTGAGATAAAACAAGACGGTGGGGAGCATATTTTAGAGTGGCTTTTGAGTTGGTAAAGTACATTTAATGTCTTCAGCAAAAGAATGATTGGTGTGGTTAAGTTCATTTTTATTTTCCTAAAGCGTTGTCATGTGAGAGTACCTTTAAGAAATGGATAAAAGCAAATTACTGCGGATGCTGGAATCTGAGATGAAAGGGAAAATCCTGGAAAATCTCAGCAAGTCTGGCAGCATCTGTAGGGAGAGAAAAGAGCTAACGTTTCGAGTCCGATGACTCTTTGTCAAAGCTTTTACAAAGAGTCATCGGACTCGAAACGTTGGCTCTTTTCTCTCCCTACAGATGCTGCCAGACTTGCTGAGGTTTTCCAGCATTTTCCCTTACCTTTAAGAAATGGGTGTTTATCAAATAGCTGTAGTAGATGTACCTTTAAGAAATGGGTGTTTATCAAATAGCTGTAGTGATGTCAGAGTGTGGGTGGTGCTGGGCTGTCTGTCTGCTTTTACTTTAGTTTTTGAGCTGGCAGCTACAGTGTGTATTTAGTTTCGTTTTCAGAGTTGGAGCTGCATCCAGCCAAATGAAGTGTAATTTTGATCTCTCTGCATGAAAAGAATGTCTTCAGATCATTTGCTAATTTAAAAGTGATAACTGCTCTCGGTAGAGAATTTAAACCTGCTGCCTTTGTTAAAGAGAGTATTTGTCCTATGGATGTTGCTAGGAAAGATTAAGGGTTACTTATAGAGTACTGTATTATTTTGGGAAATATTTGAGTTGATAGTTGCTAAGATGTTTACTGTGTGTTTATAAAATGTTAACTGATTCATAGAATAAAAATTGTTTTGTTTTTAAAATACTTTAGCTCTCTGTTGCATCACACCAGTAGAGTGGGCCCTTGTGCTCCCCATAACCAAAATCTATTAAAAGGTGTGGGTCAGGTGAACTCCATGATAGACTTTGGGGTTCTCTAAACCCTGGCCCGTATATATTGTTAGGACATAGATCTATTTGAGATGGTGGTTGGGGTGGCACAGTGGTTAGCACCACTGCCTCACAGCGCCGAGGACATGGGTCACTGTTCGTATGGAGTTTGCACATTCTCCTCGTGACTGCATGGGAATCATCCCCACAACCCAAAGATGTGCATGGCAGGTGGATTGGCCAAATTGCCCCTTAATTGGATAAAAAATGAATTGGATACTCGAAATTTATATAAAAAAATAAAGAGATGGCGGTTGAAGCAAAATTGCTAGCTTTAAAAATAAGTACTGAAGAAGTGGACCTTGTCCTCATCCTCCTTTCCCACCAGCTATTTTGACTTTTCTTTTCCATCCTTTCTTTTCCTCCATCCCATTAAAACGATAGCTCATTCTGAGGTATGATAGTTAGATGTGACAACCCTCTGCCACCCTCCGCATTTATTGCGTCAGTAATTGGAGACCAAAAATCCTAATTTGCATAGGATTCGAGTCGAGACCAGGGTTTTTCAAAATGCAGATCACGACCTGCCAGGTGGGTGTCAAAAGTATTGCGATGTTCTGATCAATGATGTAGTTTTCCAAAGGCACCATTCAGAAGCCTGCAGGGAAAATCCTGCTGTAAATGTCGCTGTCCTCTTGCAATGGTTCCCAACCACAGGAAGCTTGAAAGTGTGCCCCAGTCTGCTGGTGGAGTGTTTTGGTAAGTACAAGACTGGCAGCAGAGGGCAGGAAAGTGGGCACTGGAAGGAAAGCAACCTCTAGGCACTCACTCTTTAAACAAAATCCCTGAAATATACAATTAATGAGCAGCCTTTATGTGGTCACGCATCAGTGGTAATCCTTTACTCTTGTTAACGTCACTGAAACTGTAATGTTAATGATGACACTGAAGATTCAAGTCCCGTTTTGGCAGGGATTAAGCCAATCCGGAAAACACCCCTGCAAAACCAGTTGTTTTTCCGAATTTTAGAAGTTCGCCTAAGCCAATTTGATTGTGTCAGAGGTTTAGTTAGCGAAGCGGGACCAAGACTTAGACACAGATAAGTTGACCATCTGTTTCTTTCTGTCGCCTCTGGGGGAGTGCGTTTAAATGTGAGAGGCACTTTCACCTTCTGTTGTCCCTGAGTGTTTCATAAAAATGATTTGTTTGATTGTGGACATCCTTACAGAAGTTAAAATCCCCGCTTTATAATACTCAGAGGTGAATACTGACTGCATTAGCTGAAATGAGAAGTCTTGTGCTGCCCTAAACTGGGGGAAATGGTGAGTATGCAGCGGGGCTCCAATTTGAGCCCAGGCACTGCTCATTATTAGTTTCAGGTTAACCTGACCCCTGCCATGTGCTTGCATTCCTGATTTGCGTTTGTTTTTCATCCTTAGAGTTTTGCAATGGGCTTTTTTCTTCAAAAAGGTTCACGACGAGGAATGGAAAAATTATTTTATAGAGTTTGGTTTGCAGTAGGAGAAGGGATGGAAAAGGAGTGTGGATACTCCTTGGGGGGTCCTGTTAACCTGAGAAAACTCGAACTGGTTAAATGACCAGGTCCTTTTTACAAAAGGTCATTGCAGGGCTGAGCAATGGTCATTAGACCAGCATACTTGGGAAGTGAGAATAACTGAGCCAGCCAGCCTGAAACACAGGCTGAAGTTTCTTTGGTGGTGGAGTATCAGAATAGTTACTTATTTTTCTTTAACGTCAGACGCAATCTTTTAGCAGCACCAGGGCGAGAGACGCCAGCCAGCACAGGATAACTAAATTATTTTCTTTCCCTCACTTGCCTGGGGCAAGAAGATTTTAGTGTCCCAAACACTACCTTGACTCAGGATAAAATGTGTAAGTGAATGTGCCATGGGTCGCAACGGTCGGCCTGTTGGCAAAAGTAGGTCCCGGGAAAAAAAGTTTGAAAGATACTGGTCTAGACAATTAGCGTCAGCAGATAATTTGACCAGTTAATGCTTGATCTTGTCTTTGCCTGATGTACATCGGTGCCTTCAAAAAATGTGGGAAAAGTAATTGTCATTACACTGTTCAGCGAAACTCACTAACTTCATATTGGTGTCCACCTAGCCCTTGTACCATCAGCTAATGGGAAGAGCTTGTGCCTACCTTATTTAAACCTGTCATTGTCTTGTAGCCTCTATCAGACGTCCCCTCAACCTCATTTGCTCTTTTTGCAATCTCAAAAAGAGATTAGTAAGCCTGGATTTTCCAATTAGCATTATTTTCATGCCAGGGAGAACCCATTTCAAAGCAAGTTTACTGCTAATATTAAGTCCCAACAACCAGAAAAACAGCCTGATATATCCAACTGTGACATCACTGCCCAGTGTAGGAATTCTCATCAGCAACATTTCTAAAATTATGTTTTGGGTGTAGATCTTTCATCAGAATTGGAAACTGTAAAATGTCCTCGGGCAGCACGGTGGCGCAGTGGTTAGCACTTCTGCCTCATGACGCTTTGGACTACAGTTCATTCCCAGCCCTGGGTCACTGTCCGTGTGGGATTTTCACATTCTCCCCATGTCTGCGTGGTTCTCACTCCCACAACCCAAAGATGTGCAGGGTAGGTGGATTGGCCACGCTAAATTGCCCCTTAATTGGAGAAAAAAAAAATTGGGAACATTAAATTTAAAAAAAAGAATTGGTAACTGTAAATGTATTTATAGAACTGAAGTCCTTAAGACAGGAAAGAACAGTTGTCAGAGAGAAGCAGTTAATGGATTTAATGATCTTTATATCAAGTGAAAAAGGAAAACAATCTGATCATGGGAAGATAGACCATGGTCTTTTTGTTAAAGGCTGAAACGTATGTTTAGGGCAAAACAGATGAGTAAGACAATGAAAAAGCATGGGATACAGAAACACTTGAAATATCCACAGAGGAGGAGAAGGAGAATGGATGGGAGAGACTGGCAAGAAAATGTGAGGGGAAACCAAGCTGCTTAACAAAGGTTCGGAACAACAGACTAGAGTACTTAGCAGAACAGTAGGATAACATCTCTCTGATGCTAGCATTGAGTTTAGTTAGAATAATATGGAAGGCAAAAGCAGAAAGGTTTGGTGTGAAAGGGAGAAAGCACAAGGAGGTCAGTGTCCCACTTTAAGTGATATAAATGTGCCTCAAAATTCACAACAAAACCTATATTTGATCTCTCAACCAGTGTGGCAGCTGCTGTGTGACCAAGAATTGTCGTACATTTGATCATAAGTCCACTTAAATTGCTATTTCATTATTTCCATTTTATGCTCCTTCGAAACGTGCTCCCTGATGGGGTGCCGGAATCCCTTATGTCTGGCAATTTGCCTGTATTGAGTAGCAGAGTCTGGATGCTGTAGCAGATTATCTTTTAAAGTTGTCAAATACTTAATTTTTACAAAAGGATTATGATCAATAATAATTCTACTTTTAACTGTTTAAATACTGCATGCTAGAACTGAATTAGTAAAATGAATGAGGGGAATCAGTCCAATGTTTTGAAGGAAATAAAATAAAAATGCTGAAAAAACTGAACAGATCTAACAGCATCTGTGGAGAGAGGAAACAGAGTTAATGTTTCGGCATCTGCAGTATTTTGCTTTTGTTTTAGTGTTTAATTCACTGCCACTTCGTTTCCAAGATTAGATTTAGACTTATTGCCACGTGTGCGTACAGTCCTGACATCATTCCATACATGAAAAACATAGGACATACGATAAATACAAATTTTAAATACATAAACATCGGGTGAAGCCTACGGAGTATAGTACTACAACAGCATAAAAGATGCATAGAGAGATCAGTTCAGTACATAAGAGGGTCATTCAGGAGTCTGGTAACAGAAGGGAAGAAGCTATTTTTAAATCTCAGTGTGTGTTCCCAGACTTTTGTATCTTCTGCCTGATGGAAGAGGTTGAAAGAGAGAATAACCCAGGTGGGAGGGGTCTTTGATTATACTGCCCACTTTCCCAAGGCCGCGGGAGGACAGAGTCAATGGATGGGAGATGGGTTCGTGTGATGGACTGGGCTGTGTTCACAACTCTCTGCAATTTCTTAAAGTCCATGGCCAGTTGCCATGCCAGGCTGTGATTCAGCCAGATGGGATGCTTTCTATGGTGCATCTGTAAAAACTGGTAAGAGTCAATGTGAGGGCAGCACGGTGGCCTAGTGGTTAGCACAACCGCCTCACGGCGCCGAGGTCCCAGGTTCGATCCCGGCTCTGGGTCACTGTCCGTGTGGAGTTTGCACATTCTCCCCGTGTCTGCGTGGGTTTCGCCCCCACAACCCAAAAATGTGCAGAGTAGGTGGATTGGACACGCTAAATTGCCCCTTAATTAGAAAAAATAATTGGGTAATCTAAATTTAAAAAAAAGAGTCAATGTGGACATGGTGAATTTCCTGAGGAAGTATAGACACTAAAAGAGAAAATGCTGGAGAATCTCAGCAGGTCTGGCAGTATCTGTAGGGAGAGTAAAGAGCTAAGGTTTCGAGTCCAGATTACCCGTTGTCAAAGCTGAAGATGCTGTTGTGCTTTCTTGGTGGACCAGGACAGATTGTTGGTGATGTGTAAACTTAGGAATTTGAAGCTGTCCACCATCTCCATCTCAACACCATTGATGCAGACAAGAATCTTGACCTTGAAGAAAATACAACATCAGTAGCATTTTGCTTTTATTTCAAAGTTTTGAAGGAATCACATTAACAATACAAGTTTAGACTAGAAATCCATTGGCCATGATTGTCCCAAAAGCTTTTCTGCAAAAAGGATAATTTAACCCGAATCTCAGAGGAAACCTCTTTATTTCATCAATGTATTATCATTTTCAGTTCTCATGCGACTGTTATTTTCTTTTCAAATGTGTTAATTTGTGACAGTTATGTATTGAAGGATGGTTTTGTGCTCAGAATTTGCATTGGGAACTGCATTGATGTTAACGATAGTTATTCCACATGGAAGTCCTGCAGCTGGCAGAGTGAGACTGACTACACAATTTACCATGAAGAAAACTAATTTTTAAAAATTATCATTGATAACCTAGATGGAACAGAGGCAGGTCATTCCACCCTTCAAGCCACACATTTCTGGTGAATACGGACTTGACAACTTTGACTCGCAATTCACTAACGAACCCGTCCAACTCACTCCTGATGATGAGTAAGTAGCAGTCCTGGTCATTTTCCCCACTTCTCTGTATTTAGCACCAAAGAGTTCATGTTGCACATCTGGGAATGGAGAGAGATTAATTTAATTCTGTTTATCATCCGTGCCCAACAAAATTATGAACAGCTAAAGTTGTTTTAGTATACCTTGAGCAGGTAGATCTAATTTATTTGTGCCTTTAATATTTAATTTGGCCTTGGTTTTTATACTAATTAAAAATGTGTTGTTAAGGAAGCAAGGAAGCTGCGACTATATTGTGTGCATCTGTTGCATTGGCAGTCAGTTATGTGACATCTACTGTGAATAAACAACAAAAATTCATATGGTTTTGATGTAGCTTCATTCTATAGATATTTTACTTTGAACTTAACATGATTTGTAGGAGGGCATTGAATACATTTGAAATAATCTATAATTGAACTAGTATTGTTTAATAGTGTCATAGGTTTACACAGTCCAGCACCTGTATGAATTGGCACCTTTCTTCATGACTGAGCAGCCCTCTTCTTGACCCACTCTGTTCACCCCGCATGAGGAAGGGGCCAGAAAAGGTGCCCTAAAAATAGACTATTCTATCTCCAACCTGGCTGGAAAACTGCATCCAGCAGGCTTATCTGCCAGAACAATAAAGTTTAAAAAAAAATTAATTTAGAGTACCCAATCAATTTTTTCCAATTAAGGGGCAATTTAGCATGGCCAATCCACCTAGCCTGCACATCTTTGGGTTGTGGAGGCGAAACCCACACAAACACGGGGAGAATGTGCAAACTCCCCACGGACAGTGACCCAGAGCTGGGATCGAACCTGGGACTTCGGCGCCGTGAGACAACAAAGCTAACCCACTGTGCCACCGTGCTGCCCCAGAAAAACAAAGTTGAACTCCATCTCGGAAACTGGAATGTATAAACTCTTATGGATAACATGCAGAACAACCAGAATGGAGAACTGCCCTTATTACCCCTGAACTCGGGCACTTTTTAAAACATATATATATTTTTTAATTTTTCCAATTAAGGGGCAAATTTGACATGGCCAATCCATCTACCCTGCACATCTTTGGGTTGTGGGAGTGAGAAACGGGAATAATATGCAAAGTCCACACAGAGTGACCCAGGGCCGGGATCGAACCCAGGTCCTCGGTGCCATGAGGCAACAGTGTTAACCACTTCGCCATCGTGCCACCCTTGAACTCAGGCACTTTAACATTGATGTCGCTGCCCTGCAAAAGACCTGAAGGGCAATTGAAGGAAGAAGGCAGTGGGCGGGAGAATCCGCGCGAGAGAGAAGGAAGAAGGCAGTGGTTACACCTCCTTCTGGTGAGGAAAACCTGAGGATCGACCAAGGACACATGGAACTGGATTTGCCATCAAGAACAAACTTGTCAACTGACTTTAAGAGCTCCTTTTCTGCATCAACAAACGCCTACAACTTGCCAAGAACCAACAGGCAATGGTCGTGAGTGCCTCCACCCCAACCCTTGATGTCAATGACAAATCCAAAGAAAACCTCTACTCCATGTTGGACACCATACTCACCAACATTCGCAAAGAGTATAAGATCATCCTCCTTGGGTACTGCAATGCTGGAGTCGGAAAAGATTCTCAACTGTGAAAGAACTATTGGAATTGCAACTCCCAACAGTGTTCTCCTTCTCACCAAATGTGCAGCATGCAAGTTTGGCATCACTTTAAAAAAAAAAAACATTTTATTATGATTTTCACAAAATATAAACAACAAAACAATATTAACAAGACAACCATGGTAAAAACCCAAGAACAACACACACCCAACTACAAAAGCAACTGCACCCCCCCATCCTCCACCCTCGAAACCAGCCCTCTGCTCAGGACAAAAAAAAAATCAATCCTCGAATAGGCCTTATGCACGTGGGATAAAAACGAGTACTCCCTGGCCCTTAGCCTCGCAAACCTCCAGGGATCCACCCCTCCCATCTGATCCATAAATCCCCTCAACACCTTAGCCGCCGCTGGCCTCCTACCCGTCCGGGACTTGGATCGATCCAATGGGGGATCCAGCACCGTGTTGAAGTCCCCCCCCCCCCCCCTCCATCCCCCATGATCAGGCCCCCCACCTCCAGGTCCGGATTGCAGCCCAACATACGCCGCTTAAACCCCGCATCGTCCCAGTTTGGGGCGTAAACATTCACCAACACCACCCGCTCCCCCTGCAGCTTACCACTCACCATCACATACCTCCCGCCACTGTCCGCCACCACATTTGACGCCTCAAACGACACCCTCTTTCCCACCAGGATCGCCACCCCCCCGATTCTTCGCATCCAGCCCTGAATGAAATACTTGGCCCACCCATCCCTTCATCAGTCGATCCTGTTCCGCCACCATCAGGTACGTCTCCTGGAGCATGGCCACATCCGCCTTCAGCCCCTTCAAGTGCGTAAACACCCGGACCCGTTTGACCGGCCCGTTCAGCCCCCTCACATTCCAGGTTATCAGCCGGATCAGAGGGCTCCCTGCCCTCCTCCCCTGCCGATTAGCCATAACCCATCCCCTGCCCACCACTGGCCAGCGTCCCCCGCTCGGCCAGTTCCCCACGGCGGCAAATCCCCCCCCCCCCCCAAAGCACCCCCTGCATCCTCCAGCTCCTCCCTGACCTTTTCAGCAGCAACCTGGTACACCCCCCCCCCCCCCCCCCCCAAAGGCTAGGACCCCTCCTAGCCGCGCCCCTCCCTTCATAGCACTCCCGTGAGCCAGCTAACTTCTGCTGACCCCGGCTACTCCCGCCCTACCTCCGACTCCTACCCACATGAGACTACTCCTCCTCCTTCGTGCCCATCAGCAGGCCCTCCTTCCCTCCACCCCCCCCCCACCCCACCCCTGCTCTTGCGCGGGAAAATAACAGCCAGCAACGGCCTGCGCTTCTCAGCCCAGACTCTGCCCCCATCATCCCACAGCGCGGGAAACCAGAGAAAAGCCCGTGCTTTTGCCCTGCCCAACTCCGCCTCTCTAGGGCAACTTCCATTGCCAGTCCCCCCCACCAGCTCCCCGCACTCCCCGTTTACCTCCCTGCCCGAACCCGTCCACTGGACCCATACAAAAAGACATAACGACATCACCTCACCCACCCGAAAGCCAATGCACATCTTGCATTAAACAGAGCAAACACAATTACATTATCATACAAAATTCCCCCATCTTGGACCCTCAGTTTTAAGTCCAGTTTCTCGGCCTCCACAAAGGCCCACGCCTCCTCCGGGGACTCAAAATAATGGTGTTGGTCCTTGTAGGTGACGCACAGACGGTCGGCTGCAACATGCCAAACTTCACGCTCCGTCTGTGGAGCACCTTCTTCGTCCGGTTAAACCCGGCCCTCCGCTTAGCCACCTCTGCACTCCAGTCCTGGAAGATCCGCACCTCCGTGTTCTCCCACTTGCTGCTCCGCTCCTTCTTGGCCCACCGGAGCACGCACTCACGATCCACGAACTGGTGAAACCGCACCAACACCGCCCGTGGCAGCTCGTTCTGCTTGGGCCTCCTAGCCAGAATTCTGTGGGCCCCCTCCAACTCCAGGGGCCCCTGGAAGGACCCAGCTCCCATCAGCAAGTTCAACACAACAACCACGTAGGCCGCCAGGTCAGGCCCCTCCGTGAGGCCCAGGATCCGCAAATTCTTCCGCCTCGACCGGTTGTCCAGCTCCTCGAACCGCTCCTGCCACCTTTTATGGAGCGCCTCGTGCATCTCCACCTTCCCCGCGACGGCCACGGCCTCATCATCCCTTTCAGAGGCCTGCTGCTGCAGCTCCCGGATCGCGGCCCTCTGGACTGTCTGAGTCTCCATCAGCTCTCTGGTGGGTAGCCTTCAGCGACTCCAACAGCTCCACCTTAAGCTCCTGGAAGCAGCGCAGCAGAGTCTCCTGCTGCTCCTGCGCCCACTGCCTCAGCTCCTCAAGGCCTCCGCCGGCCGTCATTTTGTTTCTCTTCCCCCGCTTTTCCAGGGGTGCTTCCACCGTTTTTCTTCTTACCCCACTCCTGGTCCGGACCTTAGGGATCGACTCCAGTCCCCTTCCCACGTCGGGATTCGTCGACGAAGTTTCATTGGAGGCCCTGAAAAGAGCCCCAAAGTCGGTTATTCGTGGGAGCTGCCGATCGTGCGGCTTAGCTCCGCATTGCCGCCACCGGAAGTCAAGTTTGGCATCACTTAACACACTTGTTTTGCAAAAAAGACAAGCCCATGACTTCCTGGAGATATCCATGATCAAAGCACTGGCACATGATCGACTTTGTCATCATCCGATCCCGTGACCAAATGAACTCATCACGAAAATGATGACAAGTGCAGACGACTACTGGACACACCACCGGCCCATCTGCTCCTCTATGCCCATTAAATGCCACTAGAAGCAGCAGAAAATGAAGGAACAGCTCAGAAAGAAAATCAATGTTGAATGGCAAGCAAACTTTCAACAATGTCTTCACCAAAATCTCCCAACTGTCCATTCTAATCAAGTGGAGGAAAGCGGGAAAGAGCTGAAGGCAGCCATCATCTGAAGCTCTGAAGAAACCATCAGCTACAAGACTAAGAAAGATTAAGACTGGTTCAAAGAGAATGACCACATCATCCAAAACCTCATTGACAAGAAGAGGAAAGCTCTCTGTGCCTTGCAAGATAAGAGAATTCATCGAACAGCAGAGGTACAAAGAAGAACTAGGGAAATCAAGAACCAAGGCACTCTATGAATTCAATGCCCTCGGCCTCAAAAACTGGTGTGAAGTAAGGACAGAACCCTTTGCGAGAGAGAGAAAACATCAGCCTTTGATAGAGAGAACACTTCAAAGAACTCCTAAACTGTGATGCAATCCTAGGTGAGGACGTGTTTGAGGAAATCCCCCAGCTCCCCATCAAAGATGAACTTGGACTTCCACCAAGCGTGGATGAAGCCGAAGCCGCTATTAAACACATGAAGAATAGAAAAGCTGCAGTAGATGGGATTCCAGCAGTGATTTTCAAACTTGACGAGAAGAGATCGCCTGTCTGGGACAGGAGAAATCCCTGCCGACCTCATCACCATCTTCAAAAAAGGAGTGGGAACTACCGAGGAATCTCTCTACTCTCCATCACCGGGAGGATCCTCGCTCGCCTTCTCCTAGTCTCAGAAGAAATCCTTCAGGAAAGCCAATATGGCTTCTGACCAAACTGTGAGACAATGGACATGATTTTCACTGCTCAACAACGTCCAAGACAAATGCCAGGAGCAACATCAAGCACTCTACATGGCCTTCATCGATCTGACCCAGGCTTTCAACTCAGTCAATCAAGAGGCGCTGTGGAAGAGGCTATCAAAGGTCAGCTGTCCAGAGAAATTCATCAACGTCCTACAACTCCTCCACAACAAGATATCAGCGACTGTGCTCACCGACAGAAATACTACAGAAATCTTCAAGGTCAAGACTGGAGTCAAGCAGTGTTGTGGCATTGCCCCAACCCTTTTCACCATTTTCATTGTCGTCATCCTTTACCATGCCAAGAAGAAGCTTCCCAGTGAATTGGACAGTGTCTACGTGATGGATGGAAAACGTTTTTCAATCGGTTGAGATCCAAGAAGAAAGCGACACTAACATCGCTCATTGAACCTAGTATGTGGATAACAACGCCATCTTGCTCAAAAGAGAATCTCCAAACTATGCTTGACGCCTTCGCGGAAGCATATTGAGAAATCGGTCTCCACCTCAACCTCAAGAAGATTTGAGTCCTTTACCAACCCACCCCAGATGTTTCCCTTTCTATTAAGCTCAACGGAGAAACCCTTTTGCATGTGGAACGTTTCCCCTACCTAGGGAGCCAACTTTCATCGACGTGGGGATCCAACATTGTATACAAACCATGAACGGCACTTTCAGATACGTCTGGGTGAGAGTCTTTGATGACCGTGACATCTGTGCTGATACTAAGATCATCTTTTACAAGGCAGTCGGCCCCCCAACTTATATATACCGTTCTGAAACCTGGACTTTGTACAGTCGCCACCTCAAGGCCCTGGAACGAAACGATCAATGCTGTCTGAGATGGATTCTCTGCATCAGCAGGGAGGACATGTTTGCTACATCAGCGTCCTTGAAGATACAAAGAGTACCAGCATTAAGGCCATGATCGTCCTCAACCAATTGCGTTGGTGTGGCCATGTGCTTGGGATGCTGTCTAACCATTTATCAAATCATCTTCGCCCGGCTCAGAAAAAGTGCCCAAACCAGAGGAGGACAAAGGAAGCCCTTCAAAGACATCCTTAAGGCTTACCTCAAAAAATGCAGCATAGACATCAATGCCTGGGAGACCCTTGCTGAGAAGAAACCTACCTGGAGGTACCTTCTCATTCTTCAAGAATGCCCGACTGCAAGAGCAAGTCTGGAAAAGGAGCCTGAGAAAGGAATGCCACGGGTCACGAGTACAAGGAACAATCCCACTTCCTGGAAATATCTGCCAAATCTGCGGTTGAAGATGGGGCTCTAGGATAGGATTCATCAGCCATGCAAGGACCCACTGAATCCATGACCAGTGACACTGGTTTCTTAGGTACATAGTCCTACACAGTAGTGAGTAATCACCGAAGAAGAAAACAGCACCGAAAGAGGCCCATCATGGTATGCTAGTTCCTTGTAAGAGCTATCATATTAGCCCTGCTCTTTCGTTGTAGCCCTGCAACTTTTTTCTTCTCAAGTATATATCCACGCAGCTTTTAGAAGTTACTGCTGAATCTGCTTGCACCACACAATTAGACAGTACATTTCATGTCCTCGTAACTCAGAATCCCTAGCATCTCCCCCTAACCTTTTGGGCAATTATCTTAAATCTGCATCCTCGGTGACCTTCCTGCTCGTGGAAAATTCTCCAAACTTCTCAAAATGGGTTAAAATGTAACACCTCCCCATAACCATCATGATCTAAGGAGAATAATCCCAACTTCTGAACTTTTTAAGTATTTAAATTCTGGTAAATCTATTGGTTAATATCAAGATTTATACCATTGTTTAGAAAGCTAAGGATCACATCTTATTTTTTAAAAACAGCCTTGTCAACTTGTTTTTCCATCTGCAAAAAATTTAGTGTAAAATTTCGATAAATATAACATTTTCTTTCATATACTCTTGGTTTTTGTAAGATGATGTTTAGCACAAACGATCTGTCCTCTCTTGATCAGTTTTTACTGCATTGCAGCTTTTTCTGCACATTCAGCCAGAAATATCAGCTACAGGTAGGATACGTTGCAGGCCTTCATACTGCAACAAATCACCTGCTTTTCAGCCCCCCACCATCTGCCCCCCTCCAGAATCACCTTCTCTTAGGCAGCTTAATAAACACTTATACAGTTAAGAAATTGTATGGGACTCCCCTTTCTCCTCCCTCCAACTGATGTGTTGTACAGGAGTATGTGAAGTGGGTGACTTGACCCTATGTATCATTATTACTCTTTGTAATACTTCCCATGTCTACCAAATTATTGATTTTTTTCAAAACTATTTTGTTTTCCTAGTGATGCTGTAAAGAAGATTGACCAATCAGAATTTGAAGGCTTTGAATATATCAATCCCCTTTTGATGTCAGCTGAGGAATGTGTCTGACCGGCTGGAATCTCTGCACTGTGCCCAGTGCCTTCAACGTTGCATGTTAAAGAGCTGAAAACAATGAATGCCATGCTTTAGTAGCAGAAGCCTTTTCTCTGTACAGCTAATGGTTTGAGAATGCTCATCCCAACTCTAATCCAGCAAATGGCCAATGAGTACTTCTGTATTTCTATTCCAGTATAACTATAGGCTGCAGGTTAATTGCCTGAGTTCTCAGCTACTGCAGTTAACAGTACCTTTTTCCGCCTGATATTTCCTACTGACAGACACTATTAACTTGATGGACAGGATAGCTTTTGTCGGGCAGCAAGTGCAGTTAACCTGCCTAAGAAATGACTGCTTGTTTTTTCCATTGGGAGGTTGGGTGGAAATTTAACTTTATTCCCTTGGTGTTATGGTAAACCCTATGTGCATGACTTAAAGGCTTAATTTGCTCCCCCAAGACACCTCGACCAGCCTGCAATTGTAATATTGCTCAGGGAGATGGCAGCTGATGGCTTTCTCAAAAATGCTTTTGCTGGTAAAGCATTGCCCTTATGTACTGGAAAAGTGTGTGAAAGGTTATGGGAAGAAAAGCATTTCAAACATTGCTTCCAACCACTTGCATAATACTAGCAGGATCATGTACAGAAACTGAGTTTTGTAGAAAAACTGACGGCATTTTATCTCATTTGACTATTAGGGGTTTTTTTTTAAAGTTCAGAAGCTTTTTTGGGACCACATAATGAGAATTACAAAAAAAGTGCACAAACATACTGTGACTATACTTTTGTCTGCACTGATGTGAAAGGTGTCTTTTTTAAAAATATAAATGTATATGTAAGCAGCTAAAGTTTTATTCTGCACCACATTGTGTCGATTGAGGCTTTCAGTCCTGCCAATATAGTCCACTGGAGCTAAGGAGTTATGCAGAGCAGGGAATGATCTGCCACATATTGTCACTGTTATACTTCATATATACATTACTGAAGTGATTTTCTGTCTCCTGAGATTTGTAGTGGTTGCACCTGATGCCAAGAAAACAGAACAAAGTTCTGTTGCTCAAATATTTGGAAATGAAAGATGCCTTTTTCCTTCCCCTTCCCCTAGAAAAAGAACCGTATTTCAATACATAAGTAAAATTCAATAGCATTCACTAAAATATTTTGTTGCTGACCTGACACCACATAAAAGCTGTTTCTTGCCCCATGAGAGATTCAAACGTAAGTAATTTCTTGTAAAGAAGCATAACTAGGTACAGATTCTTGGGCAAGTCTGTTCTAATACTCACAACTTCACTCATGGCATTTCCCACCCGCCCAACTTCTTCTGTTTTTGTAACAGCACAGAAGGATCATCCATTGCCCCATGCAAAGAAAATTGTTATCGTTGCTTAATAAATTGTAATTACAATTCTATATCAAAGAGACCTAACCTAAATTGAATATGCTTTATTGTGATGATCTCTTCTACAGCTAATCAAACGGACTTAACATATTTGTGTTACGACTTTCTTCCGAACCTACTTTTTCCCCATCCATTATAGTTTACTTTAGTGAATATAGTTTTGATTCAATGTTAGAAATTGTGAGAAGTGAGGGCAGCACGGTGGCGCAGTGGTTAGCATTGCTGCTTCACGACGTCGAGGACCCGGGTTCGACCCCAGTCCCGGGTCATTGTTCATGTGGTGTTTGTACGTTCTCCCCGTGTCTGCGTGAGTCTCACCCCCATAACCCAAAGATGTGCAGGATAGGTGGATTGACCACGCTAAATTGCCCCTTAATTGGGGGGGGGGGAAATTAATTGGGTCCTGGAAATTTTTTTTTTAAAGAAATTGAGAAGTGTAGCTTTGACAAATTTGGGCTGCAATTTTACCTGGTCATAGCCTTTGTTCATTTAATGTTCCTGCCTTCCACAACTCCTTAAACTTCAGATTTTAGTGGTTGCATTCAATACTTAGAATGGTTACTCAGTTCCTTACCTATCTGAAAGAGATTTTATTCTACCGAGCTTCATGTGAGTCCAAATGTTGCAAAAAAGAATGACCGTAGCCCTAGCAGCATCTCTTGTTCTGCTTTAAAACTGCTGCGTGCAGTCCGGCTAAAATGAGATATTCTGTGTATGTCTTTCTCTTTAGAGCCTTTGTTTAAAATACATGAATAAGTTAAATTTGTTTTTTTATTACTTGGGATTTAGGAAATGTTAAAGATGTTTTGGGATTGCATTCAACAATTCCAACTGAGAGTGGAAATCCAGTGCCATTACTTATGACTAAAAGAGGATATTTTTTGTTACATTCAGAGTTTTTGGTTTACATTTAATAAACAGGTCAAATTCAGCTGCATTCTAGGAATTTGGGATAGTTAGACTGTTTTGTTTTGCAATATCATCCTTTTTTTTTTGTGATGGCAAGAGTGGAATTATTGCCGGAATGTTCTCCTGCAATGGTTAATGTCAATGGGTAGAGTGCTGCTTTTAATACTTAACACCCCATTCTGGACATATATAAATTTAAAACATATAACTGTTTATGGGGAATCGGAGAAATACCAATGAATGTACCATTAACATTGTGCCGTGCTTCAATATGATACACATCCCCTTTAAACCTGTCACACATTTGGAAGACTAGTAAAGAATCCATACCCCCTTTTTGTGTAATGGTATTTTTTGCTTTTTGAGCACTGTAGTGACACAGTAATTTCAGAATATTTAGACAGATGAATGTAACAGTGCAGATATTGGTTGCCATCATGACTTGCACCATTGTTGAAGTTTACTGTTGTCAAACTGAATGCTGGAAAGTAAATAACTGCTGGAGCACGATGATATTTTTCCATGCTCTTGACTTCCCCACACTCCCAATCACTCTCTTTCTACTCAAGGCAGCGACTTTTTTTATTGAAAAACATTTTATTAAGGCATTTATAATTTTATGATAACAGTAAGTAGTACAAATACAAATATAGTGCGAAGACCACCTCTCTTCCTCACAAGTCCCACCCAAGGCAGCAACTGTTGCTAGGGAATGTAAACTGGGCGTCAGCAGTCCTTTGGTACCTTGGCATGTTCTGTATTCTTATGAAAGATGGTGAATGCTGATGGGTGATTCAAATATCAATTGTGGGGAGCAGCGACCAGCCAATCCCGTGGCAAAAGCATCTACCCAGCACGGAGTGAAATAGGACCTCTTTAATCTTTTATTTTTTTCAGGGTGCTGAAATGCAGAAGGCTCAACCCTTCAGGACGAACATTGTTTGTGATTCAGAAATGCTCATTGCAAAGTTTAATTTGGAAAACGTTTGCCATTTCTTCTTAAAATGCCAGTGAGCTAGTGATACAACTACATGGGTATTTGGAACATGCCAGAGGTGAGCTGTGCAGTCAAAGCGCTAAGTTATTGGCCAATTTGCAGCAGAATCAATCAGTGCATACAGTTTAAAGTAACTTTTTGTAGGAAACTGTTCTAGTATGTGTACAACTGCGAAGAGAGCAAGAGCGGGAGTTTGATGGTTGAAAATTCATTAAGAATGTGAAAGCTTCACGTACAGTGATTTGTAAATTGAATAGTGCAGGTTTAAATTGCTATGTGACCATCCAAATATTTAACTACTCTAGTAATTTACTATTTTAAATTGTTCTTGTTCCCTGACCCTCAGAGAATCTTTAATGTATTTTATTGAGCTGAAAAATTAGTTTACTAATCTGCTGTAGGAAACGTATCTACATGACCAAATGGACCGCATCCCAACCCAAATCCTGACATGGTGCCCATGCTCCTATATTGTTTGGGAATATTTTCAAATGAGTTTTTTTTTTAAATGCTGGAAATTTTCAGCAGGTCTTGCAGCATCTGTGGAGTTGGAAGTTTGTAGGTTGCTGAAGGCCAACCAGAATGGTGTTCAACAGCCCCTGCTGGTATGAATTTCACCTCCTGTCCAACCTCATTTTAATGTGGATCCTTTTCGCATTTAAAGGAGTCAGAGGGGGGAAAAAATACCCTCCTTGTCATAGTACTAATTCATGCGCACTTAACAAGCAACATACTATGTTGTTTCCCTTGACCCCTTTTGTTTCATCAAGTTGCTGTTCATCAACAAGCCAACCCCTGATGGCAGTAGTCGCTGAACCAATTAAACTGGTGACTCGAGGCTTGAGGTGTTTCACTGTCATATTGCACGCTCAATGATGACTATGAATCCTGTTGCTGATCGTAATTGTCAGTGAAACGTGGAATCAGGAAATTGAGGACTTGCTTGGCTTTACATTCATGTATGTGTTTAATGGTTTAATAATTGATTGAATATTGGTTTATTTTAAATTGGAGCATTGCAACATTGAGCGTCAAGTCCAACTATGTTTGTGGGATCGTTGACTGTTACATGTACCCTTTTCCCCTCTCCGCTCATTGTTCTTATGTCATTTTTGCAATTTAATTTGTCTTGACGCCAATATTTTATGGCTCTTTCGATTTATTAGGGCTTAAGCACCAAGTTTTCAGTGAAGCAGAAGACACTGCCATTTACTTTGTTTTGTAACTATTTAGCATCAACTACTGATTGCTGTTTTTACAGTGTGAGTGTGAAAGAATATTAGTTTAGTTCTATGCTATCATGTGTATATGCTGCACAAGTGCCTTTCAAATACAATGTAGACAAATATAGTTTGTCTTCTGTAGGATCCAATACGAAGTACTGGTTCAGTTAAGTACCCTAATCACCGGTCGATACTGACATCGGGTTAAGTGGGAATCTATCTTTTGTCAACTTGTGAATGGTTGTTGGAGTTTAATTTCTTCTTGATATGCATGGTTTCATTCATTAGTATCTCTTGCTGTTCTACTTGCATGGTATATTAATTCTCAATACCGACAACCATGTGTTTTCCCTTTAAATTGGAGGGTAACATCTCACTTCTAAGCTTGTTTGGTACTGCATGAAGTCACAATTCTTTGTTATCCGTCCCAACTCAAAAATTCAGCCCAGGCTTGCTTTTCCCTCTCCACTGATCTTTATTTTAATGCACTGGCTTTCCCTTGGACTGAAAGACTTTACTTTGTGCCATCACATGGGGAACCCCAATGCACGTTCTAACATTGTACCATTCCATTTCAGCAAGAGACCAAGATTTGCAGAATCCATTTTCTCAATTGGTGTGATCTGCATGTCATTTTGATGAGCTGGAGAAGTGAATGTTGTGTCGATTTGACTCTAGCTAATATCCACACTTCATTGAGTTCAATGATCCAGCATATTGTGGGTTTAATGAAATAAATATTCAATTATTGACTTTAGGTACCTCCACCCTCTATCAACCCATGCTCTGATCCTACTATTTTTGTTGTAGCAATTTCCTGAACGGCAGAGCAACTTTATAAATGCAGGGGGGAGATTTATGCTGCTCCCAGCGTATAAAAGTCATAAAGATGCACACAAACGAACATGTCTAGATGTTTGCCATTACCAGCGAACAGTAAAAATGTCCCTGTGGAGTGATTTGAAAAAGGAAGAGAGTCATTGAAATTTTGGCTTTCATTTTAAAGTTAAGATAGTAATTTTCTCCACCATAAATGATCTCTACATTTGTGTGGGAGTTGAGGGAGCTTCTACAGCAACATCATATCCCTGATGAGTTGGCAAATCTCTGCATTCTGTGTTAGCTTGTTAACCATACTGTCTGAATAATTTTGCTGAAAAACACCTCCGATCTGATTTCCATAATCACATTCCTCGATGTAAAGTAATGAATTCAGGCCTTAAGAATCTCTGATTTCAGAAACGGGTTCCTATCTCTGGGAAGATTTCCCCCCAGCCCTCTAATATTTGTGTGCCTGAGGAGAGTCTTATGTACTGGAGCACTGCAGTGGAGAACAAACCTGGAATCTAGCCAAGGAATTTTCTGAAGGATAATTTTATTGGCTAATATTAATAACTTGGAGATCAATTATAAATTGTGAAAATTAATTCTGGGCAGCCTCACACCACTGTATCATAAAATACCTACAGTGCAGAGGCCATTCCATCCGTCGAGTCTGCACCCACCCTCTGATGGAGCACCCTAGCTGGACCTGGTCCCCTGCCCTATCCCCATAATCCACTTAACCTGTACATCTTTGAATGTAGAAGTAAACTGGAGCATTGCTTTAGTTCTGGTATATTATAAATGGGATTGCAGCTTGTATTTGTGTTGAATAAAATTGAGGTGGCTGGAGAATATGCCAATGCAGAACCATTTGTTTAACTAGCATGATGCAATACTTTCAGAATTAACACATTTAAACTATTTTTACCAGTTTTTATATGGTCGTCATTTAAATGCTATGCCGTAAGTAATCATGGGCACAAACCTGGGTCAGTGATTTTAAATGCAGTTAGGAATGAGAACCGGCCACTCTGACCAGCTCTATCCCGTCAATATGTAAACGCTTTAGGTATCGAATTGCACTTGAATTACAGAATGTGTTTGCTTGGTAGATGTGGATTAATATATACTTTGAGTGGAACAGCATTTTCAATCTGTTCTAAGTTTACTTTTCATTCATTTCCATTATTTTTCTCTGCCTGTTTTTTTTTGGAGTTAAGTAATAATCTGGATTTATCTTGCCTTATACTTTATACTTTGCACTGAGTAACTACCATGTGCTGCAGGAGTTTTCTCAAAGTAATGGGGATGCAATGTAAGTGTTGAAGCTCAGTCCATTCTTTATTCAATTTTGTGAATGTGCCAAAATGCAACAAAAGTAAAAGAGATCATGTGTTGTGGTATTTTTTATTTGATTTGGAGGAATAGTTACGCTTTTTGTTTAATTTTCTTTTAAAGGAGGAATTAATTCCACAAGAAAATATTAGGGGACCATAATTAGCCAACATTTCACAATCCAGAATTGAACATCTTCATCATGAAGCTTTTCAGTCTGGAGCCTATTCGGCTTGGAGGTGATGATTGCCATGTTAAACATAACAGTTATAGCCTGGTATGTTTTTTTTAAGGGGAGGTTAATGTAGTTGGGATTTGGAATCTACCTCAAGTTTACACAGTCCTTTTGGTTATTTCCTGCAATCCCTCTATTTCAGTGAACAGCAGCCCATAAAGGTATACGTTGTCTCCAGCTGGCACCCTAGCACTAAGCCAAAGGCTATTTAAACCTGAAGTGATGTTGCAGAAATGAATACTGTGCTGGCAACCGTGTGTAGTGTTGTTCCATGTGATCAGACAGTGAGTACTGGCAGGCTATTTGATTGTGATGAGTATCACCGCTCAGTCTTTTCTTTATTCGCACTTGACTTTTACATACTGCAGTATCCAACAGGGCTCTAAAATAGTGCTTGAGAATCCAGCTGATGTTCCTCACCCGCAAGCCCAGGACCCCAGCCCACACCGGGGTTGAGATCATTCACAGGCTACTGGGAGTAAATCTGGAATATCTCTTGTGTGGTTCAGTACTGCAATAGAATTTACTGACTGCAGGGAGATTAGTGTCTCCATCTACAGCAGCAATAAATAGGAACAGGAATAGACCACATGGTTCCCGAGCCTAGTCTGCATTTGATATGATTATGGTTGATTGATCAACTCCACTTCCGTGTCTACTCTCTAAATACCTTGATTCCTTGAGAAATCAAATCTATCTTATCTAAGCCTTGAATATATTCCGTGATGGAGCATTCACAGCTCTCTTTGGTAGCGAATTTTAAAGATTCACAACTCTTTCTCAGTCATCTCCATCAAGTGATTGACACCTTCCTGTTAGATTCCCCAATCAGGGGAAGTACCCGTTGGTATCTACCCTGTCAAATTGCTTTGGAATCTTGTATTTTTCAATGAGATCACCTCTCATTCTTCTTAACCTCAGAGTGTAATCCCAATTTACTTGGCCTCTCATCTTGCTTGGCATAGCATGTAGTTATCTGTTTTACCAATTGCAGTTGAACAGGAAATCATTCTTCTGGTGTCTTTGAGTAAATGTCTTCATTAAACATTGACCAAATTTGTGATGGGCGAGTTAGGTCTAAGGGAAGTACAAATGGATTTCACGTCACAGGAACCCAATTCATATTTGCATTTGAAATTTAAGTTGATGCCTAACCTTGTCATTCTAACATTTGGTGGATGTTGTGTGAGATTGGAGCTAGGGGGAAGAGGCGGGGGAATATGATCTATAACTTGCCTGTGACATTAGAACCATAGAAAAGTTACAGCGCACAAGGAGGCCATTTGTTCCATCGTGTCCATACCAGTCTGAGGATACCCAGATGTCCTTTCTAATCCCACCTTCCTGCACCAGCTCAATAGCCCTGTACTTTACAGCACTTAAGGTGCAGATCCAGGTACTTCTGAAAAGAGTTTCAGGTCTCTGCCTCCACCACCAACTCGAGCAGTGAATTCCAGACTCCCACTACCATCTTTGTAAAAAAAAAAGCTATCCCTCATGTCCCCTCTGCTCTTTCTGTTACTTACTTTGAATCTACGTCCCCTGGTTCTAGAATTCTCCACCAAGGAAACAATTTTATCCTGTCCACTCTGTCTTCCCTTCATATTTTGTACACCTCAATTAATTCACCCCTCAGCTGCCTTTGTTCTAGGAAAAATAACCCCAACCTATCCAATCTCTCCTCATAGCTACACTTTTCTAGCCCTGGCAATATTCTTGTAAAGCTGCTCTTCACTCTCTCCAGAGCAATAACATCCATCCTGCAATGTGGTGACCAGAATTGCCCACAATATTCCAGCTATGGCATCACCAGTGTTTTATGAAATTCCAACATTATATCCTTACTTTTATAATCTATACCTCTACCAATGAAGGGGAGCATTCTGTATGCTTTCTTTACAACCTTGTCTACTTGAACTGTTGCCTTTAGGGACCTGTGAACTTGTAAGGCATGATCTCTCACTTCATCTATGCCTCGTAGTATATTCCCATTTATTGTGTACTCCCCATAACTGTTTGATCTCCCCAAATGCATGACCTTATACTTCTGTGTTAAATTCTATCTGACACTTTATCGGCCAATTCACCAACCCATCTGTATCATTTTGGAAATTATAGCTATCCTCTACACTGTCCACCACTTCGCTAATCTTTGTGTCGTTTGCAAATTGCCCAATTGTGCCCCGCCCCCACCCCAACATTTAAATTTGTTAAATTGAATCATGGGCTGGCTAGCTAGTGCACAAGTGGAAGATCTCAGACACTTTCTGTAATGCAATTTAATATGCCAAAATCTCAATTTGCCACAAGGTGTCAAAAATACCCATATCAAAACAATAATTGATCTCTTTTGTTTCCCTTAACCCTGTATTTGTGCTTGGTGTATTCTCCATATATACTCGAATCGGCCTGCACTTAAGGACCAAGAGTTGCGCGATAAATAAGCAACGAATAAGTCTGGAGATTTTGTTTTTAGAAAATATTTTATTGGCGCATTTATAATTTTAACTATTTTCAACATCTAATTTCAACAAAATCACACAACAATATAACCAACAAGACCCCCCCCCCCCCCCCCCCCCAGCACAAACCCAACCAACATGGCTTGCACAAACAATGCCACCTTCTCCAGCCATCCCTCCGTTGATTGTCCTGCCTTTACTCGTCTCTTCCATGCCTCCCCTTTCCCCTCTCCCCCCTGCTGACAGCTTAATTTTTCTCAAAGAAGTCGATGAACAGCTGCCACCTCCAAGCAAACCCCTGCAATGAACCCCTCCAGGTGAATTTAATTTTCTCAAGTCCCTGCAATGTCGCTCACCCATACCCCTGACTTTGGGGGTTCCGAGTCCCTCCATCCTTGTAAGATCCGTCTCCGGGCCACCAGGGAGGCAAAGGCCAGGACGTCTGCCCCTCTCAGGCCCTGGGCTCCCGGGTCTTCTGACATAAGTCTGGAAATTAAATGAATATGACAGCTGCATTTTCTATATGTAAGTGAAGCTTTACTCTCAAGGTTAAGGGATGTCCCTTTGAAGCTACAGTCATTTAACTTGCGACTGAATCTCTCAAAAAAGTGTTTTCTGAAATATTGTTTTCTATTATATTCAGGCTGTACTAACCTCGGACTCCTACGCAAGGATATCTGGGGAATCTTAAAAAAATATCCAATAGCCTGATTTTGTGACTATAGTATACTTGCATTATAATTCCCAAGCTCAGTTACTCATGATGGCTGTCGGAAATGTGCATTTCAGTAATTGCTTTTAATGGCTATAGCACCAGCAAGGACTTAGGTTGGACCATAAGATGTAGGAGCAGAACTAGGTCATCCAGCCCACTGTGTCTGCTCCACCATTCGTCGAGATCTTGACTGATCTGATGTAATCCTCAACTCCACTTTCCCGCCTTACCCCATAACCCTTGATTTACTTACTAATTAAAAATTTGTCTGTCTCAGCCTTGAACATACTGAATGACCCGGCCTCCAAAGCCCTCTGCAGTGAAGAGTTCCACAGATTCACTGCTTGACCTTTCCACCTTGTTATTAACTTGGCCTTTTAAAAAATTTAATTTGGACAAGTGTAGTCTCAACTTGAGAATGACATTTAAAGTCTTGATTTGGGAATTTGAACTCCAGGTTTGTGCAAAAAAATCTTGTAGTTATTAAAATGTAATCTTTCTAAGAGATTGTACTAATTTGTGACTTTACATGACAGTCCTGTAGTGGATATATATGTATAATGAGCAATAATTTGAGTTTCAAGATAACATACCTGGAGTTACCAAGTCAGAACTACAATTCTTTCAGCATGCATTAAGTTTTCATATTGTAACTACACCTTGAGTTTTTGAGTCCGGGTTCTCCATGTGTGGTTGTCTTAATCTGTTCATGAATTCTTTCTCTTCACTTCTTTGATAAAGCACAAGTGAATCCTTAAGTTTTCTCTTTAAGAAAACTTGCGTAAAAGGAATATGGTCACTGTCAGCTCTTGCAAATATTTTTTTTCAGCGTGTGGAGGATAGCAGAGGGCTGTAATCCCTGGGATTAGTTTTCAGGGAACGATATCACTATAAGTATTTTCGGTTAGATCTTCTAAACCTTTTTCTATAGCTCTACTGTGGACCTTGGATGTCCATCCTCATGATTCAATTGCATCAATTTAAATTTTTCTTTAAGTTCAAACAGGTGCAACTGCTGAAAGTAGACTGTCTAAAATAGTGTTGTACTTTTCTTGCAAGATTTCTCGCTCTCACTTTGGAATTTAAACTTTTTTAAAGTTGGGCGGATGCCACAACACATTTGTTCTTTGTAGTTTATATATTCACTGGTCAAGAATCTTTTGAAAACTACTGCATTGACTCCTGAATTGGTGCAAAATGTGTCATGGACTGATGCATCATGTTGCGTATATTAACACTAAATGCCAAATACTGTCATTTACATTCCTAAATGTGGGAGAACATTGTGGGTTTTTTTAAAATAAAGATTTGGGAAAGATACAATATAAAAAAATGTGTCCTGTTGTGCATTGAACATCCAAGTGAATTCTTTACTTTTTTCTGTCAGTTAATTAATAACATATAAATATTATGGAATAAAGAAAGTCACTGCTTATGATCAGGTGGCTGCCTTTTGAAAAGTGCGTACTTGAGAATGTTGGGTGAGAATGGGAAAATACAAGAAACATCCTTTTGAGACTGCTTGCAGAATATGGGTGGTACCCACATCACATTGCCTGTTCATTTATCCTCAGTTTAAATAATGCAGTTTCTCCAGTTGCTGGAAGAATGATTTGTCAACTTGTGTATGGTCCATAAAGATGGAAAGAGCATGTATTTATAAAGCAGCTTTCACAACCTCAAAATGTCCATGGTGCTTGTCATCAATGGAATACTTTTGAAGTGTTGTTGTTGCAAGAATGAAATGCTCAAGTTATGCACAGCAAGCTCCTCAGCAGTATGAATCAGTTTTGGTGATCATAGTTTATCATAGAATTTACAGTGCAGAAGGAGGCCATTCGGCCCATCGAGTCTGCACCGGCTCTTGGAAAGAGCACCCTACCCAAGGTCAACATCTCCCACTATTCCAATAATCCAGTAACCCCAGCCAACACTAAGGGCAATTTTGGACACTAAGGACAATTTAGCATGGCCAATCCATCTAACCTGCACATCTTTGGACTGTGGGAGGAAACCGGAGCACCCGGAGGAAACCCACGCACACACGGGAGGATCTTGATTGAAAGATTTTTATTGATCAGGGACAACTCTTCTGCTGTTGCCAAATGTATTATGAGATCTTTGACACTCATCTGAGAAGGGCAGACTGCCTCAGTTTAATGCTTTATCAAAAAGTAGAGAAGGGATGGCTAAGGTGCTGTGTCTAGCTAACCCATGCTTGGAAGCCCAGGGACTCCAGTTATATTTGTATTTATGTATTTTGTACTCGCTTATTCTTTTTGATTTTGTGCATTTGAAGGTTTGAAAAGGGCTATTCCTGGTCTGGCTGCCTGATTCCCAGGTAAACCATAAATCGGAATTAAATTTTTGTGTACATATACTCCCGGGAGTATATCTGTTGTACTGTCTTTAAAATTGTGCAATTTAATTTTTATTGCAGCTTCTTGTTTGTCTTAGCAAAATGCACTTCACACTTCTTTGTTAAATTGCATCTACCATGTGCCTGCCCATTTCACACGTCTATCTTTTAAATATTTTTTCACGGGATGTGGGCAAGGCCAGCATTGTTGCCTATTTCTAATTGCCGTTGAACTGTGACTTGCTGGGCTATTTTTGAGCACAGTTGAAAGTCACCCACACTGGGCCAGGAGTCACGTGGTAAAGACTAACGGTGAACCCGAAGGATTTTTATTGCAATCGGTGATAGTTGTCATGGTTACCATTACTAAAATTAACTTTCAATTCCATATTTTTTTAATTGAATTTAAATTGCACCAGTTGCTGTGGTGGGATTTGAACCCATGTCCCCTCCAAGCCTTAGCCTTGACTTTAGAATTCCTACTCCAACGATATTGGCCCATAATCTCCACCTTCCCCAGGGTCGCATTTAAGGGTACCCCTATGATGCACTGGAGACTCCCTCTTGGAAGTTCCCATACAAGGGTTTACCTGGTAATTGCTCAGAAGTGCTAGCTTCCTCTAGACAATTGAGCTGTGCTGGGAACCATTGACAGAAGTGATTTAAGTTGCTAAATTTGGATGGTGCTGCCAGTTTTATCCTGATAGAGAGAAGTTTTTTTAAAATACTTAACGCTAATGATTTAAATACCTAGATCCAGCCTTGCACAGGATACATCACACAAACACAGTCTCCGTCTCCCCCCCCACCCCACCCCAACCCCCATATTGTGCTAAAGTTTGTTATTTGCAATATATACAAATTTCCTAAATGAAGATACAGAGGAGATTTATTATAACAGTAGCTGGGTTCCAGGACTTCTGTTATGCGGAGAAGCTGGTTTAGGGCTGGTTTAGCTCAGTGGGCTAGACAGCTGGTTTGTGATGCTGAACAAGGCCAGCAGCGCGGGTTCAATTCCTGAACAGGTGCCGATATGTGGCGACTAGGGGCTTTTCACAGTAACTTCATACTTGTGACAATAAACGGTCATTATATATTACATAGGTGGAGATTTTATTACAGCAGAGAAGGAGAGATTTAATAAAGATGTTCCAAAATGATGGGATTTTATAAGAATATATAAGAGAAATTAATGCCACTGTCAGACGGCAGCGATTTAAGGCAAACAAACAGCAAGTTGTGATCTGAAATGCCAGAAATTGTAGTGAAAGATGAAATAACTTTCAAAAAGGAATTAGCACGGTGGCACAATGGTTAGCGCTGCTGCGTCATCGCGTCAAGACAGTATTTTTTTTGAAAAAAATCTTAGGATGTAGCTGGCCGAGCAGAATGAGTTGATGGGTAAACATATACAGAGGTGCTATTAATAAACTGAGGTATCTCGACCCCAGTAACTATCCCGTGGGAAACAAAAGTGAAAAGATGAAGGCAAGAGAAATACTTGCTATTTCTAGTGTGTCTGTCTCCAGTCAGCGGAATAAAAATAAGTACAATCTGCTGTTTGTAATATTGCCATTTACATTAAACGTTTGAGCTGCACAACCAATCACAATTAAGACAATCTCTAACAGGCAAAAAGAAACAAATGTTTAAGGTATTATAAATTCTAATTGGATTGTTATATCGTCACGTGTGCAAAAGTACAGTGAAAAGTGTTGTTTTGCGAGCTGCTCAAACAGATCATTCCGTACATGAAAAGAAAATACATATTGGGGCAAACATAAAATACAAATGTAAATATATAGACACAGGCATCGGGTGAAGATGTGTGAAGAGATCAGATCAGTCCATAAGAGGGCCGTTTAGGAGTCTGGGAACAGCAGGGAAGAAGCTGTTTTTGAATCTGTTAGTGCGTGTTCTCAAACCTTTGGATCTCCTGCCCGATGGAAGAAGTTGAAAGCGAGAATAACCCAGGTGGGAGGGGTCTTTGATTATACTGCCCGCTTTCCCAAGGCAGCGGCAGGTATAGATAGTCAGTGGATGGGAAGCAGGTTTGTGTGATGGACTGGGAGGTGTTCACAACTCTGTAGTTTCTTCCGGTCTTGGGCCGAGCAGTTGTCATACCAGGCTGTGATGCAGCCAGATAGGATGCTTTCTGTGGTGCACCTTTAAAGGTTGGTAAGAGTCAACGTGAACATGCTGAATTTCCTTAGTTTCCTGAGGAAATATAGCGCTGTTGTGCTTTCTTGCCTCCACCTCGGAACTCGCCTGTATCTACAGCGCACTCATCCTGCATGACGACGAGGTCACCATCACTGAAGACAAACTCAATGCCCTGATTAAAACAGCTGGTGTGACCATTGAGCCTTTCTGGCCTAGTCTGTTTGCCAAAGCATTGGCTAATATTGACGTCAATATTCTAATCTGCAACGTTGGTGCTGGTAGCAGTGCCCCAGCTGCTGCAGCAGTTGTTTCCACCGCTGTCCCTGTTGCTGCTGAAGAGAAAAAGGAAGAGAGAAACAGGAAGAATCTGAAGAGCCTGACTATGACATGGGCTTTGGTCTCTTTGAGTAAAGGTTGCCATGCAAAAACATTGTTACAATTTGCAAAAAATAAATAAAGATTGAATATAAAAGCCAGCAGCTGCAGGCGAATTTGCACAATCAGAGACGCAGGAAATACTGATCTACAACACGGCCCTGTTGATGCAGACAGGGATGTGTACGATACTTTGCTTCCTGAAGTCAATGACCACCTCTTTAGTTTTGCTGACGTTGAGGAGATTGTTGTCAATTGCACCAACTCCACTGGGTCTCTAACTCCCTCCTTTATTCTGACTCATCGTGTTCGAGATCTGACCCACTAGGCCTTGTTGTCATCAACTTGTAGATGTAGTTGGAGCCAGATTTTGCCACGCAGTCGTGTCCGTATAGGGAGGATAAAGGGGGCCTAGTTCGCAGTCTTGCAGGGCCCGGTATTGAGGACTATCATGGAGGAGGAGTTGTTGTTTATTCTAACTGATTGTGGTCTATGGGTCAGGAAGTCAAGGATCCAGTTGCAGAGGAGTCAAGTCCTAGGTTTTGGGGTGGCACTGTAGGACAGAGGTTAGCACAGTTGCTTCACAGCTCCAGGGTCCCAGGTTCAATTCCGGGCTTGTGTCACTGTCTATGCGGAGTCTGCACAGACTTATCCCCATGTCTGCGTGGGTTTTCTCTGTGTGCTCCGGTTTCCTCCTACAGTCCAAAGATGTGCTGGTTAGGCGGATTGGCCACGCTAAATTGCCCTTCGTCTACAAAAAGGTTAGGTGGGGTTACGGGAATAGGGTGGAGGTGTGGGCTTAGGTAGGGTGCTCTTTCCAAGGGTCGGAGCAGACTTGATGGGCCGAATGGCTTCCTTCTATGTCTATGATATGAGCTTGGCTGGGATTATGGTGTTGAAGGCGGAGCTGTAGCCAATAAATTGGAGTCTGATGTCGGAGTCCTTGTTGTCAAGATGCTCCAGGGATGAGCGTAGGACCTGGGAGGACCTGCTGTGGACCGGTTGCGGTGGTATGCGAATTGCATTGGATCTAGCCATTCTGGGAGTATGGAGTTGATGCGCTTCTTAACCAACCTCTCAAAGCACTTCATTACGATCGATGTCAGGGCCACCGGACGGTAGTCATTGAGGCGCGTTGCCTGTTTCCTCTTTGGCACCGGTATGATGGTGGTCTTCTTGAAGCAGGTGGGGGCCTCGGAACAGAGAAGGGAGAGGTTGAAGATGTCCGCGAACACATCTGCCAACTGGTTTGCGCAGGCTCTGAGTGCGCGACCAGGGCCCACGTCCAGGCCCGTTGCCTTCCGAGGGTTCCCTTTCAGGAAGGCCGATCTGACTTCGGAAGCTGTGATGGTCGGTATGGGTGTGTCCTGGGCTGCTGGGGCTGTTGACAGCGGTTTGATGGTTCCTGCTCGAACAGAGCATAGAATGCATTGAGCTCAGGAAAGGGTGCACTGCTGCCGAAAATTCTGCTCGGCTTCGCTTGTAGCCCGTTATGTTGTTTAGCCTTGCCACAACCGCCGAGAGTCTGTAATGCTAATCTGTGACTCTAGCTTGGTTTGATATTATCTCTTAACATCCCTGATGACTTTGCGGATGTCGTACCTAGATTTCTTGTATAGGTCAGGGTCATCCGATTTGAACGCCTCCCACCTGTCCTTTAATAGGGCGTCAATCTCCCGATTAGGCCATGGTTTCCGGTTGGGGAACATACGTACTACTTTCTTTGACACACCGTCGTCTACACATTTGCTGATGAAGTCTGTGACAGTAATGGCATACTCGTTTAGGTTAGTCGCTGAGTTCTTAAATATGGACCAGTCCAGTCACGTAGGAGCTCTTCTGTTGCCTCGGGTCAGCGCTGCACGACCTTCTTAACCAGAATCTCCCGCTTCAGTTTCTGCTTGTATGCCGGGAGAAGGAGCACCGATTTTCTAAGTGCAGTCGGGGAATGGATCAGTAGGCGCCCTTGATTTACCGTCGCACTGGTCAAGAGTCATCGCCCCTGGTGGGACAGGAGATGAGCTGAATTTGGCCTTGTTGAATTCCCTGGCCACAATGAATAAGCCTCCGGGTGTTTTTATAATCTTTATTGTCACAGGTAGGCTTACATTAACACTGCAATGAAGTTACTATGAAAAGCCCCTAATCGCCACATTCCAGCACCTGTTCGGGTACACGGGGAATTCAGAATGTCCAAATTACCTAGCAGCACATCTTTTGGGATGTGGGAGAAAACGTGCAGACTCCACACATATACAGTGGGTGTTCTGTTTCATTGTTATTTATAACTACAATTCGTCCAGCACCTTCTTCACTTCTGCCTGGGGTGGGATGTAGACGTCTGTGATAATGGCTGAAGTGAACTCACGTGGAAGATAGTATAGGTGGCACTTCACAGTCAGGTATTCCAGGCCTGGGGAGCAGTAGGTTGCCAGGGGCGCCACATCCGAGCACCAGGAAGAGTTGATGAGGAGGCAAACCCTTCCACCTTTGCCTTGCCTGATGACACCGTGTGGTCCGTCCGGAGAATTGAGAAGCCGTGAGGTTGTATGGCACAATCTGGTGATGCAGGGGTGAGCTATGTCTCTGAAACAGGGTACACAACAGTCTCTTACTTCCCTCTGAGAGGCAAATCTGTGGTTAAGTTCATCCAGCTTGTTTTCAATCGCTTGGGCGTTTGCCAGGAGTATGCTGGGGAGAGGAGTCTTGAAACCGCGTTGCTGTGTCTCACCTGTAGACCGCCGCGTTTTCCTCGGTCAGCGACTGTCTGGATGGTCCTGGGATGAGAATAGTCACTATTTAAGGAGTAGCGACTCGGCATTCTTGAAGTGGGCCAAAAGTCTGTTCCCCAGAAGGGAAATGTAATTTAGACTATTGCAACAGGGCAATGATCAATCTAACCAGGAGGCCTCTATAGTATTGAAGCTAAAACCACAAATGAGACACTCAGCACAGCAAGCAGCTCTACAGTTCTGTGTGGGGCCAACCTTGCAGGTTTCCTCAGACGTACCATAACAAATTTGATATGGTGTCAGACAAAGAAATGAATAACAACAACAATCAACTCTTCCGTTTGAGTTAAAACTGTTAACTGCCAGTCGACAAACCCCAGTTGATTTGGAGCACACACAAACCCACAGGATATCGAGAATGTTCATCTAGTTTCAGCAGTAGAACGTTCTAGACTTTTTATCGAATCTGTTGAATTTCCTTAGGAAATTTAAATGTGTTACACAAATATAAATTATTACCTAGACCTATTTTGGGGCAGCACGGTCGCACAGTGGTTAACACTGTTGCCTCATGTCGCCGAGGGACCTGGGTTTGATCCCGGCCCCGGGTCACTGTCCGTGTGGAGTTTGCATGTTCTCCCAGCTTCTGCGTGGGTCTCACCCCCACAACCGAAAGATGTAGATGGTAAGTGAATTGACCACGCTAAATTGCCCCTTAATTGGAGAAAAAAAGAGAATTGGGTACTCTATATTTAAAAAATTTTTTGAAATGTTGAGCTATTTCTCCGTGCTTTTTAATTGTGCCTTGTTTCCATAGGAAAGTAGTCACTTCTTAAGTACTGAAGCATGATCATGTGGACAAAGGTGGGGGTGGAAAGGAGATGGTTGGCATAAGCAGTTGAAATAGCACATCCTACCTCTCAGTTAACTAATCACAACTCAGCTGAAAGTGTACATAGACTGATGTTGCCTCAGATAGAAAATGTGTGATAGATAAGTGTGTTAGATTCTCTCTCTTAATTACTAGATTAAAGAACTTTGTCTCATGCTGCACACAACTGTTACTGACATAGATAGAACAGTACAGCACAGAACAGGCCCTTCGGCCCTCGAGGTTGTGCCGAGCAATGATACCCTACTTAAACCCACGTAACCTGTATACCCGTAACCCAACAATCCCCCCATTAACCTTACACTACGGGCAAGTTAGCATGGCCAATCCACCTAACCCGCACATCTTGGACTGTGGGAGGAAACCGGAGCACCCGGAGGAAAACCCGCACACACAGGAGGACGTGCAGACTCCACACAGACCAGTGACCCAGCCGGAATCGAACCTGGGACCCTGGAGCTGTGAAGCATTGATGCTAACCACCATGCTACCGTGAGGCCCCAATTTTACATTATCACTGTAAAATTCCCAGCATCACCCATTTAGTTACATAGATTGCTTGTGTAATATAGATATTAGAGAAGAACCATTGGTCTTTCAAAGTTGCACCCATTTAAACAGCCCTTGGTCAGAAATTACTGGATTCTTTACTTACACATGACATGTATTCAGCCATACACAAATTGTTTTGAGTGAGCAATTGCGTAACCTCGTCATGTCATGAAATTCCATAGCTATACATTCTTGTAATGTAGAGACTCTTACAATATAAAGTAAGGCTCTCTGGTCTTTCATTGCTTATTTCAAATTGATAACCTTGCCTGTATTGCGAATGTCGACTTTCTTTGAACGATAGCATTCTTACAGTGCAGAAGGAGGCCATTTGGCCCATCAACTCTGCATTGACCCTCCGAAAAGCACACTACCTAGGCTACCCCCCCCCCCCCCCCCCCCCCCCATTGCTGTAACCCCACCTAACGTGCACATCTTGGAACTGTGGGAGAAATCAGGAGTACCTGGGGTAAAAACCCATGCAGACGGGGCGAAAGTGCAAACTCCACACAGACAGTCACCCAAGGCCGGAAGCGAACCCAGGTCCTTGGGCGCTGTGAGGCAGCAGTGCTAACCAACACTGTGCCACCATGCCCTAATTCAAATACTTCAGAAATATACCCTCTAGGTTCAGGAACTGGATTTTTGGTTGAGACATTGGTAAACACAACTCTGATGTAATTACAAATCAAACCTGGGTTACTTACAGTTGAATGGCAACCTGTGTCTATTTAATAAGACCAGAGTTGGTATGTGAAAACGTTAACAATGGATGATCCATTTGAGAGTTTTGGGTGGAGCCATGGTGTCTAATTATCCCAGTAAGGGATTTAAATTTTTTGTGTAGTTTCCCAGATCAAAAAAAGCTGAATGCAGGTTTCTTGATGAACCCAGCAAGTCTGCGGAGAGGGAAATCTTATCCATTAGAGATACAAATTATTCATGTCGGTCATAATCAAAGTGTTGTGTTAAAGGTAAACAAGTAATTAGTTTGCATTTCTGTTTGATGCCTTCCAGAGCATGCTGTGGGAGTTGAGATGGTTCCTTTTGTTTTAATTCATCTTTATGCTTCCTCACAGAAACAGTCAGTTAGCTTAGAAGCAGACAACCTGGTCAGTTGGAGGTGTGAGATCAGGAGCTGAGAACCAACTGTGGTACTAGGAACATGGAGGGCCTCAGGAACCAGGGATGTTCTTGATGTTTAACTCCCTTGGAAAGTAGGTAGGGAAACCTATGCTTGAACTGGGGAGTCTACAGTTATGAGATCTTAAAGGATCTTTGGGGGGAGATGGTACGTTTCCCCAATGCCAATGGAAAGATCCTCATGAAACCTGTCCATCAAGGAATCGCTGCACAACTGAGGAGAATTAAAGTCAATTCCAGAGATGTGGTATACCTTTGGGCTGGTGGCAGAAGAAGTGAATGAGCTTTCAAGATATTGTAAGAAATAATGGAAGTCTTGGGCAGTGGGGTGGAGAAGTAAAAGAGGAACTAGATTTTATGCTGTCAGTATTACAAACTATAGAATTAGGTTAATGATTTCTGCTTTGCTTTTAAAAAAAAATATGGTAACATTTTCTTTGTTATTGCAGCATAGTTCCTTCAATTAAAGACTGGGTGTTCAAATCTTCTCCTTGAAACATTAATGGTCCCTATCAGAATCATAATAGTGTCTACAATTGAGCAAAGGAAACAGATGGCTCACAGTTTTATACAGGTATGGTTGGTGCTGAATTTAAAATAAGACACTCCTTCATTTCAGGAGAATGTAAGGTCACCCCGGTTACGGTAGATGAAGTCATCTGGAATTTAAAAAATAAATTGCACCGTTTGTATATATTAGACCATAACCTCTGACCTCCAGGGCTTCGTAAATAGGGGTTATCCCAAAAATGTGCTGGGGACCCCCTCAGAGGTTCCCAGGTCAGGTTTGTACAGCAATTGCCTGGGAAGAGCAACCTTCCCATGGGCAGTTCCTCTGCATTGGGGACCATTCCAAAATGCGATTTAAGTGGTAAAATTCAGATTGTGTTACATCAATAGTTACCCAGAAACAGAAAAATTAATAATAGTTTCTGGGTAAATATTTTGCAGACGGGCACCACTCCCCAGAACACTCGGCCCATGGGGCTCCCATTCCCCCCCCCCCCCCCCCCCCCCCCCCCCCCCCAAGGGACACCACAGACACCTCTTGACGGGAGCTTCTCAACCCATAGATTCCCCCCTCCCCGACCAGATCTGACTCTTTCTCTCCCCCACCCCCCACAACTGCTGTTGCTGCAAGACCTGACTCGCCTGGCCTGAGTCAGAAGGTCAGGTGGGATTGGATCGTCTGGATTTGATGGCAAGAACATCCTAATGGAGTGACAATCTGACTCCATTGCCAGTCTGTCGGAAGTTGCAGCAATACTTTCTAATTGATTCTAAATAGTAGGGAAACCACATTGTGAAGAGTAAGCTCCTTTTCAAATGAATAAACTTAATTCATTTTCACATCGTTTCTAAAATTCATTCTCAGGATATGGGTGTGGCTAGCAAAGCCAGCATTTGTTGTTCATATAACCTATTGCCACAATTGGATGACTTGCTAGGCCACTTCAGATAGTAATCAAAGATCACCACATTGATGTGAGAGTCCCATATAGACCAGATCAGGCAAGCAAGGACAACAGGTTTCCTTTGATAGGACAGAAATGAACCAATTTGAGACTTTAATGGCAATTCAATAGCTGCACAGGTACTTTTAATGGCCCCATAGTTTTACTTCCAAATTTGTTTCTAAATTGAATTCAAAATTTGCCAACTGCCCAAGGTGGTTATCCAGGATTATTAGTTTGTGCCTCTGGATTGTTAGTTAAATAACAAACATATTGCTAACTTTCCTGACACTAAACCTTTCATAGTCTTGGCACGTGCCAGGGGTCGTCACAGCCAATGAAGAACTTTTGAAGGATAAACAAATCATTTTTCACTGTTGCTGGTTGAGGGATAAATATTGGATAGAACGCCGAGCCTTAAGTAACGTCTCATTTGAAAGGCAGCACCTCCAACTGTGCAGCATGCCCCCAGTACTTCCACTGAAATGTCAGTCTAGATTTTGTGCGGAAGCCTTGTGTGGGGTTTGAACCCATAACGTTCAGATTCATAGGGAGGGTTCCCAAACCATATACGGACACCACTATAGGCATCATCATATTCATAGTTCTCACGCCTTATCCTTATGGGAACAATATCCAGCCAGAAATGATGGGACAAATGGAAGTGGTTTTCTCAGCCCCTTCGGCAGCTCAATAACTCACTTTCATGCAACAAAGTCAGCAGAGGGACTCACTTTTTAAGAACACAAGAACTGGAGCAGGTATAGACCTTGTGGCTGCTTAAACTAACTCACCAGATACAAATTGAAGGTTTCTTCATGTTAGCCTTTGACCACACCAAAGGTGCAAGAGCTGAATGTGACTGGAAATGAGGACAAAGTTAATTCCTGAAGCATTACAAAGACGTCCCATGCCAAGCCGAAATGTTGCTGGCAATCTTCATGTTTTTTTTCTTTCACAGTACAATGTAATTGCTTGCAAGAAATGAAATGAAATGAAAATCGCTTATTGTCACGAGTAGGCTTCAATGAGTTACTGTGAAAAGCCCCTAGTCCGCCACATTCCGGCGCCTGTCCGGGGAGGCTGGTACGGGAATCGAACCGTGCTGCTGGCCTGCTTGGTTTGCTTTAAAAGCCAGCGATTAGCCTTGTGAGCTAAGATGTAAGTAAATGTACGAGGGAGTTAAGCTGAACTTTTATAACATCAGTGATTAGGTCCAGCTGGAGTATTGCGTCTAATTCTAGGTCTCACTTTTTCAGAGAGGATGTCAGAACTTGGAGATTTACTTGAATAGTACAAGGGATGAGGGCTCCAAGTATGTGGAGTGACGAGAGGAACTGGATCATCCTCCGATCAGTAAAGGTTAAGGGCAGGTTTAATATAGATGTTCAAACATCATTAAATAGTTAAGTAGAAACTGCTGGCAGGAGGGTTCGTCAAACAGGACACAGACTTAAGGCAATTGACAAAAGAAACCACAGGGGAATTAGGGAAATGTAATGCCTGTCTGAAAGGGTGGTAGAAGCATAACATTAAAGGCAAATGGATAAAAGCTGAAGGCGAAAGATTTGCAGGGATGTGAGAAATGAGCGCGGTGCGTCTTCCAAAGGTTTAGAGTACTAATGTGTAACCATTTTTCTTCTTGGGAAGCATATGTTGCACATTAACCTGAAGACATTCCTGTCTGAAAACAGCGTCCTAAAAACATCTGAGATCAGAGATAAGATTAGCTGACAGGGTGCAACCTAGAAACAAATCAAGGGTGGAGAGGAGATGTGAAATTGACTGTTTCTTTGTAAATATGTAGAACCTGTTAACACATGTTTGTCTTATGATACTTTTTTTTAAAAGTATTTACCATGGTACCAAAGATTAACAGACTGTGAAGGCAGATTTTATCGAAGGCTGCTGAGGAAAGGTGGAACACATCCTGTCTGCACCACATCCTGTTACCCAGAAGCAGTGGAACTTTGTAAGAAGGGGCATTCACTCCATCTGTGCGGGTGTACCTTTGACCCAACTCTTGCATTTCACCACAAAACCAGTTTGTACAAAGAACCATATGATAATTTGTTCTATTCTACACATAGGAGATGGTTCTCACGAGATGAAAGCAATGGCAGAGATGAGGGGGTTTTCTGTGTTATTGGGACCTGAACCAGCATCATATCAAATTCAAGTTAATTTCTCTCTGCCCGGAGCAATTGACTCAACCACTGCAAGCCATGATTCTCCTCCAAACTTTACGATTTTATAAGAAATCGGTAGTACTCTTGCTAGAATGAAGAAAAAAAATAGGACACTGAATGGGGTCTAACCACAACATTATATAACTGTCACGGGATCCATGTTTGGTTCTGAACACAAGCTTGAGGAATGTATTGGCTTTGGAGTCAATGCACCACATGTTCACCGGAATGATAATGGGATTAAAACAGAGGAACCTTGTCGGCAGGTTGCACAGTCCAGGCTTGTATAGCCTTTATTTCCGAAGGTTAAGGAGTGATAATTGAGATCATAGAATTTTTCATAGAATTTACAGTGCAGAAGGAGGCCATTCAGCCCATCGAGTCTGCACCGGCTCTTGGAAAGAGCACCCTACCCAAGGTCAACACCTCCACCCTATCCCCATAACCAAGTAACCCCACCCAACACTAAGGGCAATTTTGGACACTAAGGGCAATTTTGGACACAAAGGGCAATTTATCATGGCCAATCCACCTAACCTGCACATCTTTGGATTGTGGGAGGAAACCGGAGCACCCGGAGGAAACACACGCACACACGGGGAGGATATGCAGACTCCGCACAGACAGTGACCCAAGCCGGAATCGAACCTGGGACCCTGGAGCTGTGAAGCAATTGTGCTATCCTCAATGCTACCGTGCTGCCTGTGAGATCATAGAGTATACAGTGCAGAAGGAGGCAATTCAGCACATCGGAGTCTGTACCCGTCCTTGGAAAAGCAAGAGTGCCCACCCAGGGGTGTCCCACCCCGCCAAGCACCGGGATGCAAGCCCAGCACCCCCAGATCTCTTTGCATGTGAGCAAAGATGGCTATTCACCTCCTTTGCTCCCCGCAAAATCCCTTCCACTAGGTTCACATTTTTCAAAAGGAGTAACTAAGCGGCGCCAGTGCGACCACTTGCTGGGGAGGCCGATTAATGATGGGACGTCATTGAATATGGGGTGGTTCCCATTTATTGTATGCATATAGAGCTGAAGTGGTGATCAATTGGATTCTTGTGAGATCCCGATTTCGCCTATAGGAGCGGGCCGGATGCATCATAAACTGTTTGGCGGACTTCCGGTTGCGGCTATGTGTAGCTAAGCCGCACGTCGGCAGCTCCCGCTAGAAACGGACTTTGGGGCTCTTTTTAGGGCCCCCAGCGGTGCTTTATCGGTGATTCCTGACGTGGGAAGGGCTCTGCAGTAGATCCCCAGGGTTCTATGGTCCGGACCAGGATTGGGGCGAGCAGAAAAAACTGGCAGCGCCCCTGGAAAAGTGGGGGAAGGAAAACAAAATGGCGGCCGGCGGAGCCCTCGAGGAGTGGAGGCAGTGGTGCAGGAGCAGCAGGAGACTCTTCCGCGCTGCTTTCGGGAGCTCAAGGTGGAGCTGCTGGAGTCGCTGAAGTCTACCACCGGTAAGGCTGCTGGAGACTCAGACAGCCCAGAGGGCCGCAATCCGGGAGCTGCAGCAGCAGGCCTCCGAAAGAGAGGATGAGGGCGCGGCCCTCGCGATGAAGGTGGAGATGCACGAGGCGCTCCATAAAAGATGGCAGGAGCGGTTCGACGAGGAAAAATGTACGGATCCTGGGCCTCACGGAGGGGCTGGAGGGGTCGGACCTGGCGGCCTATGTGGTCATTTTGTTGAACTCGCTGATGGGAGCCTGGTCCTTCCAGGGGCCTCTGGAGCTGGAGGGGGCCCACAGAATACTGGCCAGGAGGCCCAAGCCGAATGAGCCGCCGCGGGCAGTGCTGGTCCGGTTCCATCGGTTCGTTGACCGTGAGTGGCGTGCTTCGGTGGGGCCAAGAAGGGAGGCGGAGCAGCAAGTGGGAGAACACGGTGGTGCAGATCTACCAGGACTGGAGTGCGGAGGTGGCTAAGCGGAGGGCCGGGTACAACCGGACGAAGGCGGTGCTCCACAGACAGAGTATGAAGTTTGGCATGTTGCAGCTGGCATGTCTGTGGGTCCCCTACAAGGACCGTCACCATTATTTCGAGTCCCCCGGAGGAGGCGTGGGCCTTTGTGCAGGCCGAGAAATTGGACTCAAACTGAGGGTCAGGGATGGGGGTTTGTATATAAATTAACTGTCTATTTTTTGGAGGGGGGGGTTCTCTGTTTCATGCTGGATGTGTGTTGGCTTCAGGGTGGGTGGGGCAATGTCTTTTTGTATGGGTCTGGTGGACGGTTCGGGCAGGGAGGTAAACTGGGAGTGCGGGGAGCTGGTGGTGGGGACCGGCAATGGGAGCTGCCCTAGAGGAGGCAGGCGGGGTTGGGCAGGGCGAAAGCGCGGGCTTTCCTCTTGTTTCCTACGATGCGGGGTGATGGGGGCGGGGTCGGGGCTGAGAAACGTCGGCCTTTGCTGGTTTTTATTTTCCCGCGCAAGAGCGGGGGGGGGGGGGGGCTGCTGATGGCACGGAGGAGGAGGAGTAGCCCCCACGTGGGGAGAGGTCGGTGGTGTAGCGGGAGTCGCCGGGGTCTGCAGAAGTTAGCTGGCTCACGGGAGTGCTGGGGGGGGGGGGGGGCGTGGCTAGGATGGGTCCTAGCCCGGGGGGGGGGGAGGGACCGGTTGCTGCTGAAAGGGGCAGGAAGGAGCTGGAGTATGCGGGGGGGGGGGGGGGGGGGGGGGGGTTGCCGCTGTGGGGAACATGCCGAGTGGGGGGCGCTGGCCAGTGGCGGGCAGGGGATGGGTTATGGCTAGTCGGCAGGGGAGGGGGGCAGGGAGCCCTCTGATCCGGCTGATAACTTGGAATGTGAGGGGGCTGAACGGGCCGGTCAAGCGGGCCCGGGGTGTTTACGCACTTGAAGGGGCTGAAGGCGGATGTGACCATGCTCCAGAAGATGCAACCTGAAGGTGGCGGACCAGGTTCGACTGATGAAGGGATGGGTGGGCCAAGTATTTCATTCAGGGCTGGATGCGAAGAATCGGGGGGTGGTGATCCTCGTGGGAAAGAGGGGTGTCGTTTGAGGCGTCAAATGTGGTGGCGGACAGTGGCGGGAGATATGTGATGGTGAGTGGTAAGCTGCAGGGGGAGCGGGTGGTGCTGGTGAATGTCTACGCCCGAACTGGGACGATGCGGCGCATGTTGGGCCGCATTCCGGATCTGGAGGCGGGGGGGCCTGATCATGGGGGGGGGGGGGGACTTCAACACGGTGCTGGATCCCCCATTGGATCGATCCAGGTCCCGGCCGGGTAGGAGGCCGGCGGCGGCTAAGGTGTTGAGGGGGTTTATGGATCAGATGGGAGGGGTGGATCCCAGGAGGTTTGCGAGGCCAAGGGCCAGAGAGAGAGGGAGAGATTGGTGGGGGAGATGGTGAGGGTGGACAGGAGATATGCGGAGGCTCCGGAGGAGGGATTGCTGGGGGAGCGGCGTAGTCTTCAGGCCAGGTTCGATCTACTGACCACCAGAAAGGCGGAAGCTCAGTGGAGGAAAGCACAGGGAGCGGTGTATGAGTATGGGGAGAAGGCGAGTAGGATGCTGGTGCACCAGCTCCGGAAGCGAGACGCGGCCAGGGAGATTGGGGGAGTGAAGGATAGAGATGGGAAGGTGGTGCGGAGGGGGGTAGACGTTAATGGGGTCTTTAGGGACTTTTATGGGGAATTGTACCGGTCTGAACCCCCGGTGGAGAGGGGGGGGGGGGGGAATGGGGCGTTTCTTGGACAAGCTGCGATTTCTGAAGGTTGAGGCGGGGCAGGTGGAGGGACTGGGGCGCCGATTGAGCTGGAGGAGCTGGTCACTGGGATTGGCAGCATGCAGTCGGGGAAGGTGCCGGGGCCGGATGGGTTTCCGGCCGAATTTTATAAAATGTATGCGGACCTGTTGGGCCCCCTGTTGGTTTGGACCTTTAACGAGGCAAGGGAGGGGGGGCTTTGCCACCAGCTATGTCACGGGCGCTGATTTCCTTGATCCTTAAGCGGGACAAGGACCCCCTGCAGTGTGGGTCATATAGGCCGATCTCGCTGCTAAATGTAGACACCAAGCTGTTGGCGAAGATCTTAGCTACAAGGATAGAGGATTGTGTGCCGGGGGTCATTCACGAAGACCAGACGGGGTTTGTAAAGGGAAGGCAGTTGAATACCAACATACGAAGGCTTCTGAATGTCATTATGATGCCGGCTGTGAAAGGGGAGGCGGAGATAGTGGTGGCAATAGACGCGGAGAAGGCCTTTGATAGGGTTGAGTGGGGGTATCTGTGGGAGGTGTTGGAAAGGTTTGGGTTTGGGGAGGGGTTTGTCCGTTGGGTGAGGCTGCTTTATGAGACTCCGATGGCGAGTGTAGCCACGAATAGGAGGAGTCGGAGTACTTTTGGCTGTACCGGGGGATGAGACAGGGGTGTCCCCTGTCCCCCTTGCTCTTTGCGTTGCCAATTGAGCCCCTGGCCATGGCGCTAAGCGAGTCGGGGAACTGGAGGGGCCTGGTGCGGGATGGGGAGGAGCATCGGGTGTCACTTTATGCGGACGACCTGTTGCTGTATGTGGCGGACCCGGTGGGGGGAATGCCGGAGGTGATGAGGATTCTCAGTGAATTGGGGGCTTTTCTTGGGAATAAGCTCAACCTGGGTAAGAGCGAGCTGTTCGTTGTGCACCTGGGGATCAGGAGGAGGGATTGGTAGGCTCCCACTAAAGCAGGCAGGGAAGAGCTTTAGGTACCTGGGAGTCCAGGTGGCTAGGAGCTGGGGGGACCTGCACAAGCTTAACCTCACAAGGCTGGTAGAGCAAATGGAGGAGGAGTTTAAAAGGTTGGATATGTTACCGCTGTCGCTGGTGGGTAGGGTGCAGTCCGTCAAGATGACGATGCTCCCGAGGTTTTTGTTCCTGTTCCAGTGCGTTCCCATCCTTATCCCGAAGGCCTTTTTTAGGAGGGTCAACAGGAGCATCACGGGGTTTGTACGGGCACACGGGACCCCGAGGTTGAGACAGGTGTTTTTGGAGCGGGGAAGGGATAGGGGGGGGGGCTGGCGCTGCCCAACCTGTGTGGGTATTACTGGGCTGCCAACACAGCAATGGTGCGTAAGTGGGTAATGGACAGGGAGGGGGCAGCATGGAAGAGGATGGAGATGGCGTCCTGTGTGAATACGAGCCTGGAGGCGCTGGTAACGGCGCCGTTGCCGCTCCCTCCAACGAGGTATACTACGAGCCCGGTGGTGGCGGCTACCCTGAAAATTTGGGGGCAATGGAGAAGGCATAGGGGGGAGGTGGGGGGCTCGATGGAGTCCCCGATATGGGGGAACCACCGGTTTGTCCCGGGGAGTGTCAATGGGGGGTTTCTTAGCTGGCACAGGGCAGGTATTAGGAGGTTGAGGGACCTGTTTGTAGGTGGGAGGTTTGCGAGCCTGGGTGAGTTAGAGGGGAAGTTTGGGCTCCCCCCGGGGAGCATGTTTAGGTACATGCAGGTTAGGGCATTTGCCAGGCGGCACGTGGCGGGGTTCCCTATGTTGCCCCCACGTGGGGTACGGGACAGGGTGCTCTCAGGGTGTGGGTTGGAGGAGGGAGGATTTCGGACGTGTACCATGTTATGCAGGAGGTGGATGAGGTCTCGGTGGAGGAGCTGAAGGGTAAATGGAAAGAGGAGCTGGGTGAGGAGATTGAGGAGGGGACGTGGGCGGATGCCCTGTAAAGGGTGAACTCCTCTTGTGCGAGGCTTAGCCTCATACAGTTCAAAGTGCTGCATAGGGCTCATATGACTGGGACGAGGATGAGCAGGTTCTTTGGGGGCGAAGATAGGTGTACTAGGTGCTCGGGGAGCCCAGCGAACCACGCCCATATGTTCTGGGCATGCCCAGCGCTGGGGGACTTTAGGAAGCGTGTAGCAAGCCACGGTGTCGAGGGTGGTAGGATCCAGGGTTGAGCCAGGCTGGAGACTCGCGATATTTGGGGTAGCAGCGGAGCCGGGAGTGCAGGAGGCGAATGAGGCCGGAGTTCTGGCCTTTGCGTCCCTAGTAGCCCGGCGCAGGATTTTGCTTCAGTGGAAGGATGCGAGGCCCCCAAGCGTGGAGGCCTGGATCAATGACATGGCGGGGTTCATCAAGTTGGAGAGGGTGAAATTTGCCCTGAGGGGTCAGTGCAAGGGTTCTTTAGGCAGTGGCAGCCTTTCCTGGACTTCCTGGCGGAATGGTAGGGAAATAGGCTGGCAGCAGCAGCAAACCGGGGGGGGGGTTGGGTTTGGTGGGAGGGAGAATTGTGCACATGGTTTTGTTGGATATGGCGGGTGTAATTTCTTTCCTTTTTGTTGTTTTTTTTGTTTTGTAGTTTCTGGGGGTGGGGGGGGTTGGTTTTTGTTCCTTGGTTTTTACTATGGTTGTTTTGTTAATATTGTTTTTTTGTTTATATTTTGTGAAAATCTTAATAAAAATCATTGTAAAAAAAAAACTGTTTGGCACCTGGTGCGGTTCTCGTTTTCGGCCTCTCCTGCAATTCATCGGCCTCGCTCGAACGAGAGCGCAACGAGGCCAGAGAACCGCGCTCCATATTTCTTGGATAGCACAAGCAATTCATCAATAACACTTTATTCAGCACCTTTAACATGGTGGAAGCATTCCTCAAGAACCTCCACAGGAGGGTGAATTGAAGAGGGACAACATTTTTATCCCTGCTATTCCTGTTACCAGGTGTCTTTTGATATTGACAGCAGAAGTGTGCAGAAGTCAACCAGCACTGATACCTGTTTATTTGGTAACGGCAGAGGTTTTCCAACAATATTTTTAAATTGCTGTATCACCATGCAGCATTGCAAGAACAAAGTAAGGATTTTTCCTTCCCCAAAGTACTTTTCCATTGCCCTTTTAAGTGAGCTGATGAGGAGGCTGGAACTATTCCAATTAGATCTGGAATGAGTGGGTGGATTTATAATGTTTTTAGATGCAATATCTGATTTCAAAATGACTGCTGCTGCTCCTGTATCTGCTTGAACCCAACATCCCAGTGAGTCACATGAGTTGTTTTCATTTGGGATTTCTGAAGGACCCACAGAATGATAAGAGGACGTATGATGATTTTACGCAGTGGGTTACTCTTCGGTTTTGCGTCTACATTTAATGTGACACACACCATCCCACAGAAATCGTGCAAAGAATTGTAATGTGTCAAAAATCCCTTTGAGTGGCTGATAACACTGACAGGTTTCCTAGGTGTGTGGAGTTAAGGCAACAGATGCTTCAAAAGGCTGGAAGGGAGGGAGCGATGGGCATATCAGCCCTGCAGTTGTATTCCTGGCTGCAATCCAGTGACCTAAACTGGCATGTGGGACATTGTAACTATTGAATGGGAATATTATTCGGTTCAAATGTGATGCCCCCAAATAGACAGACATCCAGCTAAGGTGCATACAGACTGAAAACAGGAGCAGCATGAGGCCATTCGGCCCTTCGAGCCTGCTCAGCCACTCATTATGATCATGGTTGATCATCCAACTCAATAGACTGAGCCCGTGTTCTCCCCTCCCCACATATCCTTTGATCCTCTTCGTCTCAAGTGCTATATCTAACTGCTTCTTGAAAACATACAATGTTTTGGCCTCACGTACTTCCTGTGATATAGAATTCCTCAGGCTCACTACTCTCTGGGTGAAGATAATTCTCCTCAGCTCTGTCTGAAATGGTCTACCCCGTATCCTCCAACTGTGATCACTGGTTCTGGACACCCCTACCATCGGGAGCATCCTTTTTATGTCTACCCTCTCTAGTCCTGTTAGAAATATACAAAATTCTGAGATTCTCTTTGCCCCCCAACATTAATTCTAATGAACTCCAATGAATACAATCCTAATAGATTCAATCCCTGTTCATATGTCAATCCTGCCATCCCAAGAATCAATTTGGTAAATCTTCTCTGCACATTGTATGTTTTCAAGTAAGAACATCCTTCCTCAGATAAAGATACCAAAACTGCACACAGATTTCCAGGTGTGGTCTCACCCAGGACCTGTTTAATTGCAGCAAGACATCCCTGTTCCTGTCCTTGATGCCTCTCGCAATGAAGGCTCGCATACCATTTGCCTTGTTTACTGCCTGCTGCATCTGCATGCTTACCTTCAGTGACTGGTATACGCCGACATGCATTGCAAATTCCCCTCTCATAATTTCTGGCCATTCAGATAATCTGCTTTCTTGTTTTTGCTCACATTTATCCAAATTATACTGCATTTGCCATTAATTTGTCCATTCAACTTGTTCAAATCACACTGAAGCATCTCTGCATCCTCCTCACAGCTCACCCTCCCAGTTTTGTGTCATCTGCAACTTTGGAGATATTGGGCGGCACGGTAGCACAGGGGTTAGCAATGTTGCTACACAGCGGCAGGTACCTGGGTTCAATTCCCGGCTTGATCACTGTTTGTGCATGTTCTTCCCGTGTCTGCATGGGTTTCCTCAGGGTGCACCGATTTCTCCCACAACTCCAGAAAGGCATGCTTGTTAGGTGAAGTGAACATTCTGAATTCTCCCTCTGTATACCCAAACAGGTGCCGTTGTGCGGCGACTAGGGGATTTTCACAGTAACTTCATTGCATTGTTAATGTAAGCCTACTTGTGACACTAATAAAGACTATTATCATTAAATCATTAATATTTATAGTGAATAGCTGGGTCCCAGCACTGAGCCCTGTGGTACCCCACTAGGCACTGCCTGCCATTTGGAAAAAGACCCGTTTATTACCACGCTTTTGTTTCCTGGTGGCCGACTTGTTTTCTATCCATCTCATTACACTGCCCCTAATTCCATGCGCTCTAATTTTACATGCTAATCCATTATGTGGGACTTCTGAAAGTCCCAGATAAACCACATCCACTGGCTTCCCTTCATCAACTCTGAGTTAAATCTTCGACAATTCCAGTAGATTTTCCCAGCTTGATTTCCCCAGCTTGATTTCCCCTTCATAAATCCATGTTGACTCTGTCAGATCCTGCCACTGTTTCCAAGTGCTGTGCCATAAAATGTTCCCCACAACTGACGTCAGCCTGATTGATCCTGTTTTCTCGGTACTTACTTTTTTAAATATTGGGGTTACATTAGCTACCTTCCAATCTGTAGGAACTGTTCCAGAGTCCATAGAAATTTGGAAAATGACCACCAATGCATCCATTATTTCTAGGGCCACTTCCATAAGTACTCTGGGATGTAGGCTATCAGGCCCTGGGGATTGATCCACCTTCAATCCCATCAATTTCCCCAACACCATTTCTCTACTAATATTGGTGGTCTCTACTTCCTCCCTCTCATTAAACTCTATGTTCCCCAACATTTCTGGTGTCTTAATCGCGACCTCCTTTGTGAATGTACGTATTTAGTTGGTCAGCCATTTCTTTGTTCCCCATTATAAATTACTCAGTTTCTGACTGTAAGACATTTGTCTTCACCAATTGTTTCTCTTCACACACCTATAGAAGCTTTTACAGTCAGTTTTTCTGTACCTCGCAAGCACTTGTACTCTACTTTCCCCTTCTTTTTAAAAAAAATTTTTTAGATTACCCAATTATTTTTTCCAATTAAGGGGCAATTTAGCGTGGCCAATCCACCTACTCTGCACATTTTTGGGTTGTGGGGGCGAAACCCACGCAGACACAGGGAGAATGTGCAAACTCAACACGGACAGTGATCCAGAGCCGGGATCGAACCTGGGACCTCAGCGCCGTGAGGCGGTTGTGCTAACCACTAGGCCACCGTGCTGCCCAACTTTCCCCTTACTCGATCCTTTTGTCTTTCTTTGCTGAATTCCAACTGCTAATTTCACCTATAATAACATATGTTCCTTTATCGGATGCGCCTGTAATTTCTTGTTTAATGCCATTCCCAACATCACCATTGCAGTCTTTTGCCAATTATTTTAAATCTATCCCTTTTTGTTACTGACTCACATGACATTGGAATAGTTTCTTCTTTGTTGCGTATTGATACAGTAACTTAGTTTAGTGCACTTCTATTGCAACTTATTTTAGCATTCTCTGTTCTCAGGAGATTTTCTATCTTTCCACAAACTTGAAATCCATCAGCATTGGGCAGCTCTTCGGTGTGAATGGAGCAGTCCATTGATTTGAAAAGTGTGGGACACTGGTTTATTTCTTCCTCTTTTCCAATTGCGCAGTTTCTCATCTCAGCCGCATCACTTGGGGGAAATATTCAGTGTCATTAAATGCTACCAAATGTGCAGAGAAGAGGAAAAGCTACCTGTCTACTTTGCATGTGCCCATCCAATCAACTACTTCCACAGTGACATTGGCAGAGTCCTGGGTGCTGATCACAATAAAAACCCCATGGTCACAGCTGTCTCAGAGAGATACCCGGTTCAGAAGAAAAGCGATGGGCTCTTGTAAAGGAAATAATTTCCATAGTAGACCATAGACCATACAGCAGAGTAGCAGGCCATTCGGCCCATCAAGTCTGCACTGACCCACTTAAGCCCTCACTTCCACCCTATCCCTCTGACCCAATAACCCCTCCTAACCTTTTGGTCACTAAGGGCAATTTATCATGACCAATCCACCTAACCTGCACGTCTTTGGACTGTGGGATGAAACCGGAGCACCCGGAGGAAACCCACGCAGACACGGGGAGAACGTGCAGACTCTGCACAGACAGTGACCCAACGGGGAATCGATCCTGGGACCCTGGCACTGTGAAACCACAGTGCTATCCACTTGTGCTACCGTGATGCCCAATCTGGTGTGAAGCTCAAGAAATAAATAACGCTTCTCAATTCTGATTGACCCTTGACTGCCCATTGAAGTAGCATAGGAAACCACTCAAACCTTTTCAGACAATTAGGGGTCAAGTATAAATGTCAGCTCGGCAATGCCCACATCCCAAAAAATAATTGAAGGTGTCCCTTGAACACAAATGGAATTATTGGAAATGCATTCTTTCATAGGATGTGGGTGTCACTGGCTACATCAGTATTTCTTGCCCATCCCTAGTTGTCCTTGAACTTAATGGCTTGCTGGGCCGTTTCAGAGGGCAGATAAGAGTCGACCACAAATGTATTTTTTATGCCAATGGTTTCACGCTCACTGTTACTGAGATTATAATTTCAGGTTACATTAATCAAATTCGAGATTCATGGGATTTGAACTCCTGTCTCTAGAACGTTAATCTGAGCCTCCGGATTACTAGCCTACTAGCATTACACCACCTTTAATGGGGATTATGTTTTGAAACATTGATAAAGCATATGCTAAATGGCTCAGGCGAAGAGGGTGGAAGGAGGTTTGTGTGGAGAATCAATGCTGGTGCAGACTAATTGAAATGAAAATGGCTTATTGTCACAAGTAGGCTTCAAATGAAGTTACTGTGAAAAGCCCCTAGTCGCCACATTCCTGCACCTGTTCAGGGCAGAATTGTGCCTCTTTCTGTGATGCAGATTCTATGCTTTCATTTTCGAGTGACACATGCACTTGGTTTTACCAGCACAACCACACCTCTGATTGTACATACCCATCATTTCCTTGGGGGATTTCACCAAAGAGGTCATTTCATTTGAGGCATATTAGCTTTAAATCTGTTCACAGCAGTCCTGTGGTGACAGCCTCAGAAACACAACTGTACCGACAGTCATTTTTATAGTCACACGGTTTCAATTTGGATTCCGATGGAGCAGCACCTCATGAGTCATCTAGCATTTGTGCTACTCGATTCAGTTTGCTTATCCCACGAGCAAATTCCCAATTGCGATGCCATGGTTACGTGTCGACTGTTGCTTACTGGGTGGTACGCTCACTACTGGGAGTCAGCAGGTTGTCGGTTCCAGTCCCACTCCAGAGATCTGAGCACATCCTCTAGGCAGTGTTCTTCAAACTTTTTTTCCGGGGACCCATTTTACCACCGGCCGACCTTCGGGACCCAACCCGGCCGACCTTCGCGACCCACGCCAGCCGAGCTGCGCGACACACCATTTTCTCTTACCTTGTTTGCTGCTGACAAAAATGGAGGAAATGGTTTTGGGTCCCTTTGGCCCTCGTACACGCTCGTCCAATGGAACCTGTTGGATGAAGGTGAAGCCTTCCGGTGTCGGAAAGTATGGAGTCTCCATCTGTCCAAAGTTCTGATTTTTTCCTGTAAAATTTATCAAATAACCCCCCCCGAAATTGTAATAAAAATAAAATGAATAAAATAAATTAATAAAACCGCCCTGAATTTGTAAAACAAAAATCTACGGCGTTTAAAAAAAAAAAAATGGCAGCACTGCGCATGCGCACCGATGATCGGGCAAACATGTGCCGTGCGGCTGGATTTTTTTACATGTTCGCGGCCATTTTGAAAGCCCCTTCTGTTGCGTGCAGATTTGCGCAATCGGGAGCGCCGTGACGGACGGCTCCGCGACCCTCCCGACACCCGCCCGTGAACTACCCGCGGGTCGTGCCCCCGAGTTTGACAATGCCTGCTCTAGGCTGGCATCTGTGGAAGCTTTGGGGGAAGTCTTTGGGATAAGAATTTAAACTGATGCTTTGTCTGTTTTCTCGTACTTATGTAAAAGATCCCACGGCACTAGTTTGAAGAAAGCAAAGGAGTTCCTCTTGCTACCCAATGAATATTTGTCCATTAACTAACCAATAAAAGAGATGATCTAAAACAGAGTTCTTTGCTGTTTTATGGGAACTTGCTGTGCACCAATTGGCTGCTGTGTTTCCTACATTACCACAGTAATTGCACTTCCAAAGCTCTTTATTAGCTGCAAAACATTTTTGGGCATCCAGAGATCATGAGAGATGCTGTAGAAATGCAAATATTTTATTATTTATCTTTATGAAAAGCTGTGTCAAAGAATCATAGAATTTACAGTGCAGAAGGAGGCCATTCGGCCCATCGAGTCTGCACCGGAAAGACCACGCCTCCCACCCTATCCTCATAAACCAGTAACCCCACCTAATCTTTTGGACACTAAGGGGAAATTTAGCATGGCCAATCCACCTAACCTGCACATCTTTGGACTGTGGGAGGAAACCCACGCAGACAGGGGGAGAAAGTGCAAACTCCACACAGACAGTAACCCGAGGCCAGAATTGAACACGGGTCCCTGGAGCTGGGAGGCAGCAGTGCTAACCACTGTGCTGCCATGCCAAAATCAAATATTTAAAATATTTGTCAGTTTTCGTATTCCTCGATAGTTTGCCCTCTTAGTTTATTTTCTCCCTCGATTATCTATTCATTCCTCCTTCGCTGAATTCTGAATTTATTCTAATCTTCGAGGTTATCACTGACTTTTGCCTCCGTACATCCTTTTTCTTCCGACTTAATTCCCTCTTCAACTTCCTTGGATGGCCATGGTTGATTTATCCTTCTCTTAGAATCTTTTTCCTGACTGGAATATATTTTTGCCGAGAGTCATGAATTACTTTCTTAAATGTTTGCCACTGCTTGATCACTGTCTTTCCTGCTAATCTATCCGCCCAGACCACTTCAGCTAACTCCATCTCATTTCATTGTAATTCCCTTTTTATTTAAGTTGAACGCAGTTGTTTCTGACCCGAGTTTCTCACACTCAAACTGAATATTAAATTTGATAAATACTATGATCACTATTATCTATGAGATATTTTATTCTGAGGTCATTTATGAAACCTGCCTCATTACCCATTCTCTGATTTTGTCACTTAAAAAAAATATTTGAATCCAGTTGTGGAAACATAGGCAACCACAGTTTATAGCCGGCACCTCCCAGAATCCAAGCTAAAACTGCATCAACATGGAAGCAGTTATGCAAAAATCTCATTCTAACTTGTAGTTTTGTAGAAAACCTGTTTTAGACACAAAACCAGTATTAAGTTTCAATTGCGTGAATTACTAACGTTTTTTAAAAATAAATTTAGAGTACCCAATTAATTTATTTCCAATTAAGGGGCAATTTAGTGTGTCCAATCCACCTACCCTGCACATCTTTGGGTTATGGAGGTGAAACCCAGGCAGACACCATGAGAATGTGCAAGCCCCATGAATTACTAAAGTTAGCGGAATAAATATGCCTGTTTGGTTAAAGTCTTTTTTTTTCTTTCTTTTTTTAAAAGTATTTTCATTAAGGTTTTGCAGAATTTTTCATAATGAAACAGTAGTAACCATAATAACAAAACACACTAGAGTGAACATTAACATAGTGCAAAAAGAGAATATACAATAACAATTAAATAGACATTACCCCACACGCGACCCAGTCTTCCCACACCATCCCAATGAAGCACCCACCCCCGCCCCACGGATTGCTGCTGCGCTGATATTTTAATTTTCCCCCGAGAAAGTCGACGAACGGCTGCCACCTCCGAGAGTACCCTAGCGTAGACCCTCTTAAGGCAAACTTTATTTTCTCGAGGCTGAGAAACCCAGCCACGTCGGTAACCCACGTCTCTACATTCGGGGGCTTCAAGTCCCTCCACATTAATAAAATCCGTCTCCGGGCTACTAGGGAGGCAAGGCCAAGACCGTCGGCCTCCTTCGCCCCTGAACTTCCGGGCTTCTGACACTCCAAAGATCGCTATCCTCTGGACTCGGCACCACCTGTGTGTTAAGCCCTCGCGAACCCTTGCCAGAACACTCTTAAGCTCTGGGCATGCCCAAAACATGTGGACATGGTTTGCAGGGCTGCCCTTGCACATCATACAACTGTCTTCTACCCAAAAAACTTGCTCAATTCTCGCTGCCCGTCATGTGTGCCCGCGTGGACCACCTTAAATTGAATTAGACTGAGCCTGGCACATGATGAGAGGAATTAACCCTGCCAGGACCTCTGCCCACAGACCCGCTTCCAACTCCTCATCTAGCTCCTCCTCCCAATTGGCCCTGGAAATGAATGAAATGAAAATCGCTTATTGTCACGAGTAGACTTCAATGAGTTACTGTGAAAAGCCCCACATTCCGCGCCTGTGTTCGGGGAGGCTGTTACGGGAATCGAACCGTGCTGCTGGCCTGCTTGGTTTGCTTTCAAAGCCAGCGATTAGCCCAGTGTGCTAAACAGCCGCCTCCACCAAGGTGGAGCTCCCTCCACTGGGGTTTCCTCTGCCTCCTGTAGTTCCTGGTAGATATCCACACCCTCCCCTCCCCCAGCCAGGGTCCCGGAGACCATCCTGTCCTGTATCCTCAGGGGCGGCAGCGACGAAAAGGCCATGACCTGTTTTTTCAGGAAGGCTCGTACTGCAGATATTTAAAGGCGTTTCCTGGTGGCAGATTAAATTTGTCCTCTAGCGCTTTCAAACTGGGAAAGCTTCCGTCTATGAACAGATCTCCCATCCTTCTGATGCCTGCCCTCTACCAGCTCTGGAACCCACCATCCATCCTACCTGGGACAAACCTGTGACTGTTGCATATTGGGGTCCAAATCAATGCTCCCTCCACCCTCTTGCACCTCCTCCACTGTCCCCAGATCCGCAGTATTGCCACGACCGCCGGACTTGTGGAGTAACGGGTCGGCGAGAACGGCAAAGGAGCCGTTATCAAAGCTCCCAGACTAGTACCTTTACACAACGCCGCCTCCAGCTGCTCCCACGACCCCCCCCCCCCCCCACCATCGCCCACTTCCTAATCATAGCTATATTGGCCACCCAGTAGTAGTTGCGAAGGTTCGTCAGCACCAACCACCCCCCCCGGACTGCGCTCCAACAGTGATCTCCTTATGGGGTCTTATTCGCCCACACAAAGCCCGTAATGCTCCTACTCACCCCCTTAAAAAAGGCCTTGGGGATGAAGATGGGGAGGCACTACTAAAGACAAACAAAAATCTGGGGAGGACAGTCATTTCAAGGTCTGCACCCTCCCTGCCAGTGACAGCGGGAGCATGTCCCATCTTTTAAAGGTCCCCTTCCATTTGCTCCACCAACCGGGTCAGGTTGAGCCTGTGCAGGGCATCCCATTTCCTGGCGACCTGTATACCCAGGTAACGAAAACTTTACTCTACCATCCTGAGCGGCAGCTCTTTCAGTCTCCTCCTCCTGCTCCTTGGCCTGGATCACAAACAACTCGCTCTTTCCCATGTTCAGTTTGTACCCTGAAAAAGTACCAAAATCCCTCAGGATCCACAGAACCTCCCCCATCCCCTTGACAGGGTCTGAAATGACGTGGAGATGCCGGCGTTGGACTGGGGTGAGCACAGTAAGAAGTCTTACAACACCACCACGTTAAAGTCCAACAGGTTTGTTTCAAACACGAGCTTTCGGAGCGCAGCTCCTTCTTCAGGTGACTGGAGAGGGATGATCCAGAAATATTTATATAGACAAAGTCAGCAATGCCGGACAATGCTTGGAATGTGAGAATTTGCAGGTAATCAAATCGTTACAGATCCAGAGAGAGGGATAACCACAGGGTTAAAGAGGTGTGAATTGTCTCAAGCCAGAACAGTTGGTGGAATTTTGCAAGTCCAGGCCAGATGGTGGGGAGTGATGTAATGAGACATGAATCCAAGATCCTGGTTGAGGCCGCACTCATGCGTGCGGAACTTAGATATAAGTTTTTTGCGCGGCAATTCTGCGTTGTCGCGTGTCCTGAAGGCTGCCTTGAAGAACACTTACCTGGAGATCAGAGGCTGAATGCCCTTGACTGCTGAAGTGTTCCCCGACTGAAGGGAACATTCCTGCCTGGTGATTGTCGCACGGTGCCCGTTCATATGTCGTTGTCACAGTGTCTGCATGGTCTCGCCAATGTACCACGCTTCGGGGCATCCTTTCCTGCAGCGTATGAGGTAGACTACATTGGTCGAGTCGCACGAGTATGTCCCGCGTACCTGGTGGGTGGTGTTTCCACGTGTAATGGTGGTGTCCAAGTCGATGATCTGGCATGTCTTGCAGAGATTGCCCTGGCAGGGTTGTGTGGTGTCGTGGTCGCTGTTCTGAAGGCTGGGTAATTTGCTGCAAACAATGGTTTGTTTGAGGTTGCGCGGTTGTTTGAAGGCCAGTAGTGGGGGTGTGGGGATGACCTTGGCAAGATGTTCATCTTCATTGATGATGTGTTGAAGGCTGCAAAGAAGATGTCGTAGTTTCTCCGCCCCAGGAAAGTATTGGACGACGAAGGGTACTCTGTCAGTGGTGTCCTGTGTTTGCCTTCTGAGAAGGTCGGTGCGGTTTTTTGCTGTGGCGCGTTGGAACTGTCGATCGATGAGTCGAGCGCCATATCCCGTTCGTACGAGGGCATCTTTCAGCCTCTCGGTGTCTGTTACGCTCCTCCTCATCTGAGCAGATCCTGTGTATACGGAAGGCTTGTCCATAGGGGATGGCTTCTTTAATGTGTTTTGGGTGAAAGCTGGAGATGTGGAGCATCGTGAGGTTGTCTGTGGGCTTGCGGTAAAGCGAAGTGCTGAGGTGACCGTCCTTGATGGAGATGAGTGTGTCCAAGAATGCAACAGAATTTGGAGAATAGTCCATGGTGAGTCTGATGGTGGGATGGAATTTATTGATCTCATCGTGTAGTCGTTTCAGTGATTCTTCGCTGTGGGTCCAAAGGAAAAAAATGTCATCGATGTATCTAGTGTGGAGAGTGGAGAGGATGTCCAGGAAGATCGCGCATATAGACACTGACATTAAGTTTCTACAAAGATGCAGAAAAGCAGACAAGATCCCGAAAGGGCTACAAATCACAAACCCACTCAAGTCGACCTACAACACAGACTACGCTGAAAGACTCTGCCGCAGCACCTCTGTCACACTCCTCAAACACCTCATACACCAGCTCTACAGCAGTCGACGCAACCTGGAAACCAAGATAGAGGATCTAAGACCGTGTTACCCTCCTTATTCTTTACTCCCCCGATTTCCCTGGCCGCCTGCCTCTTTCGCAGTTGGTCCCCCCCCCACCCCCCCCAACAGCCCCACAACCCAAAACCCCCCCTGCCAAGCACCAGCTGGGCACCAGGTGTGCCAGCATTCTACTCGCTTTCTCCCCGTACTCATAGACTGCCCCCCCTTGCCTTCCTCAGCTGTGCTACCACTTTCTCTGTGGTCAGTAGTTCAAATTCCGCCTGCAGACTCCACCGCTCCCTCAGTAGCCCCGCCTCGGGGGCCTCCGCGTATCTCCTGTCCACTCGGAGTATCTCCTCCACCAGTCTCTCCCTCTCCGCTCTTTCTCCCTTTTCCCTGTGGGATCGAATTGAGATGAGTTCCCCTCTGACAACTGCCTTCAGAGCCTCCCAGACCGTTGCCGCTGCTACCTCACCCGTATCGTTTGTTCCAGGTAATCCTGGATGTTCCTGCTAATCCGCCCGCAAACCCCTTTGTCTGCCAGCAGCCCCACATCCAGTCTCCAGAGTGGGCGCTGCCCTCTCTCCTCACTAAGCCGCAGGTCCACCCAGTGCAGGGCATGGTCCGAGACTGTGATTGCTGAGTATTCTGTCCCCGCCACCTTTGGGATTAACGCCCAGCTCAAGACAAAGAAGTCTATGCGGGAATAAACCTTATGAACGTGGGAGAAAAAATGTAACTCTTTTGCTCTCGGCCGCGCAAACCTCCAGGGATCTCCCCCCCCCCCCCCCCCCCCCCCATCTGCTCCATAAAATCCTTCAGTTCCTTAGCCACTGCTGGTGGCTTCCCTGTCCTGGACTTCGACCGGTCCAGCTCGGGGTCGATGACTGTGTTAAAGTCACCCCCCATGATCAGGTTGTGTGACACTAAGTCCGGGATTTTGCCTAGCATGTGTCTCATAAATTCCACATCATCCCAATTCGGAGCATAGACGTTCACAAACACCACCCAGGCCCCCTCCCACTTTCCACTCACCATTATATACCTGCCCCCTTATCTGCCACAATTCTCCCAGCCTTGAATACCACACCCTTACAGATCAGAATTGCTACCCCCCTGGTCTTCGAATCCAGCCCTGAATGGAACACCTGGCCTACCCATCCCGTTCTCAATCTCGTGTGATGTGCGAGTTTTAAACGTGTCTCCTGAAGAATTGCTACGTCCGCCTTTAACCCTTTTAGATTCGCGAACATGCACGCTCTTTTGAGCGGCCCATTCAAGCCCCCCCCGCCGCCGACTAGCCATCGCCCTTTCTTGGCCAACCTCGAGCCCGCGCCCTTTGCTTCCTCGAGCGCCCCCACAGGGAGCCGCCGCCCCCCGACCCTCAATTGGTACCCCGAAATTGATACATCCTCTGTCAGCAAAGCAGCCTCCCCCTCCCCTCCCACCCCCCCAACAGCCCCACAACCCGAAACCCCCCGCCAAGCACCAGCTGGGCACTTGCTCACCCCCACTACGCTCCCGAGAGTCAGCTGACCCATGCTGACCCTGGCAGCTCCCGCCCCTGGCTCCGATCAGACTGTCGCCTTATTGTCCGGACCCCTCTCCCCACATGAATAAACCAATTAAACTACCTCTTCAGCCCCAGTGAGTAATACGAAACAAAAAATAAACAGAAGACAGTAACATTGCCCCGTGAGGAGACACTTGTTGAACCAATGCTCCAACTTCCCGAAAATGCGCACTAAGTACAGGGCCCCCTCCCCCCTCCGTATCTGAACTTTGCTGAAAACACTGCACCCTCCAGCCACCACCACAGCCCTTACACGCACCCAACATTGCATACAATCAGGGCAGCACGGTGGCCTAGTGGTTAGCACAACCGCCTCACGGCGCTGAGGTCCCAGGTTCGATCCCGGCTCTGGGTCACTGTCCGTGTGGAGTTTGCACATTCTCCCCGTGTCTGCGTGGGTTTCGCCCCCACAACGCAAAAAATGTGCAGAGTAGGTGGATTGGCCACGCTAAATTGCCCCTTAATTGGAAAAAAGTAATTGGGTAATCTAAATTTATAAAAAAAAACCAAAAAAAAACATTGCATACAATCTTATATTAGAAACGGTACCGTGTTACCCAGCCCCACCGCCGCATTCCACCAAAGCTTAGCTGTCCTTTAATTCGAGTCCAGCTTTTCTTGTTTGACGAATGACCATGCCTCGTCCGGCGTCTCAAAATAGTGATGCCGTTCCTTGTACGTGACCCATAGCCTCGCTAGGTGTAGCATCCCAAATTTCACACCCTTGCTGAAGAGGATCGCCTTCACCTGGTTGAATCCAGCACGCCTCTTGGCCAGCTCCGCACCCAGGTCCTGGTAGATGCTTATCACGCTGTTCTCCCCACCTGCTGCTCCGTTCTTTTTTTGCCCACCGCAAGTCAAGTTCCTTGTCCGTGAAGCGATGAAATCTCACCACCATGACTCTCGGCGGTTCATTCGCCTTGGGCTTCCTTGCGAGGGCTCTGTGCACCCCGTCCAGCTCCAGGGGTCGAGGGAATACCCCCGTCCCTATCAGCGTCTCCAGCATCTTGGACACAAATGCTTCCGCATCCGACCCCTCCACACCTTCGGGGAGGCCCACAATTCTCAAGTTCTGTCTTCTGGACCTGTTTTCTAGGTCCTCCAGCCTCTCCTGCCACTTCTTGTGGAGGTCATCCTGCGCCTCCACCTTAAGGGCCAATACAACCAACTCGTCCTCATGGTCGGATAGCTTTATTCCCCATCTCCTTAATCGCTTTCCCTTGTGTTGCCTGAGTTGCCATCATTTGGTCTATTGATGCCTTCATCGGGGTCAGCATGTCCTTTTTAAGATCAGCAAAGCAGCCCCTAAGGAACTCCTGTGCCCACTGCGCCCATGGACCCTGGTCTATACCGGCCACCATGCCGTGCCTTGGCGCTCGCTCCGCACGCTTCTGTCTGCTGGCACTTAAACGCTTCACCCAGCCACTCCTGGTCCAGCTATCCATACAACAGAGAGGGAATCTTTTTGGCAGAGTTCGCTTCACCAATCTGCCCCAAAAAGTCCGTGGAAACTCCTGAAAAAGGTTCGAGAGTCGGTTCCAGACGGGAGCTGCCGAATGCGTGACCTACTCCTCCATGGCCGCCACCGGAAGTCTCGTCACCGCTTCTTCAATGGCCTTGGCCAGATCTTTTCACAGTTGTTCCCTCTGCTGCTAGAATTCAGCTTTAATAAAGGCCCTCAAGTCAGCATGAGGCCTTTAAGCTCGCCCTTCCCCCGCCTGCCTGCTGGAAGAGGCTTTTGTCTTTGCTGCAGCTTCAGCCAAATCTTTCACTGTTTCTGCCGGGTCAGGTAACGAAAAGACATACCATTCCTGGGGGAAACATTTACCTACGTCTTTTCATCAAAATTCTACCCTGTATTGATTAAAAAAGAGCTCGTTTCTGTAACCTTGGGCAGGAGCTGCCTGTATGTGACCACTTACTCCATGGTCCACACTGGAAGCTCTGTTTGGTTAAAGTCGTATCACACAATCAGCGTAAGGTTAATGAACCATCATTTTCACATTTCCCGTACTGGTGTCAACTACTCCAGCCACATGACAGATTGTTTGATACAGTACTCGGGTGTTGCACGTTCCACACTCCCCACACCCCTCATCCCCTCCGGAAGTGTGAAAGCTTAGTTATTAAAGGAATTCTGTCTTATCCAAAAACGATACAATAGTGAAGGAGACCGTTTGGCCCATTCTGTCTGTGCTGGTGCTTTGGAAGATCTATCAAATTAGCCCCGTTTTTCTGATCTTTTCCCATAGCCCCGCAAATGTTTCTGTTTCTAGTGTAACTCTCATTTCCTGTTGAAAGTCACTATTGAATCTGCTTCCATTAGTCATTCAGACAGCGCCTACTAAGTCATAACCACATAATTGTGTGCATTTAGCATAACAGCTATTGAGTAAATGTTAACTTATTTCTTTACAAAAAGTTGAAAATGCATTAGCGCATGCGTGACATTATTGCAAAGTAAATGGATCAAAGGTTCAAAGAAAATGTTCTGAAAATTAATTATGATGAAAGCCATTGGTTGGGGCAACACAGTGGCGCAGTGGTTAGCACTGCTGCCTCAGGTGCTGAGGACCTGGGTTCGATCCCGGCCCCGGGTCACTGTCCGTGTAGAGTTTGCACATTCTCCTCATGTCTGCATGGGTTTCACCCCCACAACCCAAAGATGTGTAGGCGAATTGGCCACGCTAAATTGCCCCTTAATTGGAAAAAATAATTGGGTACTTTAAATTTATTTTTTAAAAGTCATTGGTTCTTTAACAATCATAAAGCAAGTAATTGTTTGCCCTCAAGTCAAGGTGTACCCAGATAACATCTAATGTAGGCCCTCGCTTTGTCATGCATGTTGTTTCTGTTTACTTAGCTGTTTATTCTCCATGACAATATGTGTCATAGAATCATAGAATTTACAGTGCAGAAGAAGGCCATTCAGCCCATCGAGTCTGCACCAGCCCTTGGAAAGAGTACCCTACTTAAGCCTACGCCTCCACCCTATCCCCGTAACCCAGTAACCCCACTTTTTGGACACCAAGGGCAATTTAGCCTGGCCAATCCACCTAACCCGCACATCTTTGGATTTTGGGAGAAAACCGGAGCACACGGAGAAAACCCACACAGACAGTGGGAGAATGTGCAGACTCTGCACAGACAAGGACTCAAGCCGGAAATCGAACCTGGGACCCTGGAGCTATGAAGAAACAGTGCTAACCACTGTGCTACCGTGTCTTGCTTGTTATTTACTGGCCACGAATTTCCCTAGGTCTTATGCCATTGCAATAGCAAAATTATAGAATAAGTAACTCACGCCGTTATTTATGCGGCACACACCCTTATTCCCCAGGACCTTTGCACTGCATAAGGTTCATTTCACCAAAAGCAGTGAGTAGTTTATTCGCCTCCAGCTTCATTTCTTTAATAAAGGTCCATACTTCGTCTGGCGTTTCAGAGTAGAAGTCCTGTTCCTCATGTGTGACCCACAGACAGGCTGAGTACAGCATCCCAAACTTCACCCCTTTCTTAAAGAGGAATGTTTTTGCCCAATTGAACCCAGCTCGCCTCTTGGTCAAATCCGCTCCCAGGTCCTGATAGATGCGCAACTCACAGTTCTCCCACTTGCTGCTCCGTTATTTCTTGGCCCACCGCAAAACGTGTTCCTTGTCCATGAAATGGTGAAAACGTAACACCATGGCCCTTGGCAGCTCGTTCGCCCTGGGCTTCCTCACGAGGGCTCTGTGCGCTCTGTCCAATTCCAGGGGCCGAGGGAACGCCCCAGCCCCCATCAAATTCTACAACATGTCTGTCACATAGACCCTCGCATCCAATCCCTCACTGCCTTCAGGGAGGCCAACAATTCTGAGATTCTGCCTCCTGGACCTATTCTCGAGATCCTCCTGCTTCTCCTGCATTCCTTTCTGGCTGTCGTTCATCATCCCCACCTTGCTTTCTTGCACGGTTATATACTCCTTGTGCTTGTAAAACTTTTGATCGACCTCCTGGATCGCTTTCCCGTGGGTTTCCTGATTCTGAACCACTTGATCAATCGAAGCCTTAATGGGGTCCTGCGTGTCCTTCTTCAGCTTGGCGAAGCAATCCTCGAAAAACATCACCAGCTGCATGTCGACCACTGAGTCGTCTCCCGGCGGCCCTTGCTCTCCGCCATGCTGTCCCGTATTACCAGCTCTGCTTGCGTCTCCCTTATAGGACTTTGTCTTCTCACACGGCCACTACTGGTCCAATTCTCCATACACTGGAGGGGGATTTCTCCTTACTGTCTCACTCTTCACTGATTTATCGCATAAAATCCAGGAATAAAAACGGGGGAGAAAGATCCAGAAGTCCGGTACAGGCGGGACCTATCAAATGTGCGACCTGCTCCTCCATGGCCGCCACCGGAAGTCCCAGTGAGTAGTTTATAATCGCACCACCAACCACCATTAAAGTTAATGCAGGGGCAGCACAGTGGCGCACTGCAGTCTCACGGCACCGAGGTCCCAGGTTCGATCCCGGCTCTGGGTCACTGTCCGTGTGGAGTTTGCACATTCTCCCCGTGTCTGCGTGGGTTTCACCCCCACAACCCAAAGATGTGCAGGGTAGGTGGATTGAACACGCTAAATTGCCCTTTAACTAGAAAAAAAAAAGAATTGGGTACTCTAAATTGATATAAAAAAAGAAGTTAACGCTGATTTTCTACTGTAAAACCAAATTTCATACTGTTCCCTCTAAAAACAGAAAAATGTATATGATGGCCTGGTAGCAAAGTAATGAATGAATTAGATGAGGGTTCATGTCAAAAGGCTTGTAATATTTGTAATTATCCTGTGGCTCATAAATTCAGACAGAGCGTAACCTTTCACTGTCCATGTTAGAAAGGGACGGATTAATGTTCCATGGATTTGAATAGCACGGAAATGGCTTCTGATACAATTGCTTGGAAAAGTAATATAAAAAAGAGGAGCTGGAAAGGCCATTTGGCCTTGTGACACTGTTCCAATATTCAACTATATCATAATTGATCTCCTAACGCAACCCCACATCCCTGTACCTTCCCCATATCCTTTCATTCCCATATCGCGCAAAGGTCTATTGGCACCTGACTTGAATATTCTCATTTACTAAGCATCCCAGCTCTCTAACTGGCTGAGAACATTACATATTAAACTGCTGTAATTTATTTGAATTAGAAAATGTGGATTGAGAAGTTATAAATTTTACAGTTTAAGGCCAAGAGTTTCTGCTAGGGATTTCGCAGGCCAAACACCCAGAATAGCCGGGACCCACTTCTCCTTCTGCCAAGGTGATGTTATGTCTTTGTTTTCACCCTAACCCGTTAGCATAAACCCGAACATAAATTATGCCACGAACCTGAGAAACCAATCATAGTCGACTTGTGACTTAAACGAGGCATCATAAAGAGTGGGATTGTTGGGTAATTATTCAAATGGCTGATTTAAACCTCTCCGAGTTCACCCTGCCATCCCCTCTCAGAATCTTGTATGTTTAATAATAATCATGATTAGTGTCACAAGTAGGCTTACATTAACAGAAAATCCCCCTGTCACCACACTCCGGCGCCTGTTCGGGTACACTGAGGGAGAATTCAGAATTGTCCAAATTGACATTAGGGGATTGACATTGCATTTGTTACGGATGGTTGTTTATTGTTGGGTGTAAATTTGGGCGAAAATGTGAAAAAGGAGGAGAATGAAAATATTTCAAAAAAGACGTTACATGTGAATCTGCTATGTGAGACCTTGTTGAAAGCTTTCTGAAAGTCTAAATAAAACACATCCACCGGTTCTCCCTGGTCAACTCTACTAGTTACAACTTCAAAGAATTCTAGTAGATTTGCCAAGCATAACTTCCCTTTCGTAAATCCATACGGAATTTGTCTTATTACACCACGGCTTTCCAAATGCTGTGCTAGGAAATCCTTGATAATGGACTCCAGCAACTTCCTTACTGCTGATGTTGCGTTCGCTGGTCTATAGTTCCCTGTTTTCTCTCCACCTCCTACTTTGAATAATAAGAATTTTGGAAAATGGCCACCAATGAATCTACTATCTCTAGGGACGGTTCCTTAAGTACTCTGGAATGAAGATTATCAGGCGCTGGAGATTTGTCTGCCTTCATTTCAATTAATTTCCTCAAAAGCTGTTTATTTATTAACACTAATTTCCAGGGCAGCACGGTGGCGCAGTGGAAGCATTGCTGCCTCACGGCACCGAGGTTCCAGGTTCGATCCTGGCTCTGGGTCACTGCCCGTGTGGAGTTTGCACATTCTCCCCGTGTTTGGGTTTTGCCCCCACAACCCAAAGATGTGCAAGGTAGGTGGATTGAACAGGCTAAATTGCTCCTTAATTCGAAAAAATGAATTGGGTACTCTAAATTTATATTTTTTAAATTAATATTAATTTCCTTCAGCTCCTCAGTAACACTTGTGCTTCTCAGAACTTCTGTTGCATTATTCATTTCTTCCTTTGTGAAGACAGAAGACAGAAGCAAAGCTTCTGAAGACAGAAGCAAACTTAGTTCCTCGACCATTGCTTTGTTCCCCGTCATGAATTCCCCTAGCGGGGTCCTCGGGGGGGGGGGGGGGGGGGGGGGCACGGGGGATCTGGCCCCGGGGCCTGCCCTGGCCCGCGATCGGGGCCCACCTATCCGCGGGCGGGCCTGTGACATGGGGGCACTCTTTCCCTCCACGCCGGCCTCTGTAAGGCTCTGTGATGGCCGCCGCCGAGAAGAAACCCCTTGCGCATGCGCAGGAAACACGCTGGCCCACGGCGGCCCTTCGGCGCCAACCCCTCTGCCGCCAGCCTAGTGCGGAGGATTGGTTCATGCCGCTTTGGTGGCGGTACAGTCCGCCCCACCAATTGCGGGATAATCCCGGCCCATGGTTTTAGTAATCTGCATATTAGAGTGAGACATCTGGTCTCACTGTGATATGCAGATTCCTGAGGTACCTCCAGGCTTTGGGATTCAACCCCTTCGCCTCAAGAGACCTCTGATCAGAGCTGTTAGGGCACCAGATGGAACGGCACATTGTGGATGGGGGTCTCCATGGGGATCGGAGGCCCCCAGCTGCATGCCCTTTGGGCAGAGTCATGCCCTGGCACTGCTAGTGTCACCTGGGACCCTCCCATATTGCGTTCGGGCTGGGGTGGGGGGATAGGTCGGGGATTCCTTCGAGAGCCTCGAAGATCGGGACGCCTTTTGAAAATGGCGTCCTGATCTCTCGCTACAATGGGGAATTGCGGCCAGTGGAGCTCCACACTGTACCAAACGGGGTTATGTGTGGCCTTTGCTGTGCGTTCCCCATTCAGGCCACTTTTTCAGTGCGAGTCGCGTTGAATAGCCATGTGTTTCTTGGCATTGTGAGCGCCGAGAAACATGTGGTTAAACGGGCTCACTAGGGGACTTTGTTCCCTTTTGGGTGAATCGCGCCCTTGGTCTGCCTTTGCTGAATTTTACACTGTTCCCAATCCTCAGGTCTATTGCTTTATCTTGCTAATTTGTATGCCTCTTCTTGGAATCTAATACTTTCTCTAGTTTCCCTTGTAAGCCATAGTTTAGCCGCAGTTCCCTTTCTACTTGCGCCAAATAGGAACAATCACTTTTTGGCGTTCACCTATCGCTTCTTGAATTCCTGCCATTGCCTGTCCGCTGTCCTTCCTTTCAGTAATGTTTCCCAGTCCGTCACAGCCAGCTCATGCCTCATACCATCATAGTTACCTTTATTGAGGTTCAGGACCCTGGTCTCAGAACCAACTACCCCACTATCCACCTTGATACAGAATTGTACCATATTATGGTCACTCATCCCCAAGGGTTCCCTCACAACCAGATTGCCAACCAATCCTTTCTCATTGCACAACATCCAGTCCAAGATGGCCTGGTTCCTCAACATACTGGTCCTGAAAACCAACCTATGTACACTTCAGATATTCCTCCTCCATTGTACTGTGACTAATTTGAGTCACGCAATCTATATGCAGATTAAAGTCACCCAGAATCACAAATGTTCCTTTATCACATGCATCTCTGATTTCCTGTCTAATGCTATTACCAACATTACCACTGCAGTTTGATGTCAACATGCCAACCCATGAATGTTTTTGCCCCTTGGTGTTTCTTAACTCGACCCCATCATCTTAGGAATCAACCAAGAGAGCCTTTTCTTTTTTTTAAATAAATTTAGATGACCCAATTATTTTTTCCAATTAAGGGGCAATTTAGCGTGACCAATCCACCTACTCTGCACATTTTTGGGTTATGGGGGCGAAACCCACGCAGACACGGGGAGAATGTGCAAACTCCACACAGACAGTGACCCAGATCCGGGATCGAACCTGGGACCTCAGCGGCATGAGGCGGCTGTGCTAACCACTCGGCCACCGTGCTGCCCGAGAGAACCTTTTCTGAATTTCTTCCAATGCAAGGATATCCTTCCTTAAATAAGGAGACAAAACTGTCCTCCATGCTCTCGGTGTGGTCTCACCAATACCCTGTACAGTTGGAACAAGGGGACTGCATTTCCGACCCTGCAACCAGAGAATTGGCGCCAGTGGTGCCGGAGTGGTCAATGCACCCCCCCCCCCCCCCCCCCCCCCCGGGCGATTCTCTGCGCTCGACATGCTGAATGCTCGCCGAGTTCGGCCGAATCCCGCCGGCGTCGTTCACGTGTGGCCCTACTGGGCAGGACCTCACCGTTCTGGCTGAAGGGTCAGTCCTGGCATGGGGGAGGAGCGATCCGACTGGGGGGGCCTCCACGGTGGCCAAGCCTGCGATTGGGGCCTACCGATTGGTGGGCGGGCTAATCCCAGAGGGGGCCCTATGCTCCTCCGCACCGGGCCCCTGTAGGGCTCCGCCATGTTGCCCGAGGGCCGGTGCGGAGAAGGCAACCCAAGCGCATGCGCGTACCCGTGCTGGCCGTGGCACGCATGCGCGGTCCCGCGCCACCTGTGCTGGCGCCCGTATCGGCAGCTAGAGCTGCGTGAAGCACTCTAGTGCCGTGCTGGCCCCCTGTGCGGCGCAGGATCGCTGCTCCTAGCGGCCAGATGATGCCATTGTAAAACATTCCGGCTTTTACGACGGCGTCAACACTTAGCCCCATTATCGGAGAATCCCGCCCAAGATTTCCCCAATTTTATAGTCTATTTGCATTCCTAACTACTTGATGTAACCATCAATTCACTAGAGACACGATTGGAAGTAAACTGTCGTTTTAATAGTCTTACAACTGAGCCTGCCTGTGACCAGAAGAACTGGGAACAGGCTCACGGCTGGAGCACTTTATACTTCTGGTAGTGGGAGGGGCCATGGGCGGAGCCAAGGGTGGAGCCCTGTACAAGCTCCTCATCTCCCCCTATGGGCAGAGCCGCGCAACAGCTCACATACAGAGCCCACAAGGACATAATACAATGCAATGCAATACAGTGTGAATTACAATACAGTATGAATTCGCCACACTACTTTCTTGTCTTGCGTGCTTACTTTGCAATTCATGTGTGAGGCCACTGAGATCCCTCTGCATTCTGTACTGTGTCTCAGTTTAAATATTGTTTTGTGTTTCAATTTTTGGAACTCATAAATATAGGAATGTTTTACTGCAGTTGGACAGGTCATCAGTGAGACCACATCTAGAATATCATAGAATCACTACAGTGCATGAGGAGGCCATTTGGCCCATTGAGTCCACACCAATCCTCTGAAAGAGCAGGCCCACTCCCCTGTCCTATTCCCGGAACCCCACCTAATATTTTAGCCACTAAGGGACAATTTAGCACAGCCAAACCACCTAACCTGCACATCTTTGGACTATGGGAGCAACTGGAGGAAACCCATGCAGACACGGGGAGAAAGGGCAAACTCAAAAGTTACCCAAGGTTGGAATTGAACCTGGGCCCCTGGTGCTGTGGGCAGCAGTGCCAACCACTATGTCACCGTGCCACCCACAGTACTGTGAACTGTTTTGGGGTCTCCTTATTTAGAAAAGGATATAAATGTGTTAAAAGCAGTTCAGAGAGGGTTCACTCAACTGATACCTGGGTGGATGATCATAGAATGTTTTCTCTTGGGTGCAAACATTTCAGCCTTTTCTTTTGCACTCGTTCTGGTCCCCGCTATCATTGAAGATTAAACCTCCTTCTCCTGTTAGTTGTTTAATTGTCCACTGCTTTTCATGTCTGACAGCCACTGCATAGGAAAAGATGAGCGCAGTAAGAAGTCTTACAACACCAGGTTAAAGTCCAACATGTTTGTTTCAAACACTAGCTTTCGGAGCACTGCTCCTTCCTCGGGTAGAAGGGCAACACTTACGGCGTGTGTCAATTTCTTCTTCTCCTTCTTAGGCAGTCCCTCAGAGTTGAGGCTGACTTACTTCCACACTAACAATGAGTTCTCGGGTGACCGAGTCCAATGCGTGACCGACAGTCTCTCTCACAGGTGGGGCAGGCGGTGGTTGGGGGAGCAGGTGGGTGGGGTGCCCAGGTCGCCTCGTGTTCCTTTTGCTGTTGACGCTTGACTTCAGCTTGTTCTTGGGCAATGAAGCTCTGTGTTCAGTTCCTTCCTGGATGTTCTGTCTCCACTTCAGGGGATCTCTGGCCCACGACCACCCGGTGTTGGTGGGGATGGTGCACTCTTTCAAGGAGGCTTTCAGGGTGTCCTTGAAGCGTTTCCTCCACCCTCCTGGGGCTTGCTTGCCCTGTTGAAGCTCCAAGTAGTGCGCTTGGTTTGGGCTTCTCGTTAGGCATACAAACTATGTTTATGGGTGGGTTTAGCATAGTGGGCTAAATAGCTGGCTTGAAAGGCAGAATAATGCCAGCAGCGTGGGTTCAATTCCCATACCGGCTTCCCCGAACAGGCTCTGGAATGTGGCGACTAGGGGCTTTTCACACTAACTTCATTGAAGCCTACTTGTGACAATAAGCGATTATTATTATTCTGTGGCATACCCAACGGAGCTGATGGAGTGTGGTCAATGCAGGCGATGTTGGCCCAAGAGAGAACACAGACAGTGGATCTGCAGCATCTTGCAGGATCTTGCAGCATGCCAACTGATCGCGCTGTTGCAGTCCCATTCCAGGGCTTCAGCACAAAGATTAACGCTGACCCTGTAAGTACTGAGGGAGACCGTCAGTGCTGTCTTCGGATGAGATGTAAACCCAGACCCCACCAACTTGCTCAGGTGGATGGAAAAGATCGCTTGGCGTTACTGCAAAGTAGAGTTCTCCCCGGTGTCCTGGCCAATATTTATCCACTAATCAGCATCAGTAAAACTAGATTGTCTGGTCATTATCACATTGCTGTTTGTGCGAATTTGCTGAGCACTTCTTGCATTACAACAGTGACTACATTTTACAGATACTTAATTGATTGCAAAGCGCTTTGAGATCTCTGGTTGTTGTGAATAGCATTATGAAAATGCAAGTCTTTCTTTTTATTTCTATGCAAGAAATTCTGGACAGAATCATTCACTTGCTCTCCTTCCTGCACCTCTACTTGCCAGAGAGATTTATCTTTTTCTCTGACACACGGATAAATCCACCCCTCACCTTTTAGTTTAAGCCTATCTGATGCCGGGTGTTTGCTTTCACCTGCACCCACAGATCTTTCTCCGTCACTGGGGAAATTCTAGAGTGAATTTTTTTTGTCAAGTTGCAATTATTTTTTTAAATAAAAATAACCAAAATATATTTTGCAGCCTGAATGATGTTAGGAGCTTTACAATTGGTTGGTGTTCCCTGAGGGGAAGTAATGAAGCCAGCTAGTGGATACCTGCTGAAGGAATAAAATGAAAGGAGAAGCTTGCATTTATATAGCATCTTTCATGATCTCTGTCCCAGTGCGCTTGATAGCCAATCAAGTGTTTACGTAGGGAACACAGCTGCCAGTGTTCACGTAGCAAGATGGCACCCCCTCTCTCTCGGGCAGACCCTCCGGGTCGAGAATGATTTGCTTCCACTCCGGGGAGGTGGGTTCTTCAGTGGCTGAAGAGTCCGACCCTCGATCCGCAGACTCTGTTGCAGGTTTGGCAGGTGGTGTTTGATGAGGTGGGTGGGTGGGACGCTCTGGATTCTGTTGTCCTTGTGTTATTTACACTTTGCCTCCATGTGATCCACCTTGCGACGCTCGAGGTGATTGACGCCTTTGCGGATGTTTTTTCTCCAGTTTGTGCTTTCTAAGGCAGGCGATTCTGTTACGACCCTCGAGGAGGTTATGCTATCAGGGTATTAAATTCCAGGTGACCTCTTCTGAATATGAGCACCCCGGTAACAAGATGGCGGGATTTCCCTCTTAATTGTGGGAATCTAGTATAAAAATCCAGATCTGGAAGCAGGTCGGGAAGGGAGACCCTTTGGGGAGTGGCGAGTGTAATTTCATAAATAAATATAATCTTTGGGTTTTCTACTTGCCTGGTCAATGCATGCTGTTTAAGTGGATTCTACAAATTGTCTAGCATCGGTGGGGTTGTTGCATTTATTCAGAGAGGCTTTCAGAGTGTCCTTGTAGTGTTTCCCCTGCTCTCCTAGTGATCGCTTGCCATTACGGAGCTCGAAATAGAGCACTTGTTTTGGGAGTCTTGCGTCGGGCATGTGGGCAATGTGACCCACCCATCGCAGCGGTTGAGCGTGACCAGTGCCTCGATACTGGGGATATTGGCCTGGGAGAGGACGCTCATGTTGGTACGCCTGTCCTGCTAATGGATGTGCAGGATTTTGTGGAGGCAATATTGGTTTTTATCTCTCCAGGGATTTGAGGTGCCTGCTGTACATTGTCCATGTTTCTGATGCTTACAGGAGGGCGAGGACCACGGCTGCTCTGTAGACCATGAGCTTGGTGCTGAGTTTGAGGTCTCGGTCTTCAAAGACTCTGTCCTTCAGGCATCCGAAAACTGCACTGGTGCATTGGAGTCAATGTTGAATTTCATCGCATAATTTCATCATCAGGATCACACAAACAATTTAATGACAAGATGGCATCTTTTTTGGGACATTTTGTGCAGCTTGTACTTTGCAGAGAACACAAGTGGAAGGGTCAGCAGAGAGAACATCAGAGTAATGTATTCTTCAGGTGATAAAGGTGTAAATTAAGGTTTCATTGGCAGGTGGTGGAGCAATTGGAGCAGACTAAGGCAATATGGAACTGGAATGGAAGTTGAATTTCCAGTTGAGAGGTATGCCAGAATCCCATTTGTCCTTTTTTTAAAATTTGGTGTAGCCAATTCATTTTTTCCAATTAAGGGGCAATTTAGCGTGACCAATCCACCTACCCTGCACATCTTTGGGTTGTGGGGGTGAGACCCATACAGACACGGGGAGAATGTGCAAACTCCACACGGACTGTGACCTGGGGCCAGGATCGAACCCGGGTCCTCGCCGCCTTGAGGCACAGAGTTAATTTGTCATAGAGTCCAAAAGCACAGAAAAGAGCCTTTGGCCCAAGGCATCTGCGCTGGTCAAAAGCAAGCACCAAAGAATTCCAATCCCATTTTCCAGCACTTGGCCACAGCCCTGTATGCCTTGGAATTGCATTTGCACATCTAAATACTTCCTAAATGTTATGACGGTCTCTAGTTCCACCACCCTTTCAGGCAGTGACTTCCAGACTCCCATCACCCTCTGGGGGAAACATTTTTTCCTCGCATCCCTTCGATGGCACAGTGGTTAGCACTGCTGCCTCACGACGCTGAGGACCCAGGTTCGATCCCGGCCCCAGGTCACTTTCTGTATGGAGTTTGCACATTCTCCTCATGTCTGTGTGCTGGGTAGGTGGATTGGCCACACTAAATTGGCCCTTAATTGGGAAAAAAAAATAATTGGGTACTCTAAATTTTTTTTTTTTACAAATCTGTGGGCTGGTACCAGGAATGAATGCTGCATTTTGTTGTAAAACCCAAACTGCTCGAGGGAAGGGACCCGTGTTCTCAGTATGACTCTATAACCTCGCAGTGTGTGGTTTACACTCAATCTTCTGAGTAACGGGTAATACATGTGGCCCCACCAATGTTTCCCACATCCTGACAACCAAGGAAAAAGACTGAAGGTTGAATTGAAAGGTCTGGGGCGCGATTCTCCGCAAATGAGGTGAATCGTAAAGGCTGCCGTGAAACTGGCCGTGTTTCATGGCAGCCTCCGCGCTCCCTCCCGGGACCCGATTCTCCCCCCCCCCCCCCGGGCGGGGCTAGCAACGGGGCCCCGTGAAGCACGGCATCGCGGACTTAGCGATCGTCGCTAAGTCCACGCGCCAAACGTCACGCCGGCTGGCGCGCATGATGACGTCAGCCGCGCATGCGCAGGTTGGACGGCTCCAACCCGCGCATGCGCGGGGCCGTCATCTCCCTCGGCCGGCCTGCGGACTGATCCTGCGGTGCGGCGGAGGGAGAAAGAGTGCGTCCGTGGTACTGCCGTGCCAATCGGGGCCCTGGATGCCCAGAATGGGCATGTTGCGGCCGTTTTTACGACGGCAGCAAGCAGATGTGTTTGCTGCCGTAAAAACGGTCGTAAAGGCCTGGGCACTTGGCCCATATGCCTGGGGAGAATCGTGGGGGGGGGGGGGGGGGGGGGGGGGAGAATAGCGGGAGGGCGTGAAAAATGTCGGGGACGCCCTCCCGCTATTCTCCGACCCGCCGTGGGCAGCGGAGGATCGCGCCCATGTTGCTTCAGAGACTTGAGCACATGACCCCGGCTGATGCTCCCAGTGCCGTACTGGGAGCACAACAGAGGTGCAGTCTTTTGAACAAGACCTCCATTAGAGGACTTGTCTTCCCTGTCAGGTAGCATCATTTTGAATTCTTATAGACATTTATCCCTCAATCAACATCCTGGGGGTTATCAATAACCAGAAACTGAACTGCACCAGTCATATAAATACTGACTACAAGACCAGGTAAGAGACTGGGAGTTCTGTAGTAAGTAATTCACCTCCTAACTCCCCGAAGCCACCATCTACAGGGCACAAGTCAAGAATATGATGGATAAGTGCCACTCCAAAAACACTTAAAATGCTCAACACTATCCAGGACAAAGCAGCCTGTTTGATTGGTAACCTATCCACTGCCACCCACAAGATACATTGCAGCAACTCACCAAGGTTCCTCCCACAGCACCTTCCGAACCTGCAACCACTACCGCTTGGGGGCTGGTTTAGCACACGGCTAAATCGCTGGCTTTGAAAGCAGACCAAGACAGGCCAGCAACACGGTTCAATTCCAGCCTCCCTGAACAGGTGCCAGAATGTGGCGACTAGGGGTTTTTCACAGTAATTTCATTTGAAGCCGACTTGTGACAATAAGCGATTTTCATTTAATTTAATTTCATTGTCGGACAAGAGCAACAGATACGTGGGAACATCACCACCTTCAATTGTGCCTCCCAAGTCACTCAATATCCCAATTTGGAAATATATCTCCATTCCTTCACTGTCGTTGGGTCTCAGTCCTGGAACTCCCTTCATAACAGCTCTCTGGGTGCAGCAATACCCACATGTACAACAGCGGATCAAGAAGGTAGCTCACCCATCACCATCTCAAGGGTAATTAGGGGTGGACAATAAATGTTGACCAAGCCAGCAATGCCAACCTCCTGTGAGTGAAAAAAGAACAATACCTTAAAGAAATGTTGTGGTCATCATAACCTTGTTGTTTCGCTGGGATGACCAAACTTGCCTGTTTTCCGGGGATAGTCCCTTTAGGAGGTCCTGAGTCTTTAGGCCCTCGCAAATAATGTTCACAAATTTGGTCCTCTAATTAATGGATGGTTACAACTAATTGATAATTAGCCATTGTCCGCAAAACAAATCAGAGGCATCTCACTCCTATCAGATTGAGACAATTGGATATATAGCTTGATATGCACCCTTTCACAGCAAGCATGGAACACCTCCATGAACTACCCTAGCTGGTATAGGGACTGAATCTGTTTTGTTTGTGCCCTTCTGGGACCTGGGCCGGGATTCTCCCCTACCCGGCGGGGCAGGGGGTCCCGGCGTGTTGAAGTGGCGTGAACCACTCCGCGTTGGGCCGCCCCAAAGATGTGGAGGTCTCTGCACCTTTAGGGGCCAAGCCCTCACATTGAGGGGCTAGGGCCACGCCGGAGTGGTTGACACTCCGCTGGCTGGCGTGGACGGCCTTTGGCACCACACCAGCCGCGGCCGAAAGGACTTCACCGGCCGGCGTAAGTCCGTGCATACGCTGGAGCGTCAGCAGCTGCTGACGTCATCCCAGCGCATGCGCAGGGGAGTGGATCACTTCCGCCTCCGCCATGGTGAAGACCATGGCGAAGACGGAAGGAAAAGAGTGACCCCACGGCACAGGCCCACCCGCCAATCAGTGGGCCCCGATCGCGGGCCAGGCCACTGTGGGGGCACCCCCCGGGGCCAGATTGCCCCGCCCACCCCCCCAGGACCCACCCGCGCCGCCAGTCCTGCTGGTCAGGTAGGTGTTTTGATTCCCGCCGGTGGGAGAGGCTTGACAGCGGAGGGACTTCGGCCCATCGCGGGCCAGAGAATCGCCGGGGGTGGGGGGGGGGGGGGTGGGCCCGCTGACCGGCGCGACGCGATTCCCGCGCCCGCCAAATCTCTGGTGGCGGAGAATTCGGGACACAGCGGGTGCAGGATTTTTTTTTTTTAAATAATTTTTATTCAGAAATTTTGATTTTATACAACAATAACGCACCTTAGTAAAATACCGAAAATAACAATAATATTAACAATCATATACATTCGCCCCATCCCCATGAACAACCCAGCATTTTAACAACAACGCAAATTAACACACTATAAAGTTACAGAATAAACACGACAATAATGCACCCCCCCCCCCCCCCCCCCCCGGGTTGCTGCTGCTATTGACCCAGTTACCTATCTCTGAGCCAGGAAGTCCAGAAAAGGCTGCCATTGTTTATAGACATGATGTGGAGATGCCGGCGTTGGACTGGGGTGAGCACAGTAAGAAGTCTTACAACACCAGGTTAAAGTCCAACAGGTTTGTTTCAAACACGAGCTTTCGGAGCACGGCTCCTTCTTCAGGTGAATGGAAAGGCCTTTCCATTCACCTGAAGAAGGAGCCGTGCTCCGAAAGCTCGTGTTTGAAACAAACCTGTTGGACTTTAACCTGGTGTTGTAAGACTTCTTATCGTTTATAGAACCCTTGTATTGATCCTCTCAGGGCAAATTTGACCTTTTCCAATTTTATAAATCCCGCCATGTCACTGATCCAGGTCTCCACGCTTGGGGGCCTTGCATCCTTCCATTGTAACAGAATCCTTCGACGGGCTACTAGGGACGCAAAGGCCAGGACACCGGCCTCTTTCGCCTCCTGCACTCCCGGCTCCACCCCAACCCCAAAAATCGCGAGTCCCCACCCTGGTTTGACCCTGGATCCAACCACCCTCGACACCGTCCCCGCCACCCCCTTCCAGAATTCTTCCAGTGCTGGGCATGCCCAGAACATATGGGCGTGGTTCGCAGGACTCCCCGAACATCTGGTGCACCTGTCCTCACCCCCGAAGAACCTACTCATCCTAGTCCCGGACATATGGGCCCGGTGCAGCACCTTAAATTGGATGAGACTAAGCCTCGCACATGAGGAGGAGGAGTTGACTCTCTCCAAGGCCTCCGCCCAAGTCCCATCCTCTATCTGCTCCCCGAGTTCCTCCTCCCATTTAGCCTTCAGCTCCTCCACTGACGACTCCTCCACCTCCTGCATTACCTTATAGATGTCAGACACCTTCCCCTCTCCTACCCACACCCCCGAAAGCACTCTGTCCATCGTCCCCTGCGAGGGCAGCAAAGGGAATCCCTCTACCTGCCGCCTAGCAAACGCCTTTACCTGCAGGTATCTGAACATGTTCCCCTGGGGAAGGCCAAATTTATCTTCCAATTCCCCCAGGCCCGCAAACCTCCCGCCAATAAACAGGTCCCTCAATTTGCTGATGCCCGCCCTTTGCCATCCCCTGAATCCCCCATCCGTGTTCCCCGGGATGAACCGATGGTTGCCACCCAGTGGAGCCTCCATCGAGCCCCCTGTTTCCCCCTGATGCCGTCTCCACTGTCCCCAGATTCTTAGGGTCGCCGCCACCACCGGGCTCGTGGTAACCCTCTTGGGGGAGAGCGGCAATGGTGCTGTTACCATGGCACCCAGGCTTGTACCTCTACATGACGCCATAGCGGGTGCAGGATTGACGCCGGCCCCCGGCGATTCTCCGACCCCCTGTCTTAGCTATCTCGCCAATTGATCAATGAGCTTTCCCCCTCAGAATGGAAAGCAAATAGATATGTAAGAGATTTAAGCTAGGGGAAGGGGACAGGAAGTGCTAGGGAGAATGTCCGTTATAGGATGGAGGCCAGGGGACTTAATAGCAAAAGATTTCATAATTGAAACGATGATGATAATGGGTATAGTTTTTTTTTTTTTAAATTTAGATTACCCAATTATTTTTTCCAATTAAGGGGCAATTTAGCGTGGCCAATCCACCTACTCTGCACATCTTTGGCTTGTGGGGGCGAAACCCACGCAGACACGGGGAGAATGTACAAACTCCACACAGACAGTGACCCAGAGCCGGGATCGAACCTGGGACCTCAGCGCCGTGAGGCGGTTGTGCTAACCACTAGGCCACCGTGCTGCCCTGATAATGGGTATAGTTAACAAAAAAACAAAGATTGTGACCAAATGAGGCGCCATTGACGACAGAAGAAACATCTGAACACGACATGTCTAGTCCTAAGATCATGTCCCCTGCCTTCATCTTGCTCTATGTGTTCATAGAATCATAGAATTTACAGCGCAGAAGGAGGCCATTCAGCCCATCGAATCTGCACCGGCCCTTACAACGAGCACCCTACTGAAGCCCACGTATCCACCCCATCTCCTTAGCCCAATAAACCCCACTTAACATTTTCTGGACACTAAGGGCAATTTAGCACGGCCAATCCACCTAACCCGGACATCTTTGGACTGTGGGAGGAAACCGGAACACCCGGAGGAAACCCACGCAGACACGGGGAGAACATGCAGACTCCGTACAGACAGTGACCCAAGCCGGGAATCGAACCTGGGACCCTGGAGCTGTGAAGCAACGGTGCTAACCACTGTGCTTTTGACAAAGAGTCATCGGACTCGAAACGTTCGCTCTTTTCTCTCCCTACAGATTTTCCAGCATTTTCTCTTTGGTTTCAGATTCCGGCATCCGCAGTAATTTGCTTTTAACCACTGTGCGACGGCGCTGCATTAGGGCGGGCCTCTGAATTGTCCCTCCCTCTCCCCCTCCCCCTCCCCCCTCTCTTTTCCTGCGGTGTCCCTTTAAACAGGTCAGAGAGAGGGGGGCACGTGACCGGGCGACCGCACCTGGCTGGAGCCTGTGAGTCAGCGCGCGCCGTCTCGCCGGGTGACGTAGGCGTTTCGTGCGTGGGCGGTGTTGACGTCGACGCTTTCTGTGCGGCGGTGACGTCGTCAGCAGCCGGGGCTGCCCGCGGGGAGAGAGAGAGAGAGAGAGCCGCCGAGGAGGAGACAGCCCGCCAGCCAGTCAGACACAGCGCCGGGGCCCCGGTCATTGCACAAGAGACTTGCCGGTGGAAGAGGGGATACCGCCGATCACCGAGAGTGGGAGAAGCGCCTGTGTGTGTGTGAGGAGAGGCCCGAGTGTTGACAGGTCCCCGGACAAGCCCCCCCCGCGCCCCGCTCGGCCTGTCAGCGATCCCGGCCGCCGGGACCCTCACTGATTGATGAGTGACAGGTTCTGCAGACGGACAGAGAGGGGGAATTAAATCGGGAGCGGCCCCGGGAGCCGGGATCTGTCGGCACCTCCCCTCCCCCACGTCTCCATTTGAAGCTTCTGTGGAAGAGACTCGCCGCCGCGGTTCTCAGCAGCCCCGGGCTGACCCCCCGGGGTAAGGGCTCGGCCGGCATCCAGCCGCTCCCCGCATTGGTGCTGCAGAGGAGCAGAGCGGAGCGGAAAATCGTCGTCTAGTGTGAGGAGAGTTCAGCGGTGGCTCTTGTTCCTTTCCCTTCCCCTCTCACACTCATTCTCTTCCCCCCCCCCCCAAGTCAGCAACCAACCCCCCCCCCCCCAAGTCAGCAACCAACCCCCCCCCCCCAAAGTCAGCAAGCAACCCCCCCCAAAGTCAGCAAGCAACCCCCCCAAAGTCAGCAAGCAACCCCCCCCCAAAGTCAGCAAGCAACCCCCCCCCCCAAAGTCAGCAAGCAACCCCCCCCAAAGTCAGCAAGCAACCCCCCCCCCAAAGTCAGCAAGCAACCCCCCCAAAGTCAGCAAGCAACCCCCCCCAAAGTCAGCAAGCAACCCCCCCCAAAAGTCAGCAATCCCCCCCAAAAGTCAGCAATCCCCCCAAAGTCAGCAAGCAACCCCCCCTCAAAGTCAGCAACCCCCCCCCAAGTCAGTCAGCAACCCCCCCAAGTCAGCAAGCAACCCCCCCAAAAGTCAGCAATCCCCCCCCAAAAGTCAGCAATCCCCCCAAAGTCAGCAAGCAACCCCCCCTCAAAGTCAGCAACCCCCCCAAGTCAGCAAGCAACCCCCCCCCAAAGTCAGCAAGCAACCCCCCCCCCAATTCAGCAAGCAACCCCCCCCCAAAGTCAGCAAGCAACCCCCCCCCCCCCAAAGTCAGCAAGCAACCCCCTCCAATGACAACCTCCCCCCTCCAATGACAACCTCCCCCCTCCAATGACAACCTCCCCCTAAGGCCCCATCAGCCGTGAGGAGGAAATTTGAATTGAAACCGGACAGGAAGGCGCCCCCGGTTCGCCCTGGGGCTTGGCACATCCCACGTGAAAACGGTGGTTTGGATCCAAAGTGCTCTCTCTCTGGTTGGAAAGGTGTACTTCCTCCCCATCTGGCCAATGATCAAATCAGTGCTGAGAAATTTCAAATAAGGAGAGGCTGGCTCGACACCTGCTGAGCAGACAAGTGTGCGCGTCTGTGTGGTCTTCGTACTCGCCTGAATATTGGCAGTGGAATGGGACTGCACAACTCGGCGCTGTGTACATGGCATTAATTCGGTAAAGAAGTACAAATGTGGAAGCAATCAAAACTCGCCTTTTGCCTTGAGTAGCTTTGGTGACACAGATCCTTGTTGGCAGCATTCTACTCTTTGTCAATGCTATGTGACCAGAATGTGTTGAAATGCGTGAGAAAGACCATTCTGTGCTGATTTTCTTTTTAGTAATTTAATCTAAAAATTGTGCTTGGAAAAAAAAAATCATCTGGCAGTTTTCCCAGCAACGATGGCAAGTGTACAAGGAGCTTTGAGAGTGGTGGATGCAGGAAGCTTGGGTGAAGTAATGGTGAAAAAAGAGCCAATATGTGATGGAATGGGAGAAAGAAGCAATGCAGCAAAGGATTTTGGTAGAATTACAAATATATTCAAAACCCCAGGAGTAAAACAGGAACGTGGGCATGGACTTGGACAGGAGGAGACAGTACACACAGACATGAGTGTATCCAAAGCTTGCCTGTTGTCAGGAGTTCGCCCATTGGATCTTAACCCTGCCCTCAAACACACATTGGCACAGTTTCACTTGAGCAGTCAGAGCTCGCTGGGTGGGCCGGCAGCATTCTCAGCCCGTTGTACCCAAGAATGTATGTCACCAGGAGGACTTGTACCCATGGCATCACCCCCTGTGCTCCCAGGACCACTGTTTATCCCCTCAGACAGTTCAACTGATCTCTCTCATACTTTACTGGAGGGAGAGACCATCTCATGCTTCATGGTTGGTGGGGAGAAGAGGCTGTGTTTGCCACAGGTCCTAAATTCAGTGCTTCGTGATTTTTCTCTTCAACAGATCAATACTGTCTGTGATGAACTGTATATTTACTGCTCAAGATGTACAGCAGAACAGCTACAAATTCTCAAGGTCCTGGGCATCTTGCCTTTCAATGCTCCCTCTTGTGGACTTATAACCCAGACTGATGCTCAGAGGTTATGTAATGCCCTGGTTCATCCAGGCATCCTGCCTCCAGATGTCAACAAACTCCCTGGCAAAGCATACCTTTCCCAGTTGCAGAGCACTGGTTCCAGCTTTGAGGTGGAGCATTGGTGTCTTGGGAAATGCCAAGGTCTGTTCGTGCCGCAGTTCTACAATCATCCTGATGCTGCCTGTATTCAGTGCCTGGACTGCCACATGATGTTTTCTCCCCAGAAGTTTGTGCTGCACTCGCACAGGTCTCCAGACAAGAGAACCTGCCACTGGGGCTTTGATTCCGCCAAATGGCGCTGCTATATGCACCTGAGCCGTAAATATGCTGAAACATCTGATGAAAAGTTCTTGCAGCAATATCTGGAAGAAATGAAAGAGAGGTTCAACATCAATAACCAGCGAAAACGAATGCATGCAAAGGTAAGTTCCAAAATTGATTTGAAGGCTAACTTTGTCAATGATAGAAGTTACAATGAGCAAATATTTTCTGGTCAATGTTTAACTCTCGACCAAATCACTGAACAGGTGATCTGACACTAATCTCCTCACTGTTTGTGGTAGTTTCCTCCGTTTTAAAATGAAATACCACATTGGCTGTCAAGTGCTTTGGGATGGCTTGACCCTGTGAAGTGAGGCTGTATCAATGTAAATTGTTTCCTTTTTCTTAAGATAACATAAATCTGCACTGTGTGAACTAAGTAGTTTGACACTTATATTCACCTCCGATCCAGTTCAAATTCAGCCCAGGTTGATGGAACAAAATGTGCTGCCTAAATGTGGCTGTAGGTGGAAAGAGCTTGGATACTCCTACACCAGTTCTGTGAGCTGAGCTTTGAAACAAAACTCGCCCTAATTTGTCACTGATTGACAATCTCATTCAGACCATCTGATTACTGGTTTGGAAACTGGGAGATAAAATGTCACACTGCAAGTGCCCATTGATGTTGGGGCTGAGGCATATTAGGGTGGTGCAGAGTGATAGAAAAACAAAATCCTACCAATGCTGGGGAATGGATTTTGGAGTAGATTTTAGCCCTGCGTTGGTGCTTGTATAAGATGCATGGTGCCACTTGGATGGTGAAACATTGATTGTATAATGTAATCTTGATCACTGGTGCCAGAATGAAGTGTGATTTTATTGTCTATTTTTCTCATTAAATCATAACGTATAAAGAAATTTACTGATGTGGACTGAGTTTCATCATCTTTTTGCCGACTATTTCTGCTGTTAAACTGTGTAGTTAACCATGTGGACAAGAAATGGTTGTTTAGTTATTGCCAACGTGTACAAGGAGCTTTGATTTAAGTAACCTGTTTAATGTCCTTGCTGTGTAAGAGGTATTTTGTTTTGGCTTGGCAAAATGTGAACTTCAGTAGTGATCCTGGTTTTGGTGAATTTTTCTTGGCCAAGTTTCCCAAAGATAGATTTGGCCAGAGATAATTGGAGGAATGGATTTGGCATTGAGAAATGGAGAGAATGTTTAGATTGTGATGGCTGGCTCCATAAATTTCTGAACTGGGCTGGCTCCATAAACGTCTGAACTGGGCTAACGTTGACAGCATTATAGGTGTTATGCTGCATTTGCCATGCTATGCTTGAACTCTGGTTAGAAAGGTGTACATCATCCCCATCTGGCCAATCACCCCCCCGGCGGGTCGGAGAATTGCTGGGGGGCGGCGTGAATCCTGCCCCCGAAGTCTCTGGCACCAGAGATTCGGCAGGGGTGGGAATCACGCTGCGTCTGTCAGCCCCCCCCCCCCCCCCCCCCCCCCCCCCGGCGATTCTCCGGCCCATGATGGGCCGAAGTCCCGCTGCTGTCATGCCGGTCCCGCCGGCGGGAATCAAAACACCTCCCTTACCGGCGGGACTGGCGGCGCGGGCGGGCTCCGGGGTCCTGGGAGGGGGCGCGGGGCGATCTGGCCCCAGAGGGTGCCCCACGGCGGCTTGGCCCGCGTTCGGGGCCCACCGATCGGCGGGCGGGCCTGTGCCATGGGGGCACTCTTTTCCTTCCGCGTTGGCCATAGCATTCACGATGGGGGACGCGGAAGTGACCCCCTCCCCAGCACATGCGCGGGGATGACGTCAGCAGCCGCTGGCGCTCCGGCGCATGCGCGAGCTTCCGCCGGCCAACCACTCCGGCACGGGCCTAGCCCCTCAAGGAAATCCGCACCTTTGGGGTGGTCGGATGCCGGAGTGGTTCACGCCACTCCATCCCGCCGGGACCCCCCGCCCCACCGGGTAGGGGAGAATCCCGGCCCTTGTTTTACATAGATTTCCATTTGCAAAGTGGAAAATTTTGTTTTTGTCTTGAGTGACCTTTGCCTTACAGGTCAGGCCTGTTCACTGAAGTCAAACTGTTGACTCAAGCCTTTATTTTTGGGATTTGTCCTGAGTTGGGTTATTTGATTCTGTTCAGACTTTGTATTCCACTGTAAGGACTTGAATGTGATTGTGACACTTTTCTTTCAGCATTGTCTATTTGTCAGGGCAAACCTATGACTACCAGCTGGTACAATCTAAAAGCAGTAATAGGGAGAGCCAATTTTTGCCAGGCTTTCCCAACTGCTGCTGTACCATGTGCTTTCAGTAAATGCACTGTTTCAGGTGCAGTGCAGTCCCTTTTGATCTGATGTCATTATATCAACATGATGGCACACGCAATGGTTTAGTGTGATGGTTTTTGGCTATGCATTTCTGCACAAGTGCTGCTATCATGCCGTGAGTACTTGGTACAAGGACAGTCACAACCAGTGTGTGGACTCTGAATACGAGGATTTATTTTTTAGCAGTTGTACTGAGAATGATATGCATGAGCCACTCTGCTGTGACCTGATTAACAATGTAAAAACAGCATAGGACCTATGCGCCTGACAGTACAGCTGCCAGTGGTGGGAAGGAGAGGAGGAAAGAAAAGGAGACATTTTTTTCTAAGAGTAGAGGATACACAATGGGATATAGAGGTGAAAGCTGCAGGTATAGAAAGGCAAAGATTATGCAAGGGATTGTAAACCGGAACAAGAGTTTTAAATTCCATGGAATGGATTTTCAATTTAGTGTTGTGGTGCAAAAATTGCAGTTGCTGCTCAGGTGCTTGTTGCAGAAACTGTGGCAAATTGAAAATGTCCCCCAATGCATTTGGAGATGGAGAGCCAATCCAGGTCAGTAAGGATAATCCTGGTAGGGGAGCAAGACTTGTGGGCAGTGGAAGTTTAGGCAAGTTGGGGCAACAAAGCATATAGGAAAGGCACAGCCATTGACCACAGCATTAAGTACATCACTTCTTTATTTTCCCTATAGTTACTATAAAATTAGCAATTTCACCGTTTTAAGAACTGCAAATTGGAAAAACTGGAAATTGTGGCAGGAGGAGGAAATGGGGGCATGGTTTAGTGTAAGGAGTGAGGTGTGGTGCCTATCGATAGTAAGAACACTTGGCATAAGGTTACAATTATGATTTTGACCACAGTTGTAGTCTGTGTGTCAGACATGACTCATTGGGTAGCACTGTTGTCTCCAAGTCAGAAGGTCATGGTTTTTAAGTTCCGCTCCAACGACTTGAGCACAAAAGTCAAATTTGATATTCCTTTTTTAAATTTAGAATACCCAATTGTAATTTTTTTTTCAATTAAGGGGCAATTTAACGTGGCCAATCCACCTACCCTGCACACCTTTGGGTTGTGGGGGTGAGACCCACACAGACACTGGAAGAATGTGCACAGAATGTGCACTGTCTCCACACAGACAGTGACCCGGGGCCGGGATGGAACCCTGGTCCCCAGCATTGTAGGCAGCAGTGCTAACCACTGCGCCATATGCTACCCCCAAATTTGATATTCCGGTGCAATTAGGAGGGAGTGCTGCACTGTTCGGGGGGGGGGGGGGGGGGGGGAGGGTAGGGATTGGCTTTTAAATGAGATATTAAACCAAAGCTCTGTCTGACATCTCCGCTGGATGTAAATGACCATATGACGTTATTTTGATAGATGCTTATCCCTCAAACAACATCCCAGAACAGATTGTGTGGCCATCATCACATTGCTGTTGTGGGAGCTTGCTGTGGGTAAACTGGCTGCTGCGTTTCCTAAATTACAGCAGTGACTACACTTGAAAAGTATAAGTAGTTGTAAAGTGCTCTGAGACATCTGATGGTCATGAAAGGTAGTAAGTTTTTACTTTCTTTAGATAATAGCCATTGGTAGATTTTATGAAAACACACACCTTTTTCTTGTTTGAGAAGTGCAGACTGAGTGAAATTATTAGAGCTGTTCAATTTTACACAGTGGGGTGGACAGGAATGGGTGATATTTAAACCAGTTTAATTAATTTTGGACTTTATTTTAAGCAATAATTCGCATTTGCAGAGCACGTTTCAAAACCTTAGGTCATCAAGAAGCATTTTAGTGGGTGCTTTTGTAGTTCTGGTTGAACCTACCGTAATTCTCTATGTTTGAAGGTATTCTAAATCTGTCAAAAGTTCTTGTGGTTGACAGTACAAAAGAACAGGAAGCACAAGTGTCAATAAGTAATCTCTGTGGGCCTGATGTGTATCCAGTGGTTAGGGCTGTGACAACCACAGTTTTTATTTCTTTTACGTGGAACTGTGTGAGTCATTACTGTCCTTTCCCACTCCTACCTGAAATCTGTCCTCTCCACCCCACCCATACAGGCTCTGCTGACATCACTGGCATTTCCAGCTCATAAAAGGGGATTGTTTAAACTGTTTCCCTTCCCCTCCCCATCCCATGGTACTTTGAAATGAAAAAAATAAATGAAAATCGCTTATTGTCACAAGTAGGCTTCAATGAAGTTACTGTGAAAAGCCCCTAGTCGCCACATTCCGGCGCCTGTTCGGGGAGGCTGGTACAGGAATTGAACCGTGCTGCTGGCCTGCCTTGGTCTGCTTTCAAATAAAGCGATTTAGCCCTGTGCTAAACCAGCCCCAGTATGCCTGGAGTAGGTAATTAACTTGTAGATAATTGAAAGATTGGCAGTCATGTGAGAGATGAGCAATAGTTCATGCTTTTGTTACAACTACCTTCCCATGCATTTGCTTTAAATTAGAATTAGTTAAATAATCTGCAGTTAAACAATTAAAATCCAGTTTTATTTGTTTGACTTGGACATGTAATAGTTTTTAAAAATACAAATTTTTCCAATATGGTTTATTTATACTGCCGCAACATTTTAACTGAAAAATGTCCAGCTTTTACTACTGTGCCATGACTTTAAATTATTGTGTGGCCACTTTTTCAGAAGGAAAAGTGTAATTACTTAGTACCTTTTTGATGCCTGGCGACACCACACCATTGAGCTAGTGCTTAACCCCTGGAGTGTTCCGAAGAACCCATATTCGATTCCGAATGCAAACTCTCTTTCTCTTTCCACAGTTACTGCCAGACCTGAGTTTTTCTAGCACTACTTGTTTTTATTTCAGTTTGCCAGCATTCGCAGTGCTTTGTTTAAGATTTAACTCCATCTCCCTTAGCCCAGTTAGTAAGTTGCTAAATGTTAACGAATATACTGGAGATGGACATTTTAATCATGTAAAAATAAATAATTGTGGAGAAATTCTAAAGTTAGTATCATCCTGAGGTTCAAGCTTACAACAACTTGGATCTCAATGTTCTATACTTTTATATCATCTCTCTGGAATAGGAAGAAACCATTTAGCCTCTTGAGCCTGACCTTCTAGTCAGTGTGATCATGGTTAACCTGTGACTAATGCCATATACGTGCCTTTGCCCTTGTCCTGTAATACCTCTTGGCTAACAAGAATCTATAGATCTCAGATTTGAAATTAACAATTGATTGGCCATCATTTGTTCTTTGTGGACTTCTGTCACCCTTTGTGTGTGGAGGTGTTTCCTTATCATTGAATGCTGGTTTGGCCTTATTGTAAAGCTATAAGAAATCACCACGTTGGACATGCATTCAGTTCATTTTCACCAAATGTTTAACTGTCGTCTTGTTACTTTTTCAAGTGTTAATTTTTATAAAACCGTTTTGGATGTTAGACTTCCAGACACAAGGATTTCATCCCCATTTTTCAAATTCCTCTCCGTTCTCTTTCAAGATGCTGTCTCGTATTCACATTCCACAGACAGTCTTTGATACGCACTACTTTCCAAAATGGTCATTCTTCATACTTGTATTGAAACAGCAAGTTATTAGCAGAAATTTGACTCTGCTGAACATTATACCTGAACCTAACCCACCCTCATCCGTGATTCCTCTGGTTCCCTATGACATTTTAACAATTTCCAGTTTCCTGGCCCTAACACCGCCTTTTCAGATGGATGTTCAATCCTGCACACCTCTGCACCTCCACCCCTCACTAGGACAGTCTGAGGGCTCTCCCCATCTTCCTTGAAAAGAGGTCTGAACCCTTCCCATCTACCGCCAGCTGTTGGCTGGATCTGGAAAAAATAATTAATTTTGCTTCCAATTTCCCCCCCTTTCTCACCTTCACATCATCCAACTCTGACACTTCTCCCTTTCTGGTGAGAGATTGTCTACCAATATTCATTACCTGTCCGCCGACTCGCATGGCAACTCAACTACTCTTCCTCACACCCTCTTTCCTGTAAGGACTCCATTCCATTCTCCCAGTTTCTTTGCCTCCAACAGATCTGTTCTGATGATGCTACTTTCCAAAATGGCATTTCTGACATTTCCTTTTTTTCTGAGCTGAGGTTTGTTCCGCTCTGCCCCCCACCCATTCCCCTCCCTCCCAAAACTATGATCGGGTTCCACATATCCTCACTTTTCACTCCGCCAGCCTCTGTATTCAAAGGATCGTTCTCTGCCAACTCCAGAATGATGCTACTACTAAACACATCACTTTCTTATCTCTCCTGTCAACATTCCATAGGAACCGTTCCCTCTGTGATCCCTGGTCCATTCCTCCATTGCACCCAACACCTCATCCCCTTCTCACGGCACCTGCCCATATAATCTCAGTAAGTGTAGCACATGTCCCATTACCAACATCCAAGGCCTTATACACCTGCCGGTGAAGAAGCGGGGTGGCATGGTGGCACAATGGTTAGCACTGCTGCCTCAAAGCTCCAGGGACCCGGGTTCAATTCTGGCTTCGGGTGAGTGTGTGGAGTTTGCACTTTCTCCCTGTGTCTGGTTTCCTCCGGGTGCTCCGGTTTCCTCCCACAGCCCAAAGATGTGCAGGTTAGGTGGATTGGCCAAGCAAAATTGCCTCATAGTGTCCAAAAGATAAGATTGGGTTATGGGGATAGGGTAGAGGTGTGGGCTTAGCACAGTGGGCTAAACAGCTGGCTTGTAATGCAGAACAAGGCAGCGGCGTGGGTTCAATTTCCGTACCGGCCTCCCTGAACAGAGGCCGGAATGTGGCGACTAGGGGCTTTTCACAGCAACTTCATTGAAGCCTACTTGTGTTAATAAGCGATTATTATTAAGTGGGGTGCTCTTTCTAAGGGCTGGTGTAGACTCAATGGGCCGAATGGCCTCCTTCAACACTGTAAATTCCAGGACAAATGATTCACTATTCTATTTAGTCTACTGCATTTGGTGCTCACGGTGCAGCCTTCCCTACAGTAGGGAGACTAAATTAAGACTGGCTCACTACTTTCATAGAATCCCGACAGGACAGAAAAAGGCCATTTGGCCCATCCAGTCTGCACTGACCCTCCGAAAGGCCACTCTACCTTGGCCCACTCCTCACCTAACCTCAACCTATTTGGACTGGGTGGAAACTGGAGCACCCGGAGGAAAGCCACACAGACACAGGGAGAACGTGCAAACTCCACACGTTAACCCAAGGCCGGAACCAAACCCAGGTCCCTGACGCTGTGAGGCAGCAGTGCTAACCACTGTGCTGCTATGCTGCTCTAAACTGGCGGAATACCATTGCTCAGTCCACAACCACAGATGCTGCTGACTACAACCTGCTGAGCTTTTCCAGCATTTTCTGTTTCTATACATGAGTCTACTTTTTCCTAAAAGGATATATGCATGTATGTACTTTCCAGCAAAGATTACTGGAAGTTAATCACCTGGGAAACTGAGGATCGTTGTAGCAACTCTTGCTGAGACATGCAAAATCACTACAAAGCAAGGATCAAAACCAGAACCAATCTTACCCATATGTGCAGCGCTAGCCGAGCAGTTAAGAGTGCTGAAGGCTTAGGTCATCATCTTTAAAGTCGAAAACAAATTGTTTGTCTAAGCTAGAGAGTTTCAAATTTCTGTCTTTTGTTTCAGTGAAAGTGGTATGCAGCTGCCATGGATGCATTTTATAAAGCAATCGTACATTTGTGTTTGAAATGGAATTTCAATTGGGAGCAACAAAGAAAGTTTTATTAAAGACATGAGTTTTAAGGAGAGTCTTAAAGAGCAGAGGGATATGGAAAGGTTCCAGAGAATGGGGCCCAGGTGGCTGAAGGAAGAGCCATCAGTGGTTTGTGGGGTGGGGAATGAAATGGTGGAATGCCCAAGAGGGCCAAAGAATTTGACGGCTTGGGTAGAATGATGGATAATGTTTTAAGTGTTAATCATTGGCCCTACTGTACTGCACAAGAAGTAGTTTGTGTTTATGCTAACAAGTATGAATACATAAATAATTTTGCCTCTGTACTGGTTAAATCGGGTGCTTATCACCGATCACAGTACTTTTGTTTCAGGGCTGTTGATCATTTTTTCCACTACTGTCGTCACCAGTACTTTCCAGTCAGTGTTCTGTCAGGTAAAGGGCAGTTTTCCGTGAAGGAGTTAAATTTTTCCGATAAAAGCAAAATTTATTATTTTCTGTGTGAAAATGAGGTGAGATGTTTAGTAGTAATGGAAGTATTATACCTAACTTTTATTGAAAGGGATTGTTACAAGAATTTCAAAGCGCAAAAGTCTTGCAGTTTTACAAATGTTAAGTGGTGGGAAACCTACTGTAACTTTGGTAACAGTTTTAGGATCACTAAAATGTCAGTGTTTATTTAAAAGTATTTTCTTTTTTAATAAACATTTTATTGAGGTATTTTTTGGTATAACAACAACACAATAAACAGTGTACATGAAACTATAAACATAGTGCAAAAGCCGTCTCCCTCCCTTCCAGGTCCCACCTTTATTAACCCCCTACTCTAAGCTAAACTAACTATTCTACTCCCCTCTGCTGATGATTAATTTTCCGCGAAGAAGTCGACGAACGGTTGCCACCTCCGGGCGAACCCTAACAGTGACCCTCTCAAGGCGAACTTGATTTTCTCCGAACAGAGAAAGCTAACCATGTCCGATAGCCAGGTCTCCGACTTCGGGGGCTTTGAGTCCCTCCAAGCTAATAGTATCCGTCTCCGGGCTACCAGGGAAGCAAAGGCCAGAACGCCCGTCTCTTTCTCCTCCTGGATTCCCGGGTCTTCCGACACCCCAAAAATCGCCACCTCTGAACTCAGCGCCATCCTTGTTTTTAACACCGTGACATGACATCTGCAAACCCCTGCCAAAATCCCCTAAGCTTCGGACATGCCCAGAGCGTGTGGACATGGTTCGCTGGACCTCCTGCACATCTTGCACACCTGTCATCCACTCCAAAGAATCTGCTCATCTGGGCCACTGTCATGTGAGCCCGGTGAACGACCTTAAATTGTATCAGGTTGTACCTGGCACATGTTGCGGACGCGTTGACTCTACTCAACGTGTCCGCCCATAGACCATCCTCTATCTCTCCTCCCAGCTCCTCCTCCCACTTGCACTTCAGCTCCTCGGTCTGAGTCTCCTCTGACCCCATAAGTTCCTTGTAAATGTCCGAGATGCCCCCTTCTTCTACCCACCCTCTGGAAACTACTGTGTCCTGAATCCCCCTTAGCGGTATGAGCGGGAAGGTTGACACCTGTTTATGTAGGAAGTCCCGCACCTGCAGATACCTGAATTTGTTTCCTCTAGCCAACCCAAACTTCTCCTCCAGCGCCCTCATACTCTGAAAGCTCCCCTCTAGAAACATATCCCCCATCCTCTCAATTCCTGCTCTCCGCCATATCTGGAACCCCCCATCCATATTTCCCGGGGCAAACCGGTGATTATTACAGATTGGGGACCAGACCAATGTTCCCCCTCCTCCATTGCCCCCAGACTCTCAGGGCTGCCACCTCCAGAGGGCTGGTGGAGTACCGTGCCGGCGGGAACAGCCCCCCCCCCCCCCCCCCCCCCCCCCCCCCCCACCACCACCCATTATTGATCATGGCTATATTCGCCGCCCAGTAATAGTTACTAAAATTTGGCAGCGCCAGCCCGCCCTCTCCCTGACTCTGCTCAAGCATTACCTTCCTTACCCTTATGGGGTCTTGCCCGCCCAAACAAAGCCAGAGATCACTTTGTTGACCCGTTTTAAAAAGAATAAAGATCGGGAGACATTGAAACACGAACAGAAATCTCGAGAGGATCGTCATCCTCACCGTCTGCACCCTCCCAGCTAATGACAATGGGAGCGTGTCCCATCTCCAAAAATCATCCTTCATTTGGTCTACTAGCCGGGCCAGATTTAATTTATGCAGCCGGTCCCATTTCCGTGCCACGTGAATGCCTAGGAACCTAAAGCTCCCGCCTACTAACCTAAATGCCAGCTCCCCCAATCGCCTCTCCTGTCCTCTCGCCTGGACCGCAAACATCTCACTTTTCACCATATTTAGCTTGGACCCCGAAAACCTGCCAAATTCCCCTAGAATCCTCATGATTTCTTCCATCCCCTCTCATGGGTCCGATACATACAGAAGCAGGTTGTCTGCATAGAGTGAGACTCTGGGCTTCACCACCCCCAGGACCAGCCCCTTGAGGCTCTCAGAACAATTGCCAACGGCTCTATAGCTAGCGCGAACAACAGTGGGGAGAGGGGTATCCCTGTCTCGTCCCCTGGTGCAGTCTAAAATAGGCCGATGTTGTCCTATTCGTCCATACACTTGCCACAGGAGCCTTATACAGTGACCTGACCCAGTCAATAAAGCCCCACCCAAATCCGAACCGTCCCGGTACCTCCCATAGATAATCCCATTCTACCGGATCAAAAGCCTTTTCTGCATCCATTGTGATCACTACCTCCACCTCCCTACCTTCCGGGGGCATCATGATCACATTTAACAACCTTCTTACATTTGCCACCAACTGCCCTTAACAAACCTTGTCTGGTTCTCCCCAATAACGTCTGGAACACCATCCTCAATCCTGGAGGACATAATTTTGGTCAGCTGTTTGGCGTCCACATTCAACAGGGATATTGGCCTGTAGGACCCACACAGCTCCAGGTTGTTATTATCCCGCTTCAGAATCAGCGAAATTGTGGCCTGTGACATCACGGGGGCAGCACCCCTCTTTCCCTTGCCTCATTGAACATCTTCATCAACACCAGCCCCAATATCCCAGAGAACTTCTTATAAAACTCCACAGGGTACTCGTCCGGCCCCGGGGCTTTACCCGCCTGCATGGCCTTCAGACCCTCCACTATCTCTTCCAACCAGATCGGGGCCCACAGCCCTTCTACCAGCTCCCCGTCCACCTTTGGGAAATTCAGCCCCCCCCCCCCCTCCCCGGGCAAAAGAAGTGCCGTATCCCCTCCGACCCCGGAAGGGGTTCCGACCTATACAGCCTACTGCAGAAATCCCTAAACCTTATTCACGCCTGCTGAATCTCCAACCAGGTTCCCATCTCCGTCATTTACTTTCCCTGGCTCCTCCCTCTTTCTAAGCTGCTGTGCAAGCATTCTGCTGGCCTTCTCTCCATACTCATAGATCGCCCCCCCTCGCCTTTCTCAGCTGCTCCACCGCCCTCCTTGTAGTTAAGCCAAACTCTGCCTGTAGCGTCCACCATTCTCTTAAAAGCCCTGCCTCTGGGGTCTCCGCATACCTCCTATTGATCTTTAGTATCTCCTTCACCAGTCGGTCCATCTCTGCCCTGTCCACCTTCTCCCTATGGGCCCGTATCTGCTCCCCTCTGACCACCGCCTTCAGTACTTCCCAGACCATCGCTGCTGACATTTCCCCCGTGTCATTGACCTGCAGGCAGCTCTGAATACATTTCCTCAGCCACTCGCACACCCCTTCGTCAGCCAGAAGTCCCACATCTAACCTCCAGTGTGGGTGCTGGTTACTGTCTTTACTAACCTTCAGGTCAACCCAGTGCGGAGCATGGTCTAAGATTATGATCGCCGAGTACCCTGTGTCCACCACCCCTGCCAGTAAGGCGCTGCTCAAAATGAAGAAATCGATCCGGGAGTACACTTTATGCACGTGTGAGTAGAAGGAGGACTCCTTCATCCTCGGCTTCCCACATCTCCATGTGCGAGTCCAGGTCCGGTATCTTCCCCAGCATCCTCTTTATAAACTCCACATCATCCCAATTTGGCGCATACACATTTACTAATACCACCTGCACCCCCTTCAGTTTCCCACTGACCATAATGTACTGACTTCCCACAGCCAAAACTATTCCTTTTTAAAATTTAGGGTGCCCAATTCATTTTTCCAATTAAGGGGCAATTTAGCGTGGCCAATCCACCTAGCTTGCACATTTTTGGGTTGTGGGGGCGAAACCCACACAAACACAAACTCCACACGGACAGTGACCCAGAGCCGGGATCGAACCTGGGACCTCGACGCCATGAGGCCGCAGTGCTAACCCACTGTGCCACCGCGCTGCCCAATCTGTAACTATTCTACCCGCCTCAAACACCATCCGCTTATTGATCAGGATCGTGACCCCTCTTGTCTTTGAACCCAATCCCGAGTGAAAGACCTGACTGACCCAGCCTTTCCTCAATCTAATCTGGTCAGTTACTCTGAGGTGCATCTCCTGCAACGTTACCACGTCCGCCTTCAGTCCCCTAAGATGCATGAACACAAGTGCCCTCTTGACCGGCCCATTTAACCCTCGAACATTCCAGGTGACCAGCCTAGTTGGGGGGGCTCATTGCCCATTTCTGGGGCCCACCTCCTGCCCAAGCTCCGCGCCTCCACCGGCCCGCCTCCATGCAGCCTCCGCTCCCAACCTCCTCCTCTGTCCCTTGGCCCAAGTTCCTCCCTCGTCAGCAGAACGTTCCACCCCCCCATAACAACACTCTGTGACCCAACACCTTTGATAAACCGAACATATGCACACCCCCACTGCGCTTCCGTGAGCTAGCCCACCCACCCAGCTAGCTTGGTGGCCCCCATCCCTGGCGCCGGTTAGTCTTCCACCTATTGTCCCGTCCGTCTCCTCCCCCCCCGTGCTCATACAAACATACTCGAACATCAGACAATCCCCACATAATTGTCCAACAGAAAAAACACCAAAACCTAAACAAGCACACCTCCATCCCTCAACAGCGCAAATGAAAACCTAACCCACTCAGCTCTGCCACTGGTCCCAAACCAATACAGAAGGCATTACAATCAGCTTCCACAAAATGAATAACGAGAAACTTTTTTTTAAAGAACAGAGAAACAAAAAGAAAAAAATAAATGAATGTTGCAGCAACATTCAAAAATTCTCAGTCCACCAGTCCTTTCCTTTTCACGAAGTCTAGCACGTCCTCGGGCGACTCAAAATAAAATGCTGTTCCTTGTACGTGACCCAGAGACGGGATGGATACAAAAGTCGAAACTTCACCTTTTTCTTGAAAAGGATCGACCTTATCTGGTTGAAGCCTGCTCTTCTCCTGGCCACCTCTACACTCGGGTCTTGGTAGACCCGCAGGATATTATTGTCCCACTTACAACTCTGTCTGCTTGGCCCGTTGTAGAATGCGCTCCTTATCTAAGTACCTGTGGAATCTCACCACCATTGTCCTCGGTGGGGGGGTCTCCCGTTCGCAGCTTCCTCGCGAGTGCTCTGTGAGCCCTGTCCACCTCCAAGGGTTGGGAGAATGCCCCATCCTCCAGCAGCTTCTCAAAACATTTCTGCAATGTATGCCCCAGTGTCCGCTCCTTTGGACCCCTCCGGGAGCCCAACGATTCTCAAGTTCTGCCGGCGGGACCTATTTTCTAGGTCCTCCACCTTCTCCAGGAGCTTCTTCCGCTGGTCTCTCCGCATCCGCACCTCCAACTCCACTGCAGTTTGATGTTCCTCCTGCTCAGCCAACGCCTTCTCCACCTTCTGGAACGCCCGATCTTGTGAGTCCAATCTAAGCTCCAGCCGCTCAATCGACTCTCTTATCGGGTCCAAGCACTCCAGTTTCTGCTTAGCAAAGCCTTCCTGAATAACTTGCATCAGCTGCTCCGTTGACCGCTGGGTCGACAAACCAGAGGTCCGGTCCTCCGCCATGCTGTCTTCCGCTGCAGCTTCAGCCCAAGCCTTCTCTGTCTTTCTGTTTCTGCCTTTACGAGCACTTCTAGTCCTTCTCTCCATGCACCGATGTGGGAATTCAGTACACAATTGCCTCTGTCTTCAGTTTTACAGTTCAAGTCCGGTAGAAAATGGGGGGAAAAAAGTCCAAAAGTCCGACCCGAGCGGGAGCCACCAAATGTGCGACTTACTCCTTCATAGCCGCCACCGGAAGTCCATTTAAAAGTATTTTTTGACCACATATTTGAACCAGTGCAACGATTAATTCATGGTGTTTTCCCCAAATTTGAAAGAGTTAATGATTTGCGGACAAGATGGGAGCCACAGGGGCAGCACGGTGGCGCAGTGGGTTAGCCCTGTTGCCTCACGGCGCCGAGGTCCCAGGTTCGATCCCGGCTCTGGGTCACTGTCTGTGTGGAGTTTGCACATTCTACCCGTGTTTGCGTGGGTTTCGCCCCCACAACCCAAAGATGTGCAGAGTAGGTGGATTGGCCATGCTAAATTGCCCCTTAATTGGAAAAAATTAATTGGGTACTCTAAATTAAAAAAAAAAGATGGGAGCCACAAATAACGGGAGGTAATTTTTGGCGTTGCTGTAGTTTATACAGTACAGATTCTAAACTGAGCCTCTGTTGGTGCCATTGCAAACGGCCCTGATTTCCCCGCCTTTCTCAGTCCGTAAACGGAAAGGTTTTTTTCCCTGATTGCCCCTTTTTATAAATGGTGGTGTATTTTCCCCAACCCTTAAATTTGGAGTGTTCCAATGCTCTATGAATAACTTGTACAACAAACTCGGGGTAAGATGAAATAAAAGTTGGTTTGTTTTTACACACGTGAGAAAGAGGTTTCCAACGTCCACTCCTTTTGCACTCACACAATAAATGGGGGATGAAGAAAAAGGAAGCTGGTTCAGGGCAAGACCACAATGATATACAATTCGGGTTTCCCATGTGTCCAGAGTCCGGAATGTGAGGTCTAATGGATGGTTTCTTCCGAGGGGAGGTGGCTGATTCTAGGGTAATCAGTCTTTCCAGGGCGAGACTTCCACGATGGGCGAAGGAAAGATGCTTGAGTTGTTACAGACGCATGAGTTCCAAGGTTCTAGTAGTTTTTGATGAGTGGTATTTTGCTGCCACTGGCTTGATGTTAGAAAGCACAGGCCTGGAGTTCTGTTCTCGTGGAGGTGAGAACAATAACAGCCCATAAGGTCCTAAGGCTGTATATTTAAAGGAGGTCAGTCGGACCAAGCCTCTGTCAGGTGATACTGGTTATTAAATGAGGCCCTCTTGTTGAAACCAATGTGTTAGTACAGTTAATGCTTAGACCATTTTCACCATTATTAGATATTAGGATGTGTGAAGGGTTGCCTTTGTTTAAAGTTAGCTTCAGCAGATTGACCGTCTGCTGGGCCTTTGTGTTGGCTGGGTTGGATTTATGTTGTGCAAGAGGTGTTGCATTTCAGATGTTTGAAGTCCTAACCTTTGTTAACTTCAAAACTCCTGGAATTTAGCATGCTACCAGCTGGAGACATCTTGTCAGATTAGCAATTGTCCATTTTGAAAAGTGCAAAAAAGGACTATGAAGTAGTCCAGCAGACGAATATATGTATAGTTTCCTTCACCTTTTTAAAAAATAAATTTTGAATACCCAATTCATTTTTTCCAATTAATAGTCCAGCAGACAAATATATGTATAGTTTCCTTCACCTCTTAAAAAAATTTTTTTTTTTTTAGAATACCCACTTCATTTTTTCCAATTAAGGGGCAATTTAGCGTGGCCAATTCACCTACCCTGCACATCTTTGGGTTGTGGGGGCGAAACCTACGCAAACACAGGGAGAAGGTGCAAACTCCACACGGACAGTGACCTAGAGCTGGGATTGAAGCTGGGACCTCGGTACCGTGAGGCAGGAGTTTCCTTCACCTCTTGACCGTGACACGAAGAATTGTAATTTAATCAGCCATATTATGTATGTTTTGTTATGACACCCTAAGCTAGGTTGCGGTCAATTCCACCACCCTTGACCCAGAGTCGTAACACAATTGAATTTACCAATTTTTCTTAGAAAAATAGCCAAAGTCTTTGGCCCTTGGCTGCCCAATAATTACAGTCACCACGTTTGTAAATTTCAACGCAGTTACTTTTTATTTCCAACAAGAGCTATAATGAAATATGCATCAAATACAACTGGTTAACGAGCACCTTATTCCTAATCCCCCCACTTTAAGTTGGGCGTGCACACACACACACACACACACAGACACACACCCCCAGACAAATGTAAGAAGGGAGGAGAGGAGTGAAAATAATAAGTAAAAGAAAAAAAGAGTCTTTGTTTCAGATGGTTGTCTTCACGCATGTCTTCCTTCAAAGCTTTCAGATCCAGGTCTCTCATTGTAGTCTTTAATGGTGTCACTGTAGATTCATTCATTCAGGTTCTCTGTAGGTTCGGGAATACATCAACTCACAGCCTTTCTGGAGAGAGAGAGAGAGAGAAAAGAGAGCGAGCAGGTCCTTCTTCCTGTGTGACCGGGTCTCAATTCTGCTTTCCCTTGGTCTCTGAAATCATCCCACTCAGGCAGGATCCAATCACCACCTGTTACCGGGCAGAATACGGTCTTTTGGCCAATCGAACGGAGTCCCACCCCATCTCTCTAGTTCCACAGAGTCTGCGTTTTGCTATCCAGAGTTAGTACGGCGGCACAGTAGTACAGTGGGTAGCACTGTTGCTTCACAGCACCAGAGTCCCAGGTTTGATTCCCGGCTTGGGCCACTGTCCATGCGGAGTCTGCATGTTCTCTGCGTGGGTTTCCTTCGGGTGCTCCGGTTTCCCCCCCCACAAGTCCCGAAAGACGTGCTGTTAGGTAATTTGCACATTCTGAATTCTCCCTTGGTGTATCCGAACAGGCGCCAGAATGTGACGACTGGGGGATTTTCACAGTAACTTCATTGCAATGTTAATGTAAGCTGACTTGTGACACTAAAGATTATTTAAAAAAATATTATTAGTAGCATCATATACATATCGCAACTTCTTGAATTCCTCCTTGTCTTTGCTGCTTGACTTAAAGATAGATGTGCTTTAAGATTCAAAAATGATAACGGCAATAAAAAAGATAGAGGGAATCAGCAGGAAGGGCTCTTACAGTTTGCAGTCAGTATTCTGAAACAATTATGCAGGATAGCTTGCAGTGTGCCAGCCAATTTGAATATGCAATGGTCAGGCTACTACTACCTCATTATAGGAAAGGCCATTAAAGTCACATATTATACAGCATATATTCACCTGGATGATGTTGGGAATGAAAAACTCTATTTATGAGGGAAAAAGTGCGAACACAGATGGGTTATTTCCATAGAGTGGAGAAATCTAAGAAAGATGTAATTGCATTTAAAAAAAAGATTATTAGCTTTGATGGAGTAATACAAGTCAAACAAAAATGTTTCATATGTGGAGTATGTTTGCCTATGGTTCTTTGAAAGTGGGCCATTTTAAGAAAGATACCATTCTTAATGGTGAATGTTTATCTGGTGAATGATTCCCCGCTCTCACCCACACCTTCAAAACTGTCCGGCCGTTCGCCTTTTGCCTCTTACGCATTCTCCTCAATTAATCTACCAGCAACAGCCAGGATTTTAGCAGCCTATTCTTTCTTGATTTTCACTATTATCTCTTGCTAGCGTGGTGACTTGTCCCCTGACTCATGTCAGCCAAACTGGCCTGCAATTCCATGTTTTTTCTCTCTTTCCTTGAATTGATATGTTACATTGGCTGCCTTCCAATCCACAGGGACAGTTCGGGAATTTCAGAAATTTTGGAAAATCACAACGAATGTAGTCATTATTTTTGCAGCCACCTCTTTTAGAACCTGAATAAGTCTGCCATCAGCTTCAAAGGTTTTGATGGCTTTTAGTCTGATTAAATTCTCCGGTACCTTTTTTTTGCTGATATTAATTACTTATTCTTCATTGTCATCAAACCCTTGGTTCCTCACTATTTCTCATGTTTTTGTGTCTTTTGCTATATGAAGGCAGACAAAATAATTAATGTCTCTGCCATTTCCTTGCTTCCTATCATGTTATTTCCTGTCTCAGCATCTCCTTTTCTAAAATGATGTTGATTAGTCAGACACCAGGAAAGTAAACAGTATGCATATGTGTCCTAGGCTGAATCAATTTCCTACTGTTGTGCTGTCTTTGCTGGCAAAAGTGGCAGGTTTGAAATGGGAATTAGTAAAATGTGCCATGTGAATAAAAATGCTGTCACTTCTGGGACTCGCCCTAGTATTAGCAATTTTGTTATGTGTCACTTTGGTCCAAAGTTACAAGTGCACCACTTCACATTTTTCAGGGATAAATTTCATCTGCCGTGTTAGCATTGCTGCTGCACGCCGCCGAGGACCCGGGTTCAATCCCGGCCCTGGGGCACTGTCCGTGTGGTGTTTGCACATTCTCCTTGTGTCTGTGTGCGCCTCAACCCCACAACCCAAAAAGATGTGTAGGGTAGTCAGGTCTGAGCATCTTTCATTTTCATTACCGCACCTCACATTCGCCCACTGCTTTTTTGTGGTGGGCGTCCAATTGAATTGATATTTGGCTAATATGGAGCAAGGACCATTAATTATCATAATTGAATTGGGCTTCCGCAGAGCTGGATTCAAAATTGACCATGGCTACATGGGTTTCCTGGAGGCTGAGCCCCAGCAGTGAAAGGGAGGCAGATGCTGCTGACTCCACAAGAAAGGTGCCTTTTTCAGCACTCTTTGTTGGCCAGGAGGAGCAGGAGTCGTTGTCGTTTTTGGCAGTCTCTTGGAGTCTAAGATGATTTGCTTCCGCACTAGAAATGAGTTCTCCGGTGACGGAGTCCAATGCGTCACCTACAGTCTCTGACACAGGTGGGGCAGACCGTGGTTAGAGGAGCGGGTAGGTGGGGTGCCCAGGTTGCCACATGCTCCTTTTGCTGTCGATCCTTGGCTTCAGCTTGTTCTTGGCAGTGAAGCTCTGTGTTCAGTTCCTTCCTGGATGTTTTTTCTCCACTTGGGGTGATGTTGGGCCTGGGGTTCCCAAGTGTCGGTGGAGATGTTGCACTTATTCAAGGATTGCTACTCTATTGGCTAACACAACCCAGCCTTTGGGTGCCAGCTCACCCGTCCTACCTCCCAATTGCCCCCAACTTGTAGTCAATCTCATTTTATGACCACTGTTTGTCTTTCACATATCTATATCTGGGCCTGTCAGACATTTTGCTGGGGAGCATTTCCAAGGGTCACTAGCTGTGACTTCTGGCACTGATGCTCCCTCCCACCAGCAGGCCAGATTGTTCGCTTAGCTGCCTGCTGCGTTGGAAACAAAAGCTAAAAAGTGTTAATGAGCTCCTGCCATTAAGTCTGTGTTGCTGGTCTTTTCAACCACACCAGCACCCGATATTGATGTGTGGCGTAGATACATTTGAACATGTGTTCATTTAATATCGACAGTTCCACCGCGCCACAGCAAAAAACCGCACCGACCTCCTCAGAAGACAAACACGGGACACCACTGACAGAGTACCCTTCGTCGTCCAGTACTTTCCTGGGGCGGAGAAACTACGACATCTTCTTCGCAGCCTCCAACACATCATCAGCGAGGATGGACATCTTGCCAAGGTCATCCCCACACCCCCACTACTGGCCTTCAAACAACCGCGCAACCTCAAACAAACCATTGTTTGCAGCAAATTACCCAGCCTTCAGAACAGCAACCACAACACCACAAAACCCTGCCAGGGTAATCTCTGCAAGACATGCCAGATCATCGACATGGACACCACCATTACACGTGGAAACACCACCCACCAGGTACGCGGCGCATACTCGTGCGACTCGACCAATGTAGTCTACCTCATACGCTGCAGGAAAGGATGTCCCGAAGCGTGGTACATTGGCGAGACCATGCAGACACTGCGACAACGAATAAACGGGCATCGTGCGACTATCAACAGGCAGGACTGTTCCCTTCCAGTTGGGGAACACTTCAGCAGTCAAGGACATTCAGCCTCTGATCTCCGGGTCAGCATTCTACAAGGAGGCCTTCAGGAGACGCGACAACGCAAAACTGCTGAGCAAAAACTTATAGCTAAGTTCCGCACGCATGAATGCGGACTCAACCGGGATCTGGGATTCATGTCGCATTACATTCGGCCCCCACCAACAAGCCTGGACTTGCAGAGGCCTACCGACTGAACTGGCTTGGGACAATTCACACCTCTTTAACCTGGAGTTACCTCTCTCTCTGCATCTTTGATGATTTGATTGCCTGCAGGTGCTCGCATTCCGGGGCATCTCTGACTGTGTCTATATAAACATTTCTGGAACAAGCCTTTCCATTCACCTGAAGAAGGAGCCGTGCTCCGAAAGCTCGTGTTTGAAACAAACCTGTTGGACTTTAACCTGGTGTTGTAAGACTTCTTACTGTGCTCACCCCAGTCCAACGCCGGCATCTCCACTTCATTTAATATGTGAGCATGCAGACGCCTTTTTGGAAGGCAGTTGGCATGTTTTTTTATTCTGAAACCACTATTTACATTTTAATAGCTGTCTTTCTTTTAATATTTCACAATAATTAGATAAATGATACCCAAAAAATGTGTAACACAACAGATCTTAACCCCCCCCCCTCCACCGGTTGTGATTCCTTGGGTAAGGGTGGCAGGGTGGTGCAGTGGTTAGCACTGCTGCCTCATGGCGTCAAGGTCCCAGGTTCAATCCCGGCCCCAGGTCACTGCCCGTGTGGAGTTTGAACATTCTCCCTGTATCTGCATGGGTCTCGCCCCACAACCCAAAAAGATGTGCAGGGTAGGTGAATTGGCTACGCTAAAATTGACCCTTCATTGGAAAAAAAATTGGGTACTCAAGTTTTCAAAATTTAAATTTCCTTGAGTTACTTTGCACAATTCTGGACAAATGCTTGAGGTCACAAGGAAAGTCGTCTATCCTACCCATGAAATGTCACGTCCATCACTGGGAGTCGGATAACTGGCAAACAGCAAGGCCTTTAACAAATCTAACCTATACAAGAATGGCCTTGTTGTATAATCTTTTCTTCAGAATTTAGGTGAGTTTGTATCAAGTGCTGAAAAGAAAAGAAGAAAATTGCTTATTGTCACATGTAGGCTTCAAATGAAGTTACTGTGAAAAGCCCCTAGTCGCCACATTCCGGCGCCTGTTCGGGGAGGCTGGAACAGTGCTGCTGGCCTGCCTCGGTCTGCTTTAAAAGCCAGCGATTTAGCCCTGTGCTAAACCAGCCCCACTGTGACGGCAAAGTTAAAACAATGTTAGAAATTGTGCTGCCTTAAACCAGGCTTCCAGAAGCACGGAGCTGCATAACCGTGAAAAAATTAAATAATAGAATGTCTGGAACTACTCAGCAAATCGGGCAGCATCTTTGGAGAGAAGCTAAAGCTAACATTTCAGGCTGGTGACCTATTCTGACAGAAAAATCAATTCTCTCCACTGATGCTGCCTGACATGCTGAGTAATTCCAGCATTTTCCATTTTAATTTAGAATTCCAGCATTCATGGTATTTTGAAATTGTGTTCATTGAAATGAAAAGAAATAACACTTTAATTTTTTAAATGTTTGTTCTTATTAACTGGAGCTTTTAATTTACCATCTCTGTAGCTTTTTAAAATTTCTACTTAAATCTGTACAATCTCCACTTCGATCTATAAAGGATCTTCGCGTAGAAAATTATTAGTTTTGTATGCTGTAATATTTATGTTATAGACCATTTTATTAGAAGTCTGTTGAAGCCTCAACCCTAAGGTTGGAAAATGGTCAGGTTAGTAGTAATGCTTGTAAATATATTGATATGCGTTTTTTCCAAGATTTTGAATCTATTCCCAGGTCCAGCTCATAATTCCCAATAGATAGTTAAATGTTGTAACTGCCAAGATGCATGAACCTAAAGAGGGGCTGATCAAAAATATTTACTCAATTGTACTTGATATCCAATTTTTAAAAAGTTTCGGAAACCGGAGTTGTTTTCCGGGAACTGTCTTAATTTAGCACAATTAATCACCCACTTCTGACCTGTTGATAATGGACAATTCTACTAATTGTTTAGATTTCAATTTTTTAATCTAGTAAAAGGCATTCGCAGAAGTGTAAACATACATTTATAATGTTGGTTAGCATGGGTAGTTTAGTGGATGAACAAAATCTGCTTCTTTCCTGGAGGTAGTAAATGCTGAGTTTAAATAGAGGAAGAGGTTAAGGGTGGGTAGGAATGTGGTGAACACAGGTGAGAGAGCAAGGTGAGATTGGAGATTGAAGTTACCGAGAATGAGAGTTGCTCAGCGCAGTTGGATATCTTGGTGAGAAACAAACAACTTTCTTGTTGATGTGATGTTTCAGTCAATGTGGTAGCTTGCAGTTTTGAATGCACAGGCATTCTAAATAGCACCTGGACTCTTGAGTTTATTGACTAATCATGCAATGTGTTACTGGGACGAGGAACAACGTTGTATCTTTTTAAAAGAACATTTCTGTTTTCACAAAGCATTTAGAAATTCACAATTAAAATGTGTTAAGACAGTAATCTTGCTATAGTTATCACATTCTGGATTTCTTATATCTGTTGAGTACTTCCTGAACCAGCATATACCTGCTTATAAAATTACATTGTGAATTATCCTGTAAAATTCACTATTGCAGCAGTTTCCCAGCACATTCTGCGCTGGTGATATACTCCCATTGTACAACAGCTGACCTTTATTATACACTGGGGATTACGTCACCCTCTCGCATTGCAGCAGCACAGTTGTTTGTGACCTACTGTAACCTTCTGTTACTTCTGCCTAGCCGTGGACATGGTGGGAGAAATTGAATCACAGCACAAAACAATGAATTTGTAACTTTGACAGCATTCTGCCTCTGGTAAATTACATCTCCAGCAGCCATTTCAGTAGCGTTTCCAAATTGTAATATGATTACAAATTAGTTTAATATTTACTCTTAATTTATTATGCAAGGAACATCTGAAAATACCATGTATTTTGAAATCGATGTGCACAAAATGCATTTTGCATTTTTTTGAAAACTGAAATATTCTGATTCAAAGACTAATCCTGTGGACTTACCTTTTATATCAAGCTATTTATAATTTGTAAATCTTGCTGTAAATAACAGCAGGAAGTATGACTTAGGATATGGTAAAATAGTGGTTGTTTTACTGGACTAATAATCGAGAAACTTGAATCAATGACCGGAGAATAGAATTCAAATCCTACATGGCAGCTGGGGAATTTATATATTTTTAGATTTAAAGTACCCGTTTCTTTTACGTTTCCAATTAAGGGGCAATTTAACATTGACAAGGCGGCATGGTTAGCACTGCGGCCTCATGGTGCTGAGGTCCCAGGTTCAATCCCGGCCCCGGGTCACTTACCACGTGGAGTTTGCACATTCTCCCCGTGTCTGCGTGGGTGTCACCGCCACAACCCAAAAGACGTGCAGGGTAGATGGAATGGCCATGCCCCTTCATTGGAAAAAAATGTTTGGGTACTCTAAATTTAAAAAAGAAGGAAATTTAACGTGACCAATCCATACCATCCTACGCTGCACATCTTTGGGTTGTGGGCGTGAGACCCACGCAGGCATGGGGAGAATGTGCCAACTCCACACGGACAGTGACCCAAGGCCAGGATCGAACCTGGATCCTCGGTACCATGAGGCAGCATTGCTAACCACTGCGCCACCGTACTGCCGCTGTAGCTGGGAAACTTAAATTCAGTTAATTAAATAAACCTGAATTAAAAACTGGCTAATAGTGACTATGAAACTACCAATTGTCGTAAAACCCCAGATGATTCACCAATAAGTTTCAGGGAAGGAAATCTGCTGTCATTACCTGGCCTGACTTGTATATGACTCTTGAACCACAGTAATCAGATTGACTCTTAACTGACTTCTGAAATAGCCCAGAAAGCTACTTGATTTTATCCAAGAAGGCAGTTCACCACTACCTTTTCAAGGGCCCTAAGGGCCCTAAGGGATGAACAATAAATGGTGCATTTACCAGCGACACCTAAAGCCTTCGGATAAATAAAAAAAAACTGGCTGTAAATTTATTTGGTTTATTTTGAGTCAAAGTTAGAGAAGTGTAGCAAACCATAAAATGTTCTGTTTTTAAATTCAATAAAAAAAACAGTCTTGGTTACATTTTTGAATGTTAATCCTTTCCTGAGTTAAGGAGGGAGCTTAAGTCTGGACATTGCGTGTTGAAGCACTGTTGTGAGTTATTGGAGAGTGATGGATTCATGAACCAATTCTTTTACATTTTAGCTCGGTAGAAAGAGGCATGTAAAGAAGGAAAATTCGACGGAAAATCATTCAGCTGGCTTGAAGTTTGTGGATCCTGAACAAACAAGGGCCAGTCTAATGACTACGGAGAGGAAAGGAAAGGTTAAAAAATCAAAATGTAAGGTGACTGGGAGAGAAAATTGGGGATGAGGCTGAGTGTTTGCAGATATTAATAAAGGAGGTCAGATTGTGTGAAAAGCATAGTGCACTTGAAAATCCTGCAAAGGAAGAACAAATCAATAGGACATATTTAAAATGCTTGTACCTAAGTGCACGCAGTATTCGGAATAAGGTCAGTGAGCTGACGTTACGAAGCGAGACATAGGTATGATTTGGTGGGGATTACTGAAACATGGTTGCAGGAGGACAGGGACTGGGAGTTGAATGTCCAAGGGTACTCCGTATTCCAAATGGATAACAGGATGGTGCAAGAGGTAGAATTGCTTTATTGGTTAAAGATGACATCAAGGCTAAATTATGTTGGCACTAAGGGCAAAATGTTGAATCAATCTGGGTGGAAATAAAAAACGAGAGGAAAAACTCCTTGGTACAAGTAATTTACAAACCCAGAAGCAATACTTCCAAAGTGGGGCATAGTATAAACCAAGAACGAACTCTGAAAACCATCCCAGTGGGGTAAGATCTAATCACCACCTGTTATCGGGCAGAGCACAGTCTTTTGGACAAGTTCATTGGTCACCAACCAAATCAATCAAACTGATTACAGGTGGTTATTAGATCTTACCCCACTGGGATGGTTTTCAGAGTTCCAAGGTTTCAGTTTGCCTCCTGCCAGCAGAAAGACAAGAACTTCTCCGTTTTCTCCAGAACAGCTGTGTGGGCTATGTTTCTGAACTGGCAGAGTCTGGATGAATCTATTTACAGGAGAGCCATTGCAGGCTGCACAAGCAAATCCACACTCTGCTGCCTCATCCTGAAAAGACTGATGTGAACCTACCAACTCTGTCTCCAGAAAGACACAGGCATGAATACAAACCACAAACTGAAAGCAAAGTTTTAACAGATGAAGGCGCCTCCCCAGAAAGTTGTGATACTATATTTTCTGAACTGCAGGGAACCTGAATGAACAAATTAATCTGCAGAGAAGATAGTTACAGGCTCTAAACCAATTGCTTTAATCTGAAAACTTCTGTGAAGAGAAGTGTGTTAAGAACCACCAACTGAAACAAAGACTCTTTCTTCTTCCTTTCACTTATGATTTTTACCCCTCTCCGCCCTCTGTCTTTGTGTGTGTTTGTGTGTGTGTGTGTATCTTTAGGGTCGGGGCATGTTAAAGTGGGGGTTAGGAATTAACTTTAGTTAACAAGTTGTATTTGCTGCATATTTCATTCTAGTCCTTGTTATAAATAACAGTAATCGTGTTTACTTTTACAAACCTGGTGACTATGATTATTGCGCAGCCAGGGGCTGGTTAATTCACTTGTGTTCTGACTCCGGGGCACGCGGGGCTGGCATTTACCGCACACTAGCCCAGGGTATTGTAATACTTGGATGACTGTCTGTGTGGTGTTTGCGCGTTCTCCCAGTGTCTGTGTGTGTTTCCTCCAGGTGCTCCGGTTTCCTCCCACAATCCAAAGATGTACAGGTCAGGTGCATTGGCCATGCTAAGTTCACCCTTAGTATCCAGAGATGTATGGTTTGGTTATTCGGATAGAGTGGGGGAGTGGGCTTGGGTAGAGTGCTCTTTAAGAGGATTGGTCAGACGCAATGGGCCGAATGGCTTCTCTGGAATGAAGAGCTTGTAATATGAGGAGCAGTTGTGGACTCTGAGTCTGTACTCATTGGAGTTTAGAAGGATGAGGGAGGATCTTATTGAAATTTGCGGGATACCGAGGGGCCTGGATAGAGTGGACGTGGAGAGGATGTTTAAACGAGTCGGAGAAACTAGAACCCGAGGTCACAACCTCAGACTGAAGGGACGATCCTTTAAAACTGAGATGAGGATGAATTTCTAAAGCCAGAGGGTGGTGAATCTGTGTATCTCTTTGTCGCAGAAGGCTGTGGAGACCAAATCATTGAGTGCCTTTAAGACCGAGATAGATAAGTTCTTGATTAATAAGGGGATCAGTGATTATGGAGAGAACACAGGAGAATGGGGATGAGAAACATATCAGCCATGGTTTAAAAAAAATAAATTTAGAGTACCCAATTCGTTTTTTTCAATTAAGGAGCAATTGAGTGTGACCAGTCCACCTACCATGCGCATGTTTGGGTTGTAGGGATGAAACCCACGCAAACACGGGGAGAATGTGCAAACTCCACACGGACAGTGACCCAGAGCTGGGACCTCGGCGCTGTGAGGCAGCAGTGCTAACCACAGCTCCACCGTGCTGCCCCATGGTGGAGCACTCGATGGGCCGAACTTGGGCTAATTCTGCTCCTATGTCTTGTGCCTTATGGTGTGCTGCACTAGGGATTCTGTGATTTTATGATAAGTTGGTTGGACGGCTGGTTTGTGTTGCGGTGCGACGGCAACAGTATGTGTTCAATTCCTATACCAACTGAGGTTATTCATGAAGGCCCCGACTTCTCAATCTTGCTCCTTGCCTGAGGTGTGGTGATCCTTGAGTTAAATCACCACCAGTCAGCTCTCTGTCAAAAAGGGAGAGCAGCCGATGGTTCTCTGGAACCGTGGTGACATTATTTCATCAGTAAGTTGAGTACTACAGCACTGCATATTATGAGAATCCAATTTTGATTCAGTCAGTTCTTGAACCTGTGTGTGTGTGTACAACATTTTAAATTTAGTTGTGGGTAACAACTAATGTCCCTTGAGTGATAACAATATTTCACTTGGGCAGTATTTTTAATATGCGTATGGTTATTGTGAAATTCTGTTGCTTTTTAAACTGGTGTGTTTTTTTAATAAATAACCTCAAGACCTCAATTTTGCAAGAGTAATTTGTGTTCATATGCCCAGTATAAATGCCACCAAAAACAAATTTGGTATTTACATCAAATATGTAAAGTATATCAATGCTAGTTGCTCTCCCACTCGCTCACCCACGTAGTCTGATCAACCCAGTCAATTACTGACACATTTACCTACCTACCCGCTGAGTCATCTTAGCACGTAATATCAAAATGCCTACAAAAATTTAACCTCTTATTTGTAAATTTGATTAAAATTTGGTTTTACTGGTAACGTCCACGTTGTTACTTTCTCATTGTTGGAGTATTCAGTTGGACATTGTCATGTGTTAAATAACTCTGAATACAACAGGGATGTTTCTTTCTTGAGGAAGGGGAAGTGCCCTATCAGGAAAGATGAAATTGCAAATATTTGAAATCTGTTTTCTTCCTTCCACTGCTAACAAAATAATCCAATTTAAACAGTTATTTGGTCGGGCAGCACGGTGGCACAGTGGCTAGTACTGCTGCCTCACGGCAGTGAGGTCCCAGGTTTGATCCCGGCTCTGGGTCACTGTCTGTGTCGAGTTTACACATTCTCCCCGTGTTTGCGTGGGTATCGCCCCCACAACCCAAAGGTGTGCATGGTAGGTGGATTGGACATGGTAAATTCCCCATTAATTGGGAAAAATGAATTGGGTACTATTTGACAATCATTTTTAGTTTTCATGTTGTACAGCTTTGGAGACTTCCTGTCACAGAGCCTTACGAGTTCCAGATAGATAGTCTCATGGTTTCTTTCAAGAATTCCTGTCTATCTGGTGTTTATTAATTTTTTTTAAATGGAGATCAGTTTTTCGCTCCATTCCCCAGGAAGAGATTGTGACAGTACAATGCAGGAAGGGCTGAACTTAAAAATAAACCGATGACCAGAATCTCACGTAACAGGATATTTTAATTGCTGCTAGTGTATTTGAGTCTGAAATTTACATAATTTGTTATGTCAGGAAAACAAAGGTAGTTTTAAGGTATTTAGAAATAAGGTAAAGTTTGTTTAATTTAAATGTTTCTGTGGCTCAAAAGGTAAAACCTATAGTTAGATTCATGCTGGATAAAGGTGTTTGTGTGCGTATAGGTGGTTGGTTCAGTTTCAGTTCTGTTTCCATTGTGTTTAGACAGTGCTACAGATTGACAAATAAATAAAAGGCATAAACGTGTGTGTTGCTTAGTAACTGAGACCTTGTAAAGTTGAGAAGTTTTGGTCAGCTAATTTGATTGCAGTTGAAGATAGGTAATGAGAAAGAAAGTGGCTCTCAGCCCTGCTAGAAACAGTTGGTTTATAAGCTAGAGAGGGAACATCTCTCTCGGCTTTGCTAGAAGAAAACTCATACCATGGAGTAATGGTTTAGAAAACAAGTGCAGAGATTTGAAGAGCAGCTGGCTGAGGAAACTAGAGAAATGAAGAGATGTTTTCAAAAAGTCTGAGGTTAAAGGTAATAAAACAGCCTGGTCAGTAAAGACATAGCTGAGAAGAACAGTCAAAAAGATCTCAAATGATTTTCAGGTTTGTGAGATTTTACTATAGCCTTTGGAATGCGAGTTGAAATAACTATGTAAATCTGTGACTGGATCTCCATTTGTGTAAAAGAAGTCGCAACAAAGAAATCCTAAAGGGTTTGGTGTCAAATCCTGGATTGGATTTGCTGTTAAAGGTGGAGCGGATGTTTTGTTTAAAAGTGTCATCTGAAAACCTGGTTTTGATTTTGGAATGTAAATCGCTAAGGAAAAGTATTATTATGAGAAGATTTTAAAGTCTGTTTTTGGGAGTGGAATTAGGAAACTCTCATAATCAGCTGAGGGGATTTTGAGGAGAAATCCACAGATACTAACTTGGGTTCAGAGTGAAGTGTGTGTATATGACCACAGTCATATTTGTGTTTAAAAGGGACTGTGTTAATGAGATCATTGTAGTTTAAGATGTACTTTGTAACCCACATTAATCTTCACATCTGCGTGTATTTAAGCTAAGGGGGGAGTAAAGAAATCATAATCCAATTTTTCCATGTTTAATCATTTTTTTCTTGTTAAAATTAATTAACTGTCCTGTGATTCTGTTCCACCATGTTTTCAAAAAAAGTAAACATTATTGTCTTTTGGGCCAGGGCTCCATTCTTGGATCTTCCCGTTCAGTTATAGTATCAACTAGGATCATAATTAATTGTTTGGAAAAAAGTTTTTGATCATTTTCAACCCAGACAGATTTGTGTTCAATGTTCTTTTTTGGTGGGCGACATAGTGGCGCAGTGATTAGCACTGCTGCCCCACAGCGCCGAGGACCCGGGTTCAATCCCGGCCCCGGGTCACTGTCCGTGTGGAGTTTGCACATTCTCCCCGTGGCTGCGTGAGTCCTCACCCCCATAACCCAAAGATGTGCAGGATAGGTGGTTTGGCCATGCTAAATTGCTTCTTAATTGGGAAAAAAAACGAATTGGGTATTCCAAACTCTTTTAAAAAAGTGTTCTTTTTTTGGAACGAGTACATAACTACCAACACACAAAATTGTAACTTTATACAGTATTGCTATTGGATGTTTATGATATAAGTGGTGAAAGTCATTTTGTAGTCTGGTTTTAAAGAAGACAAACGATTTGAAACTTCCCACTTTGGTCAGTATTTCAGAAAGCTTCAAAGTAAGTAGGCGTTTTAAAGAAAAGTGACTTGTCAGACCTTACAAAGCATCCTGTCGAGGATATTCAAAATGATGAATTTCCCTGCAATGAGGCAAGTTTTTGACAACTGACCACTGTGTATCCATAATTAGGTGGGTGAAATTAGGAGGGGAAATATTTTGGTTACTGGCTTCTGGTATTGTACAACCCTGTAGATGGCAGGTAGTAATCCACTATTTACATGGGGGTCCTCCCAAACTCTAGCATATATAATGCTTGTTAGTTAAAATTTAAATACATTAACTGGGGCTAAGTCCAGTTCGCCACTAACTTTTCAATGATATGCTTTATGAAATAAATTTAACCGCTGAGAGATAATAATAATAATTGCTTATTGTCACAAGTAGGCTTCAGTGAAGTTACTGTGAAAAGGCAGGTACAGGAATTGAACCCGCGCTGCTGGCCTTGTTCTGCATTACAAGCTAGCTGTTTAGCGCACTGTGCTAAACCAGTTCCCGCAGATAAATGCAGGACAGATGTTAAAACTAAAATTGGAGGTATTGCCGAAGTGTATGGGCCTGTGGCTCTTGCAATGGACTTGATTAGTGTTTTTCAAACTTTTTTTCCAGGGACCCATTTTTACCAACCCGGCCAAACTTCACGACCCACGCCGGCCGACCGTCGCGACCCACACTGGCCGACCTTCGCGGCCCACGCCGGCTGACCTGCTCGACCCACCATTTTCTCTTGCCTTGTTTGTTGCTGACAAAAATGGAGGAAATGGTTTTGAGTCTCTTTGGCCCCAATGGTTCCTTTGTCCCTTTCGTCCCTTTGGCCCCCTGAACTTGTAAAAAAAAAAGGCTACGAATGTAAAAAAAAAAATACAGCCGCACTGCGACTGCATGCCCGATCATCGGTGCGCATGCACAAAACTATGCGCATGCGTACCGATGATCGGGCACGCATGCGCAGTGCGGCCAAATTTAAAAAATATATATTCGTGGCCGTTTTGAAGGCTGCTTGCAGCCGGCATAGTTAAAAGCTGGCTCCTGTGGCTGTTGCGCGCAAATTTGCACGATTGGGTGCGCCACGACGGACGGCTCTGTGACCAACACGTGCGTCGCGGCCCCGAGTTTGACAATGCCTGGACTTGGTGATTAGAGTGTTACTTTGTAGCAGTTAATCTAAACATTTCTAACTTGGCAAATGCTGCACTGTTGAATACAAAGGCCAGAAAAGCACAGCTCTGGAAAAGACTGAGGGGGCATGATGAGGGGACATTTCTGTAAATTGATTGTAAACTGCTTTGCTCCGACACCACTCATGACTGGCATAGAATCATAGAATCATGGAATTTACAGTGCAGAAAGAGGTAATTTGGCCCATTGAGTCTGCACCGGCCCTTGGAAAGAGCACGCTACCCAAGCCCACACCTCCACTTTATCCCCGTAATCCAGTAACCCCTCCTAACCTTTTTGGACATGAAGGGCAATTTAGCATGGCCAATCCACCTAACCTGCACATCTTTGGACTGTGGGAGGAAACTAGAGCACCCGGAGGAAACCCACGCAGTCACGGTGAGAATGTGCCGACTCCGCGCAGACAGTGACCCAAGCCGGGAATCGAACCTGGGATCCTGGAGCTGTGAAGCATCTGTGCTAACCACTATGCTACCATGCTGCCCTCATGTTAGAACATAGAACATACAGTGCAGAAGGAGGCCACTCGGCCCATCGACTCTGCACCAACCCACTTAAGCCCTCACTTCCACCCTATCCCCACAACCCAATGACCCCTCCTAACCTTTTCGGTCACTAAGGGCAATTTATCATGGCCAATCCACCTAACCTGCACATCTTTGGACTGTGGGAGGAAACCGGAGGAAACCCGCGCAGACACGGGGAGAATATGCAGACTCCGCACAGACAGTGACCCAGATGTTGATGCAGGACAGCTATTTTGGAGGATGAGAAGTCTTCATTAAGATTACTGTACTGTTGTGGAAGATGAGAGGATGCCAAAGGAAGGAATAGAGTGACTAGCTTCTGTGTTAGAATAGGAAGGTGGCTGCAGATTATTTACTTAAATTTTTTTTTTTTAAATTTAGAGTACCCAATTCATTTTTCCAATTAAGGGGCAATTTAGCGTGGCCAAACCACCTAGCCTGCACATCTTTCGGGTTGTGGGGGCGAAACCCACGCAAACACGGGGAGAATGTGCAAACTCCATGCAGACAGTAACCCAGAGCCAGGATCAAACCTAGGACCTCGGCGCTGTGAGGCTGCAGGGCTAACCCACTGCGCCACTGTGCTGCCCGCAGATTATTCACTTAATCTGCTGCTTTAGTTTACGGTATTTGTTTAATTAAAATTTACTTAATTTAAATTAATTTATCACTAACACTTTTTAAAATATAAATTTAGAGTACCCAATACTTTTTTCCCAATTAAGGAGCAATTTGGCAATTCGCCAATCCAGCGATCTTTTTGGGTTGTGGGGGTGAGACCCACGCCGTAATGGGGAGAATGTGCAGACTCCATACGGACAGTGACCTGGGGCCAGGATCGAATCCGGGTCCTCGTTGCCGTGAGGCAACAATGTTAACTACTGCGCTATCGTGCTGTCCATCATTAATAATAATCTAATAATCTTTATCATTGTCACAAATATGCTTACATTAACGCTGCAATGAAGTTAGTGTGAAAATTCCCTTGTCGCCACACTCCGACGCTTGTTCGGTAAACTGAGGAACAACTCAAGTGTCCAATTCACCAAACAAGCACGTGTTTCGGGACTTGTGGGAGGAAACCGGAGCACCCGGAGGAAACCCAGCAGACACGGGGAGAACATGGAAACTCCGCACAGACAGTGGCCCAAGCGGAAATCGAACCTGGGACCCTGGTGCTGTGAAGCAACAATTCTAACCACTGTGCTACCGTGCTGCCCCATTAACATTTTTGAGCAATATATTCTCACTTTGCTGTTTTGTACTTCATCAGGTACTTTAAATATACTGCCTATTTGTTTTTCATATATAAACTGCTTACAGCTTCAGTCTATTGGCTATTATTAAAATGTTACAAAAAGCAAGTTTTTGGGAGTAATTTGAAACAATTTTATCACTTATAAAATGTAATTGATGTCACAGGACTGGTGCATATAAACAGACAAGTCGTTCGGGCATTATTATGTATTGCAAAGGTTGAGGTTGTAACTTTGCGGTTTAGGTTGATTTAGGGCGAGGCAGAGGTGGGGGAGATTAGTCACTGGGCATTAATTGGCTGCAGGAAGGTGACTTGGAATTTCTTTATCTGGATAATTGAGGACTGGGAATTTCCTGTGATCCTTGACCTTTAAGGGATTGAGTTGTTTCACCCACATATTTTCCAACTAAAGTAAAAGGGGTTTGATGAAGCTAAAGATCAGAGGATGATTTTCAATTTCATTCACTGGAAACATCATCAGCCGTTGTGCTGACATGACTCTTTTAATTGTTTGAATATAACAGTTGCTGTGTAATATGGGTTTTGATGTTAATCTGTTTGAGTGGTCCTTTTGGGTCAAACTGTTTCCTGTAGATGCAAAACTGAATATCTGAGACTTTAGGACAGGGGGTGGGGAGGAGGATTTTAAACTGCAACTCCACCCCCACCCCATTCGCCTGGTCCATGATGGGGAAGAGGGATTTCAAGAGGTCGGTGCACAAATCCAAAAAGAAGAACTGACTCAACCCACCCCCCAGCCACCAACGTCTGGTTTTAATGGAGACTGGGGATGTGGTGGGTGACTAACCTCTCCAGAGGTATGCCAGATGTTTAAATATTGAAGCTGTTTAGGACAGTTTTAAATGAAGTGGGACAGGATGGGTTTCTCTAGACTTCGAAACCTGGCAGCTGAAGAGAATTCTCTTAGTCTGCTTGAAAGGAATTGCTGGATCAAACAATTCATTGCCGTTACAGCATTACTTATGGACCAGGAGAAGCAGGAGCTTCCACTTGGTTACATAATGCTAACCTGCTTCCCTCCCTTCAATCAGATACCAATGATCCAAATCTCTTCCATATCACCTGCAGCTGCTCCTGGCCTATGGTCTCCTCAACAATCGCCCAACCCACCGACAATCTACTCACGATCTGTGATGATTTATCAGCAATCCGTGGACAGCACAAGTGGATAGCACTGTGACTTCACAGCGCCAGGGCCCCAGGTTCGATTCCCCGCTGGATTACTCTGTCTGTCTGTACGTTCTCCCTGTGTCTGCGTGGGTTTCCTCCGGGTACTCCGGTTTCCTCCCACAGTCCAAAGCCGTGCAGATTAGGTGGATTGACCATGCTAAATTGCCCTTGGTGTTCAAAAAGGTTAGGTGGGGTTATTGGGTCAACAGGATAGGGTGGAAGTGAGGGCCTAAGTGGGTCGGGGCAGACTCGATGGGCCGAATGGCCTCCTGCACTGTATGTTCTATGTTAACCCCCCCCAGGTCCCTTCCCCTGACTCATCTACTCAATGCTACAATCTCCTCTTAAGTCCCCCCCCTCCAGTCTACACACAGATCTCCTCTCTGCCTCTATCCTGATTTGATGGCTCTTCTGAACTATCCAAATGTCCTCTCCAGTTCTCTACCAGCGCCTCCTCTTTTGCCACTCCCCGGTCAACACCCGCTCTGCCAACTCTTGCCTCCCCTGATGCTTGAGGCCTTCCCACTCAATAGCCAACCATTAGTCAGGTTCTGAATATTAGCTAGCTGCTGGCCAGGCAACATTCAAAAGAAATGTGATGTTCTGCTGTGAAATTGGGCAGGAACTCCAAAAACCCACATTTTAGTTTTCTGTTGTTACACAACCCTCCTCACCTCACAGTAAATATCGGGGTCTATGAATCACCAGAGATGGGGGAAGGTATTACCTCACTTCCTGTGAGATTTCACAAAGCGACAGTGTTAACTCCCCCTACTCTTGGTGAGATTGAGGGATGTCTTGCATGTCTGCGGAAGCCAACTTAAAAACAGAAAGAATGAATGATTACTATTATGTCTTCGATTTTTACCCTGCGCAGAATATGGTATTTAAAGATTTAAAGCAACTGACTGCATAAACCATTTTTGTTGTATATTTCTGTCGATAGACTGATTTCTGCCGTTTAATTTTTCTAATTATTTTAGTGATTGAAATTGTAGGTCCCTTAAGTGTTACTCTGCACAATATATTGATAACATTAAATAATAATCGCTTATTGTCACAAGTAGGCTTCAATGAAGTTACTGTGAAAAGCCCCTTGTCGCCACATTCCGCGCCTGTTCGGGGAGGCCAGTACGGGAATTGAACCTGCCGTGTTGGCATTGTTCTGCATTACAAGCCAGCTGTTTAGCCCACTGTGTTAAACCCAGCCACTTGGGTTGTTTCTCACTCATTGTGTACTCATGAAGGTCTTATTTTAGATAAAGAACAGAGAGCTAATTAAAACAGAGTGAAGCAGTGTGTGTATTATTATCCACACCTGCACCATCTTTGTAGAAAACTTCTTGAGGTGCTTTACACAGGCATAATTGGACAAAAATGGCACTAAACTGGGGAAGGGAGATACTGAATGAGGTAATGGTCAAAGAGGTAGGTTTTAAGGAGGGTCTTAAAGGATCATTTGGAGAGGGGAAGGATTTATGAGGGAATTCCAAAGCACTGGGCCTAGAAAGCTGAAGACAGAGCTGCCAGTGGTGGTTGATGGAGGAACCTGCAAAAGAGTTCAAAGATCTGAAGGGTTGGAGCTGAGGGAGTTGTGGGCACATGGTTAGGAAACTGGTTGAGTGGCAGGCGACAGAGAGTGGGGATAATGGGTAATTGCTCAAATTGGCAGGGGGAGAACAACTTTGTGGGTGGGTGGGGTGAGCCTCAAATCCTTTTCCCTTAGCTGGACTGCCGTGACACCAATTTTACACTGGCATGCAAGACCTTGGCTGTGCCACCTGCTCCTCTCCCAATTGAGGTCCTCAAGTGGTCAATTATTTACCACCACCAGGCCACTTCATGTCCAGGCTCAATTTTCAGGCTGGCAGAAGGAGTTCCAGGGTATGGGAGAAGCCTGAAAATAAATTGGATCAAGCCTCCGGCAGAAAGGAGGGTGCTTATCTTTGAACCGTGGCCTTCTCCCTCAAGGTCCAGTAGTCATAGAAGGTCCCTCTCCATTCCCCCACAGCCTCTCCACTGCCATGACTATCCCTCACAATCCAGCTTCAAAACTGTGTTGTTCCTAGAATCCCAAGATTTTGGCGCTGGAGATTACTTGCAGTCCCAGTCACTGCAGCTTCTGGTGTTGCATGAAATAGTGTGTTGCTGGCCAATTAAATTGACCGGCAGCTCTCTAAGGCAGGAGTTGGAGAGGAGAAATCAGCAAGAGGTTTCCTTGCCCATGCTTGCCATAAGACTTTGACTCCAGACCCCATCATGTTGAGGACCCTCCAAGGCAACTCCCTCCCCAACCACTGCTGCCACTTTGCTGGACCTGTCCTGCCAGTGGGATAGGGCATATATCAGGATGGTGATGGTTGATTATCTGTAGCGTATAATTCCGTGAGTATGTCTGTGGAACAGCTCTCCCAATTTTGGCACAAGCCCTCAGATGACATTGAGGACTTTGCAGGGTTGATGGGGTTGATTTTGTTTCCAGTGCCTACGTTGAGACTGGGTTGTCCATCCAGTTTCATTCCTTGTAGGCTTGCTTGGCATTTATGACATTATTATGGTCCTGAATCAGGTGTCAGCCAGACCGGGTAAGGATGATGTATTTCCTTTTCTTTCTTTAAAAAAAAAATTTAGATTACCCAATAATTTTTTCCAATTAAGGGGCAATTTAGCGTGGCCAATCCACCTACTCTGCACATTTTTGGGTTGTGGGGGCAGACACGGGGAGAATGTGCAAACTCCACACGGACAGTGTCACAGAGCCGGGATCGAACCTGGGACCTCAGCGCCGTGAGGCGGTTGTGCTAACCACTAGGCCACCGTGCTGCCCTGTATTTCCTTTTCTGAAGGGCATTAATGAACCAGGTGGTTTCACGGTCATCATTAGGCTTTTAATTCTATTATTAGATTGAATTCCAATTCCACCACAAACCGTTGCGGTGCGATTTGAACCCAAGAGCATTACCCTGGGCCTCTGGATTACTAATCCAGTGACAATACCACTACGTCACCGTTTCCCCCTCAAATGCAATAAGTGATTGGTTTGAGATCAGTCTTGATCTCTAGCATAAATTAGATATCAATCTTTCAGTTTTTGTAGCAATCTACTAACCTTCGTTGGGAGGGATGTTCTCAGAATCCACAGCACCATGCTTCTGCCTTAAAAGGATAAGCTGCAATGATAAAAATACCATTCATGCAATGATTTGCGCCATTAAATTTGAATCCCTCCCCAAGTGTCAGATTCCTGAGGGTTACCTTTATTCTTCTTCTCAGTTTAGCTGTTTTATAATTTGGTTTTGTTTTTCTGTATTTTAATGAAACTCTCCCTCTCTGCATCTAATTTTCTGCCTTCAGGTCTCGACTGTTTTATGGTTGTTACTATTAATTCTGTGTTCAAGAACAAAGAAAAGCAGAGAATTTATGGGGGTGGGGAGAATAAAGAATTGGAAATAGAAAATTCTGTTTTAAAAAAAAAAACCTGGGAAATGAACAATACAATTTGGAAAGGTACTCAAAAGAAAGAAAAATAATTATTGGACAATAAATTTGCATACTTTCGAGATTTCAATTATTTTTAAAATTATTAACTACAAAATCTTTTACCGTATCTATTTTCTGTGAAACAAACTAGTTGATTTGGAACATCAAATGTCGTAGGATTTTGATAATTTGCTATATTTTTAAATAAGCATTTAGATTAGGAATTAGTGAAAAGTATTTTTTATATATCAAATGATTTTTCAGAAATAAGCAACTGGGCAATTCCCATACATGTCCTTCTGGAATTCATGTGCTTATTGAGGGGTCAGCTGACCATAGGGCAGCACGGTAGCATTGTGGAAAGCACAATGGCTTCACAGCTCCAGGGTCCCATGTTCGATTCCGGCTTGGGGCACTGTCTGTGCGGAGTCTGCACATCCTCCCCGTGTCTGCGTGGGTTTCCTCCGGTTTCCTCCCACAGTCCAAAGATGTGCAGGTTAGGTGGATTGGCCATGATAAATTGCCCTTAGTGTCCAAAATTGCCCTTAGTGTTGGGTGGGGTTACTGGGTTATTGGGATAGGGTGGAGGTGTTGAACTTGGGTAGGGTGCTCTTTCCAAGAGCCGGTGCAGACTCGATGGGCCGAATGGCCTCCTTCTGCACTGTAAATTCTATGATCTATAAAGGTTAGCTTCTGGTGTGCATCTACTTTATCAAGTGTTTACTGCAGAACCTTTAGCTCTTTTTCTTTCTTTATGGCATCTTCCCACTATTAATTTAGGAGATAACTACTTGCGCATGAATTTGCAGCCTGCTGTTTACATATGTTATAACGCACAGTTTAATAACCTAACATACACTGCAATATGGGGATGGAAAGAATGAGTGGTGCAGAGCAGTAATGTTCCACAGAAAATACCTATCTATCAAGACAGCTTTTCGATATGCCTTTAAATGCCGCCTCAAATTCTATTTAGCTAACCATTCCTTTTTTAGCATCTGCTAATTCTTCGGTTTTTGCTCAGTGTCTGCTTCTCTGCATAGCACGTGAGTAGTTATTTCTTCACTTATGGTATTATGTAACAGCAAGGTGGTGGTTGCTGAGTTTTGAATTTACAGCATAACTCCCAGCCCTGTCAGAATCTCAGGTGATGTAATAACTATATAAATGCTGAACGATTCTGAAGGTCTGCAAATGGCCTTGTCGTTTACTAACTTTGGACGCCTGCTGCTTAAGTAATTTATTGAAAATAAAAATCTTTATGCAGTTTGTTTATATATTTTTGTTTTCATACTTGCATTGATTTCATTTTTCCACATAGATTTTGAGTTGAAGAGGTGGATTGTAGAATCTGACAATTTGGTTACCATGTAAATGCTTTCAGATAAATATTTTGGGGCAGTAATGGCAAACAGTTTCTGCTACAATGGTACAATTACCTATTCTCTGGTTTAGTGGTGAATGCCTTATTGTACTTGCAGTACTGTGAATTATAATGTATTTATCTGAAGATACTGATTGATGTCTAAAATCCTCAAACTCCTTGATCCTAACTCTAGCAATGTCAATACAAAATTTCAAACAAGAACCCTTTTAAAGAAAGACTGGAAAATTACATTTTTACATAGATTTCATGGAATTTACAATGCAGAAGGAGGCCATTCGGCCCATCAAGTCTGCACCGGCCCTCACAAGCCCACATCGCTACCCTATCCCTGCAACCCTGTAACCTCCACGTAACCTTTTTGGATACTAAGGGCAATTTAGCATGGCCAATCCACCTAACCTGCACATCTTTGGACTGTGGGAGGAAACCGCAGCACCCGGCGGAAACCCGTGCAGACCACACAGACAGTGACCCAAGCTGGGAATCAAACCTGGACCCTGGAGCTGTGAAGCAACAGTGCTAACCAATGTGCTACCATGCTGCCCCAAATTGCATATATTCATTAATTTAAAAAAATCAATGAACTAATCCTCCCTATGATGCTATTTGTAGATTTTTGGTTACCAGCGATTATCTAACATATTGGACATCTTTTCAACCCTCATTGTCTGCCAGCATTCATCACGGACAGTGCTGAAAAAATGGTGAAATGCTTGATAATGTCTGTGTTCCTTAAACTTCATGTTGAGTGAGGCATTCCCACCTCCTCCCCACTGGAGATAACATTTCTGATGGCAACAACATAATGGCTAATGAGGGAAGCATGACACTGTTTGGACCAGCTGCATGTTCTAATGCAGCACATTTGCAACCCCGGTGGTGATGGTTGTCGCTGAATGTGTGTAAGCACATACAACGTGCTGCAGGTCCCACCAAGGAAAAGTTGGATTTTGAAATTTAAAATCATGTGCCTGGGTAGCAGACTGACAGCATCTTTCTCCCAGTGCAACAAGCCACCAAGTTCTCCAGTAACATGCTTCCACTCCGATTGATGGGCATCTGTGAGGTGAACTGAAATGCCTGGCCTCACTTATGCCATGGAAGTGGCTTAGTGCCAAAGCTGAGGTCATTCAGTTTCAAACATGGGGTGGGAGTATGTGAAAATGTAATAAGTACAATTGCCTCCAATTTTGGGTCCTTGGTTTAAAACAATATGTTTTTTAAAATTTGGAGTATCCAATTCTTTTTGCAATTAAGTGGCAATTTAGCGTGGCCAATTCACCTACCCTGCACATCTTTTTGTGTTATGGGGGCGAGACCCACACAGACACGGGGCAAATGTGCAAACTTTACACGGACAGTGACCTGGGGCTGGGATTGAACCCGGGTCCTTGGCGCCGTGAGGCAGCCGTGTTAACCACTGCGCCGCCATGCCGCCCTGGTTTAATACTATATCATCAACGACTTGCCTTGCTGCAATATGAAACCATTGTCAACTGCCCTTTATGGAAAATTCTCATCCTTGTCCCCTTTATCCTTTGCAGCTATATCTAATCTTTTCTGTCCAGGGTTTCCTCACAGGCCTATGACGACACTTCACAAAACTTCCTTGTTGAATTATTTCAGTCTGGTTTCACTCTGTCCACCAATGTGAACCCGTTCCATTTGAAGTCATGAATTTAAAAACAAATTGTGACTGGAAATCTAACACAATCTCCTCATATGCATCTCTGTGGTATTCATTATTGTCAGTGTTCTACCCTCCTCTCCTCTCTATGGTACCTTCTACTCCAAAATGTCCCAGAAGATCCAGCACATCTTTGACGATGTGGGGAAAACTAGCAATGTCCATCCCGAGTTGTCCAGGTGGTAATAAGAGTCAACTGCATCTTCATTGATGTTTTCGTTTCTCCTCTCCAAGATTCTATTCTTTGTCACTTATTGCCTTTGTCCCTTGGAATCATTGCCCACAGGACTGGGCCTGTTTTTGTATGTATGCTCTCAACATTCTGATCAATCTTTACTACAAGCCTTGATTCCATGACCTTCTGTGTATTGTCAGACTGTCCATGGGCTATTTCAATATGTTTAAGGTGGCATAGAAGCAAGTTGTATTAGGTTTATGTATTCAGCGACAGTAGGGAAATAAGTAAACGTGCTATTTGTATAACTGCTGTTCAGGCTTCATTGACTGAAAACACAGGACACAACTTTGCTCCAGTTGTATTTCTTTTCCTTGGACATTCCCACTTCCTCTGGTTTATTCTTATTCTGGACTGTTGCCTGTTTTTACACCAAAAATCCTTCACCTGTCCTTGGTGAGCCTGTGTCTTGTCTCCTTTATCCCTAATTACCTTTACTTCTAACCAGTGGGAAAAACATTTTGAAAATAGCAGAGTGCCATGATGCACATGCTTCCCTTATATTTTGTGTTTGCCTATGGATAAATCGAGATGAAAGCTAGACTTGGCAAACCCAAATGCGCAGTGATACTGATCATGCTTGAATGAAACGGAAGTAATTGTAACTATGTTAAATATTATGCTGAGATAAATTTGACCAGATCCTATTTCCTGCTGTAACATAAACAGAAACTAATCTTGTTCGTTTCGATTTACTCCCTACTTGATGATTTTACTGCTAAGTTTGCAGCATCCTAGGAAAATGCCTTTATGATCAAATTTATGATAAAGTCAGACAGGTGGTGTTAGCTATAGGCCCTTAACATTTCACATCACCTGTTTCTGCCACCGCCTCAGTTCATTTGCTGCTGAAAAGCTCATCAAAACCTTTGCTATCTGAACTCAGCTATTTGAGTTCTCTTCTGACTGATGTTCACCTTGCATGCTCTGTAACTTAGCTGCCTGCCTGTTTCCTAACTTGCGTTGAATCCCATTCATCCATCATCATTGCTCACCTACATTGATTTTCAGTCCAGTAACATCTCAATTTGAAAATTACCATTGTTTTTAGATTCCTCCATGGCCCCTCTCCTCCCTACCTCCATAACTTCCAACCTACAACCTTCCAAGATGCCTGTGCTCCTCCAATTTTGAACTCTCGTGCAATGCCAATATTCTTCACTTCAACATTGGTGGCCGTACCTTCAGCTGCCTAGTGCTAAGCTCTAGATTCCCCCCTCTGAGCATCTCCCCACCTCTCTCCTCCTTAAAAGTTACTTTGCCTGTCCTAATATTTCAAAAATGATTATAAATTTGCTTAATTTCTCCTTTGGAGTGCTTTGGGCCATTTTGCTACATTAAAAGTACTGAATAATGTCAGGTTGTTATTGTAGCACAGAACACTGTTTGAATCCTGGAATCTAATTTACTCTAGTGTTGTTTGTAAATGGCCTGCCCGTAAGACTTTCTTTTCCAGATATCTGCCACAGTAATGTGAAAAATGAATTTATACTACCTGGTGTAATTTTTATATGTAAAACTGCAGTCTGTCTGCCTTGCTTTTATGTTTTTGTCTCATGGTCCATTCTACACTGAACATGAAGGACCGAAAGACTAGTTATGGATCAATTAAAAAAAAAAAATCTTTATGGTCACAAGTAGGCTTACATTAACACTGCAATGACGTTACTGTGAAAACTCCCTAGACAACACATTCCGGCGCCTGTTCGGGTACACAGGGAGAATTCAGAATGCCCAGTTCACCTAATAGCACATTTTTCGGGACTTGTGGGTGGAAAGCGGAGCACCTGGAGGAAACCCATGCAGATATAGGGGGAACGTGCAGAGTCTGCACAGACAGTGACCCAAGTTGGGAATCGAACCTGAGACCCTGGTGTTGTGAAGCCACAGTGCTACCCACTGTGCTACCGTGCTGCCCAGTTAGCTAGTGACATTGCATTCTCTATGTATTCTTGAACTTCTTGTGCCCACTACTGTTTCAAAATACTTTTCTCTCTCTCTCTCTCTCTCTCTCTCTCTCTCTCTCTCTCTCTCTCTCTCTCTCCCTCTCTCTGGCAATATGGTGGGAATTATGATGATGGGAGGAGGATGTAGGAAGCTTTCTTTGGTAGAGAATCTGATGCCTAAACTGCAAAATTCAAGCACATGGGATAGGAGGTAATACAATGGTATGGATTAAGGATTGGTTAACAGTCAGAAAACAGATTGACAGGGTGTTTCTTGTGGGGTGCTGCAGAGATTCGTACTGGGGGGGGGGCAGCTACTGACAACATATATACCAATGAATTGGATGGGACCAAATGTAATATTTCTAAGTTTGCGGATGACACAAATCTAGGTGGGAATGTGTGTTAAGAAGATATAAAGCAGCTTCAAGAGCGCAGTGGTTAGCACTGTTGCTTCACAGCACCAGAGTCCCAGGTTCGATTCCCGACTTGGGTCACTGTCTGTGCGGAGTCTGCATGTACTCCCCGTGTCTGCGTGGGTTTCCTCCGGGTGCTCTGGTTTCTTCCCACAAGTCCTGAAAGACGTGCTGTTCGGTGAATTGGACATTCTGAATTCTCCCTCGGTGTACCCGAACAGACGCCGGAATATGGCCACTAGGGAATTTTCACAGTCCCTTCATTGCAGTGTTAATGTATGCCTACTTGTGATAATGATAAAGATTATTATTATTTGGGCAGACTTTGTGAGTGAGCTAGAACATGGCAGATGGAATTTTATGTGGACAAATGTCAATTTACCCACTTTGGTGGGAGGAACAGATGTGCAGAGTATTTCTTAAATGGTAAGATATTGGAAAGTGTAGATGTACAAAAGGATCTGAGTGCCCTCATCAGCAAGTCACTGAAGTCCAACATGCTGGTGCAACAGGCAAAATTGGCAAGAATAATGGTATGTTGGCCTTTGTCGCAATAGGATTTGAATATGGGAGTAGCAATTCTTTCTTCAGTTGTATAGAACCTTTGTTAGACCACATCACAGTAGCACAGTTACACCACAGTAACATTGCAGTGTTAATGTAAGCCTACTGTGACAATAATAAAGATTATTATTATTGTGTACAATTTTGATCCCCTTACCGTAGGAAGGATATTATTATTGCCATATGGGAGGTGCAATGAAGGGGCTAGATTTTTTTTGGACTGAGATGAGGAAACATTTTTTTTGGGTTGTGAGGAATTTTCTACCCCAGTGGGCTGTGGAAGCTCTGACATGGAGTATGTTTGAAGCAGAGATTGATAGATTTCTAAATGTTACTGACACAGTAGGATATGGGTATAGTATAGGGAAAAGGCACCAAAATGGATGATCAGCCATGATATTATTTGCAGAGCAGATCCGATTTGCTGAATGGCGTGCTCCAATGTTCCTATGACAACCTTCTGTGAATTCAGAAGCTGGCGGTGAGGGGCAAATATGCATAAACTATTTACATTGCTTTGGATTGACTTAACTTTCAGGATCGACAGCTAACTCTAATGTTCCTTTTTTAGCCATGAGAATGCTTTGTTCAGTAGGTAAGCTTGATATGCAAGAATCAGTCTGTTTAAAATAAAATCTTAGTTTGTTGAATGTATTTATTTTGTGGACCAGGAATAGTTTTGTTTCATACTGAAATTTAGAAGGCACATCTTTGTTCAAAGTACTCTCCCAGTTGGTAATTTTCAGTCTTGTACTCTGTGCAGTGAGAGTCACCTTAGGGACATTGTTTATTTGCAACATTGTCAAGTTAAGTTGAATTTGCCCTGTTGGCGACACAGCAATAAAAAGCACTAAATCGCATGGCAAAAACATCATATTGAAGTTTTTTTTCCCCATAACACAGTAAGTACATGATGAGGCTACTTGATAAAGAATTAAATTCAGGAATATGCAATTACGTTAAAGAAAAACAAATATTCAAATCTTCATTTTTAAGTTAAACTGAAGGAAATGAAGAAGTGCGTGCCCTTGTAATATCATCCATTAGCCACCACAGATAACCATAAAGCTGTACTTTTTAAAAAAGCCTATTAAGGGGCTGCTTTGTTTCAACAGGTTAAGCACCCTCATAGAAATGTAAAAAATGCCAATAATGTGACAAGTTATAATGGCCGCTGGATGCAATCACTGAGTTGATCTTGGATGATGCCAGTGTACCGCAGCAACACTTGCATTCCAATTTGATAAAATTGCTTCCTCAATGGATCTTCAAAATTCCATTTGCAGAATTTTAGTAAATATGAAAGCGGAGACAGTTAAACAAATATTACATGAGTCTAGAAGTTGCTCTGTGGGACAGATCTAATTTAGATGATTTTAACAATTTTACTCCACTGGGTAGGTCATGTTTAATGACATACGGTGGATCGAGTGCTCTTTGTCACCTTGGTTAGTCATTAATTCTATTTTTGATGCAAAAGATGGGCAATTTGCCTACCTGTGCATACATGGTATGACAAATTATCAACCAGTCTATTTTTTTGAAATGCTGGGTTAATGCGAGCTGGTGAAGATATCAATATGGGGAAAGTACCATACTTGACCTCAACCTCATTAATTTACCTATCGCAGATGTGTATGTCTGATAGAATTGGTAGAAGTGATCATTGCACGGTGTTTGTGAAGGAAACTCTAATTTTCACTCTGAGGAAGACCTCTATCATATCATGTAGCACTACACTGGGGCAGACTTAGCGGCGCCAAAACTGAATATCAAGGTGGGGCTGTGGGCCTCGGCTGCAGTGGATTTGTTTTACATGACAATTTGTAATCCTTTGCACATCTGTGCATGCTGATCATGTTCAAGACAAGAGGTAAAGCCTAGTTAAATGCATATTGCAGAAGGGCAATTAAATTCTCTACTGGACATATGTTAGAAAGAGTTAAAACTTGGTCAAGATGCTACAAATGGGTAGATTATTGACAAAACTTGCATCAAAGCTGGCAATAAAAGACCTTTTTTAATTGAGCTGAATTCTTGTGAATTCATCAGGTGTTTATAGTAGGCTGTTTTGGGTCAATTTGGTTGCATTCTCTAAAGTAAACATTCTGTGATCTAGATGAATATTCCTGAATGGTTACCACTGTTGCTTCACAGCACCAGGGTCCCAAGTTCGATTCCCGCTTGGATCACTGTCTGTGCAGTCTGCAGGTTCGCCCTGTGTCCGGGTGGCTCCAGTTTCCTCCCACAAGTCCTGAAGGACGTGCTGTTAGATAGTTTGGACATTCTGAATTCTCCCTCCGTGTGCCTGAACAGGTGCCGGAATGTGCCGACTAGGGGCTTTTCACAGTAACTTCATTGCAGTGTTAATGTAAACCTACTTGTGACAATAATGATTACTATTATTATTAAATGAAGATGAATGGCAGTCTGGCTAAATCTGCCTGTGGTGACTTTGTATTTAGGTACAGCTCTGAATAGGTCCAGTAAAATTACTTCCATAGAAACAATAATACAAGAACAACAGCTGATGTGCTGTTGCCATGGAAGTATTGCTGTCACAAGACTTATTTTTCTGAATTTGGCTAAAGTCTAACTTTATAGGTTGATTGAGCAAGTTTGTCTAATGGTATGTGATATATCTTCCTACTCAGTTCAATGGAGAAGCTCCTGGAGGCAGTAGTTTGGTTTGGTTGGAACAGAGAGTGCCATTAGGCTTCACAATGAAGGACAAAATGCCAACATGTCTAGACATCTTATTTGGAATTCTCCATGCCATCTTTTTTGGCTTTCTCACCTTGTACGAGTTGTATGACCATTGGGAAATACAGCAAAAGTTCTCTTCAGCACAATCTATGTGTAATTCTAGATTGTTTCTAATCCGTTTTAATGATTAAACATAATTAGATGTGACTGAGACTCGTAAATAGCAATCCAGAAATCCGTAATTGTAATACCATGGACTGCACGGCATTTTAATTATTGCATAATCTTAAAAGTTTTAAAGAGAAATCTGCCACCTTGTGGTCAATGTCATGCTTTCAACTGACAGTAATGAGCTTCCTGTGTCATTGTGAAATGCTGCTCTAGTTTATGGTTCCACAATTCACTGTTGCACAAGTGGGAGTTCCGTGCAGCTCATTTGCTCTTGGGTTCCCACTCACCAGACGTTCTAAAGCAGGATGATAGGTTAAGTAAGTCGGAATATAAAATGTGCATAAATTTCCCTTCACTATGTTTTGGAGTATTTGCTGGTTCGGTAACCATGGCAATATGTTTAGTACATTGGAGGAAATTGGGGCATATTTGGATCAGAGCTACTTACAACATGCTTTAGGTAATGGAACAACCTGATCATGGATTCATGGCAGATCTATTGCATTATCTACTTTAATATTGAATCTCTTCCTGTGATTGCTGACAATCTGAGGTGGCCTTGCATTTTAAAAGATACGTAACGATTTTAATTACCTTTTCATCACCTGAAATAAAATCTGTATTGCTCACCTGTGCCCACAGTAATCAGTAATTTTAACCTGTATGATGTCAGAATATTTGAGCCACGGTATAGTTCTGCTGGGTCATTATTACGGTCAATTCCATGTGTATTCCCCTTAATAATAAAAATAATTATATAAAAGATTTATTGCCCTCAAATATTTTCCCATCTTCTAATTGCCCTGCATCTCCTGCAACCAAGAGAACGCAGAGGTGATAACTCTTGGGATTTTCAAATGCTTTGCTAAGAGAGTGAGTAAGAACAGCTTGATGATGACTGTCTGCGGTTTCTTTCCTCTGCAAGGAAAATGACTAGAATTTTAAGAGTGAATATTTTCCATGAAACTTTCAGGTCACCATTGCTATATTTACTGTCACCCCACTTCCCTCTCAATTGCCTCCCACTTAAGAAACACCTTGATTTGAAATTCCCATCCATCTTCAAAGCCCTCTGTAGAGTCCCCCCCCTCTTCATCTCTCCTCCTGTCCACAATCCTCCGATATCTTCCCTGGTCTACTTCTGGGCTTATGAGCAGCCCCATTATCAGCAGCAGAGGCTTCAGTTGCCTATGGCCTAAGCTGTGGAATTCTCCCCCTAGTTCTCTGTCGCTATCTCTCTCTCCCCGTTTCTTGAAGACACTCCTTAAAATCTACCTCTTTTACTCATCTGCCCCATCTGTCTCACTGTCAAATGTTGCTTTATGTTGCCTCTGTAAGGCTACTTTGGGACATTTTATTACATTAAAACACTATTTAAATATTGTTGAGTTTCCAAATTGCTATTTGTAATGTTTTGGTTCATTAAATTCTCATATCCTTTATACCAGTTTATTCAGCCTTCTTGAATGTTCGATGATGTATGTGCATGACGACCCCCGTGTCTGAGGTCAATCTTCCCAATGTCTGGTAAACAGGACACATCTGCTCATGTTCTTATGCAGCTTCCACCTTAACAGTCCTTTGCAACCACGAAAGTCAGATGACCCTCTTGCTCAGGGTTTACAAATGTCTGTGGCTGTCTAGCTCCAATTCCCTTCCTCCTTTTGCTACGAAGTTGCTATCTTTGGCTTCTGACCTACCTTGTGGTTCACCACGGCAGATCTTGTGTCTGGACACCTGTGGTTTACATCGCTGTTCACTTTTTATTGTAGAACCTGACCAAATTTCCCATCACGCTATCTGGTTCGGCTACAAGGGGAATTAGTTTCTGTAATGTCTGTCAAGTGCAATGCTCAATGTTTTCTGCTCAATTTCCCCTTCAGAAAAGAATCCTCACTTTGTGTTTCAAGTATTTCTAGTGGATGAAAAACACACAACTGCAGAACTGCTTCATGTATTGGTTAGCATAATCACTTGCCAACTTGAGGCCAGATTGCTATAATAGAAAGCTTGCCTGCCCAGTGGTTTCAACAACCCAATGTGGAAGAGTTTAAACTATTTTCAGCGCAGTTTCTGATGGGTGCAGCACCACATCGGAAACTGGTCATAAATTAAACCTAGATTCCATGGAGAAGCCATTCGGATGTTATAAAAAATGTAAAACTTTTGGCCAGAACTTTCCTGCCGTTCTTGCCGGCAGGATCTTCTGGCCTGGCTGATGGCTCACCCTCACCGCAGAAGTGAGAGGTGCATTCAGCGGGAAACCACATTGACAACAGTGGGACCAGAGGATCCCGCACTGGCCAATGGTGTGCTGTAGTCTCTGCCATGAAACATGCTGGGAGTTGCCCGGAAAATCCCACTCTTAATATCAATACAGGAGCAAGCAGACTTGACTTTTCAGATGTATTGTTGAGATAAAGGACGGACTGCTTTAATGTTGTTCTGCAAGTATTTGATGTTGACATTAGATGCCCAAAATAGAAAAAGCGTTCCATCCCTATGACTGATATCTATAAACTTTTATGAATATAATATAATTCGCCACAAAGTCACACACCATCTGGAGTGTGAACTACATCACCGTTCCTTTACTGTCATTGGGACAAAATCCTGGAACACCCTAGCAGGGCTATGGGTGTGCCTACACCATGTGGTCTGCGGCGGTTCAAGAAGGCTGCTCACCATCCTCTTGAGGGCATTTAGGAATGGATAATAAATGCTGACCTAGCCAGTGACGCCCACCACCCATGAAAGAATAAACAAATAATTGGCTAATGTGGGCAAAGAGGAGGTGGTGGGGGCTGGGAACTCTGAACTATCCAGTCCTGTGTGCTGAGTGCTTCAAGAGGACTCAATGAATGGCGTTACAGAATTTGAAGGTGACCAGTTTTGCTCTGACAGGTTTAGTGGAGGGGGAGGGAAGTTACCATAGCAAGTCTTTGCCAATAAAATCATGGTTGATTGGATATTATCTTTAAAAAATATTTTTAAAAAATTTCCCCTGATATTCTTACTGTTTTTTTGTCACAAAGTGCAGATGTTGCAAGTTTTTGATTTTTAAAGAATGTTTCAAACTTAATTACTTTTTACTTTTGCAGCAGTATGGCCCTGAGGAACATCAGCTGAAGAAAACGCGGATGGAGAGCACAGATCCCCAGGATGAGCTGCCAGAGAAAAGTCTTGATAGAAAGGTACTTTATAAATGCAATACACAGTACTTTATTTTGGTGGTGAGGTTGGGAGGGAATGGAAAGGAAGATTTCAACAGTTTGAACATTAGCTTACTGCAACAATTTTTGTTTGCTTTATTTTGTAATTTTGGAAATAAATATGCGGGAGGAAGAAACTCGATCACTGTGGCCCTGTGATTTCCAAAGCAGTGCTCTCTCTATGGGCGGGATTTTCCATGCTCCCCGCCACGGGTGTTTTGCGGCAGAGGCGCCCGCTGGCAATTGGGTTTCCCCTTCTGTGCACTCCCGCCACTGGGATGCCCACAGTAGGGGTTCACCGTCGGGTGGGCCAGAAGATCAAGTTTGTTTTGTATGTTCTAGGGAGGGATCCTTAAAATACAGCAGCTTATAATGTGATCTCTGGAATATCTTGCATGCATAATTAATGTTTTTCACTTGAATCATCATTTCATTAAATCGCTAAAGTATTCATTCTTCCCTTTATCAAAGCATCATTATTGTGGCTGCTGAGCTATTCAGTTATCATATCAGTAAAATACTGCTGTAACATTTAGTTGTAGTGTGAATTACTGATCGATCAGTATTATTTTTTGTGCAATGAAAGTTGTTTTTAATTTCGTCTCACAAAAGGACTGGCACCCCAGTTAAAGGACGGTTTAAAATGGTAACTGAATTTGTGTATTTTCTTTATTTTTTTTTTACCCTTTTTATTGCAGGCTGACTCCCAGCATACTCTGACATTCCAGCACTGGTATCCAGTCATCAAGCAAGAAATGGATCATCTGACTCCGCAACATGCTTCAGTTATCCACCCAAGGTATAGACCATATGGAACAGATTTATTCTGTACAGCTTGCACTAAAATGATGTCTTGAAAACTTTAAAGACACTTTGTTGACTTATTTTCTTTCTCTGGAAATAGATGATGCCAAATTGGCTGCTGGCAGAGATATATTATACTTCAAATTGTTATAACAATGGACCCATCTAACCTGTTGTAATTTTACAATAAGCAATTTTTATTTTTTGTTAAATTACAGCAGCTTTGATTAATTTTCCACGAATACATTAAGTAAACCCGTGTCGAGATATTACATAGGATATATTGCACGGAAACAGGCCGTTGAGCCAACCCCTGTGCCATCGATCATGGTCCACTTGAGTGCCCTCCTGTTTTTCCTCATCAAAATGTATCAATCCTAAACTTCTGCTCCCTTCTCCCTCCTATGCTTGTCCTGTTTCCTCTTAGATACATCTATACTGTTCGCTTTAACTACTCTGTAGTGCTGAGTTCCATATCCACCCTTTGTGCAAGTTAAAAAAAATTATATTTTAAAAGATTTAGAGCACCCATTTTTTATTCCAATTAAGGGACAATTTAGCGTGGCATATTCACCTGCCCTACAAATCTTTTTGGGTTATGGGGGTGAGACCTACGCAGACTCGGGAAGAATGTGCAAACTCCACACGGACAGTGATCAGGGGCTGGCATCGAACCTGGGTCCTCGGCGCCGTGAGGCAGCAGTGCTAACCACTGTGCCACCGTGCCACCCCATTTCTGCATAAAGTTGTTTAAAGCTGCCTCTATTGCTCGTGTTGTCAGAAGTCAATTGGTTTGAATCAAGGCTTTGGATCCCTTTATTCTTTCAAAGCAGCTAAGATTAGGACCATATTTTAAGCTGTGGAGAGTAAGCAGGAAACTGAAGCAGTTTCTTATCGTTTACCCCCAATAGTCTGTCTTTGAATACTGGATGTTAAGTCAAATAAGCGGATCTCGACACCTTAACCAAAAGCTATGGTGACTGACCTGTTGCTTCCCTCTTTTTCGTCTTGGCTACAGTTTGATTTTGGTTTGGAAGGTGCAAATTTGTGAAGGAGAAGTGGAGAATAACAAGTCAAGTGGAAGTAATAAAGACCGAGGGCAGCACGGTGGTGCAGTGGTTTGCACTGGTGCCTCACGGCACCGAGGTCCCAGGTTCAATCCCGACTCTGGGTCACTGTCTGTGTTTCACACTCTCCCCGTATTTGCTTGGGTTTCGCCCCACAACCCAAAGATGTGCAGAGTAGGTGGATTGGCCACGCTAAATTGCCCCTTGGGTATTCTAAATTTATTTGAAAAAAGGAAGTAATAAAGTCAGTAAAAGTAAAGATGCTGACGTATTGCATATTTGATGCAACACTTGACCTTAACTGTCAGGGGTCACTACTGAAGTTGCAGAACATTATACCATTACTAAAATAAAGAAGTGGAATAGCGAATTACACAGGATTTCACAAGTCTAGACTGTAGCACGTAGACTCCAGCCTATGCCTTTAACACAAAATGTGCTTCCTTCTCACTGATTCAGTTTCCTCACATTACTGCCCATTTTCCTTTTTCACCACTTGTCTCATATTAAATCAGAACGTGTGCATTCTTAGCATTCTGTTCAACCCTGAACTGAGCTTTAAACCCCACATCCTTTCCACTGCCGCGACTGTTTGGTTCTCACTCTACAGATTTGCCTCACATTGCTGATAATTCAGCCCCTCCACTGCTGAACCTTTGGACGTGTCACTCCCGAACTTATCCACACTAGCTCTTTACTGCTGCCTTGTGATTCACCCGTCATAAACTTCAGCTTGTTCAAAATGGTTTTACTCCTATCCTGTCCCGCATTGTTCCGTTCACACATCACCCCATTCTGGCTGATTATACAGCCTGACCTTCCACAATGTGTTGCATTCAAAATCCTTGTCCTCCTTTATAAATTCCATGGTGATGTCACTCCACTCTATTCCCACAACCTCCTGGAGCTGTTATCTCCTTAATGCCTTGTTTCTTTGGCTTTCTTGTCTGATGCATTCATTTCTCAACCATTAGTGGCAGGGTGTTTAGCTGCCATAGTTCAGCAATTTAAAATTACACTTCTCCGCTGCTCCACATTTTAAAAACCTTTTAAGGGTGTGAGTGCGAGAGCAGTAGTGTTTTCATGACCTCTGGGTCTGCTCATTTTCCTGGATGACATTTCATATTTGCTTTTACTTGGGTTTCATGGCATGGATCCTGATTTGTGTTTTGTGAAGAAGAGCCGAGATAAATCCTAAAAACCTTTGTCTGTTTGTGGTGGTTGGAATGGGCTAGGGTGGGGTCTGCTTTCAGTGGTGCAGTTGCTGCCGAGCGGGTTCTCGATTTGACAGTGCTGTGTGCGTCCGGATGATGGCCGCCTTTGATAGCGCAGTTCCGGCCGTAGGCCTCGGCTCTGTGGTGCAGGTCATTGGGGCTCACTTTGAAGATTTGCGAGGTATCTTGAGAAGAATGGTGGAGGCACATGGAGAGAATTCTTGCGCTTGAGAGAGCACCTCAGAAGTACAGAAGTCTGAAGACTCGCACATCAAGACATAGGAACATCTTCTTCCCCAGAGCTACAAGACTCCTCAACGACTCCCCCTCAGACTGATCTGTTCCCTGTACGAACACTATTCACGATGCGCTATGCTGCTCTTGCTCATGTATTTGCTTGGTTTGGCCCCTTGTTCCACACTGTAACCAATCAATGCTTGTCGGTGTACCATTTGTCAATGTTCTCTGTTGATTATTCTTTTTGTCTACTATGTACGTACTGTGTACGTTCCCTTGGCCGTAGAAAAATATTTTTCACTTTACTTTGGTACATGTGACAATAAATCAAATCAATCAATCAATAAAACCTTTTTTGGTCAGGTTTAGTGGACCACAACCTATCCGGTCTTTCAGGCCAGGGGTTGGTTTGGCTGGTTTGGCCGTTTTGACCACTGGTCCTATTTCATTCTGTTCCCGATGTTTGTCGTGAGGTGTTGGAGGTGCCCGAGTGAGGCAAATCATTCCCCTCAAGCCAGTTGTTTATTCTCTTGTCCCTCTTTTAAAAAACCTTTTTAAAAAGAAAACATCTCTTCAACCAAGCTTTTAGTCAGCCTTGAGAATCTTGCCCTTCCTAGCATCTCAACTGTTCCTTTACGAAAATTTGTAAAGATCCTCTGGAGGTTTTCTGATGTACAAATGCAAGTTTACTGTTAACCAAATTTGGGTTTAAAAGTGTGAATTAGGGGGACACAGATTTAAGGTTTTGGGTGAGGGATGGGGGGTTGAGGATGATGACGTGAAGAAGTAGTATGCTACACAGCGAGTAGTAATGACTTGGAATTTGCCACTTAACAAGGGTGGTGGAGGTAGCGACGATCGATGATTTCAAAAGAAAATTGGATGGACACTTGGATGACAAATAAACTTGCAGAGTTATTAATAGAGCAGGGGATTGCCACCACCCTGATTGCTCCACAGAGTGCTGGCATAGACTTGATGACTCTGACGTAATGAGAAATTGAAAGTTGAGTGCATGATTGTTGGATTACTTAGTTGCATCATTTCACAATCATCTTGCATATTTTCTATCCAGACTAATGATACAAAATGGCTGTGAGCCTCTGTGTCTTGTTTCTTTAGCCACCATCAAACTGTGCACTTCTAAACTAGACAAACTTGCATGTTTTTTGAAAAGTTCAACGTGTCCCCTGTAGATATTTTCTGCAGGCAAGACTTGATGAAATGGAGGAAAGAATCCTGAATGTCGCAAATGTCCCTTCTTCAGCGGAAGAAAACTAGCTATGTGGCATGTCAGAAATCTTATAAGATTTGGAGAACAGAGATCTGAGAAAGAATATCCAAGTCTTCAGTCTGTCTGAGGGAATGGAAGACTCCTATTAAGTTCATTGAGAACTGGCTGCGCTGTTTTCGTGGGCTATATGTGAAGACTGGATATTTCAAATCGGAAAGGGCGCACTGTATCCTGTCTTTGAGGCCAAGTGACAATCAACGTCCCAGGTCTATAATCATTCGCTTCCACAATTTTAAAGATCACCAGAGGATCCTGGAGATGGCGAGGCGTGGTGGGACCTGGCTCCACAAGGGAGCAGGGATTTCCTTTTCCAGAACTTTTTGGCAGCTTCAAGGCAGATGTTAATAATTGAACACTGAAATGAATATCATCTTCTTGCCCTTGAGTATTTGGGGACTTTTATTATCATTACGCATGGTGGCTGTGGTTCATGCTAGTTATCTGTTGTCTTTTCTTATTATACGTACCTTAATCATGGCAGAATCGGGTGGTGCCGCTGCTGAAGTTGGGTGAAGTTACAGGTGTTCATGGGTGGGCTTAAAATGCGGTTGGGTCATTTGACTCCCATTGCCTTGTTGGCTCTCCTCTTCTCCTTGTTGAGGGAGTTGTATCCTATTGGTAATGATAGTATGGCTGTTGGGTTAGTCCTATGGGCCTTCACTCTTGCTGAGGAATATCCCTTTAGAATTATTGTGGTTGTGATTCTTTTGTATTACTATAGCAGGACAGTTAGCACTGTTGCTTCACAGCGCCAGGGACCCGGGTTTGATTCCCGGCTTGGGTCACTCTCTGTTCAAAGTCTGCACGTTCTTCCTGTGTCTGCGTGGGTTTCCTCTGGGTCCTCCGGTTTCCTCCCACAAGTCCCGAAAGACGTGCTGCTAGATGAATTGGACATTCTGAATTCTCCCTCTGTGTATCCGAACAGGCGCCGGAGCGTGTGACTAGGTGTTTTTCACAGTAACTTCATTGCAGTGTTAATGTAAGCTTACTTGTGACACTAATAAAGATTAATATTATATTATTATTATTAATGATGTGGCGATGCCGGCGTTGGACTGTGGTGAGCACAGTAAGAAGTCTTACAACACCAGGTTAAAGTCCAACATGTTTGTTTCGAACACTAGCTTTCGGAGCACTGCTCCTTCCTCGGGTGAATAAAGAGGTTTGAATGAAGAGGTGAATGTATTGGTCATTCTGAATTCTCCCTCAGTGTACCCGAACAGGCGCCGGAGCGTGGTGGCTAGGTGCTTTTCACAGTAACTTCATTGCAGTGTTAATGTAAGCTTACTTGTGACACTAATAAAGATGAATAGTATATTATTATTAATGATGTGGAGATGCTCTTCTTTCACCTGAGGAAGGAGCAGTGCTCCGAAAGCTAGTGTTTGAAACAAACATGTTGGACTTTGCGTTGTAAGATTACGATATTATTATTAGCTACTGGCAAGACACCTGGAGCGCATCCTTCTGACGATAATTTGGGAGGATCAGACTGGGTTTATTAAGGGCACATTTTGCAGTAACAATGTTAGCAGATTGCTGAATGTGGTTCAGGCCTTCCAGAAGTAGGCTTTGGACGGGCTGTTGATCTCCTTGGATGGGGAGAAAGCCGTTGGTCGGTTTGAGTGGAATTATCTGGTGTACACGCCGAGGAGATTTGGGCTGAGTGAGGACTATGTTAAATGGATCCGGTGTTATACAATAGGCCTGTGGCGGCGATGCTCACAAATCGGGTCTGAGAATTTTTCGCTCCAGAGAGCGACCGGGCAGGGATGTCCCCATTCCCGTTATTTGTGCTGGCCATAGAGCTATTGGCAGAGGCTATTAGGCGGGATCCCCTAATATCGGGGCTGGAGGGTGGAGATAAGCAGCACAAGATCACAGTTTATGCGGATAATGTGCTGCTATTTGTGTTGAAGCAGGATGTCTCGATTCCCGATATTATTAATGTGGTGGATAGATTTAGTGTCATCTCCGGTTATAAGATCAATTTTTCAAACTGAGGGGCTATGCCGGTGGGAGAGCTGAGGGGTCAACCCCCTCCCACCCGTGGCAATTTCCCTTTTAGGTGGTTCCCATTGGGTTTAAGTACCTGGGTGTCACTATTCCAATTTCCCTGTTTTAGGTGGGACTTTGCTCATTGGCCATCTATGCCAGTTTCATGGTTGGGCAGGATTGCCTTGATTAAAATAAATGTGTTCCCTGGATTGGTATACCCCCTGCAAATGTTGCCAGAATTGCTACCAGCTCGTGTTTTAAAGGAGATAAATGGAACAATCAATTTGTTTATCTGGAATAAGAAGCCTTGCCTTATGTTTACTAAGCTCCAGCTCCGAGGGCTAAGGGGAATCTAGGCGTCCTGAATCTTAGGCTGACTTTTCATTTGGGTTCATAAGGGGCTGGGTTAGGAAAGACTCTGCCTCTATTTCACTTGACATTGAAGTAGACCCTCTGCTGGTCTTGTTATTTTATGGAGACATTAAGGCAGATTCTGCTAAATGTAATAATTCCTATTATTATTATTAATACATTTAAGAGCATGGAGATTGACCCGCCAGCTAGAAGGGAGATCTAAACTGACTTCCGCTCTCTCTCCCATCCAGGACAACCCGACTTCCACCAGGTCTTATGGACCTTGGATTTGATACATGGAAGGATAGAGGCATTTGTAGTCTGGGAGACATGTTCAGAGATGCTTCCTTGTCATCCTTTGAGCAGCTGTGCCAACAATTTGACAACCCAGGACACTCCTTTTTAAAGTATTTACAACTTAGAGACTTTATCCTTAATAAGACAACCTTCCGTCTTGACTCCTCTATTTCCCCGGTGGGAAAAATCTGATTTCTGTGGAACCTGAACAGTTAATCAGCAGGTTTTATGATACCTTATGTTCTAGATCCTATATTAGTACGTTGGGTACCCTGCAGTCTTGGGAGAAAGATTTGGCAACTAACGTTGATGAGGAGACATGTGTCAGCATGTGGGATTGTGCCAGTAAAACTTCTGTTTGCAATAAAATGAAGGAGACTCAATTTTAGATATTGCAGCTCTTGCATATTATGCTTCATCTTAAACACGGGTTTGGTCCTGCATTTCCCCAATGTGCATAAGGCGCCTGGTAGTAGAGGGCGCGTATATGCACTGCGTACGAACCTGTGTTGAGATTCAACTCTGTTGGTCTGATGTTGTCAGAGTGATGGAGAAGATCTATGGCAGAGTCTTAGAATTTAATCTTTTGTTCCTAATTCTGGGTCTCCCACATGAGAGAATCACTGATGCTAATGAAAAAAGGCGTTACAATATCTGACTTTAGCAGCTCGTAAGAATACCCTATGCTCCCGGAGTAGTGTAAAATATCCTTCAATTCAAAACTGGTATAAATTAATTATGGAATGTATTCCAATGGAATTCCTGTCATCTGGCCTAAATCTGATGCATTCCATAGAGTGTGTGGGACTCTTCTCTTAACTTTATAGGCTCCACTTTGTCTGACTTGCCCCTGTTGGGCTTTCCATGAGCTGTATTTTAAGTCTTGGTCACGCAATATGTGAAAGTGTGTGACCTGAACTGTTATCCTTTTGTACTTATATGGCATATCCTCCTTTCCCACTTAATCTGTTTGTAACTTGTTATTGGATTGATCTGGTATCAAACTGGAGGCTCCAGTTCCTTAAGTATACTGTTCTAAATTTATCCTGTCTTGTTTGTTCCTATTTTGCAAGAATTATTTTTCTGTACTGTGACTGTTTTTGCATTGTTAATGTTTTTAATTCTTTGTTGCGATATTTGTAAAAACAAAATTGAAAAATCTAATAAAATATATATTTAAAAAAGTGAATAGTTAAAAGCTGGAGATGGTGTTCGTTGCACTTGAGCACCACCTAGTGGCTACAATCTAAATTACATTGATGAAGAGTACATACAGGGAGGCAAATTGGACCATCGCAAACAATCCATTATCTTGGTAGCAATTACTTAAGTATTGTCTCATTTTCAATGTTGTGCTATCTTAATTCCAATGGCTGTTAGTTGTAACAAGATCCTGTTGTACTATCTTAATTGCAATGGCTGTTAGTTGTAACAAGATCCAAAGATATCGGCCAGAATCTTCCAAGCAGCGGAAATGCTGCGCGCAGTGCTCTGCCACAGAGGTTTGCCAACATTTGGAAAGATATGTGCAACAGCAGCAACTTTACAAAGCACATTTAATTTAGGAAAATAATAATCTTTATTAGTGTCACAAGTAGGCATACATTAACACCGCAATTAAGTTATTGTGAACCATCCCAAAGCATATCACAGGAGCATTATAAAACAAAGTTTAACATACATAAGAGATATGCACGGGGTAGTCCATTCAGCCCTTCAAGCCTAATCTGCCATCCAGTGAGATCATAGCTGATTTGATTGTGGCTGTAACTCCATTTTCTTGCCTGAGCTCCCCTAATCCATGACTCCCTTTTCAATCCAATATTTATCTAACTCAGCCTTGAATATATCCAATGCCCAACCTGCCCTGCTCCTGTGGAAAATAATTCCAAACACCAACAATCCTTTGGGAGAAGAAATTCCTCATTTTCATCTTAAACGGAGTACCATTATTTGTCATCCACTATCTCTGTAGCCACTTCATCAGCTTGCACCCATATTCCTGTAATGGCTATCGTATCATACACAGCAAGCCATATAAAGGATTATTCGGACAGATACATAAATTTCACAATGTGATGCAAGTATTCTTGTGATTCTTTTTTTACTAAAAAACTGTGTTTGAAATTCCGCAGCTGTCTTCTGTACATGTACGATAAGGTGATAGCTCCAAATGTCTCATTGGCTCCACCTTTACAACGATGTAGAGATGCCACTAAACCGGTGAATAAGGAGTCTGTGATGAGCACGTCAACAGCCTTGGAAGAGGAGGTGAAACATAAGAGGGATAATGTGAATAAGAAGTTAATGCCCTGTTTTGCGTTGTCTCCAGAAGAGGAAGGGAATAACATTCCGAGTACAGATTCCTACAATCTCTGTGAGTTCAGCTTGGTGATTAGATGTTCCTTTATGATTTGCAGAGAGGACTATTTTAACTTCTGGAGTGTCCTTTGGATGTTATAATTTACAGGATCTTTGATAATGTATGTGTGACGGCGGTGTGGTGGTAATATCATTGGACTAGTGATGCAAAGGCTAAAGCTAATGTTCTGCGAACAAGAGTTCAAATCCCACGTTGGCAGCTGGTGAAATTTAAATTCAATATTTTAAAAAACAGTCTCGGTAATGGTGACCATGACAGCTACCATCGTTGCCCAGCGGACCTCCATGTGACTGCAAATCCACAACAATGTGGTTGACTCTTAACTGCCCTCTGAAATGGGGCGGCATGGTGGCACAGTGGTTAGCACTGCTACCTAATTGCTCCTGGCCCCGGGTCACTGTCCTTGTGGAGCCTGCACATTCTCCCCGTGTCTGCGTGTGTCTCACCCCCACAACACACGGATGTGCAGGGCAGGTAGATTGGCCGTTTAAATTGCCCTGCCCACATCCCTTGAAAGAATAAAGAAGAAACGTATGGACGTGAACTTGTGCTTTGCTTCTTTGACGATGTTTTTAAAACATAAAAATGTGTTTCAAATGAGTTTTGGCATCAAAATGCTTTCTCCATTTGATGTGGAGATGCCGGCGTTGGACTGGATTCGGCACAGTAAGAAGTCTTACAACACCAGGTTAAAGTCCACCAGGTTTGTTTGAATCATGAGCTTTCGGAGTGCAGCTCCTTCCTCGGATGAATTCACCTGAGGAAAAGCTGCACTCCGAAAGCTAGTGATTCAAAATGAACCCGTTGGATTTTAACTTGATGTTGTAAGACTTCTTAGTGTTCCACAATTTGATCATAGACCAATACATAGGCCGTTCTACATACAGCATTATTCGCAAAAGCTAGCTTTCTGATAAAATCAGGTTAAAGGGTTATGGGGAACTGGTGAGATGTGGTTTTTAGACCAGGACGAGATCAGCCATGATCCGATTGAATGGCAGAAGGGCTCAAAGGGCTGAATCGCCTACTTCTGCTCCTGATTCCTAATTCCCATGTTCCTATGAAAGCATGGAATTAGGGATAACCTATTGATATTCATTTGGCTGGCAGGAGATTAGGAATAAAGGTTTTAATCTCTGGTTCGCAGGATGTGACAAAAGGTGTTCCCCAGCGATTTATACTGGACCCGTAAGCTTTTAACTTGAATGACCAAATGAAGTGCTGGACATGCAGGTTTGCAGGTGACACCAGTTGGCACAGAAGTTTTGTAGACACTGTGGAAGGTGAAGTTTAATGCAGAGAAATGTGAAATCATCTAGTTGGAACTTCAAAAGACAACTCATTAAAAAAATATTAAAAGATTGTGAGATACTAGGCTCGGGGGTGGGGGAGGGGAGGGGAGGCAAAAGAGATTTAGGTGTCCCAATGGCTAAGTCGCTAGAATTTGGTGCAGAGGTGTGAAAAGTAAGCAAAAAAGGCTAATGGAATGGTGGCCTTAGCTCAAGGTGGTTGGAATTTGAAAGCGAAGAAGTGAATCTTCATCTGTGCCGAACGTTGGTCAGAGGGCAACTGGATTACTGGGAAATATTTTCTTTTATTTGTTCATGGGCTGTGATCATCGGTGGCTAGGCCAGCATTTATTGCCTATTGCCTTGAAGTGGAAATTGCAGGTAGAGGTGGTTTTTTTTTGTTTGCCACTCTTGTTCTTCGACATGGCAAAGCTTTGGAAGATGCTGTTGGAAGAGCCTTGTCAACATTGCTGCAGTGCATCTTGTGGATGTTGCACATTGTTGCTGCTATGTGTCAGTGGTGGAGGGAGTGAATGCTTAACGTGTTGTATGGAGTGCTGGTCAAGTGGGCTGCTTTGTACCGGATGGTGTCGAACTTCTTGAGTGTTGTTGGAACTGCATTCATTCAGGCAAGTGTAGAGTACATCATCATATTCTTAATTTGTGCCTTGGAGATGAGTCGATGGAGAATTGCTTGCCGCAGAATTGCCTGCATATAAATTGCTCTTGTAGCCATAGTATATAGGAGGCTGATCATGTAAAGGTATTGATCAATAATACCCCAGGATATTGACTGTCAGACTTCACTGATTGTAATACCGTTAAACGTTTACTTCTATTGGAGATGGTCATTGTCAGGTGCTTAAGTCGCAAGCAACATTCAGCCAAAACATCAGCTTGAATGATGCCCAGGCCTTTCTGCATGCTGCCATGAATTGTTTCATTATCTCAGAAGTTGTGAATGGCACTGCACAATGCGAATATCAGCAAACATCTCCAATGTCGATCTTGTGATAGATGAAGGGTCATTAAAAGTGATTGAAGATGGTTGTGTTTGGACACTACTCAAGGAACTTCTGTAGCAAAATCCTTGGGTAATATTGGTCCTGAAAATGCAGCTGACTAGAATGATAGCAGGGCTCAAAGGATTAAATTGAGTACGGGTTGCATTATTTTGCTTTGTATTCCCTTGAGTTTAGAAGGTTGAGAATGATCTATTTAAAATTGTTAGGGGATTCAATAGGAGAGATAATGAGATAGCAGGGGCAAGGTATAAGGCAAGGAGGCATAATCTTAAAATTTGAACAGAGCCATTTTGGAGTGAAATCAGGAAGCCCTTTTTTCGCAAAAGGGAAGGGGACATTCTGAAACTCGCACCCAAATTTGGATTGGGATAGGGATTAGACATGACCTAATTGAATGACAAAACAGGCTGAATGGTAAAACAGGCTGAATTGTCTACTTCTTTCTACTATCAGGCATAAATTGCTATTAGAATGTGAAATCTGTACCCTATTTCAATGGTGACTTAATTGATGATCACTGTCCTTGGAAACCGCTTGCTCGAGATCTTGGATGTGCAACTTTAATTATATTTTAATGTGTTGCTGTAAGTAATGAATCCTGTGGTCCTCCTAAATTGCCCTTTATATATAGTTCCTTGCTAAGTATGTGCTTCGGACCAGCTAGGCAAAGAATTACATTTTTTTGTTTCTTTATCACTGTCATAGGTTATCGAACCTCAGAGGCTTCTGCTGAACATATAGAAGAATACATAAAATCGGAACATGCCAGCGACAAAAATAAGCAGGGGATTGCCATGGAAATGAACAACAATACAACAAGCACTGACAGAGAAATTGGGAATTCACCCCTGCGCATTGGGATGAGTACAGAAGAGGAGAATGAAAAAATAGTGGAACAAATCATGAAAACGTACTGCAAACAGCAAGAGAAGCTAAATTCTACAATTCAGCAGAAGAAACATCTACAAATGGTAAAGAAGCGATACTGGCTATTTAACAAACAAAATGTTTACACTTATGGATTGATGCATTCGCTTATGAGTGTGACTGTATAAAATGTGAGGGTTGCTGATGAATCTAAGCTATGAACTTCTGCTGCCACAGGGTTGGGTATTTTCTAGTTTACAGTAGAAAGAAATTGAATAGCGCCGTTCAATACCTTGGGACACCCCAAAGTACTTTTCAAAGGCCCTTTGTAGGCTGTGGTGTAGTCACTGTTGTAGCGAACGCTGCAGTCAATTTGCACACAGCGACCTCCCAAAACCAGCAATGTGCTGAGGACCAGATAATCTTTAGAAAAATTATTTTGATTGGAGGGTGCATATTGGATAGGGCACCAGGGAGAGAGTATGCCTTTGCTATTCTTTGAAATCCTACCATTTCATCACTTGACCTGCTGAGAGGGCAGCAGGGGCCTTCGTTTAACATCTCATCTGACAGTATTGCACTCCCTTAGTGCCGAACTGGCGTGCCAGCCTGGATTATTGTGCTCCAGTCTTTGGAGTGGGACTTAAACTTCCAACCTCCTGACTCCGAGGTGAGGGTGTTGCTCAACTGAATATGGTGGTTGCCCCATATACCAAATAACAGCAGTAAAAAAATTGTAGCACTAAACCGCCGATACTAATCTGTATAAGCAACTCGCAAAAACTTCTGTGAGATAGATTTTTTGGTGGTTCAGTTATTCCTCCTCGGAATTAGAAGTAATATTTAAAATCTATTTGAAGGAGCATTTGTGACTTCGCAGTGATGACAGTTTCATGTATCTATCTAATTGAATTGATCCAATTGGCCTCTGGGATTCAATATAGTAGTTACTGAGTGATCAGATACTGCAACACTGAAAAATTAATGGGAAACATTGATCATTCCTATATCACGGGTTTAATTATTTTGCAAAATGTAACTACTTGCACATTGACTTTTATTGACTAGATTTTGGGGTCGGTGGCAAAGCATGTGCAAGTGCTGCCGATCGCGAAGAAAGCTGTCCACAAAGATTTGAACGATCCCTGTGGCATAGTTCTCCCTTTTTAAAAAAAAAAGAAATAAATAAATTTAAGAGTACCCAATTCATTTTTCCAATTAAGGGGCAATTTAGCGTGGTCAATCCACCTAGCCATCACATCTTTTTGGGTTGTGGGGGCGAAACCCATGCAAACACGGGGAGAGTGTGAAAACTCCGCACGGACAGTGACCCAGAGCCGGGACCGAACCTGGGACCTCGGCGCCGTGAGGCAGCAGGGCTAACTCACTGCGCCACCGTGCTATGGTTTTCCCTTTTTCATGGCAGTTTAAATCTGGTGCCAAGCCAAGGTGATCGCTTAGCATGCGGCAGCAGTGATATCACCAAGTAGCCAATCACATTGAAGTATATGGCGGCACAGTGGTTAGCACTGCTGTCTCGCAGCTCCAGGGTCCCAGGTTCAATTCCGGCTTCGGGTGACTGTGTGGAGTTTGCCCTTTCTCCGTGTGTTTGGGTGGCTTTCCTCCAGGCGCTCTGGTTTCCTCCCACAGTCCAAAGATGTGCAAGTTAGGTGGATTGGCCATGCTAAATTGCCCTTCGTATCCAAATATTTAGGTGGGTTGCGGGGATAAGGTGGAAGTGTGAGCTTAAGTAGGGTGCTCTTTCCCAGGGCCGGTGCAGACTCGATGGGCCGAATGACCGCCTTCTGCATGTAAATTCTATGATCTATTCCCTCACAGTGAGCCAGGAAGTTAAAAGCATTTACTATCTGATTATGAATAAGGGATTATGATTGGATTACGACAGCAGCAAATATAAATATAAGCAAACTTTTTAAAAGTGTTTTTTTTGTTGTTGAGAAGTTTGATATTCCGCAGGTATAAAATTAGTTTCTCTGGCCAATAGGATGTACAGCATTAATTATCAAGTTGGTACATTTATTAAGTACATAGCGCCACCTCATTCAACAAGCGACAACTTTATTCAAGTGTTTTTACAGTGAAACCAACAGCATAAGAGTGCAAGTTTCTAGTTAATTTATTTCCCATTAATTGGGGGTGCCTTAACATGCACCTGGAGATGGGTTCAATCATTGTCTTGCAACCCTTTGCATTACCCTATTGAACAAAGCAGCAACAAATGAAATGCCAACAACAATTTTAAATAATTAGTTTGTAATTTAGCTAGGCAGCTTGCCTTGATGTTTAACCGTCAAGTTAAATGCTTTTCACTATTTTATTTACACAGCTAATTTTATACCTGCATAATGTCAAATTCCTCAATTTAAACAAAAACTCTTTCATGGTTAACCTAAGAATGATAAATTGAGAATTATACTAAATAAGCTTTAGCTTTATGCTTGGATAGTCAATAACCCCTGATTGCAAATGGGCACAGAGAAACTGTTATGTTGGATATATCCATCTTTGTTGAAAACCCCAAAATAGATGGTCCTTTTCATTTCCAGAGCTCTTTCTTATTTTGTATTGCAACTAATGTTAGAACAGAAGATGATCAATGGCAGCATAAAGTTTTAACATGATGACTAATAATTTTTAATAATGTAGAAATACACCTGTAGTTATATTTCATATTTGTAGCAGTACTGTTATTAAAAGCATGGGTTAAGATATATATCTGTTACAGTAATATTATTAAATAACTCTGGTTAAGTTATCTAGATTGTGTCTGCTAAAGCTGTAATTAAGAAGCCTCAAAAGGTGAGGTCATGATTGATTCTAACTATTTATTTGTTTACATCTGTGCTATGAATTTTAAAACATTGTTATGATTGCTGGAGATAGGGCAGCACGGTGGCGCAGTGGGTTAGCCCTGCTGCCTCACGGCGCCGAGGTCCCAGGTTCGATCCCGGCTCTGGGTCACTGTCCGTGTGGAGTTTGCACATTCTCCCCGTGTCTGCATGGGTTTCGCCCCCACAACCCAAAAAATGTGCAGAGTAGGTGGATTGGCCACACTAAATTGCCCCTTAATTGGAAAAAATAATTGGGTAATCTAAATTTAAAAAAAAAAAATCTTTGTGGGATACATATGATGTAATGAATGGAAGGAGCCAGGTCTGTATGTAGTTCTGCAGTTTGCCATAGGATTTCAGTCTGATGAGGTAGAGGGCTTTTAAGTTGAACAGCAGTTTTGCCAAATGTTTGAGCAGAAGTGTACTAGTTTTTCTCCCAGAAGGGGGTCTGTCCCCAAATCTCTGCACAACTAAGCAAGTAATAAGAACGGAAAACAAATTAAAGTACAGCACAGGAGCAGACCATTCGGCCTCCCAGCCTGTGCCGATCATGATGTCCTAAGATTACAAATAACCTTCTGCCCTTACTCGGTCCATATCCCTCTTTCCTCCCTATTCATGTACCCATCCAGATGCCTCTTAAATGTTGCTAATGAGCTTGATTCCACCACATCCTCTGGCAGTGCGTTCCAGGCACCCACCCACTAGTGGCATTTGAACTGTACTGGGTTGCTTAATTGGAGTTAGTAGCAGGTATAGATGGTAAGTTTAGGTTATTCCTAGTGTTTAAGAACTGTTTAACTGATAATTGTAAAGCTATTTTATTTGATATTAATATGGTTAATTTCGTGTTTAAATTAAAGTTTGCTTTAATATAAAAGATACCGATTGGTCACACCTGGGGTGAAGTATCCTGTCCTCACATTTTTACAAATAAAAAAATATTGATTTGTGTTCTTCTCCAGTATACTAACAAATATTGGGATCTGGGCTGGTGCCCTAACAAATGTTTAAAAAGATCTATAATAATAGGCAGGAGAGCAAATTTTCCCTAATTTCTAGAATATTAAAACTAACTTCTTTGGGTTGATTTTGAGATTTCACGCCTTTTAACGTGCATTTAAATATCAATTTAAAAGCAAAATTAGAGTACCCAATTCTTTTCTCCAATTAAGAGGAAATTTAGAGTGGCCAATCCACCTACCCTGCACATCTTTTGGTTTGTGGGGGTGAGAGCCACGCAGACACGGAGAGAATGTGCAAACGCCACATGGAACAGTGACCTGGGGCCGGGATCGAACCCGGGTCTTCGTCACTGTAAGGCAGGAGTGCTAATCACTGCACCACCGTGCTGCCCTGCATTTGAATATCAATAATTTGCCATTTGTGGTGACGGAGTGGCACGGTAGCATAGTGTTTATCACCATTTCTTCACAGCGCCAGGGCCCCAGGTTCGATTCCCTGCTTGGGTCACTATCGGTGCAGAGCCTGCATGTTCTACCCGTGTCTGCGTGGGTTTCTTCCGGGTGTTCCGGTTTCCTCCTACAAGTCCTGAAAGACGTGCTGTTACGTGAATTGGACATTCTGAATTCTCCCTCAGCATGCCTGAACAGGCGCCGGAGTGTGGCAACTTGGGGATTTTTACAGTAACTTCATTGCAGTGTTAATGTAAACCTACTTGTGACACTAATAAAGACTATTATTATTACTGCCATGCACGTGTGAAGGTCTCATAAAAATCCAAAGAAGCTGATTTTCTAAAGCAGACTACAAATACTCATTGTCCCCTGAGTTTTTAGCAGTGACCACTTTTTCCCTACTTGCTAAAATTATACCTTCAACCACGTGCAAAATCCTATTTTGTGATTTACTGGTCTAAATTTATGGTCAGGATTTTCCATTCATTTTTACACAAGCCCACAATTTTCAAACATTCACTTTTTAAAGGCTGGAAATTTGAAGCACAGATGTAGAATACCTGGACTAAGTGACTAAATTTACCAGCACCGCATTTTAAGTCTTCACTTCTTTTCTGTTCAGGAAGTGGAGTTATTACAAGTCACAAAGCGGATGAAACTCAAAGAACTGACTGAAGAGAAGCTTGGGTTGCAGCAAGAGCTGAATTCGCTGCAGTCTGAGCATGCTCATCGAATGAATGCAGTCTGCGATGAACAGGCAGAGATAGAGTGGCGACTGGAACAGCTGAAGCAGGGTTGTTTTTGCGACCACACAACAGAAAGGAGCCAAGAGGCTGAGTACACGGCACAGGTACATAGTTATTGCAAGTGTCGCCTACATTAGGAATAAAACAACAACAAATCGTATAAATTCACAGTTAAGGTGAAAGGAATATAGAATTATTTGCAACTGAAGATATTGCATTTAACATTTTATAGGGGGTGTTTATAAACTTGTATGGACTATAATGCAGATCCAACTATACCCAGAAGCTGTCTGCGAAATCACAAATTGAGATACATTCTGGATCTTGCAAAACAGTGCAACTTAAAATAAAATTTCTCATTCCAATATAAAGAGGCATATGGGGAAGATGGGAACCACTTATTCTAATAGTTGAAAACTATCAGCAGTGTGTATCTAAATTTCTGATTGAGGCAAAACGATGCCAATATTCAAGTGGATAGGTTGATGAAGGAAAAGAGAGTAGTTGCTTGGTAGTACAGAACTTGAGTATTGTTGAACTTAAGTATTGTCGAAGCTTTTCGTCTTGCACTTATCAGGACAGATGCCAGAATACCAAATTTCAAAGGGACCAACTGTTATGGGCCAGAGTTTTGAAAATACCAAAGTATATTCTGGAGTTCACCTGACCTATAACTGTTTATTGATTTTGGTTACGACGAGATGAGCACAAGAGCCTACCTTTCTGGTTTTATTCAACAGAGTCAGGCACTTTTAATCAAAAAACAAGCTTTATTCTGCAAATTTAGTTAACATTTGTATAAACACACACAGTAAGAATTTTATCAACTGCAAAAGTAAAGACCCCACACAGCTACAGTAATCTATGTATAATCCTTAATGAATTCCCCCTTAACTGTTCCAATTCAATAACACACTCCAAGTAAAACCAGAAATCCCTTTTCAAAGGTGTGGCCCAGCACACTTCATTCTTACTGGTATAAGACTTGTTACTGATACTCTGTTTCCCTTTTCAAACATCAGGTTTGAATTCCTTCCAGAAAGCAATGATCTATTTTAAGTTACCAAGTAGCCTGGAACCAGTTTTTAAAGTGAAGATCGAGAAATACTTCTTTCAACCTGTGCAGTTCAAACCTGTCCAAAACTCAAAACGAAAGTAAAACCCAGAGGCACAGCCCAGCGCCACCCACACAATGACATCACTGAAGCCATGTGATAAGACGAAAACCTTTCTTAAAGGGACACTCCCATGACACAATGACGTGTACTGCATGAGAAAGGATACTAATGATTAGCAAGTGGACTCTGGTCATTACTTTGCCGGGGGAGAATGCACCAGGGAACTGTTGTCCCCGCAAGCTTTTATTTAATGTCAAAAAAGGCTAGTTGACTCTGGTTGAGACATTACAGAGGGAAATGCACCAAGGATCAGTTGCCCCATGCTTTTGTTGAGTTAAAGAAGGTGCAATGCCTGGAAATGATCTTTCTGCTTGCAGTGTCGACTTGCCCTTTTCTGAATTTGAACAAATGTGTCTGTCCTGAGGAGTGCAAGAAGGAAAGAGAATAATGGGATATCAGAACAGGGTGGATAAATAGCGTGTGAACCGTTTGCTCACATGGAGGGCAAGCACTTGCACAACTGTTCAGGCTGAGCGGCCACATTGTGTTTAGAATTCAAAAAAATATATTTCTGAATATATTACTGGTCAACCAATCAGTGACGTCAGCATGTGGATATGGGAATCAGTTATTGCTCTCAATATACTAAACCTCTAGTGAAATGTCAAGGTGCCATCATTTGAAGGGGCAGGGTCAGCTACTGAATGACTTGTGTGCAGCCTATGTTACTGCCCTTTCGATTTCCCAGAGTGACTTATGGAGAAAGATTTTGAAATGAATGCATTTTGGGATAAAGATGCAGGCAAAGGTCAGCAATGATAGTGGTAATAACGATGATAGAGGCTTGTGCAAGACACAACCCTAATGGCAAAGTTTTGGACAAGTTGTAATTATGAAGGGAGAACAGTGAAGAATGGTAAGACATGTCTATAGATTAAGAAGTAGTTATTGCACCAAATGGAAGAAGCCAGTAGTTCAGGTGCATCATGATAATTTTGGGGGTTTAAAGGATTCAGATTGTCCATCTGTTATGATTCCAGTTGGTGTTACTACTGGGTGGGTAGATCCCAGGGTGGAATCCTTGCTCAAAAGGTCGTACCGTTTTACTTTTTTAAAGAAACCTTTGGAGGAACAGTCACAGGACTGCCAGTTAGATATTAACAACAAGAAAAAGAACATATTATTAAACTTTTGTATGTTTAACAAAATACTTCTTCACTCCCCCTTTAGCTTCACAAATATAAATAGATTTTAAAGATAATACCCTCGCTTTGAAACCAAATGGTCGATGCCCTCAATCAACCTTCTGCGGATTTTCCCTCAAATTCTCTCCGGATGATTGTCACATGAGCGTTTCCAAACTCCACATGAAAAAAACCCAATTTAAATTCTTCTTTCAAACAATACTATCCATCAGCTATTTTCATCAAGAACCCACCTCCAGATTTTCCAACTAATCTTCTAAACAAAGCTTCCTCTCCACTTTTTTGTTAAGCATTAGTTTCCAGGTTTTTCTTTCAGGATTCCTTTATCTTGAATGCTTTTGCACAAACTCCGGGATCCAGTCTCTGATTGCTCCACAATTATTTCAGTTACTGTCTCACAAACTGTAGTAAGATGTCACAAATCTTAGAACCATTTCAGATATCTTTCTGGCTTCTGACTAGCCAACTTCCTTTCAGGTCAGAATTGGGGATGTTTGCGGATGACTGCACAATGTTCGGCACCATTCGCGACTCCTCAGATAATGAAGCAGCCCATGTCCAAATGCAGCAAGACCTGGACAATATCCAGGCTTGGGCTGACAAGTGGCAAGTTACATTAGCGCCACACAAGTGCCAGGCAATGACCATCTACTGCAAGAGAGGATCTAGCCATCGCCCCTTGACATTTAATAGCATTGCCCTCACTGAATCTCCCACAATCAACATCCTGGGGGTTACCATTGATCAGAAATTGAACTGGACTAGCCATATTAATGCTGTGGCTACCATGACAGGTCAAAGGCTCGGAATCCTATGGCAAGTAAGTCACATCCTGACCACTCAAAGCCTGTCCACCACATACAAGGCACAAGTCAGAAGTGTAATTCCCTCTGTGTACCCAAACAGGTGCCGGAATGTGGCGACTAGGGGCTTTTCACAGTAACTTCATTGCAGTGATAATATAAGCCTACTTGTGACAATAAAGATTATTATTGTTATAATCGAATATACTCTACTTGCCTGGATGTGTGCAGCTCCAACAACACTCAAGAAGCTCGACACCATCAGGACAAGGCAGCCCACTTGATTGCTCCTCCTTCCACAAACTTCAAATTTGAAAAACCTCCTTTCAAATCCTTCACCACTGACTAACAATGGCAGTGTGTGTATCATCTAAAAGATGCATTGCAGTAACTTACCAAGGATCCTTAGACAGCACCTTCCAAACCCACGACCACTACTATCTAGAAGGACAAGAGCAGCAGATACCTGTGAAGCCCACCACCTGGAGGTTCCCCTCCAAGTCACTCACCACCCTGACTTGGAAATATATCTCCATTCCTTCACTGTCATTGGGGCAGGATCCTGGAACAGCACAGTTGGTGTACCTATATCTTGCAACTCACCACCACCTTCTGAAGGCAGCTAGAGACAGGCAATAACTGCTGGCCTAACCAGCTATGTAAATGAATTTTAAAATAGCTGTCTGTCACGGAACAATATCCTGTTCTAGTTTCTGATTCCACTATTCCTTTAACGTTAGGCTTTCTGGAAATTCCTCTTCATTACTCAATTACTCAATGCTTCTTAACTAACTGTCCTTTAGATATTTACCTAGAGGGATTACAGTCTGAGCCATTAAAAGATTTAACAGCAGATGTCCCTGTCTTAGCTTCACAAGGCAGCCAGCGAGCCTGGTGCGATTACAGTTGTCTCCATGAGAGATATAAATTATTCATGTGGATCCCAGAGACAAAGGGATACTTTGAAGGTAAAGTGACTTAGTTTAGGTTTCTATCTAGAGCATCCCAGTTATGCCACATTGCTGTGGGGTAGTTTTCATGCAGGTTTTGCCTGTTTTGAATTTGTATGTGATTTCTCACAGTGACAGGTAGTCAGCATGGGTGCAGGCTTAAGATAGGCAGCTGAAGACTGGACCAGGAGCTGTAAAGAAGTTACTGACCGGTAGCAGAAGGTTATAAGAAACCAAAAGTATTTTCTGATTTGGAGTCACTAAACAAAAATGCAGTGAGGCCAATGCTTGAGCTGGGATGTCCACAATCAAGAGGCGCTTACGAAGTGTTGGAGGATCGCCTAGTTGGATGCTAGTGGATAGGTCCTAAGGAATCTCATACAGTGGAGAATAGAGGGAACCCTGTGGAGGATTAAAGTTAATTCCTGAGAGCTGGGGAAGACCTTGGTTTGATCCCAGGAGAAATGAAGGACCCCTCGGGATCCTGTGAAGTGTCGGGGAATTACTGGGTGGAAATAAAAATAGAAAGGGAAGTGTCCTGTGAGATTTTCAGGCTTCCAACGAGGATTGTTTATGAAATATAGTGTCAGCAGTACTTTCTTTAAAACGTGAACTTGTTTGATTTATTTTTATCAGTTAATTACTCCTTTTTACCTGAAGAAGGTACGGTGCTCCGAAAGCTACTGATTTGAAACAAACCTGTTGGACTTTTAACCTGGTGTTGTAGGACTTCTTACTGTGCTCACCCCAGTCCATGCCAGCATCTCCACATCTTTCTTTAAAAGGAGCAGCACGGCAGGCAGCATGGTGGCACAGTGGTTAGCACTGCTACCTCATGCGCCGAGGTCCCTGGTTCGATCCCGGCTCTGGGTCACTGTCCGTGTGGAGTTTGCACATTCTCCCCGTGTTTGCATGGGTTTCACCCCCACAATCCAAAGATGTGCAAGGCAGGTGAATTGGCCACACTAAATTGCCCCTTAATTGGAAAAAATGAATTGGGTGATCTAAATTATTTATTTATTTTTTTTTTAGAAAGGGGCAGCACGGTGGCACACTGTTCCCTCACAGCAGCAAGGACCCTAGTTCGTTCCCGGCACCTGGTCCCTGTCCATGTGTAGTTTGCACATTCTCCCCGTGTGTGCGTGGGTTTCCTCCGGGTGCTCCGGTTTCCTCCCACAGTCCAAAGATTTGCAGGTTAGGTGGATTGGCCATGCTAAATTGCCCTTAGTGTCCAAAATTGCCCTTAGTGTTGGGTGGGGTTACTGGGTTATGGGGATAGGGTGGAGGTGTGGGCTTGGGTAGGGTGCTCTTTCAAAGAGCTGGTGCAGACTTGATGGGCCGAATGGCCTCCTGCACTGTAAAATTTATTATTCTCCCTGCGTCTGATTGGGTCTCACCCCCACAACCCAAAGATGTCACAGGGTAGGTGGTTAAAATTGCCCGTTAGTTGGAAAAAAGAATTGGGTACTCTAAATTTATAAAAAGAAAAAAAATTACATCTTAAAAGGTAGTGGTCACCAATGAGATCATAAACCATGGTGAAAGGTCACATTTTGTGGAGAGAGTTGCTGGCTGGTTGCTGAGCTGCAAAAAGCTGTGCATCATTCCACAACTTGATGTCCATGCATCATTTTTAAATGTAGTTTTTTTTATTTTTGTAAAGCATTCCTGGAATATTCTTCAGACAATTGTCAAATAAACTGGCTTCTGAAATAGATCTCTCTGGCTTTAACTTCAGTTTACTTTTATCCCCCTTCTTCCATTACGCTGTTTACAGTTATCAGAGTTGAGACAGAGACTGGACCGGGCAGAAGCAGATCGCAGAGAACTTCAAGAGGAACTGAGGTGTGAACGTGAAGCTCGAGAAAAACTGGAAGCCATGGTTAAAGAACTGAAACTTCAGATCTTAGAAACCTCTGGGAATAAAGCTGGTATCGAGGTGAACCTCGTAGCGGACTGATAACAGCATGCCCTCTTCTGAGGCACCAGCAATTTGAAGTGAAGTAATTTTTTAGAATTGCTTTAAAAAGGAAAACTGATGAGATTGGTATTTGAACCTACAGCTGCAAGAAATCTGTGCAACTGAATAACAGCTGAGTTGGAGATACTGGAGTTAAAATGTTAACTAATCCAGTTTAGAGCGAAATGTTGAAAGCCTGGTTTAAACTCATTTGAGTTTTGTGTATATAATGCACACATGGGATACAAAGCAAAATGGCACAGCATGGGGAAAATGTTATTTCAGATATTTGAAAAATTTATATGCATGCACAGCCAGCCAAACTTCATAACCTGCTTTCTGTCCTCTTAATGCCTTTGTAAATGGCTTTTGTTAAAGTCCCAGACCTTTTGTTTATTGCAGAATCTTATTTACTTTATAAATTGCATAGATATGCAGGAAGCTTGTTTTGTTATTTGTTACCATTTGATAATTCAAAAAAAAACCTCAAATCTGTTTTCTGGATTTGCATGTGTTCTTATCGGTGCTCCTACCCCATATCTCCTCTGTGCTCCTAGTTCTCATATACAGGGCCGGCCAGGGCTTTAGATTTTGAAAAGACCAGAAGGATGTAATTTGTTAATGTAACAGCTGAAAAGCCCCGAGTCAGGTAGATCTCACTTTTATCAAAAGGCAGATATGTGATGCCTAAATTGCCTCTTCCAACTAGATACGTTCGATAAACGTAAAGTATACAACAGGCATGCTCACAGCTCCTTGTAGTTTCCTCCAAATGTTGATTAATATTATATAAGAATATTTAATAAATTCTCCTATTTTTGTTTGGCACTGACTCCTTGCTGAGATGCATTCCCACGGTCACTGTTTTCCTAATGAGTACAGTAAGAAGTCTTACAACACCAGGGTAAAGTCCAACAGGTTTGTTTCAAACACTGGCTTTCGGAGCACTCCGAAAGCCAGTGTTTGAAACAAACATGTTTGACTTTAACCTGGTGTTGTAAGACTTCTTGCTGTGCTCACCCCAGTCCAACGCCGTTATCTCCACATCATTCCTAATGAGTGCCCGCAGGCTTTTCAAGCATTCATTTTTGAGCCTGATCGTGTCCTCAATCAATGTCCACACACACACGCTCTTCCAGTTGGAGCCATTGGACAGAAATTGGGAGTGAACCCTTATCTTTCAGCTAGTTTCCCTCCAAATCAGGGGGGGGGGGGGTGGGGGGGTTCAGATCGGCCAATGCAGAATCAATCAGGCATTGAGCCTGAGACCTTCCTGGTCTGTACAGCAAATGAAAATGTGACACCTGTAACAACCCATTTTAATAGATTTTATATGGTTCTGTTAATAAAAGATTGATCAGTTTCCTAAAATATGAGATGGTTTTGAAAGAAACACATGATATAAAAGTACTGATGGGAACTAAATATACTAACGGGGACTAAAATACTCAACTGTATTGCAACATGGATGTAGGAGCCATTGGTGCACTGGCTTTGCACTGCAGATGCAACTTGCGTGCTCGTATATAGCACACAGGTACAGAAAAAGAGGCCATATTATTATGAACTTGTATAAGGAGACCTTTTGATTTCCATTTGTGAGGTTAAACATCTACCTCTTTTACTGACCTTTCAGCTGCTATAGTTACATAAATTCAATAGTGCCACCATCAGACCCAGTATTTGTGTGAAATTACTATGGGTGCATTTGAACTGCATCATACAGAACAATCCTGTTGGCAAGATGAGTAATTATTGTTTCAATTTCTGTTCAGAATTTGTAGCTTTATTAAAATTTTGTTAGCCATTTACTCAACAGTGCATATCTGCACTTGCACACCATAGACAATATCTATAAGTCTGACGAAAGTAACCTTAACATTGGTGCTACCATAGGGCTGGTATTTTTTCATAGAATTTACAGTGCAGAAGGAGGCCATTCGGCCCATTTCAACTAGTTGACCTGATATCTTGTTTGTATTTTATATTTTGTTTGATCCCAGTTTCTCTACATATTTTTGTTTGTATAGAAGTGCATGATGGGAAACTGAAAATTAATATTTTCTGGCAGATGTTTATATAACTGTACTTCACAGTTTCTTCACCATTATGAACTTGGTCTTTTGTACATTGAGATCCCAACGTCAGCATTTAAAGTTAACGCTATTAGTCAACATGCTAGTAGCTATTCCATGTGCGATTATAATTCTTTTTGTAACTTACTTGTGGGTGAGGGCTTAGTCAAATCTAGAAAGTGATGTGGACTTTAAAAACAGGCAAGGAAGATTAGATTAATAAAATAGTACAATAAACATGAATTAGACATGAACTAACTTTGTTCATACTTCATAAATCAACTCAATTAGCTGGTAAGAAGTCTTCCAACACCAGGTTAAAGTACAAGAGGTTTGTTTGGAATGACTAGCTTTCGAGCGCAGCTCCTTCATCATGTGCGCTCCAAAAACTAGTGATTCCAAACAACCTGTTGGACTTTAACCTGGTGTTATAAGACTTCTTACTGTGCCCACCCCAGTCCAACGCTGGCATCTCCACATCACAATTAGCTAGTGGTCTTGAAGATTAGTCTTGAAATTCTGGATTCTTTGCTTTTGCAGTGACTTTAGTAGGAAAAAGTAGCATGGGCCTATAATTGTACTCATTCGTTGCCAAAGATTTCCATTTTCCATGATTTCTATTAAATTATGTCGGGAAAACAGTGTTAACAAATCATAGCTATTATATGATTCACTATATGTGAAGTTTGGTTTATTTTATCTACTTTTTCCCTGCATAAAACAAATACTTAACTGTTGTTTACAGCGGAAGTCTACATTGAATTAAAATAAGGGAGTAATTGTGGACCAGGTATCTGGTGTTGGATTCTTGGGCTCTACTAAGTGAGCTACTGTTGCTGCGACAACATAAAGGTAAAGTCACCAGAGTCCCAGATGACCATAGGCTGCTTTCCCCTTTGAGGAGGAAAGCTGAGCCGACTGCTGGTGATTTAACCTGAGGATCATCACACCTCAGGGGAAGGGCCCTTTTGAGAAGGCGGATCCTTCATGGATAACTTCAGCTGCTATGGGAATTGAGCCTTCACTGCTGGCCTTGTTCTGAATCACGAGCCAAGTGTCTAGCCAAGTGAGCTAAACTGGCTCCCTAGGACAACTTCGAGGCGCTACAATTGACATTAGTCTTTTTCAATTAGGGTCAGATTAGAACGGTCATGGTTCTGACTCCTGATTACTGTGAATTCTCTCTTCTTGAGAAATAAGCGATGGTGGGTAAAAGAGGACAAATCAAACTTCACTGTGACACCTTAATGATTGAATAACTTACTGACACTCGAGTGTCAGACGTTAAGTGGTGCATTGAGCGATGCCAGTAACATCTATTTAACAGTCAATGGCAGGAGATCTGAGAGAATTGGAGCTCCTAACAGTATGATTTCCTACCATTATTATTATTTTTAAAAATATATATAAATTTAGAGTACCCAATTATTTTTTTCCAATTAAGGGGCAATTTAGCGTGGCCGATCCACCTAACCTGCACATCTTTGGGTTGTGGGGGTGAAACCCACGCGCAAACGGGGAGAATGTGCAAACTCCACACGGACAGTGACCCAGAGCCGGGATCGAACCTGGGACCTCGGCGCCGTGAGGCTGCAGGGCTAACCCATTGCGCCACTGTGCTGCCCCAATTTCCTACCATTATAGTGTTTTGATGCATAAGCAGCATAAGTTTGTTTTAGCCACTTGTGTTTTGTCGTCATTAATTCGCCCCACTACAAAATCCAAAAGAGCTGGACCCATTTATGGAATCTCCTGTGTCTTCGGATTAGTCAAGAGCAGTTTTCTTTTAAAAAGTAGGAAATCTCCTAAGCAATTTACATGCCCTCTGTAAACACTGAAGGTTTTGTGTCAACAGATATTCAGTTTTAAAATAGCCATGCTGGAATAATTTGGTATTCCTGACGATTTGAATGTATGCAGTAATTGAACACTAATTGGCTGCTCAGTGACTTGTTTTATCAGTTGTGGGCAGGTGGGAGACGGCTGTTTGCTTGATGTAACAAAATCACAAACACATTTATAAGAAAATTCAACATTTGGCTGCACCCAACGTATACGGAAAATGTGGCTCTGTAGAAAATGAGTTGTGCTGAAGATTGTGTGCCTCTATATATAAAATGCCAGTTAAGTTGACTTGCTACTTCAGCAATTTAATGAAAATATAATGGTATTTTTGTAACATTCAAAATTCTCATTTGTTTAAAAAGATAATTTTCCTGAATGGGTCAAGTGCTGAGCTAATTTGCTTCAGTAGGCATTATATTTTCTATATTTGCACTTTTTGGAGCAGAAATGTGCAATAGCTTTTACTCAAATTTGCAACTGATCAGATCAAACAACTTGATTGAAGCAGGGAAGAGGTACTGCTGTACGTCCTTCAATTAAATAAATCTTCAAATATAAAGGTTGCTGCTGCTGGCTTAACGCAAAGTGAATTGTTTCTGTTGGATTGATGGACATATTCTTCATGTTTGCCAGTGTCTAAATACAGTCGAGGCAGCTTGTTTGGCTTTGAGCATCAGTCGTTAATGTCAAGTTAAAATAATTAGAGTATAGCCTATTCAGAGAGGTGAGAGCACTGAAGAGAGTCAGTGCACTGTAATAGTATTTTTGCTGTACCTGATCAGAATTCAGTAATCCTGCAGTTGCACATGGTGCTTACATCTTACACTGTTGATACATGGATAAATAGCTAACCGAAAGAATATTTTTGATTTAGGGCTGTCATCCCATGTGCGGAAATCTATTTTCTGATGTGAGAAGTTGAGAATAAAGAAAACTCACTGCTCTAGTGACCTAATGCCCCACGAGGGGATGGTTTAGCTCACTGGGCTAAATCGCTGGCTTTTAAAACAGACCAAGCAGGCCAGCAGCACGGTTCAATTCCCGTACCAGCCTCCACTGACAGGCGCCGGAATGTGGCGACTAGGGGCTTTTCACAGTAATTTCATTGAAGCCTACTCGTGACAATAAGCGATTTTCATTTCATTTCATTTTCATTAAACATTTAACTTCATTCTGAACCTCCCTCATGCTTTTTCTCCCTCACGAGGTCCCGATAATCCAGTTAAACCTATTGATTCTTTTGTTCTTTTTTCCATTATTTGTGTTAAAATAATTTATTTCATGTGTGATTATACTTTTTCATTTTTGTTTTGCAACCAAATTTGAGCAGGAAAAGGGCATTTCTGTCAAGTGGTATTCAGCTGTAAATATGTTTTTGGAAATACCTTAATTTTTGAAATATAGCTAATCGAGAAAATGGATGATATCTTGCCCTTTAATTATATAAGTATACTTCAACTTGTTTCACTTTAAGTCTTGTTCTGGACATTTCATTTATAATAGAGCTAAGCGTGAGAACCTACCATGATCTAGCTTTGTCATGCTACACTACTGTGAATACTTGTGTTCCTGTGAACGATTCTATCTAAATGAGAATTGATATTGTTGGCAAACTGATGATTCAGTCTATTCGGAAAGGGAAAGTGATCTCCAATTCTTCAGCACCATCCCTTGAATTGTTCTGTGTTTAGTGTTCGATTCAGAAACAAGAGCTCCTGGAACGTGACATTCCGACTGGAGCAACTCAAATCCATGATCAGATTGTATTTTTTGTTCCCAGTCACCATGCACTTGCCTTATAATTTGGGAGGGCTATGAAAGAACAATACATAGTTTATTCAAATTTAATGGAACACTTCGCTGGTACAAATCCTTTTAAAATTTTAACTGCAGATGGTAAAATGTCACAGCCCACAAACACATCCGAGGTGTTTAGCCAGCCACGTAGTTCTTACTTCTGCATCTTTCTTTTTGTTTCATTGCACTTACTTTTGTTTTTCTATTTAAGTACAATTGGGACAAATTTCTTAGCCATCGTGGTTTACCTGTCATTTCTTTATTAGGCAGTAAGTATTGCCGGCACTCCTGTGATAGTCTGGGTTGCATGTGGTGAGGTGGGTAAAGCTTGGTGCAGTGATCCAAATATGCAGTTATAAAGCAAGACTGAAACCTGCACATCTGTTCCCAGCAGTGGCTATTGTCAATGTAACTGTCAACAGCTGGATAAAGAAGCAGTTCTGTAACCTTTTTTTGCATTGATTGTTTTTGGGCAAACATTTGTGGGGAGGAAACAGAAAAATTTTGGAGACTATCAGAAGGAGCAAAGTGAGGTGTGAGACTTCCTACAGGAGGCAGGAGTTTAAATTCACACTGAATGCACTATAATTCCAGACATAATTCTCCAAAAAGATGCAATATATACTCAGTCCCAGGCATAAAGTTAGATATAGGATGTTAAAACTAGGAGGTCACTTCTGCACTCATTTTCAGGACTGTAACGTTGGAGGAATCTCATTGGTTATTGCAGTAGTTAGAAACATGTATTTGTGGATAGTTTTTGACATTTAGTGGTAACTATCAGTGTACCATTATTTTATATCCTATTTAGCTCTCCTTTGATTTCTCAACGTTATCTACTTGGAAAGCCAAGCATTCACTGCACATTTAGATTTAGTCAGAATCTGAATGTCGCTAAGTAATAAAAATACTATGACATAAATAGGTAGCCAGACCTATGGTATACGAGGAGATATTTCCCCTCGGCCTTGAAGGGACGTCGCCATTTGAATATACATGTGCTCAGTAAATATCCAAGGAAACCACCTCAACTTGCCACAGCTCAGCAAAATATGCAGCAAAATGGACATTAATAGGAAGTGACAATGGAAAGCTTTCAATGTTACAGAAGTTGTGAATTTAACAGCAGAAAAAAAGACACGTTATAGAATATAAATTAAATTGCCGCTTTTTATGCAATGCAACATCACCCAGATAATCTCATGAATCTTTCCTTGCACGTAGAAGTTGAGGTAAGAATTTTAATGCACTTATGCTCCACTTAGGGCATTTAAATGGTCATTGGATAAACATATGGATGATAAGGGAATAGTGTAGATGGGCTTTAGAGTGGTTTCACAGGTCGGCGCAACATCGAGGGCCAAAGGGCCTGTGTTGTGCTGTAATGTTCTATATTTTGTAAACTACACTGACGTGCTTTGAGTGAAATTTTAAATCATTTTAAAATTTGCTTTTAAATGGTTACAGTAAATTCAGAGTGCCTGGATTTATCAGAACCCTGACTGGTGATGGTCCAATCCCATTAACTGTTCTGTCATAGCTCCACTTTGAAGTGCAAGTTACAGAGCTCGAAGAGAAAGTAAGAATGAATATGCTTTCTTTGAGAATTTTTGATATCAAACTTTAGTAACACAATGATCTGAAATAGATTTGAAGCATTTAAATTCTGGGGGAGGGTGCTGTTTGTGTCAGCTCTGCAGCCTGGTGGGTCAGATAATGCATCTGCAGTGTTAGGCCAGTGACATCCCAGCCATTGTATATGTTAAGCAAGGCCCACTGGATTTGAACCACACAGCTAGGAAGTCGGCGCACACATTATGAACAAAGATGAATCCAAACATGATACCGTGTTGACACAATGAAGTAATGCTTCCATTTATGCACTTCTTAGCTGAGAAAGGTTAAACCGTTGAAATCTGCAGTGATGTTCCTGCTGCGAAAAAGGTTATCGACAGTTTAGAAAATACAGTACTGTGAAATAAAGAGCAATTCCATGTTTAGATTCCAGTGATTGTATTTTATAATTCACTTTTGAAATTTACACAATTTCTACAGATACTATAACAGATGATGTGTACAGAAAATTGTTATATGCAATATGTCTATGTTGCTTATATCTAAACTTGTATATAATGGAAATCGTTATATCAATGCAGGCAAAGTCAGGAACAGATTTGGAACTGGGTAAATCTTTGCTTTTATCAGGTACTTCCTTATCAGATTGTACAGAACTAGGTTTTTGACTATCGTACCTGGGAAGCTGAAAAAAGTATTTGGTACTCAAAAGGGTTGCGAGAAAACAAACTTTGTTGATTCATGTTGACCACTCTTTGCTATTGTCAAGTAGTAATGGAAGGTGTGTGTTACCAACACCTTAACCCAAAGAGGCTTTCTGTTGAAGAAGTAATCTTGTGATTGCCTGCAATGCATTATTACATGGACATTTTTCCAGTATTTACCTCATGAAAACAATGCAGATTTTCTATTGTCTTGTCAACATAATTGCAAAGTGGTAAACATAAAATATTTACAGATGTACAGTACCTGGTTATTGTAATGTAAAATGTCTGTTGTATTTATTTTCCAGAATCTTGTATAAGCAGCATACTGAACCAAAATGGTGATGATTGAAGCTGAGCATGTAACCGATAGTTTACATTTTTTGTACGTTGTTCACCTTTGTAAGATTCCATATTTAAACCATGATAAAAAAAAATCATCTGAAACCAAAACAATTTCAGACAAAACTGCATGAACAGTCCGTCTGAAGCACAATGATTAAAAGTTGCTGAATAACTATAGTAGTAAATTTCTGTGTTTTGTACTAAAATGCTAAATACTAAAGAACATTCGTCGTTGAAAACTAAAGTTCAGTTGCAGCGAGCAATTAGAAAGGCAGTTGTATCGAGCATTGGTGAGTCTGCATCTGGGGTTGTGCACAGTTTTGGTTGTCTTAAGGAAGGATATACTTGACAGATGCAGGACGGATATGTCCCCTGGCCTGGAAGGGGGTGGGGGGAGGGGTTATTCTTGAACCGTGGGGGAGAGAGTCTCAGAATAAGGGGTAGAACATTTAGGACAGATGAGGAGAAATTATTTCATTCAGAGGGTGGTGGAAATCTTGGAATTCTACCCCAGCTCAGTCATTGAGTATGCCCAAGAACAAAATCAATATATTTCTAGATAAAGGCGTCAAGGGATATGGGGACACTGCAGGAAAATGGCATTGAGGTAGAAGATCAACATGATCTAGTTGAGTGGCAGAGAAAGCATGGGGAGCTGAATGAGGTGCTCCTATTTCCTGTGGAAATCCAGGAAGAAGGCAGAGGAATTACGGAAGACTTCATACCATTATTTTGAGATGAAATCAACATGGAATAACGGGATTGTAACCCCACGTATTTTTCAGCAGATCCGTTGTCATGGTTCTGCATGGTTTGTTTTCTATATCAACTATATATAGTTCTACTAAATATGAAAAAACCTCAAACTATAGCTTCAAGTTGGTATTGTACATTTCTTGGCAAAAGTAATTAACTGTTACTTCACACTAAATCAATATAGTCAACAATCACAGATAATGATTAGGTGTTATCTTTTATTGTCCATGATCAAATATATTTAAATGTGGATGTGTGTTGTCTGACACTCTAGTCAATGATGACATTATTTTTGATGTGTATACGGCATGCTTGAGCTCATTGATGTTGGGAGAACATTTGTCATTTGAGCCTTTATCTTTTTCTAGTAGGTAGGAATGTGCAGCTTTTGAACCACGATTAGTTTAAATCTTGCTGCAGTTTACATCTGATGACCAAGTTCTATGATTGGTTTCATAGAATTTACAGTGCAGAAGGAGGCTATTCGGCCCATCGGGTCTGCACCGGCCCTTGGAAAGAACACCCTACTTAAGCCTACACCACCCATAACCCAATATCCCTACCCAACCTTTTGATGCTTGTACTAACTTTGACAAAATTTATACTTATATGGCACTTTTATGTGTCCCAAGGGGCATCACAGGAGAGCTGGTAGTTAATGTTTTATACCAAGCTATGTATGTAGATACTGGGGCAGGAAGCCAAAAGCTTTGTCAAAGAGATATGTTTAAAGGAATTTCTTAAAGGTGGATAGAGAAGCACAGAGATTTGGGGATGGAATTCAGACTTTAGGTCATGGGCAGCTGATTGCGTGGCTACTAATGGTCGAGTGGTGAAAATTGGGGATGTGCAAGACGCTGGAATTGAAGCAGAGTGGAGATCTTGGAGGGTCGTCGAGCAAGAGCGAGCAGAACATCAGAGTAGGTCAGAGTAGGCCCTTTAGTCTAATGCGCAATTCAATGAGATCATTGCTGAACTTATACCTCAAACTTCACTTGCCATTTTATCTCCATTATTCCTTGATTGCCTTGGTGTGCACCTATTCATCTCAATTTTGAACATTGACTGATCATTCACAGCTGTCTTGCATAGAGAATTTCAAAGATTCTTAATCCACTGAGGGAAGAATGTTTGCTCATCTCAGTCATAAATATCCATCCCTTATCGTGAGTTATGACTCTCCCCAGTCTACACCCGAAGGACTGAATATTTGTTCCTGGAGCCTAATCTTGCCATGAGGATCAAATGTGCACGAGGAACCCCAAATGCCTGTGGTGGGTTCCAGAGGGTGATATGGAGACATTAAGTAGCCTTCTCTGGGAGCCCTGTCCAATTACAGACAGTGAGTCGACTTCAGAGTCTGGAATGTCAAAACTGGAAAAAATGCTGGACCCTCAAGATGGCGGTGCCCACTGAAGACTTGAATATCTGAAACTAAAGTTGGCCAGTGATGTCTGACCATTATAGGATGTTTTTTGGCTGCAGCTATGGCACCCTGGAAATTGAGGGTGGGGTAAAAATTACGAGGCATTGCTATCCCCTGACCTGCTTCTGGGATACTGCTATTTGATGGATGGCCTCCTGAGTTGACGTGTTTTTCATATGTTGGCCAGAAAATCCAGTCAGCATCAGGAGAGGATCCTTGGTGACCTGCCATGAATGGTCTATGAACCTGCCATAATTTACCCCCCAAACACAGTATTGCCTCCATGAAGGTGTGAATGTGTTGTGATGGGCTTCCCAACTTGCCATTGAGGCCCATGGCTCGAGGCCTGCGCCTAAAGGCCCATGAAATGTTGGTTTCTAATCTCTCCAGCTAAGGGAAGCAGCTTATCAGCATCTACCCTTTCAAGCCCTTTAAGAGTTTCCATGGGATCCCCTCTCATTCTTCTATATGACTGAGCTCATTTTACTCAATCCCTCCTTGGAAGACAACCCTCTCAGAAAACCTTCCCATCACAATTAATCTAGTAAATCTTTTGTTGTACTCCCTCCAAGGCAAGCATTTCCTTCATTAGGGTTTAAGCTGTTTAATTGGAACAGCATTTCCCACATTTACATCATGTAAAACCATTTTAGTACTTCCCAACTTATTTCCACGAACTTGCCCATGTGATATTAATAGCTCTTTCAGGTCAGTTTCTTTTCCCTCTGGCAGGTAACTCAATAATTTATCCCAATTTTAAAGAAAATCCTCATTATCCAATATAACTTCAGGAATGTCAAATTCAGAGTCATCTGGATTCGGTTCTTCGCTTTGAGTCATCACTAAAACCTCCTCCTTTTGTTTTTCCCTTTCAAAATACCTTTTAAGCATATTCACATGACTCATCGGTGAGTTTTCCTTTTACCTGGCTTTCTTACCAAATAATTCACCTCGCTCAATTTCCTTTCAATCTGATAAGGTCCACAAAGCCTTGCCTTTAAAGGTTCACCTACCACTGGTAACAATACTAAAACTTTATCTCCATTGCCAAAACTACAAAATTTTGCTTTCTTGTCCGCTTCTTGTTTCGTCACATGCTGTGCAACTTCTAAATGCCTAGGCAATTCACCTGCTCTATTTAGCCGTTCCCTAAAATTTGACACTTAACCCAATAATGTAGTTTCAGAATGCTCACTCACCAATTTCTCCTTAATCAATTGAAATGGTCCTCTTACCTCATGAGCAAAAATCAGTTCAAAGGGACTGAATCTGGTTGACTCATTAGGTGCATCCCTAATTGCAAACAGTATGATTGGAATTCCTTTATCCCAATATTCTGCGTAACCCTGACAATAGGCCCTCAACATTGTCTTTAACGTTTGATGCCACCTTCCAATGCTCCCTGCGATTCTGGATGGTACACAGTTGATTTAAATTGTTTTACTCCTAAGCTATCCAAAACCACCTTGAATAACTTTTGAGGTAAAATTTGATCCTGTATCTGATTGTATTTCTGTGGGTAGACAATATCTGGTAACAAATTTAAGTAACCCCTCCACAATCTTTTTAGCTGTAATATTGCATACTACTAGGTGGCCTCTGGAAACCTAGTAGACACATCCATTATATCGTTATGTGCCAGGGTTTAGAAAACTCCAAAGTATATCATGGAGTTCATCTGACCTGCAACTGTTTATAGATTTTGGTTACGGGGAGCACAAGGACCTACCTTTCAGCTGTTATTCAATAAGAGGCCTTAAGCACTTATAATCAAAAACAAAGTTTATTCTACAAATTCAGTTAACAGTTTTATAAACACACAGAGTAAGCATTTTTATCAACCACAAACATAAGTACCCCACACAGCTACAGTCCTCGATATATAATCCTTAATAAATTCCCCTTGGCTGTTTCAAATTAATAACAACATCCCAGAGACCAGTACTCCCGTTCAAAGGTGTGGCCCAGCCACACAGCACTCCAAACCTTGTATAGATGCTCTTGTTTTCTTTTCAAAACAGCAGGTTTGAATTCCTTCCAGAAAGTAGTTATTTCTTTTCAAGTTATCAAGTGATCTGAAAACACCTTTAAACATGCAGAGCGAGGGAGAAACTAGACAAGACTTCCCTGTCTGAATCTAGCATCCAAATGTGAAAACGAAAGCAGAAAAACTCAGAGCCACACAACAGCTCTCAGCTCAAAAATGGAAGTAAAACTCAGAGCCACAGCCCAGCTCCACCCACACAATGACATCACTGAAGCGATTTGATGAGACAAAACATTTCTTAAAGGGACACTACCATGACAATATTCAAAAGATATTGGGTCCCACTTTTCCTTTTCGGAAGCGGTCCTTCGCAATCAATTAAGACCCTTGGAAAAAGCTCCTGAAATGCAGGAATAGGTATTAAGGGTGTTGGTTTTATCACCGCTTGAGGTTTCCCTATCACATGACATGTGTGACATGATCAACAAAATTTAACTACATCTATATGTAGTCCAGGCCAATAAAAATGTTTTTGAATTTTAGCTCGAGTTTTCCTTACTCCCAAATGACCTCCTACTGGTACCTCATGCTATTCACACCTCCTCCTTTCTATACCCTACCGGCAATACCGCTTGATGAACTTCTGCCCACTTTTCCTCTGCCAGCATATGTAAAGTCTCCATTTTCTCATTAAGACATCATTTTTAAAGTAATAACATTCTGGTATACACTTAGATTCCCCTTCCGTGTATGCTTTCTGATACATCTGTTTTATTTCTATATCTTTCTGTTGTAACTCTGCCAACTTTCCTAAACTAAAAATATCTGCCTCATCCTCCATCTGTTCTTGTTCTTTTCCAACCATCTGATCAAAAATCATTTCTGATAATAGAACTTCAACTTTATCTTCACTCTTTGATTTCTCCTCTCGTTTTAACCTGTGACTTTGCAATCTTGTTACCACACAGTCTGGAAATACCAGGATATTTGTCCTTGAACAATTCAATTGTTTGATTTTCCATTGGCTTATCAACCACGGTAGGCATCACTCCCACCTGTGATCCAGCTATATCATTACCCAAAATACACTCTATTTCTGGACAAGATAGTTCCTCTGTTACTCCTACTACCACTTCACCACTCTTCACTGGACTTTCCAACCTTCCCTGAAAATTGAACACTATTCTTCCCGCCCTGAATTCCACATATTACCACCTTTCCTGGCAATGTTCCTCTCAAACTACATAACTCCTCATCTCTTATCATTAAAGATTGACTGTATCTCTTAAAATTCTGAGTTCTTTACCTACTTCTCCCAGTACACATGAGTAAACTTTACCCACACAAGTAAATTCTTTAAAGAGATCTGGAATCTTTTTATCAATCATTTCTTGATCAGGCTGTACAATCTTTTGCACCTCCGTCGGTTCAATTGAGCTTTCCTTTAGCACTTTAACAAACTCCACTAGCTTATCCTGTTTTACCATATCAACCTTCCCAGTGCTTTTCTTCAACCCCCAACACTGTGACTTTACATGACCTAATTTATTACAGTAAAAGCATCTGAAACTTTTAATTTCTCTTCCACCATCCTGGATTTCTTTTTTAATCTGAGGTACATTCTCCTTATTATCTCCCATCAGATCCCCTTTACTTTTACCACTTGAGTATTTCTCTTTTCCCCAGTTTCAATCCCTCACAGGCTGAAACTGATGTTGAAAACCAAACTTTGATTTACGAACTGATTCATAATCATCTGCCATTTCTGCTGCTAATCTTGCAGTTTTAACCATTTGCTTTTCCAGATGAGTTCTCACTGCATCAGGAATTAAAATTTTAAAACTCCTCCAAAATTATCATTTCTCCAAGAGCTTCGTATGTTTGGTCTATTTTCAAAGCCCTTATCCACCTCTCAAAATTACTCTGATTGATCCTTTCAAACTCTATGTATGTTTGACCAAGTTCTTTCATTACATTTCTAAACCTTTGTCTGTAGGCTTTAGGCACTAGTTCATATGCCTCTAAGATGGAATTTTTCACCTCCTCGTACGTCCCAGATATCTCCTGTGATAGTGATGCAAACACTTCACTAGCTCTAACTACCAACTTTGTTTGAATTGGTAGTACCCACATGTCCTGTGGCCATTTCATTTGTTTAGCCACCTTCTCAAATGAAATGAAAAAGGCTTCTTCATCAAACCTGGTCAGTGCTTTGACATATTTAAATAGATCACCACCAAGTCTTCGACTGTGAAGCTCTTGCTCTTTCTCACTATCCTCAGACTGTACTCTTCTCTTTACCTCTGCCAATTAAAAAAATATATATTTTTATTCTCCTCCTTTTTCACATTTTCTCCCAAATTTACACCCATCAACAATAAACAATAATCAGTAACAAATGTAATTTCAATCCCCATATCAATAACAACAATCCCATCCTCCCACCAAACCCCCAAACAGCATCTTGCATGTTAACATAAACCAATAACGAAAAGGTGTCAGGAATCACCCATAGCCACCATTAACACATAGTCGGTCGCCTTCCCCGTAACCCCCTCCCCAATGTTCGATGTAATCTAATTCTCGAAAGTGCATAATTAATAACGCTGATTAATTGTAGAGCCCCTCCATCTTTCCCCTCAGTTCAAACTTAACCTTCTCAAGAGTCAACAATTCCAGTAGGTCCCCCCGCCGTGCCAGGGCACAGGGTGGAGAGGTTGATCTCCATCCCAACAGGATCCGCCTTCGGGCGTTCAACGAGGCGAAGGCTACAATATCTGCCTCCATGCCCGTTTCCAACCCCGGCTGGTCCGACACCCCGAATATGGCCTCCCGAGGGCCCAGGTCCAGTTTCACGTGCACCATTTTAGAGATTATCCTAAAAACCTCTTTCCAGTAATCCTCCAGCGTTGGACAGGACCAAAACATATGAACGTGGTTTGCGGGGCCCCCAATACTGTTCCTTCAATCCTGCAAACCGGCCCCCAAGAAACAAATCTTTTAGTGTCCTAATTCCTTTCTCCTCCCATCTCCGAAAATTTCCATCCCACTGCCCTGGCTCAAATCTGTGGTTCCCCTGAATCAGCATTTCCCTTGACCCTGCCTCCAATCCAAAGTGCTGGCGCAACTGCCTCCAAATTTTCAACGAAGCTATTAATACCAGACTTCCTGAGTATTTCCCCCGAGCCGTTGGGAGCAGTGCTAATGCTCGTGACTTCAATCCTGACTCCCTACACAAGCTCTCCTCCATTCTGACACGTGGAGTCAACCCCTCTGACCCAGCTTCGTACCTTCTCCACATTTGTTGCTCAGTAATAATACATCAGGTTCGGAAGACCCAAACCCCCTGCCTGCCTTCCTCTCTGCAGTAGCACCTTTCTAATTCTGGCCACCTTCCCTCCCCATCTGAATGAGGTAATCATCCCTTCAATCTCTCTAAAAAATGCCTTTGGCAGGAAAATCGGCAGGCATTTCAAAATAAACAGAAATCGCGGCAACATGTTCATTTTAACGGCCTGTACCTGACCCACCAGAGACAGAGGGGACCAGTGGCGTGCAGAGGTCTGGTGATGCCCGGGGCAAATCTTGATTGCATGCCCCAAAGACTCAAGTATAAGGCCTAATATACTGAGAAATATTATGAGAAAGGAAAACATTGTGAATATATAAACATGAAATAAACGCTTTATTCGATTTTAATATAAATCAATCAAAGTTATTAAGTTCTTTTCCCCAAATGATACCTCCTGTCACAAAACACCTGAACTACTTCACTTTTTACATCAGCTGTGAGAAATTCTTTTTCAATGCTTATTAAAGCCAGGTTGGTCAGTCGCTCCTGTGACATAGAAGACCTCAGATATGTTTTTATTAATTTCAGTTTTGAAAATTACCTTTCACAGCTTGCGACTGAAAATGCGATTGTAAGCAGTAATCTGTATGAAACACACAGCGTCGGAAAGACATCCCTCCCATACTGCAGTAAAGATTCCAGAGCATCTTTAGGATCAGGGGGAACTCTATTCCCTCCAGCTCGAAGGAGCATCACAAAATCAATAATTTTGTCATATAACTGAATTGCAACCACATAATTGTCATAATAATTTGCAAAGTCTGAACATTCCTTTTTTAATTTCTCTCTTTCTTGTTCATCTTCAATCACTATTGAATTCAAGTTCAGAAGAAAAGAAAATCGGTCACTGAGTCTTTGAAGACGGACACTGCGGTCTTCAATTTCAGTTTTTAATCTGTTCACAATCTCTACCATTACTCTATTCATTTCTTCTTGTGCCGTCAGTCCACTATATTTTGCTGACTCTCCAGGCATTATTCTTCTTCTCCTTGTTCGTGCAATTGGTATTCCCCAATTTTCACAATATTCATTGGCTAAATCTATTGCATTGTGGATAATTTCATCATTCTTCAAATTCAAGATATGAATAAGTCCTCTCAGATCACAAGAAACTTCATGGAACCCCATTTTCGGATCCTGCAAACGTTTTGAGACTTTCTCCACTGATGATAAAACTGAGTACCAAAAATTTAATAAAGCTATAAACGGGAACTGTTGAATAGAGTTCAGTAGCAATCCTGCATCAGATTTAGTTTCCCTTGAAAATTCTCCTTCCAGCAGGTGTTGAAGGCTTCCAATAACGTTGTCACACTCTTTGTGGATTACTTGCACAGCATCATGGCTGGAACTCCATCTTGTGTCACACTGTCTTTTCACAGTCCGAGTAACAAATGATTTTAACACTTCCCAACGAGAAGTAGATGAAGAAAACAAAGTAAAGAGTTTTTCTAGAATGCCAAAAAATGTAACAACAACAGGTTGCACCTCACTTGCATGGACACAGGCCAAATTGAGGCTGTGGTTCTCGCAGTTCACAAACAGCTTTTGGGTTAACTTCAAGAATTTTTTGTTGAACACCTCCTCTCACTCCAGCCATAACTGCTGCGTTATCATATGTTTGACCACGACAGTCATTCATGGAAATTTTGTCGTCTTCCAATTTTTCCTGAATTTTATTTACCAGGCTGACTGCATCTTTCTTGTTGACTTGAAAAAATCCCAGAAATGTCTCCTTTATTTCTACTTTTCTGTTTTCATCAATATGAACGTAACGCAGAATTTCAGAAACCTGATCTTCATGGGCAATATCTGGAGTTGAATCCAGCATTATGCTAAAATATTTTGCGTCCTTAATTTCGGAAATTATATTTTTCTTGACAGTTTCACCAAGAAGATTGATTATTTCGTTTTGAATTCTGTTGGATAAGTAGGTGACACTTTTTGGTTTCTCTTTCCCTCTCTACAAGTGTTTTGCTAAGATGTCATCATATTTGGCCAAAAGTCTGATTGTTGCGAGAACGTTTCCTGTGTTTTCACTGACTGCCTCCCCTGGCTCTGATAACCCAGATATTCCTCCTCCTCGATGTCCACGATAGGCCAGATTCTGTTTTGCCAGAAAGGATATAACCTCGACAATCCGTTCAGTTATAGCTTTCCATCTTTTCTTTTCAGCAGACATTTTCTGTTGAAGTTCAGCATCTATCGTAGTTGAATGATGGAGTCGAACTACGGTTTCTTCAAACAGCCAAAATCGCTTCTTTGCAAAAATATGTTAAAATCTTCTTTATTTTCTTCACATGGATCATAATCCTGACAACGAGACTGAAGAGAGAGAGTATTATGTTCTGACCGAGCTGAATCCGTATCAGAAAAATCCTTCTCTGCACCCACATCATCTTTTACTTCTCCAGGTTCTCCTACTTCTTCTTTACTTCTTTTTATCCATGCATCTAATGCCCCTCTTTGATGGGACTCTTCTTCGACTCTGGCCCTCTTTTTTTTTCCTGTTCTGTGCTCCACTCGGTTGTACACAAAATACTCGTAACATTTCATTTTCTATCTCAAAAACCGTAAGACGCATGAGAAAATGGGAAGAAAATGGTAAACAATCGGTCAGTTGCAGACGGATAAACCATATTTCATTTCTTTGTTCCTTCGTATCAAATTATTTCACACTGATTCTCCACTGATAATTTTGTGCAATTTATATCATAGACTTGCAAATTAGTGGTATCTGTATTCGAATATTAGCATGTTAAGGAATAAATGTCTCCTATTCCGAGATTAAATGCCATAGCAGTCCTCTGATCATCCAGGCTTCACTCTTACTACATCCCACGTAAATATTTCATTAAATATCGCCAAAAAACCTATAAAAACCGTAGTTACACTTGTTCTAGAGCTATTCACTGACATGAGTAGGTAAAAGAACTAATCTAGATGCACAAAAAGCTGAAGAAAAGACGAGTTATGACTCGAGGAAACGCAGGAACGAACAGCCATGTCTGCTTGTTGCTTTTGATGGTTGCACCACGTACATCATCCGCATGCGTGTGGGGGGATGGGGAGAAGGACCATTTTCTCTAGACAGAAAGGGTACACCATGTTAAAGGAATAAAGGGCTAACAACTGCCTCTGCAGTGTGGTGAGCCTCCAAAAATTGATTTATCACCGCTGAAATTTTAAAATTACTATCTTATTTCCTTCTCTGGGGCAGCACGGTGGCCTAGTGGTTAGCACAACCGCCTCACGGAACTGAGGTCCCAGGTTCGATCCCGGCTCTGGGTCAATGTCCGTGTGGAGTTTGCACATTCTCCCCGTGTCTGCGTTGGTTTCGCCCCCACAACCCAAAAAATGTGCAGAGTAGGTGGATTGGACACGCTAAAATTGCCCCTTAATTGAAAAAAATCAATTGCGTAATCTAAATTTAAAAAACAAAAAATTTATTTCACTCTATGATGTGGATGCCCCCTCCAATGGATGCCCGTGGGGCCACTCGCACCGTCGCCCCCCCCCCCCCCCGACCCCCCCCCCCCCCCCCCCCCCCCCCCCCCCCAGTCCCTGCACGCCACTGAGAGGGGACAATCCACCTTGCTGGTGTCAGCTTTCATCCTCCCCACCAAATTAGAAATGTTGACCAGCATTCTCCGGATTGATGGCTAAGTGGTGACGTTGGCGTACACACACTGAGTGTTTCACGCTGCCCGTCAACGGACCCCTAGGCCCAGCGATTTCACTTACACTTTAAGGGGGGCCAGCAGGGGTTCCGCGAAGTGCTCCACGGCATGTTTGGCCGTGGGTCTGCCTGCATGTGGCCACGGCTCGGCATTCAACGATACTGCGCATCATGGCCGGACCCCACTCCGCAAGCCGGCTCACACAAAACAGGCACCCCCCAGATCGCATGCACTCGCTCACCAGTGGCCATCCTTGAGGACCCCCGCGGTGACAGATCCCCCTGCCCCCACCAGGTTGGCCACGGCAGCCGGCACTCTGAGTGCCGCTGGGTGGAACCATGTTAGAACCACGCCAGGCAAGAACTAGGCCACCTGCTGGCGGAGAATTCACACTGGCGGCCTCTTTCAATGGCCCCCCGAGACAGGCACTGCATTGACTGTGCGCACCGTGCTGGTGGCGATTCTCCGGTCCACAGGATTCGTGGGAGGCGGGGCAACCTGATTGTGAGTCCTGCACCCCATTCTCCACCTCCACACCGAGCGCGATATCGACATGGAGGCTCAGAGAATCTCAGTCATTGTACCTCTTGGAGCCCCCCCCCCCCCAATCCTGAGCAACCTGCGCCCCCAGGTATTACCTCTGCCAATTTTAACTGACGTTTACTTTTCCTGACCAGTTCCTGAAGTTCTAAGTCTCTCTCTTCTTCGTTTTCCTGATCTGTATCACTCTTTCCCTCATTTTTGTTCTGCTAGGATTATTCATTCTTTTTCCCTCATTTCAAATTCAAGCTGCTTTAATTCTTTTTCATTTTGAAGCTGCTTTAATCCTTTTTCCTGTTCAAGCTATTTCATCGGTAATTGAATTCTTGCCATTTCCTATTATTCTGACTCTGTCTCAGGCAATTTTAAATGCTCAGCTACCTCCATAATTACTTCTCCTTTCCGTGCACTGACACGGAATGTTAACTGTAATATTTTTGCCAATTCTACAAGCCTTGTTTTAGTCACTGTTTGTAAGGTACTGCGCCTGACTGTCTACATCCCCAAAAACCTCTGAGCCTCTGCAAGAGTCATGTCCACAATACATTCCCTATTTAAACTTGAATACACACCTGAAAAGCAAACACAAATATGCTCACTCCTCACTGTCTATGAGTTCACCTAAGCCAACCCAATGAGGAAATATAGACTTTTATCCGATGAGCCCCCAATTTATATGGGCCAGGACTTAGAAACTCCAAAGTGTATTGTGAAGTTCACCTGACCTATAACTTTTCTGTTGAATTTGGCTAGGATGAGTAGAAGAGCCGTCACTTCAGGTGTGATTCATCAGATTATCTAAACAAGTTTACTATAAGAATGTTGTTAACGCATATAAAATACAGCAATAATTTGTTATCAATTATAAACATAAAGAAAACATAACCGCTACAGTAATCTATGTATATAACTCAATGAATCCCCCTTTGTAGCTGTTCCAATTCAACACAAAATCCAATAAACCAAAACCCCTTTCAAGGGCGTGACCCAGCACATTGTAATCTCAGTTGAATGGGACTGGTCCTTTCCCTGAGATTCTGATCCACTTCCAAACAGCAGATTCAAAACTTCTTCCGGAAAGAAACTCTATTTTTAAAGTTACCCAGGCACTTTGCCACAACCCAATGTGCTTTCAGTTCCCTGGAACAGCTATTAAAATGAAACCATGGAAACACTGCTTCTCTTGTGCAGTCCGGAGCAACAAACCGAAACTGAAACCCCAACACTAAACTCCCTCTCACCTGACAGCCACAGCCCAGCTCCACCCACAAATGACATCACTGAAGCCATGCTACAAGTCATGTGGTAAGACCAAACCTTTCTTAAAGGGGCACTCACTCGACAAATGTAATTAAAATCTTGCTGCTGAGGGGTGGCATGGTGGCGCAGTGGTTAGTACTGCTGCCTCACGGCGCCGAGAGCCCGGGTTCAATCCCGGACCCGGGTCACTGTCCGTTTGGAGTTTGCACATTCTCTCCGTGTCTACGTGGGTCCCACCCCCACAACCGAAAGATTGCAGGGTAGGGGGATTGGCTATGCTAAATTGTCCTCTGCTTGGAAAACAAAAATTAAAATAAAAAAAAAGTTGCTGCTTTCATCCAGCTTCATTTGCCTAACCATCCTTCACATAGAATCACAGAACCATAGAAATGATACCGCACAGAAGGGAGTCATTCGACCCAACTTGTCCATGTCGACCTAAAGGCACCCAGGTACCCTTTCTAATCGCATCTTCCTGCATGCGGCCTATTGCAGCTTACAGCACTTAGGTGCAGATCCAGGTACTTTATAAAAGAGTTTAGGCCTCTGCTTCCATCACCAAATCTGGCAGCGAATTCCAGACACCCACCACCCTCGACGCAAAACGTTTCTTCTTATGTGCCCTTTAATCCTTCTGCCACTTAGCTTGAATCTACGGCCCCTGGTTTTTGAACTCTCCACCAAGAGAAACCGGTTCCTCTGCTATTCAACTCGACCGCTCACAGTGTTGTACACTTCAATCATGTCACCCTCAGCCTTCTCTGTTCCAAGGAAAACAATCTCCAATCTCTCCTCATAGCTACAATCCTAGTATATTCTAGTAAATCTTCTCCGCATCTCTACAGACCAATTACCCAGAACTGCACACAATACTCCAATTGTGGTCTCACCAGTGTCTTATACAGTTCCATGGGGCCCGGATCAACTCTGTTGGCTGGACAGCTGGTTCCTGACGCAGACCGAGGCCAACAGCATGGGTTCAATTCACGTACCAGCTGAGGTTATGCATGGACACCCCGCCTTCTCAAACTTGCCCCTTGCCTGAGGTGTGGTGACTCTCAGGTTAAATCACCACCACTCATGGAATCATAGTATTTGCAGTGCAGACAGCGGCCATTTGGCCCACTGATTCTGCTCCAGCCCTTGGAAAGAGCATCCTACTTAATCCCACACATCCATCCCATTCCCGTAACACCACCTAACCTTTTGGACATTAAGGGGCAATTCAGCATGACCAATCCACCTAACCTGCACATCTTTGGAAAGTGAGAGGAAACCGGAGCACCCGGAGGAAACCCACGCAGACACGGGGAGAAAGTGCAAACTCCACACAGGCAGTCACCCGAGGCTGGAATTGAGCCCGGGCCCCTGGAGCTGTGAGGCAGCAGTGCTAAGCACTGTGCCGCCCTCCCCCTCAAAGGGGAGAGCAGCATATGGTCATGTGGGACTATGGTCACTTTACTTTATTTTGTAGTCTTGATGGAAGCGTATGGTGTCTCGTGATTGGTCAAAGTCTTCAGCTGACATCACTAGAGTGGCCATCTCCTTTGCTTCTTTGTAGCCATGAACGTATGTGTGAAATTATTCAGTTTCTTAGAGTTAAATTTTCCCCAAACTGGATAATCCTTGTTTCCTTGGTGTGATGAGCTCCGCAGTATTTTCATCCTGTCATTTGTCTATGATTATTCTGCGTTTTCAAACTGGAATGTCTATCCGCATAATGCACCTCTTGGTCTGGTCTGCCATAAGTGTGTTTTAGCTGACGTTTACAACATCTGTACTTCTGCACATGTCTATTATTTCTTAAGGGTAAGAACACCGAACTTGTAAGGGGTCCAGTTTGAGGGCTATGGTGACGGCAGCGTTGCCAATGGCTCCGAGTAGGTGTTCAGGGAGCCTGGTAGTGCAGTCCACAATGAAGATATGGAATCAGTTGAGGAGGCATTTTATGGTGGAAGGGATGCCGCTAAGCAAGAATCGTGGATTTGAACCTAGTGGGGAGATGGATAGTGTATACAGGAGGTGGAGGAAAGTGGAGCTTGTCAAGGTAAGAGATCTGTATTTGAAGGAAGGGCTCGCCAGTCTGGAGGAGCTGAGGGAGAGGGTAGAGCTGCCAAGGGGTAGTGAGTTCAGGTATCTGCAGGTTTGGGACTTTGCCCGAAAGGTCTGGAGCGGGTTCCCAAGGTTGCCAGGATACACCCTGCTGAGTGACTGCTGCTTCCGGATGTGGAAGGGGAGGAAGAATTGGGGATTTTACAAGTGGCTGGGGGAGCAGGGAGGCGAGCGGGTGGTGAAGATCAAGGAGCAATAGGAAGGGGAGTTGGGAGGGGAGATCAATTGGGGATTATGGAGTGAGGAACTGCGAAGGGTAAACAGGGCCTCCTCTTGTGCAAGGATGAGCCTAATACAGTTTAAGGTGGTGCACAGGGTGTATATGAGTCAGGTGAGAATGAGTGGGTTCTTCCAGGGGATAGCAGATGAATGTGAGAGGTGTGGGCGGGAGCCAGTGCATCACACGCACATGTTTTGGGGCTGCAAATAATTGGGAAGATTCTGGACAGGAGTGTTCACGGTCTTAGCCAGGATAGCGGAGGAGGAGGTGGACCCTTTAGTGGTGATATTCAGAGAAGCCGGAGCTCATGCAGAGGAGGAAGGCTGATGTTGTGCCTTCGCCTCTTCGATTGCACGGCGACAAATTTTGCTGGAGTGGCGGTCGGCATCGCCACCGGGGGTAGCGGATTGGTTGGGTGACCTGTACGACTTTTGCGGTTGGAGAAGATAAAGTATGAGTTAAGGGGCCCTGCAGAGGGGTTTGAGGAAAGGTGGGGGATGTTTGTAACCATGTTTGAGGAGCTGTTTGTCGATGAGGGGGAGGGTGAAAAAGAGAAAAGAATTTGTACAGACTGTATAGTTGATTGCTGGGAAGTATGTTTCCTGGGTTGTTTGTTTGTTGTAACCTGTTTTGATACATTTTGTAATAAAATGCATTTTAAAAAGGAGTAAGAGCACTGGAGGCCGGAGAGAGAGCGAATCTGGTGGGGAGCAGCTGGATCGGAGCGGCAGGAAAACTTAAAAAGAGCAGCACAGCCAACCTTCACTGAATCTAGAGACAGAACCTCTGAGGCGACATCAGGATTCAGAAAGTGGCATGGGGCAAGAGGAAGCAGCTGATTGGGTCGATGAAGGGCAGGTGCAGCAACAGGGTAGGGGAGCTGGGGCATAAGTTGCAGTAGCACTACAATATGGAGTGAGCACGTCTGTGTGATATCACAGCCAAGTGACTGGGAGGTGAGTCTTTTTCTCTTCTACATTTCTGACTTTGAAATTAAAGACTGGGTAGGAAAATAGAAATTGCAGAATTAGTATGAGCAAAAATTGAAATTCTAAATTAAATAAATTCGACTTAAATAAAATAAGGATGCAGGGCCAGGTGATGTGTTACAGCTGCAATATGTGGGAGCTGGTGGAACTCATTGTGGTTCATAGCGACCACGTCTGTAGTAAATGTGGTTGCTCGAGGAACTTCGGCTCAGTGTTAGTGAGCTGGAGACTTAAGCTTCAGCATTGCGACACATCCGGGGGGGGGGGGGGGGGGGGGGGGGGGGGGGGGGGGGGGGGGGGGGGGGGGGGGTGGATAGAATTACCTGGATACAGTGTTTCAGGAGGCAGTCACACCCCTCCCTTTAGATTAACTACCTTAAAGAACAGGTGGTGTGACTGCAAGTGAGGCAGGTGGAGAGCATTGCAGGAGCCTCTGCCCTTGTCCCTGTCCAAGAGTTACGAGATTCTTGCTCCATGTGTTGGTCAAGACAGGGGACTGTGGGGAGGATGAGCAAACTGACCATAGCACCGTGGTCCAGGGAGCCATTCAAGTGAGGGAGAGAAAAGACAAATGTAGTCATAGTCGGGGATAGTATAGTTAGCGTCGAGAGTCTCCAAGGTTGTGTTGCCTGCCCGGTGCTAGGGTTCGGGACATCTATTCTGGGCTGGAGAGGAACTGCAGTGGGAGGGGGAAGATCAGTTGTTATGGTCCGTCAAGGTACCAGCGACATAAGTGGAGAGGGTTCTGTTTAGGCAGTTTAAGGAGTCAGGCACTAAATTAAAGAACAGAGCCTCCAAGGATATAATCTCTGGATTATACCTGAGCCATGTGCATATTAGAAAAGGATAAGTAAAATTAGAGAGATGAAATAGGCGGTTAATAGGTTGGTGTGGGAGAATTGGGTATTGGTTGGTGTGGACATTGGCATCAGTACTGAGGAAAGTAGGGGCTATACTGTTGGAGCGACCGACATCTGAACCTTGCTGAGACCAGTGTTCTTGTGGACTGTATATCTAGGGAAGTAAAGAGGGCTTTAAACTGAATTGTGGGGGTGAGGGTTCAGTTGCTTGGAAAATTAGTTGTCAAAGTTAACGGTAGGAGTTCAGGTTAGTGTTCAGTCTCAGAGTGAACAGAAAATAACAGGTAGGGACAGATCATATGGACATTATATTGCACCAAGAACTCATACAATAGCCCTAAGTAAGAGGGGGGAGGGTTCCAAGAATGGAAGATTTAAAAAAGGGGTATATGAGAAAGAAAGCACAGGAAAGTGAGGGGAGCTTGACTGTCAAATTGTGACAGGTAAAAGATCAAAGCTGAATGTTGTTTATCGGAATGCATGCAACATTTGAAACAAGATAGCACAGATTGCAACATATGAGTATGATGTATTAGCTATTACAGAAATGTGGTTGCAGGGTGACCAGGACTGAGTGTTCAATATTCCAGGTATAATGCTCCAACAGAATGGGCCAAAGGGGAAAGGAGGTGGGATGGTGTTGTTAATCAAGAAAAGTTTCAGAGCAGCGCTGTGATATAAAGACGGTGGATAGTAATGTAGAATCGGTTTGCATTGAAATCATGAATAGAAGGGGAAGGAAGACATGGTGGGTATAATCTATAGACCCCCAAAATGTGACCTCTCAAGAGGTCAGAGCACAAATGGGGAAATATCAAAGGCATGTTTGAAGGGAACTGCAATTATGTTGGGAGATTTGAACCTGCATACTGATTGGACAAACTGAATCGGTAATGGTAGCATAAAAGAATTTGTGGCATGCTTTTTAGAGCAGTAGATTGTGGCACTTACCCAGCTAGTTTAGATTTGGTTTTGTGTAACAAAGGAAGATTAATCAGGAATCTTGTGGTTAAGGATCACCTCAGGGTAGTGACCACAATATCATAGAATTCCAGATACAGTTTGAACCATAGGTCCATAACCAGTGTCTTCAACTAAAACAAGGGCCAATTATTTTTTTTTTTCAATTTAGAGGACCCAATTATTTTTTTCCAATTAACTGGCAATTTAGTACGACCAATCCATCTACCCTGCAATCTTGGCATTGTGGGGGCGAAACCCACGCAGACATTGGGATAATGTGCAAACTCCACCCGGACAATGACCCAGAGCCGGGATTGAACCTGTGATCTCTGCGCCGTGAGGCAGCATTGCTAACCACTGCACCACCGTGCCGTCCCAACAAGGGCAATTATAATGGCATGAGGGAGGAGTTGCCTGAGTGGAATTAGGTAGCAAGCTAAGCTGCAGCTCAGTAGATGAGCAATTGACAAATAATCAAACAGCTGGTCCATAATGCTCAAGCAGCAGTTTATCCTAATCAAAAGAGGGATCAATGAGAAAGAGGCTAATTCATGGTTAACAAAGGAAGTCAAGGATAATATTAATTGAAAAGCAGGCGAGACAAAGGGGAATGGACAATAGTAGACCAGAGAACTGGGACATTTTAAGGAACAAGCGGCAAGTCACTAAAAGGCTCATAAGGGAGAAAATGAATTTTGAGAACTTTTATACAGAGTAAAAACAAATAGTTAGAGTTCTAGGGATATATAAATGGAAGCGGGCAGCCTTAGTTAAATGTGGGACCTCTGCTCAATGAGGCTGGTTAATTAATAACAGCAAGCAAAGAAATGGTGGATATGCTAAATACATTTTTTGCATCAGTCTTCACCGTGGAAGACATTGCAAATATCCCTAAGATATCAGATGGACTGATTTCAAATAACATGGTGGGTCTTACAAAACTCCTAATCACAAGGGATAGAGTTATAGAGAAACTCAAAGGTCTAAAGGCAGACAAGTCGCCAGTACCCAATGAACTGCATACTAGGGTTTTAATAGAAGTGGCTGCAGAGATGGTGGTTGAAATTTTGCTAAATTCCGAGAGGGTACTAGAAGATTGGAAAACAGCCAATGTGCTCACTTGTTCAAAAAGGGAGAAGGGGAGAAGTAGGGAACTATAGGCCAGTTAGTTTAACATGTATTATTAGCAAGGTGCTGTAATCAATAATCAAAGAGGAAATAGCTAATCATTTAGGAAAGCTGAATATAACCAAACCTAGTCAGCATGATTTTATGAAAGGTAAATTGTGTTTGCCAAATTTGCTTGACTTCTTTGAGGGTGTAACAGGGAGAATAGATAGCGGGGAACCTGTGGATGTAGTGTATTTAGATTTCCAAAAGGCATTTGACAAGATGCCACATAAGAGTCTTGTGCATAAAGTAAACAGCCCATGAATTGGAGGAAGTGTTAGCATGGATTGAAAGCTGGCTGTCACGTAGAAAACAGAGTTGGAATAAATGGGTCCTTTACAGAATGGAAAGATATAACTAGTGGAGTACTGCAGGGATCAGTTCTTGGCCCGCAATTGGTCACTATTTACATTAATGACCTGGAGGAAGGAACAGAATGTAAGTTTTCCAAATTTGCTGATCATATGAAAATAGGTGGAAGGGCATACTGTGATGAGGATTTTGTGATTCTGCAATGGGATATAGATAATTTGGTGACGGGCGAAAACTTGGCAAATGGAGTTTAATGTGGGGAAGTGTGAGGTCATGCATTTTGATAGGTGGAATCAAAAGGTAGATTATTGCCAAGCTAGCATCACCATATACAATGTGTCAATTTTTTGAATTCCTCAATCCATCTGCTGCTTGACCTAAAGATGAAAGTCTGTGAAGCATCCATGGATCAAAATGATAACAGCACAAATAAAGAAAGGGGGAGTAAGGTAATCAACAGGATTATGTACCTCCCTCCCTAAATGAATGAAATGTCAGGGCATGTATGTTTCATGACGAGGATGCAAGACATAAATCACAAACAAATATACATCCATCCCCATGATATAAGTTCCCTTTTCAATCTCTACACTGGTCACTAGTCAGTCCTTAAACCCATAACAAAGCACCCACAATCACATTATCCTTTCTGGCAATGTGTACAGTTCTAACATTGAACTGTTGTAATAATAAACTCCAACAAAATAATTATGTGTTCCAGGTTTTAAACTTTTCTATATAAGGCACTGTGGGCCTTTAAAAGGATGTGGGTTAATCAGTCATTTGCTTGGTGTCATTTCACAGTCATTGATGTCCTCACCCTGAATAGTTGATGCCATGCTATTATGTATATTCTCCTTCAAAACAGACATGCTTAGGAAAATATTTGCACCTGGCAATAGGTTTACTGCAAGAGACTGTAAGAAGTTATTTTTAAAACAGTCTAATTCACTTTCTTCTTCTGATTTCACAGTCTTCTTCCTCAGCTTAGAAGAATTACTTGCCATCAGTTTAAGATCAGTTAATGACAGATCTATTCGGTAGTGGTTGTTTTACATTTCTTCATAATCAGAACCCAAATCTCATTCAGAACCCGTGTCTGAATCTTCATCGCTATTATTATTATTATTATTTTTTTATTTTTAAATTTTTTTTTATAAATTTAGTGTACCCAATCATTTTTCCAATTAAGGGGCAATTTAGCGTGGCCAATCCACCTAGCTTGCACGTTTTTGGGTTGTGGGGGCGAAACCCACGCAGACACGGGGAGAATGTGCAAACTCCACACGGGACAGTGACCCAGAGCCGGGATCGAACCTGGGACCTCAGCGCCGTGAGGCGGTTGTGCTAACCACTAGGCCACCGTGCTGCCCTTCCATCGCTATTATTGCTATTAAATTTGGACTCCTCCTTCTAGGATCTTCTTCAGTCTTGTGTCATGTGAGAGTACCTTTAAGAAATGGGTGTTTATAAATGGGTGTGTATATAAATATCTGTAGTGAAAGTACCTTAAGAAATGGGGTGTTTATTACTGCAGGGACATCGGGGGGGGGGGGGGGGCGGGGTGGGGGGGGGGGGAGGGCTGGGCTGTCTGTCAGCTTATTACTTTGTTTTAGGATGTTTGCTGCAGGGTGTGTGTTAGTTTCGTTTTCAGGGCTGGATAGCTGCAGTCTAAGCCAGAAGGTGTATGAATCTCTCCCTGTAATCTAAAGACTGTAAATCGATCCTGGTGATTTAAAAACTATAACAGTAGTGACTTAACCTGAGTGCTTCTGGTAAAAGGTGTTTTAAGTCTTATGGATGTTAAAAGGGAAAGCTTAAAGGATTACTTAGTGTTGTATTCTTTGGGGGTTGTATTTGAATTAATGGTTGCTAAGATGTTCACTGTATGTTTTAAAAGGTTAACTTGAGTTCATAGAATGAACATTGTTTTTGCTTCAAAAATACTTTTCCATTTCTGCACCACCACACCTGTAGAGTGGGCCGTGTGCTCTCCATACCAAATCGAGTAAAAGTTGTGGGTCAGGTGAACTCCAGGATACACTTTGGGGTTCTCTAACCCTGACCCACAACAAATTGTGGGCTCATCCAGCATTGGGGGTCATCCCGGATAAAAGTCTATCTTTTGGATTGGCTTTGTGAACTTAAAGATGGTGAGGTGTGAGCATATTGTGGTTGCTTTCCAGGTGTGGTATTAGAGTTTAAGTAGGGAGTGTGCTGTGGACAATGGCTCTTTCAGAGGCTCTGAAGTTTTTAGGGGTGGAGACGGTCACACGCAGTACCTTATGGACAGAGACTAAAAGCAGACTGTTAGATTTGGCAAAAACATTGCAGTTAACATTACCTGAAAAAATGCGAAAAGATGAGGTAATTATGGTGGTGGCTAAGCATTTAAAGTTGCCTGAGATACTGTTTGACTCATTGGAAATGGCAAAAATTCATTCACAAATGGAACATGAGAAAGAATTAAAGCAGCTTGAATATGAAAGAGTGAGAGAGGAAAAAGAAAGAGAGAGAGAGAGAGGAAATAGAGAGAGAACAAAGGAAAACAGAAAGAATAGCCCTTGCAGAACAAAAAGAAAGAGAAATGGAGATACAGATCAGGGAAAAAGATAAAGAGAGAGAGTTTGAACTTCAGAAAGTGGCCATGAAACATGACAGTCAGTTAAAATTGGCAGACGTAAAGCGAAACGTACAGTTGGTTGATAGTGATGAGGATAGTGAGAAAGAGCGTCAAAGTCGAAGGCTTGGTGGGAATCTATTCAAATATGTCCAAGCATTGCCAAGGTTTGACGAGAAGGAGGTGGAAGCCTTTTTCATTTCATTTGAGAAGGTGGCTAAACAAATGAAATGGACACAGAACATGTGGGTATTACTGATTCAAACAAAGCTGCTAGGTAGGGCCAGTGAAGTGTTTGCATCACTACCAGAGGAGGTATCTGGGACGTATGAGGAGGTGCAAAAAATCCAACTTGCGTGCATGTGAAGCCTACAGATGAAGGTTTAGAGATTTAAGGAAAGAATTTGGTCAAACAGACATGGAAGGCTAAAACAGTCATTTTGATAGGTGGATAAGGGCTTTGAAAATAGACCAAAAGTACGACACTCTCAGTGAAATTATGCTTTTGGAGGAGTTTCAAAATTCAATTCCTGATGCACTGAGAACTCATGTGGAAGAGCAGATGGTTAAAACTGCAAGATTAGCAGCAGAAATGGCAGATGATTATGAATTAATTCATAAATCAAAGGTTGGTTTCCGACATCAGTTTCAGCCTATGAGGGATAGAAACTGGGGACATGAGTAATACTCAAGTGATAAATGTAAAGGTGATCTGATGGGAGATAATAAGGAGAGTGTAACGCAGATTAAAAAAGAAGTCCCAGAGGGTGGAAAAGAAATGAAAATTTCAATGTTTTCACTGTAATAACTATTCCCTGTAAAGTTGGTGGTTGAAGAAAAGCACTGGGAAGGCTGATGTGGTAAACAGGATAAGACAGTAGGGTTTGTTAATGTGGTAAAGGAAAGCCCAAGTGAAGCGAAGGAGGTGCAAAAGATTGTACAGCCTGATCAAGAGGTGATTGATAAGAAGGTGCCAGATGTCTTTAAAGAATTTACTTGTGTGGGTAAAGTTTACTCGTGTATCAGGAGAGGCAGGTAAGAGATACGATAGCTAGTCAATCTTTAATGGTAAGAGATGAGGAGTTATGTAGTTTGGGAAGAATGTTGCCAGAAATGGTGGTAATATGTGGAATTCAGGGTGAGAGGAGTAGTGTTCCATTATATAAGGTAAGGTTGGAAAGTCCAGTGAAGAGTGGTGAAGTGGTAGTAGGAGTATTAGAGAAAACTATCTTGGTCCAGGAATACAGTTTATCTTGGGTAATAATATAGCTGGATCGCTGGTGGAGTGATGCCTACTGTGGTTTATAAGCCAGTGGGAAATCAGACAACTGAAGTGTTGAAGGATGAATACCCTGGATGTTCCGGATTGATTAGTAACAAGGTCGCAAAGTCACAGGTTAAGACAAGAGGAGAAATCAAAGAGAGAAGATGACATTGAAGTGCAATTATCAGAAACGATTTTGATTGGATGGTTGAAAAAGAACAAGAACAGATGGAGGATGAGGCAGATACTTTTAGTTCAGGAAAATTGGCGGAGTTACTGCAAAAAGATATAGATATAATCCGGAGGTATCAGAACACATACACGGAAGAGGAATCTGCGTGTGTACCAGAGTGAACCTTTAAAAGCTATGTTTTGTGGACCTTATCAGATTGAAAGGAATTAAGTGAGGTGAGTTATGTGGTAAAACACCAGATAGAAGGAAGACTCACTGGAGTGTGTCCATGTGAATACGTTAAAAGGTATTTTGAAAGGGAAGGAGTGAAAAAGGAGGTTTTAATGATTCTAACTCCAAGTGACAAACCAAATCCAGATGACTGTGAATTTGACATACCTCCAAATAAATTGGAAAACGGAGGATGTTCTTACAATTTGGGATAGGGGCTGGTATAGGCTCACTGAGCTAAATCACTGGCTTTTAAAGCAGACCAAGCCGGCCAACAGCACGGTTCGATTCCCGTACCAGCCTCCCCGACAGACGCCGGAATGTGGCGACTAGGGGCTTTTCACAGTAACTTCATTGAAGCCTACTCGTGACAATAAGCGATTCTCATTTCATTTTCAATTGTTGAGTTACCTTCCGGGGAAAAAAGAACTGACCTGAAAGAGTTATTGATATCACATGAGCAGGTTTGTAGTGATAAATTGGGAAGTACTAAAATGGCTATACATGATCTAGATGTGGGAAATGCTGTTCCAATCAAAACACGCCATACAGACTTAATCCTTTAAAATTGCACAGGTTAACAAAGAGATTGAGAGTATGCTTAAAAATGGCATAATTGAAGTCAGTTGTAGCCAATGGAGCTCACCCATAGTGATGGTACCAAAACCAGATGGTACCCAACGGTTGTGTGTGGACTATAGAAAGAGAACGGACTCTTATCCTATCCCACGCTTGGAGGATTGCATTGTCCCACTTTCTCAATCAGCTTTTATTTCCAAACTGGATTTACTTAAAGGTTACTGGCAAGTACCTGTATCCGAAAGGGCGAAGGAGATTTCAGCTTTTGTGACTCCAGGTGGTATATACCAATTCAAAGTTATGCCGTTTGGCATGAAAAACGCCCCGGTTAAGCGGTTAACTACAAAGTTGTTTCAGGATTACCCACTTTTTGCGGTGTACATCGACAATCTGGTAATTTTCAGCCAGACATGGAAAGAACATTTAAAACATCTGATGGAGTTATTCGATCGACTTCAGGAGGTGGGTTTGGTGGTGATCCTAGCCAAAAGTGAATTTGGAAAAGCCCAAGTCACTTTCCTTGGCCATACAATTGGACAGGGTCGAATGGTCACACGGGATGTGAAACCAACAGTTTTCGAGGAGTTTTCAATACCCTCAAGACAAAGGGATATAATGCGATTTATTGGCATGAGTGGATTTAATTGAACATTTGTGCAAAGGTTTTGAGGCGTGATTGCTCCACTGATGGACTTGCTGAAGAAACGTTGAAAATTTCAAGGACAGCGGATTTTCAACAGGCATTTGACTGCCTGAAAGCTGTGGATGGCTCCTGTGTTGTAGAATTACAAAGGACTCTGTGATCAGATTGAACTAAAGTATCTGATTTTAAAGAGGAATGCTGAAGCGTAGAGAAATGGACAGATCATGAAGAGACCTTCTTGTTCCAAGAGACTGTCAATCGAGAAGGATTTCAGTTGGGGGAAGAAAAAGGAAAAAAAATGGACTATATTATTATACCTGTTTGTGTGTGTTGTTTTTTTAACCTAAAAAGTATATTACTGTGTGCATTCTTAAAGGATAGTGAAAAGGTGAAAAATGAAACCATCTTGAAGTTGATGGTTTATTTTTTTTTTCTTGGGGGGTGGTGTCATGCGAGAGTGCCTTTAAGAAATTGATGTATATAAATGGGTGTGTATATAAATATCTGGTGTGAGAGCACCTTTAAGAAATGGGTGTTTATTACTGCAGTGATGTCAGAGAGGGGCTGGAGCTGGGCTGTCTGTCAGCTTTTTACTTTAATTTTTGAACAGGCTGCAAGGTGTGTTTTAGTTTGGTTTTCAGAGCTGGATAGCTGCAGTCACAGCCAGAAGGTGTATGAATCTCTCTGTAATCTAAAGACTGTAAATCGATCCTAGTGATGAAAAACTAATAACAGTAATGACTTTAACCTGATGTGCAACTGGTAAAAGGTGTTTCAAGCCTTATGGATGTTAAAAGGAAAGCTTAAAGGATTACTTAGTGTTGTACTCTTTGAGGGTTGTATTTGAATTAATGGCCAAATGCCCCGTGATTGGTATCTCATGTGTTATATGGAGGGCTCCCCTCTGATGGGGAGGAGGAGGGGGTGGGTGGGAACGGGGTCGGCACGGTAGCACACGGTTAGCAATGTTGCTTCACAGCTTCAGGGTCCCAGGTTCGATTCCCCGCTGGGTCACTGTCTTTGTGGAGACTGCATGTTCTCCCCATGTCTGCGTGGGTTTTCTCCGGGTGCTCCGGTTTCCTCCCACAGTCCAATAATGTGCAGGCTAGGTGGATTGGCCAGGCTAAAATTGCCCTTAGTGTCCAAAAAGCTTAGGTTAGGTGAGGTTACTGGGTTACGGGATAGGTTGGAGATGTGGGCATAAGTAGGGTGCTCTTTTCAAGGCCTGTGCAAACACAGTGAGATTGTGGATAGCACAATCGCTTCACAGCTCCAGGGTCCCAGGTTCGATTCTGGCTTGGGTCACTGTCTGTGCGGAGTCTGCACATCCTCCCCGTGTGTGCGTGGGTTTCCTCCGGGTGCTCCGGTTTCCTCCCACAGTCCAAAGATGTGCAGTTTAGGTGGATTGGCTATGATAAATTGCCCTTAGTGTCCAAAATTGCCCTTAGTGTTGAGTGGGGTTACTGGGTTATGGGGATAGGGTGGAGGTGTTGACCTTGGGTAGGGTGCTCTTTCCAAGAGCCGGTGCAGACTCGATGGGCCGAATGGCCTCCTTCTGCATTGTAAATTCTATGAATTCTATGAATGGCCTTCTGCACTGTAAATTCTATGATTCTATGACTCACTGTAATCATGGGTAAAGCTGTAATCTTCACTCCTGCCAAATCATCCCCCAAAAGTCTGTTTACTCCATTCACTCGGAATCTCTAGGGTGCTGAAACATCTGGGTCTTGCTATCCATAGCTAGCAGCACCCCCTATGTTGCAACTTCTGTAATCCCTCATTCTGTCTGCTGTTTGATTTAAAGTCACATGCCCATTGTGCTTACACGGTTCACAATGACAACAGCAAAAAAAGGGGAAATAAAGGAATCAACAGGAAGTATCCGTACATTTAAGATTCGCAATGAGTTGCTTTGGTGTCTGTGTGACCAATTCCACCTTTTCCATCATTCCACACTCTGGGAGTCATTTTAACTTTGGGCCACAATGTAAAACGCGTGATATTTATTTGGCCACTCACAGGGTATGTTTCTTTCCCCTTTCATTTGATATAAATGGTAAGAAATTCTGGCGGTTAATGGTGGGTCAATTTGACTTCATCCTGAGTCCGACAGGGGTGGTGGAGAACTATATACAGAAAATAGTGTTTTAAAAGTACAGATAATATTACAAATTCAGGCGGTCCGTGCCTTGATCTGTCGTCGAGAGCGCCGTAGTGCTGGTGGAGACTCCGGCGGTGGCTTGGTCTTTGGTGACTGCGGGAGCGTGTCAAAATCTTCTTCATCCCCAGGTGTGGGCAAGGGGAGGACGGATTGCCCTGGAGCAGGAGCTGTGGTGGGGTGCGCCGGGGAAGGGAGGGTGGCGACGGGTCGGGGGGGGGGGGGGGGGGGGGGGAACCAGCTGGTGCCAGGTCGCTGAGGGAGACTGTGTCTTGGCGGCTGTCGGGGTACGCTACGTAAGCGTACTGCGGGTTGGCGTGAAGTAGCTGTACCCTCTCAACCAATGGGTCTGCCTTGTGGAGTTGAATGGGTCTATGGAGGGGAACAGGTCCTGGAGCTGCCAGCAATGTAGGGAGTGAAACCCCGGAGGTAGACTTCCTGTGGAAGGCAAAGAGACGTTCATGGGGGGTTTCGTTAGTCGCGGTGCACAGGAGCGACCGAATGGAGTGAAGTGCGCCGGGGATAACCTCCTGCCAGCGGGAGGCCGGGCGATTTCTGGACCGTAGGGCCAGCTGGACGGCCCTCCAGACCGTCCCATTCTCCTGCTCCACCTGCCTGTTTACCCTGGGGTTGTAGCTGGTCGTCCTGTTCGAGGCAATGCCCCTGTTGAGCAGGTACTGGCGCAGCTCATCGCTCATGAATTAGGATCCCCGGTCGCTGTGGACATAGGCGGGGAAACCGAACAGAGCGAAGATGGTGTTGAGGGCTTTGATGACGGTGGCAGACGTCATGTCGGGGCATGGGACGTCAAAGGGGAATCGGGAATATTCATCGACCGCACCGAGAAAGTACATGTTGCAGTCGGTGGAGGGGAGGGGCTCTTTGAAGTCCACGCTGAGGCGTTCAAAGGGGCGGGAGGCCTTCACCAGTCGCCACAGTCTGGCCGGTAGAAGTGCAGTTTGCACTCCGCGCAGACCTGGCAGTCTCTGGTGATAGACCTGACTTCCTCGATGGAGTAGGGCATGTTGCGGGCCTTGATGAAATGGTAAAAACGTGTGACCCCTGGGTGACAGAGGCCGTCGTGCAGGGTCCGGAGTCGGTTCACTTGTGCGCTGGCACGTGTACCTCGGGATAGGGCGTCTGGGGGCTCGTTGAGCTTACCGGGGCGATACAAAATTTGGCAGTTGTATGTGGAGAGCTCGATCCTCTGCCTCAAGATTTTATCGTATTTGATCTTGCCGCGCTGTGTGTTATTAAACATGAAGGCAACCGATTGTTGGTCAGTGAGGAGAGTGAATCTCCTGCCGTCCAGGTGCTGCCTACAATGTCGCACAGCTTCAACGATGGCTTCGGCCTCTTTTTCGACGGAGGAGAGCCGAATTACGGAGGCATGGAGGGTGCGGGAAAAGAATGCCACGGGCCTGCCTGCCTGGTTGAGGGTGGTGGCCAGAGCGACGTCTGATGCGTCGCTCACCACTTGGAATGGTAATGTCTCGTCGACCGCATGCATCGTGGCCTTGGTGATGTCGGCCTTGATACGGTTGAAGGCCTGGTGAGCCTCGGCCGTCAGTGGGAAAACGGTGGATTGAATGAGTAGGCGGGCCTTGTCCGCATAGTTTGGGACCCACTGGGCGTAATACGAAAAGATCCCCAGGCATTGTTTGAGGGCCTTGGGGCAATGGGGAAGGGGGAGTTCCATGAGGGGGTGCATGCGATCGGGGTCGGGCCCCAGAACTCCGTTCTGGACCACATAGCCGAGGATGGCTAAGCGGTTCGTGCTGAACACGGACTTCTCCTTGTTATACGTGAGGTTGAGGAGAGTGGCGGTGTGGAGAAATTTGGCAAGGTTGGCGTAATGGTCCTGCTGATCGTGGCCACAGATGGTGACATTGTTCAGGTACGGGAAAGTGGCTCGCAGTCCGTACCAGTCAACCATTCGGTCCATCTCCCGTTGGAAGACCGAGACCCCGTTGGTGATGCCGAAGGGAACCCTAAGCTTCGAACGCAGTGGATGGGCGGTCTGCCTTGGGGATGGGGAGCTGGTGGTAGGCAGATTTCAGGTCCACTGTCGAGAAGACCCGGTCCTGTGCAATCTGATTGACCACATCAGATATGCGTGGGAGCTGCGTGTACCGATTAATGGTCTCACTTTAGTCAACGACCATCCTGTTTTCTCTCCAGTTTTGACCACTACCACTTGGGCTCTCCTGGGGCTGTTGTTGGCTTCGATGATCCCTTCCCGCAGCAGCCGCTGGACTTCAGACCTGACGAAGGTCCTGTACTGGGCGCTGTACCGTCTGCCCCTGGTGGTGACGGGTTTGCAATCCGGGGTTAGGTTTGCAAAAAGGGAAGGTGGGTCGACTTTAAGGGTCGTGAGGCCGCACACAGTAAGGGGTGGTAAGGGCCCGCTGAATTTCAGGGTTAAGCTCTGGAGGTTGCACTGGAATTCCAGGCCGAGGAGCAAGGCAGCCCAGGGGTTGGGGAGGACGTAGAGGTGGAAGCCGCTGAACTCCATGCACTGGACAGTGAGAGTGGTGATGCAGTACCCCGGATCGCCACGGAGTGGGATCCGGAGTCCAGGGAGATTCTCTGGTTAGCGGGGTGTACCGCGAGGGAGCAGCGCCTTACTGTATTGGGGTGAATGAAGCTCTCAGTACTCCCGGAGTCCAGCAGGCAGGAGATCTCCTGCCCGTTGACCTTCACTATAGTTGATGTAGACACGAGGTTGTGTGGTCGAGACTGGTCAATCGTGACCGAGGCGAGACGTGGCTGGTCGGCGGCGGTTGCAGGTGATGATCAGCCGGATGAGGTGCCCGATGGGCAGGGGTCCTGAATCAGGTAAGATAGCAGCGCCCATGAGCTGCACGTGTCGTGGGGGGGGGGGGGGGGGGCAAGATGGCGGCGCCCTGGGGCTGCACGTATCGTGAGGAAGGCAAGATGGCAGTGCGCATTGGTCCTGGGAGGGACAAGGTGGCGGCGCCCACGGGCCGCACGTGTTGCGAGTTGAGCAAGATGGCGGCATCCACTGGCCGCACGTGGTCTGAGGAGGGGAAGATGGCGGTGCCCACTGGCCACACGTGGGGGGTGCCGGGACAATAGCGGCGATTGAGCGGGCATGGCACACTGCAGCAAAATGTCCCTTCTTGCCACAGGTCTTGCAGAGGGCGCTCCGCGCTGGGCAGCGCTGTCGGGGGTGTTTTGACTGCCCACAGAAGTAGCATTTGGACCCCTGGGGTTGGTTGGCAGCCGCGCGGCACAGGCGTGGAGTTGGCTGAGGGGGTCACTGATGGGGTCCACGATGGGGCGGCCGTCTGCGGAGTCCATGATGCACAGGTGGGGTGGGCCGCGCGGGCAGGTCATAGGCTTGAATGTTGCGTGATGTGACCTTAAGTGAGAGCACTAGTTTTTTGGTCGCCGCGAGGTCGAGCCTGGCCCCCTCTAAGAGGTGCTGGCGGATGTAGTCAGACCCTATGCCCGTAACAAATGCGTCTCTCATTAGCAAATTCGAGTGTTCTGTGGCTGATAGGGCCTGACAGTCAGAGTCTCTAACTAGGGCGAGCAGGGCGCGCCAAAAATCTTCCACCGACTCACTGGGAAGTTGGCGCCACGTCGAGAGGAGGTGTCTGGCGTAGATTTTGTTAGTCCGCTGACCATAGTTTTCCTTCAGTAGCGCCATGGCCTCTGCGTAGGTCGGTGCGTCCTGGACGAGTGGAAAGATGTTGGAGCTCAGCCGCGTGGAGCTTCTGTGCTTCTGGAATTGTGTCTGGCACAGACCCGATGTACGCTTCAAAACAGGCTACCCAATGTTCAAAGTCCTTTTTGGAATTGTCTGCTTGAGGATGCAGCTGCAGGCGATCTGGCTTGATGCGGAGGCCCATCTCTGAAAAACTCAGTGTAATAAATTGATGCACTATCAATTTAGCAAAGACGAGAGTAGGATGTAATCGAGGCTTTATTACATTGAGATGTGTGGCCTCCTACAGCAGCTGACGAATGGCTGCTCCACCTACTGGGCGGCGCCAGCAGGCAGAGATCTACCCCCATACCTGTAGTACAGGGGCCTTACTGTAAAGCACCTATATCAACATCCTATATATACATCAGTGGTGACTACCACACTTGCGAGTGCCTCTGTATCGTCAGCTCACCTGACAGTCATTGGGGTCCTTTTGCATTGAAATATATACAGCCAGTAACATACTCTGCTATCTCTGTTTTAACCTTTATTTCCTCTGTATTCCATATTTACTCACTAATTTTCTGCCTTCCGTTTCTAATTTTGATTTTCTCCTTTCCGAATCTTTGCTCAGGTACCCAACCCCTGATAACTGTTGATGAACTTTACTGGAACTTTGGTACAATGATGGTGCTGCATGTGGCACAGAGCTCAAACTTTAGGTTCTTAAACAAAGAGCGGGGAGGGCAGTCGATTATGTTAATGAAAATTGGGCATACTAAGGAAACAAGCATCTGAAGAAAACTCTAACATTTATAGATTATAAAAATACTGGACTGAGTAACTGCAATTCAAACATGCCCCAAAATAACTATATTTTGAGAAGCTGGGTAATGAAATAACTGCATTAACACAGCATGAAATAAAGATAAAATATTGGGTTGGTTGGTCGAGGGATAGAGCACAGATCAAAATAGAAAGTATTGTTGGAATGGAAGACCCTAGATAACTTACCTGCTGTACAGTGTGAGGTGCTAGTGTAACTCTACTATTTATAAAGGGAGGCAGAGAGAAAACAGGGAATTATAGACCAGGAAGCCTGACGTTGATAGTGGGGAAAATTCGGGAATCCATTACCAAAGATTTTATAGCAGAGCACTTAGAAAACAATGGCGGGATCGGACAAAGTCAGCATGGGGAAAACATGCTTGACAAACCTACTTGAATTCTTCAAGGATCCAACTAGTAGTGTTGACAAAGTGGAGGCAGCAGATATGGTAAATTTGGACTTTCAGAAGGCTTTTGACGAGTCTATCCATCACCTTGAGATTAGAACATAGAACATTACAGCGCAGTACGGGCCCTTCGGCCCTTGATGTTGCGCCGACCTGTGAAACCATCTGAAGCCTATCTGACCTACACTATTCCATTTTCATCCATATGTCTATACAGCGACCACTTAAATGCCCGTAAAGTTGGCGAGTCTACTACTGTTGCAGGCAGGGCGTTCCACACCCCTACTACTCTCTGAGTAAAGAAACTGCCTCTGACATCTGTCCTATATCTACTACCCCTCAATTTAAAGCTATGTCCCCTCGTGTTGGTCATCACCATCCGAGGAAAGAGACTCTCAATGTCCACCCTATCTAACCCTCTGACTATCTTATATGTCTCTATTAAGTTACCTCTCAGCCTTCTCCTCTCTAACGAAAACAACCTCAAGTCCCTGAGCCTTTCATCGTAAGACCTTCCCTCCATACCAGGCAGCATCCTAGTAAATCTCCTCTGAACCCTTTCCAAAGCTTCCACATCCTTCCTATAATGTGGTGACCAGAACTGCACGCAGTACTCCAGGAGCGGCCGCACCAGAGTTATGTACAGCTGCAGCATGACCTTGTGGCTCCGAAACTTAATCCCCCTACTGATAAAGGCTAGCACACCATATGCCTTCTTAACAGCCCTATTAACTTGGGTGGCAACTTTCAGGGATTTATGTACCTGGATGCCGAGATCTCTCTGTTCACCTACACTACCAAGAATCTTGCCATTAGCCCAGTACTCTGCATTCCTGTTACTCCTTCCAAAGTGAACCACCTCACACTTTTCCGCATTAAACTCCATCTGCCACCTCTGAGCCCAGCTCTGCAGCTTATCTATGTCCCTCTGTATCCTATAACATCCTTCAGCACTATCCACAACTCCACCGACCTTCGTGTCATCTGCAAATTTACTAACCCATCCTTCTACACCCTCTTCCAGGTCATTTATAAAAATGACAAACAGCAGTGGCCCCAAAACAGATCCTTGCGGTACACCACTAGTAACTAAACTCCAGGATGAACATTTGCCATCAACCACCACCCTCTGTCTTCTTTAAGCTAGCCAATTACTGATCCAAACCGCTAAATCACCTTCAGTCCCATACTTCCTTATTTTCTGCAATAGCCTACTGTGTGGAACCTTATCGAATGCCTTACTGAAATCCATATACACCACATCAACCGCTTTACCCTCATCCACCTGTTTGGTCACCTTCTCAAAAAACTCAATAAGGTTTGTGAGGCATGACCTACCCTTCACAAAACCGTGTTGACTATCGCTAATCAACTTGTTCTTTCCAAGATGATTATAAACCCTATCTCTTATAACCTTTTCCAACATTTTACCCACAACTGAAGTAAGGCTCACAGGTCTATAATTACCAGGGTTGTCTCTACTCCCCTTCTTGAACAAGGGGACAACATTTGCTATCCTCCAGTCTTCCGGCACTATTCCTGTCGACAAAGACGACATAAAGATCAGGACAAAGGCTCTGCAATCTCCTCCCTGGCTTCCCAGAGAATCCTAGGATAAATCCCATCTGGCCCAGGGGACTTATCTATTTTTACACTTTCCAAAATTGCTAACACCTCCTCCTTGTGAACCTCAATTCCATCTAGCCTGGTCGACTGAACCTGAGTATTCTCCTCGACAACATTGTCTTTCTCCAGTGTAAACACTGATGAAAAATATCCATTTAACGCTTCCCCTATCTCCTCTGATTCCACACACAACTTTCCACTAGTATCCTTGATTGGCCCTAATCTTACTCTAGTTATTCTTTTGTTCCTGATATACCTATAGAAAGCCTTAGGGTTTTCCTTGATCCTATCCGCCAACGACTTTTCGTGTCCTCTCCTCGCTCTTCTTAACTCTCTCTTTAGGTCCTTCCTGGCTAACTTGTAACTCTCAAGTGCCCTAACTGAGCCTTCATGTCTCATCCTAACATAAGCCTTCTTCTTCCTCTTGACAAGTACTTCAACTTCCTTAGTAAACCATGGTTCCCTTGCTCGACAACTTCCTCCCTGCCTGCCAGGTACATACTTATCAAGGACACGCAGTAGCTGTTCCTTGAAAAAGCTCCACATTTCGATTGTACCCATCTCCTGCAGTTTCCTTCCCCATCCTATACATCCTAAATCTTGCCGAATAGCATCATAGTTGCCTTTCCCCCAGCTATAATTCTTGCCTTGTGGTATATACCTATCCCTGCCCATTGCTAAAGATTGAATTGGATTTGTTTATTTTCACGTGTACCGAGGTACGGTGAAAAGTATTTTTGTGCGAGCTGTTCAAACAGATCATTTAGTACATGAAAAGAAAAGAAAATACATAATAGGGGAACACAAGGTACACAACCTAATAATAATAATAATAATTGCTTATTGTCACAAGTAGGCTTCAATGAAGTTACTGTGAAAAGCCCCTAGTCGCCACATTCCGGCGCCTGTTTGGGGAGGCCGGTATGGGAATTGAACCCGCGCTGCTGGCATTGTTCTGCATTACAAGCCAGCTGTTTGACCTGTTATGGGCCAGGGTTTAGAGAACCCGAAAGTGTATCGTGGAGTTCACCTGACCCACAACTTTTAATAGATTGTGGTTTGGGGAGCACACGGCCCACTCTACAGGTGTGGTACAACAGAAATGGAAAAGTATTTTTTAAAGCAAAACAATGTTTATTCTATGAACTCAAGTTAACCTTTTTAAAACATACAGTGAATATCTTAGCAACCATCAATTCAGATACAACCCCCAAAGAATACAACACTAAGTAATGCTTACGCTGTCCTTTTAACATCCAGAAGACATACAAAAAACATAACCTTTAACAGAAGCACATCAGGTTAAAGTCACTACCAAGAGCATTTATAATTCTAAATTCACCAAATGATCAAGAGATAGTCTTTTTGTGGCAGAGAGAACAGCAGTACACCTGCTTTGTCTGACTTCAGCTCCAACATTGAAAAACAAAACGAAAAAAACACAGACACACCCAAGCTTTTCTCAAAGTGAAACTAAAAAACAGAGCCCAGAGTTCTGCTCCACCCACGCTCTGACATCACTGCAGTAAATGAGCAGCCAAATATTTCTGAAAGTGATATTCTCATGACACCACCCCCCAAGAAAAAAACCCTTCAACTTCAGGATGGTTTCATTTTTCACCTTTTCACTATCCTTTAAGAAATGCATACAGTAAATATATGTTTTCGTTTCAGAAAACAACACACTCAAACAGGTATAATAACATAGTCCATTTTGTTTTGTTCTTCTTCCCCCAACTGAAATCCTTCTCGATTGACAGTCTCTTTGGACAATAAGATCACTGCACAATCCATAATTTCTCTACGCCTTGGCATGTCTCTTTAAAGTCAGATACTTTAGTTCAATCTGATCACAGAGTCCTTTGTAATTCTACAACACAGGAGCATTGGTTATCACAGCTTTCAGGCAGTCAAATGCCTGTTGAAAGTCCGCTATCCATTGAAATTTTCAACGTTTATTCAGCAAGTCTATCAGTGGAGCAACCACGCTACAAACATTTTTCACAAATGTTTGATCAAACCCACTCATGCCAAGAAATCGCATTATTTCCCTTCGTCTTGAGGGTATTGATAACTCCTAAATAACTTTTGGTTTCACATTCCATGTGACCATTCGAACCTGTCTGTTGTATGACCGAGGAAAGTGGCTTGGGCTTTTCCAAATTCACTTTTGGCTAGGTTTATCACCAAACCCGCCTCCTGAAATCGATCGAATAACTCCATCAGATGTTTTAAATGTTCTTGCCATGTCTGGCTGAAAATTACCAGATCATCAATGTATACCGCACAATTGGGTAATCCTGAAACGACTTTGTTAGTTAACCGTTGAAATGTGGCTGGGGCGTTTTTCATGCAAAATGGCATAACTTTGAATTGGTATATACCATCTGGAGTCACAAAAGCTGAAATCTCCTTTGCCCTTTCGGATAAAGGTACCTGCCAGTAGCCTTTAAATAAATCCAGATTGGAAATGAAAGCTGATTGTCCCACTTTCTCAATGCAATTTTCCAAATGTGGGATAGGATAAGTGCCCATTCTTGTAACTACATTAACCTTTCTATAGTCCACACACAACCGTTGGGTACTGTCTGGTTCAGGTACCATCACTATGGGTGAGCTCCATTGGCTGCAACCCACTTCAATTATGCCATTTTAAGCATACTCTCAATTTCTTTGTTAACCCGTGCCAATCTTAAAGGGTTAAGTCTATATGGGTGTTGTTTGATTGGAACAGCATTTCCCACATCCACATCACATATATCCATTTTAGTACTTCCCAATTTATCTCTACAAACTTGCCCAAGTGATATCAATAACTCTTTCAGGTCAGTTCGTTTTTCCTCTGGAAGGTAACTCAACAATTTATCCCAATTTTTAAGGATATCCTCGTTTCCAATTTAATTTGAGGTATGTCAAAGTCACAGTCATCTGGATTTGGTTCATCACTTTGAGTTAGAATCATTAAAACCTCCTCCTTTTTCTCTCCTTCCCTTGCAAAGTACCTTTTAAGCATTTCACACGACACACTCGGTGAGTCTTCCTTCTATCTGGTGTTTTTACCACATAATTCACCTCACTTAATTTCCTTTCAATCTGATAAGGTCCACAAAACCTAACTTTTAAAGGCTCACCTACCACTGTTAACAGCACTAAAACTTTATTCCCTGCTGGGTCACTGTCTGTGAGGAGTCTGCAGTTCTCTCCGTGTCTGCGTGTGTTTTGTCCGGGTGCTCTGGTTTCTTCCCACAGTCCAAAGATGTGCAGGTTAGGTTGATTGGCCATGATAAATTGCCCTTTGTGTCCAAAATGGTTAGGAACGGTTATTGGGTTTCGGGGATAGGATGGAAGTGAGGGCTCAAGTGGGTCGACACAGACTCAATGGGCTGAATGGCCTCCTTCACTGTGTTCTATGTTCTATGTTTATCTCCACTGGCAAAACTATGAACTTTGGATTTCTCTTCCGCTACCCATTTCATCACATTTTGTGCAGCTTTCAAATGTTGTCTCACCAATTCACCTGCTCTATTTAATCGTTCCCTAAAATTTGACACGTAATCCAACAATGTAATTTCTGATTTATCACTCACCAATTATTTCTTAATCAATTTAAGTGGTCCTCTTATCTCATGACCAAAAATTAGTTCAAATGGACTGAATTTGGTTGACTCATTAGGTGCATCCCTAATTGCAAACAGTATGAATGGAATTCCTTTATCCCAATCCTCTGGATAATCTTGACAATAACCCATCAACATTGTCTTTAATGTCTGATGCCAACTTTATAACGCTCCCTGCGATTCTGGACAGTACGCAGTTGATTTAAATTGTTTTATTCCTAAACTATCCATAACTTCTTTGAATAACTGAGAGGTAAAATTTGATCCTTGATCCGATTGTATTTATGTGGGTAGTCCATATCTAGTAAAGAATTTAAGTAACTGCTCCACAATCTTTTTAGCTGTAGTATTACGTACTGGAATGGCCTCTGGAAACCTAGTAAACAGATCCATTATAGTCAAAAGGTATTGATTCCCACTTTTTATTTTACGAAGCAGTCCTACACAATCAATTAGGACCCTTGCTGGAATGGATGTTAAGGGCGCTGATTTTATCACTGCTTGAGGTTTCCTATCACCTGACATGTGTGACATGATTGGCAAAATTTAGCTACATCTTTATGTAGTCCAGGCCAATAAAAATGTTTTTGGATTTTAGCTTGTGTTTTTCTTATTCCCAAATGACATCCCACTGGTATCTCATGTGCAACTCGCAACACCTACTTTCTATACCCTACCGGCAAAACTACTTGATGAACTTCTGCCCACTTTTCATCCGCCTGCATATGTAAAGGTTTCCATTTTCTCATCAAGACATTACTTTTATGGTAATAAAAATCTGGTATACACGCAGATTCCTCTTACGTGTATGCTTTCTGATGCATCCGGTTTATTTCTACATCTTTCTATTGTAATTCTGCCAATTTTCCTGAACTAAAAGTATCTACGTCATACTCCACCTGTTCTTGTTCTTTCTCAAATATCCGATCAAAAATCGTTTCTGATAATGAAACTTCAATGTCATCTTCACTCTTTGATTTCTCCTCTTGTCTTAACATGTGACTTTGCAACCTTGTTACTACACAACCTGGAAAAATCCCATGATATTCGTCCTTCAACACTTCAGTTGTCTGATTTTCCACTGGCTTATCAACCATAGTAGGCATCACTCCCACCTGCAATCCAGCTATATCATTACCTAAGATAAACTGTATTCCTGGACAAGATAGTTTCTCTATTACTCCAACTACCACTTCACCACTCTTCACTGGACTTTCCAACCGTACCTTATATAATGGAACACTACTCCTCTCACCCTGAATTCCATATATTACCATCTTTTCTGGCAACATTATTCCCAAACTACATAACTCCTCATCTCTTACCATTAAAGATTGACTAGCTCCCGTATCTCTTAAAATTCCTGATGTAGTGAGGGATATCTCTTAAAATTGTGACTTCTTTACCTGCACATCCTGATACACATGAGTAAACTTTACCCACACAAGTAAATTATTTGAAGAGATCTGGCACCTTCTTATCAATCACCTCTTGATCAGGCTGTACAATCTTTTGCGACTCCTTCGCTTCACTTGGGCTTTCCTTTACCACTTTAACAAACCCCACTGTCTTATCCTGTTTTACCACATCAGCCTCCCCAGTGCTTTTCTTCAACCAACAACATTGTGACTTTACATGGCCTAGTTTATTGCAGTGAAAACATTTGAAACTTTAAATTTATTTTCCACCCTTCTGGATTTATTTTTAAATCTGAGACACACACTCCTTATTATCTCCCATCAGATCACCTTTACCTTTACTATTTGAGTATTTCTCATGTCCCCAGTTTCTATCTCTCACAGGCTGAAATTGATGTCGGAAACCAAACTTTGATTTATGAACTAATTCATAATCACCTGCCATTTCTGCTGCTAATCTCGCAGTTTTAACCCTCTGCTCTTCCACATGAGTTCTCACTACATCAGGAATTGAATTTTTAAACTCCTCCAAAAGTATAATTTCTCTGAGAGCTTCATACGTTTGATCTATTTTCAAAGCCCGTATCCACTTCTCAAAATTACTCTGCTTGATCCTTTCAAACTCCATGTATGTTTGCCCAGGTTCCTTCCTTAAATTTCTGAACCTTTGTCTGTAGGCTTCAGGCACTAGTTCATATGCACCTAAGATGGATTTGTTCTCCTCCTCATACGACTCAGATACCTCCTCTGATGGTGATGCAAACACTTCACTAGCCCTACCTACCAGCTTTGTTTGAATCAGTAATACCCACATGTCCTGTGGCCATTTCATTTGTTTAGCTACCTTCTCAAATGAAATGAAAAAGGCTTCTACCTCCTTCTCATCAAACCTTGGCAATGCTTGGAGATATTTAAATAGATCCCCACCAAGCCTTCGGCTATGACGCTCTTTCTCACTATCCTCATCACTATCATACAACTGTACGTTTCCCTTTACGCCTGCCAATTTTAACTGACTGTCATGTTTTATGGCCATTTTCTGAAGTTCAAACTTTCTCTTTTTCCCTGATTTGTTTCTCTCTTTCTCTTTCTTTTTCCTCTCTATCTCTTTCGTATTCAAGCTGCTTTAATTCTTTCTCTTGTTCCATGTGTTTAATTTGTAACTGAATTTTTGCCACTTCCAATGAGTCAAACTGTATCTCAGGTAAGTTTAAAAGCTTAGCCACCACTATAATTACCTTATCTTTTTGCATTTTGTCAGGTAATGTTAACTGCAATGTTTTTGCCAAATCTAACAGTCTGCTTTTAGTATCTGTCCGTAAGGTACTGCGTGTGACCCTCTCCATACCCAAAAACTTCTGAGCCTCTGAAAGAGCCATTGTCCACGACACACTCCCTACTTAAACTAAAATACCACACCAGAAAAGCAACCACAATATGCCCCCCTCACTGTCTTGAAGTTCACTAAACCAATCCAATAGATTGAGTTTTATCCCCCTCGAGCGCCCAATTTGTTATGGGCCAGGGTTTAGAGAACCCCAAAGTGTATCATGGAGTTCACCTGACCCACAACTTTTAATAGATTGGGGAACACATGGCCCACTCTACAGGTGTGGTACAGCAGAAATGTAAAAGAATTTTTTCAAGAAAAACAATGTTTATTCTATGAACTCAGGTTAACCTTTTAAAAACATACAGTGAACATCTTAGCAACCATCAATTCAAATGCAACAGCCCAAGAATACAACGCTAAGTAATGCTTACGCTGTCCTTTTAACATCCAGAAGACTTACAAAAAACATAACCTTTAACAGAAGCACATCAGGTTAAAGTCACTACTGAGAGCATTTATAATTCTAAATTCACCAAATGATCAAGAGATAGTCTTTTCATTGCAGAGAGAACAGCAGTACACCTGCTTTGTCTGGCTTCAGCTCCAACACTGAAAAACGAAACGAAAGAAACACAGACACACCCAAGCTTTACTCAAAGTGAAACTTAAAAACAGAGCCCAGAGCTCAGCTCCACCCACACTCTGACATCACTGCAGTAACATGAGCAGCCAAACATTTCTTAAAGTGACATTCTCATGACAAACCCACTATGCTAAACCAGCCCAAGGATAAACCACCAATACATAGACACTGGCATCGGGTGAAGCAAACAGGAGTGTAGTATTAATCAGGTCAGTCCATAAGAGCGTCGTTTAGGAGTCCGGTAACAGCCAGGAAGAAGCTGTTTTTGAATCTGTCAGTGCGTGTTCTCAGACTTTTATATCTCCTGCCCGATGGAAGAAGTTGGAAGAGCGAGTAAGTCGGGTGAGAGGGGTCTTTGATTATGCTGCCCGCTTTTGCAAGGCAGTGGGAGGTGTAGATAGAGTCAATACTGTAACTGTCAATTCCCATAACAGCCTCCCCGAACAGGCGCAGGAATGTGGCGACTAGGGGCTTTTCACAGTAACTTCATTTGAAGCCTACTCGTGACAATAAGCGATTTTCATTCATTTCATTTAAATGGGACGTGGGTTCGTGAAAACAATACAAACCGTTGGCATATTATCCAGAGTCAAAGAGCAATAGAGAGGTGGCATCAAAGTTTGAAAGCAAGGATGAGAGTGATAGTCAAGATTACCCGCATGATTGGTGCAAAGGGGTTCCATTTTTGTTATTTTCCTTTTGGGATGCACCAAATGATTTGAAGTACCGGCCTCCCTGAACAGGTGCCGGAATGTGGCGACTTGGGGCTTTTCACAGTAACTTCATTGAAGCCTACTTATGACCATAAGCGATTATAGTTATAGTTATATATAGAGTCTACCAGATTTAGTGCCTTTGAATTGGCCTATGGGTATGAAGTTTGAAGACCATTGAAATTAATACAAGAAAAATTATTAAGAAGTCAGAGGCTACACTTTTACATTACGTCTCAAATTTCAGAGAAAGACTAAATGGGGCTTGTTGGTGGCAAGGGAACATTTAAAGACAGACAGCGAGGAATGAAAGCAATGACTGATAGGAAAGCACAGCCTCACAGTTCCATAGCAGGGGGAAAGAGCGTGCATTGTTACCCATGTCAGGTGAGGCACTGACAGTCAGATGTAGTGTGCTGTGACAAATCGAAAGAAAGTTGAGCGAGGTAAATTATCTGGTAGGTACGCTAGATGGAAGTATATTGCACAGTGTTTGTCGTTTCATCATGCGTAAGATGTATTAGGATCGAGGTGATGAGGGCAGGCATGAGGTCCTGATAATAATAAAACAGGGAGAAGAAGGGTTACATTCTGACAGTGACTTCCCTAAAATTAATTTGGGTATTGAGGAGTTTAGAAAAATTCAAACAACTGGTTAAGTTGTCTTCCAGCTAAGAGCTGGATCAAATCGGAAGAGTTACTGCAGTCTTATAAATGTATTCGCGGGGATAGATTAGATAGAACGGAGGAAGCAATGCATGATGCGGGCCACAGTTCTGATAAAACAACATCCATTCGAGGTTAAATCCAGAAAAGTTATCACAAGTACAAAAGGAATTAGAATGTATGCTCCAAAAAGTTATTATTGAAGCGAATTCTCATGGCAAAGTGCTAGTTCCGGTCAGGAAATGGTGCGATTTCTCACAGAATTACGAGCCTCTTTGTCAAAAAAGTGAATGGGCGTGGCTACGGTGTCACTTTGGCAAGGGAGAGCCTCTTGAGCCGGGAACCATCTCCAGACAGATCGCTGCGACATCTGGAAATGATGTCGTAATCCGCACAGCAGGCTAACGGCACCAAGCCCCCAGCACAGAGGTATCGCCACCCCCACCCACCAACCTTCTTCATTGGTAAACTTTCCCGGTGACATTCATCACCAGCACTCCCCCCCCCCCGTGACATTCATCACCAGCACTCCCCCCCCCCCCCCCCCACACACACAAAGGTGTACTCTCCTCCTCCGCCCATCACACATATACGCAACCCGCATGGGGGTCTCCCTGGGGTCCATCCCTGGCACTGGACTGGCACAGGTTGGCAGTACTGAGTGGGCAATGCCAGTTCAATCTGGCATTGCCAATCTGGCAGTGCCAACCTGCGCCTGGGGAGAAGTGCCATGCCCTGCCCAGGCAGGTCCCTCTACCCCCCGGGGGCTATACTGACCTCTGTGCCCTCCGAGAGATCCCCTTGACTGTCTCAGGCCTGGCCCAGCCTGTTGCAAATGACGCTGATGGTACATGATGAATATTCTGTGAGGGGAGGGGTGGGGAGGTCTGGAGAGATTGTTTGCTAATGATATGCCAATGTAATAAATTTAGGTGCCCGGGCTCCTGTGGCGTGATTCACCATCAACCGGAGAAGGGCGCTGAAAATTCCTAAACCCAATCAACCCAATCGCGCGTTTTTCGATGCTCCTCGTTTTAAGCCTGTAACGAGTTTCTCATGGGTGGAGAGTGAGTGTGTGTGGACAACAGGAGAATGAATACATTCGCCAAGTCTGAGAACACGCACGAACAGACTCAAAAACAGCTTCTTCCCCACTGTCACCAGACTCCTAAATGACCCTCTTATGGACTGACCTCATTAACACTACACCCATGTATGCTTCATCCGATGCCAATGCTTATGTAGTTACATTGTATATCTTGTGTTGCCCTATTATGTATTCTCATGTATTTTCTTGTATTTTCTTGAATTCTGTTTAATTCCCCTTTCTTCCCATGTACTGAATGATCTGTTGAGCTGCTTGCAGAAAAATACTTTTCACTGTACCTCGGTACACATGACAATAAACAAATCCAATCCAATCCAATCCAATTTCCTATTCCACGTCTGGAAGACTGCATCGGAAGAGTTGGACCGTCTAAATTCATCACGAAGATGGACTTGGTAAAGGGAAAGTATTTTTGACCTAGATCACGGGGAAGATCTCCGCATTATTGATGCCAAATGGACTTTATCAAAGTCATACTGTCCAGGATGAAGAACAGTCCTGCAACTTTGCAGAGACTCGTGAATAAAGTTATCCAAGGTCTGAGTCGCCGTGTAGTATACATTGATGGTGTTTAGTCAAAGTTGGCAAGATCATCTTCACCATCTACATGCGCTGTTTGGCCATTTGAAATTAGCCAATCGCATCATGTATCTAGCAAAAAATACATTTGCTGAAGCCCAGATTTCAAGGTGGGATATAGTCAAATGGCCCCACCAGGTACAAAAATCCAGGCCAGTTGGGATTTTCTGGAAACCAGCACAAGAAACAAGATTTTATGGTTTCTGGGAATGAGTAGATTCTATTACAAGTTTAGGCTGACTTTTAGCAGTGGTCAACCCGAGTCCCTGGCGCTGTGAGGCAGCAGTGCTAACCACTGTGTCAGTTACAGAGTTCTTAAAGATGAACATATACTTCAATTGGATGGAGGCCTGGAAATCGGCCTTTAAACTAACAGCTTAAGCAGGCTGTGGGTGCTGACATTGGTGCGGGAGCTATATTGCTGCAGAAAGACCATAACATCCCTACAGTGAGGAGGGGGGCCAATCGGCCCAGCGAGTCTGCACGGACCCTTTGAATGACCGCTCTATCTAGATCCACTTCCTCATCCACCCCCCCCTATCCCGGTAACCTGACCTGCTCATCAAGAATTCAGCGTGGCCAATCCACCTAACCTGCACATCTTTAGACGGTGGGAGGAAACCGGAGCACCCGGAGGAAACCCACACAGATACGGGGAGAACGTGTAAACGCCACACAGTCATCTGAGACCAGGATCGGACCTGGGTCCCTGACGCTCTGAAGCAGCAGTGCTAACCACTGTGCCACCAGGCCCGCCTTACAGAAAGATAAACTTGGCATTGAGAAAGCTGTGGGCTATTTCTCAAGGATATCAAATCATTACCAACAGAAGTATTCCACCATTCAAAAATAGAAGCTTGGCACTGAAAATTATGTTGCCAATAATTCCGACTAAATTCTGACTAAACAAATGTACCTTGTCCTAATGGATCTTGTATGGTTGGACTAATTTATTTGTAATTTATGTTGTTTGGTGGAAGATAATTCATTGCATTTCATCGTCCCGCGAGACAGCTGAATGTTTAGGGGTTTAATTCCCGCCCTGAGGGCCATGGATATTTTTAGCTAGGAACAGCAAAATTGCCCCATCATCCATGAAATGCAGCAATATATCAACCCACAGTCTGTTTCCGGTAACAGTCGCTATGAACGGGCTATTGCTTTGGGGGATGTTGTTGACGGCCATTGTTGCCATGTTGAGATCAGATAGTCTGACATGTAGACACCGGGAAATGTTTGATTTGTTCAGTTTGTCGAAGGATGGGGACATCATTATCGGCGGAATCTTTGTTCTGCACTCCAGCGTGGAGAAACTGGACCTTTCATTTGAAACGAGGCCCAAAGCAGTGAAATGTAAAAGGTCAGTTCTGTGAGCGTATTGATGAGCTGGTTGGACGGACGGTGCTGTTTATTATTCCAACTTCCTCTCAAAAACCACACCATTAAATGGAGTTCGCCATTTATTCATTCACCGGTGCCAGTATAACCTTGAATTGATTCCACTTACTATTTGGGATGAGGGGGGAGAACAGATGGAATATATACGGTTATTTTTGGAAAATGGCATGATTAAAAATAATCTATAGCATAGAGCCATAGATGTTTACAGCACAGTAAAAGGCCGTCCGGCCCATCGTGTGTGTGCCAGCCATCAAGCACGTATCTACACCAATCCCATTTTCCAGCATTTGGCCCATGGCCTTGTATGCTCTGGCGTTTCAAGCGCTCATCTAAATGTTTCTTAAATGTTGTGAAGGGGAACCTACCACCCTTTCAGGCAGAGATTCCCCCCAACAGGGAAGATGAAAATGTGAGCTTATTTTCTGAAATTGTAGATGGAACAACATATCTGTTAAATTGTAACTGTCGCTTATCGAAATGCTGAAATGATTAGTGATAACAATTCATTAACAAAAGCTGTGAACGCAGTCATTGCTCACACGTTTCAAAATTAGGAAACATTATTAATCTTCCATCAGACACTTTAGCTGCGCCGGTTACAACGACCAGGAAACATATTCACGACATCAAACTACACGATAATCTCGCAAATGGATGGACGAACGGAGTAAACAATGTCGCCTGTGTTGCTCTGATTTTGAGTTTCCACTAACATTGCACCAATTGGCAAACTCGGCTCCCGTCGAGTTTAATAATGGTGTAAATTCTCTTTAAGGTTAACACGATTGGAATATGTTTGCACCGCTGTTAAGCTAAACAACATTATTGGAGCCAGACTGCCTGCCGATTGAGACAGAAGTCCATCTTTCCAAGAGGAGGAGGGAGGCCGCCAGTAACAGCGCCTCTGGGTCCCAATATCACATTTTCAAAAATCCACCCGCCTTCCAGGGATTTGGAACATCTGAAACTTTCCTTCAATTTAATGCCTCGTTTTTAAAAATTATTATTGAGAGCTGGTTTTAGGACAAAGGTTGAACACAGGAATTCCCGCATCTGTTGATGTATTTTTAGAAGATGTTTTTCTCTCTCTTCCTCTGATCTTCTTGCCCCCCCCTCTCCCCTCCCTCCCCCTCCCCCCTCTCCCCCCCCTCCCCCCCCTCCCCCCCTCCCCCTCCCCCCTCCCCCTCCCCCCTCTCCCCCCCTCTCCCCCCCTCCCCCTCCCCCTCCCCCTCCCCCCTCTCCCCCCCTCCCCCTCCCCCTCTCCCCCTCCCCCTCCCCCCCTCTCCCCCCTCCCCCTCCCTCCCCCTCCCTCCCCCTCCTCCCCCCCTCCCCCCCTCTGCCCCCCCTCCCCCCCTCCCTCCTCCTCCCCCCTCTCAGAGTGCGGGTGCTAGACTACATTTTTAGGGCCAAATGCCTCCCAATGTCGCTGTGCACATTAGTCGAGCCCAGAGACCTGGATGGATGGCTACCTCCAAATTTCAGCCTTGCTGCTGGTAAAACCGCGTGGACCAACTGCCTTCCCCGCTCGAACTTCAAATTGGAAGCGGTAGTCTCCACAGATACCGGAAGAATTACATTTAAACATACATTTAAACATAGGTCAGGTGGATTGACCAGGCTAAATTGCCCCTCCATGTTCAAAGGTTAGGTTGGGGGTGGGGAGGGGGGGGGGGGGGTGTGCTGGGCTGGGTGCTATTTTGGAGGGTCGGTGCAGACTAGATGGACCGAATGGCTTCCTCCTGCACTTGTAGGGATTCAAGATTCTATGATAGCCGAGCAAATTCTCAGCTTTTCCCAAAGCGTTTTGAGGTTAATGTATTAGTTTTGAAGTATGATCACTTGGTTTATAGAAACTGCCTTAGTCAGTATTTCCAAAACAGGATTCCACCAAGATAATGGTCTGTTAATTAGTTTGATGGGTTCAACTGAAGGATAAATATTGACCAGGGCGGTAGGCGAACTCCAATGCTCTTTTTTCCAATAATGTATGGTTCCTTCCAGGCCGAGCGAGCAGGAAACTTGGTTTATGTCATTGAAAATATTGTGCTTTCAGTGGCACAGTCACTCCCCCATCTTGTGCGATCATTCAGTTCCAAAAGATTATTAATGAAGTCAGAATGCATGGTAACAAAAAGAATTGCTGAGAAATATTCGATTCACGTTCATCCTCATCTGCAAATATTTCTGCCCTTGCAGTTTTGAATTTCGAGCACTCCGTTTCATACAGGCGATGATTTTTGCTATCGAAGAGATAAACAAGAACCCAGATCTCCTCCCAAACCTTACACTGGGCTACAGGATTTACGACTCCTGCAACCTGCCTCATTTTTCCGTCAAAGCTGCTTTCGAATTGGTGAACGGTCAGGAACCAACATCCTCAGGCCAGACGTGTCAGCAATCCTCCCTGGTCCCCGCTATTGTTGCTGAATCGGGATCGTCACAGTCTTTGGCCGTCGCTGCGTCAATCGGTCCATTCAGGGTCCCCATGGTAAGACATTTTTGCCAAGTTACTGCCAGGTATTTTTAAGGTAATTCAATAAATCGCCTCAAAGTCTTCTCAGGCCATCGCATTAAGAAGTTCGGGAATATGGAAAGGAATAGTGGGCGGGGGGGAATAGACCATAGGGTGTCCTTCAATGCCGATGACTTGCTGTTATACACGTCAGAACCGAATGTGTCAATAGGGGGAATATTGGAGCTGCTCCGGGTGTTTGGGTCTTTCTTGGGGTACAAACTAAATCCATTCAAGAGTGAGTATTTTGTGGTGTCTTGGCCGGGTTGGAGGCAAGGGTGGGGGGGCTGCCATTCCGTAGGGCAGGGACTCACTTTAGGTACCTGGGGGTGCAGGTTGCCCGGGAGTAGGGGGGGGGGCGGTTCTGCAGGTACATTTCTAGTTTGGTGGGGAGAGTGAAAGCTGATCTAGCAAGGTCGGTGGAATCGGCCTGAGAAGTCGGCGGGAAGGGCGGTTAAAATGAATGTGTTGCTGCAATTTCTGTTTATTTCTCAATGCCTGCCGATTTCTTGCCAAAGGCTTTTTTCAGTGTGATTGAGGGAAGGATTACTTTGTTCAAATGGGGAGGGACGGTGGCCAGAGTTAGAAAGGTGCTGCTACAGAGGGGAAGGCAGGCAGGGGGTTTTGGGTCTTCCGAACCTGATGTATTACTACTGGGTGGCGAACGTGGAGAAGGTGCGGAGCTGGGTTGGAGGGGTTAATTCTCAGTGGGTCAGAATGGAGGAGAGTTTGTGCAGGGGGTCGGGATTGAAAGCACTAGCAACAGCGCTGCCCCCGATAGCCCCGTGGAAATACTCAGAGAATCTGGCAATAATAGCTTCATTGAGAATTTGGAGGCAGTTTCGCCAACACTTCGGGTTGGGGCAGGGTCAAGGGAAATGCCGATTTGGGGGAATCACAGATTTGAGCCAGTGAGGTGGATGGAAATTTTCGTAATTGGGAGGAGAAGGGGATTAAGACACTAAAAGATTTGTTTCTTAGGGGTAGGTTTGCAGGATTGAAGGAGCTGGAAGTGAAGTATGGGCTGGAGCAGGGGGGGGGGGGGGGGGGAAATGTTTAGATACATGCAGGTTCGATATTTTGCCAGAAAGGAGATACAGGGCTTCCCAGTGGAATCGGCCTCCACATTGCTGGAGGAGGTGCTGACGACAGGGAGACTGGAGAAGGGGGTAGTGTTAGCGGTTTACGGAGCTATTTTGGAAGAGGAGAAGGCACCACTGGAAGGGAACAAGGCAAAGTGGGAGGAAGAGTTGGGAGAGGGTATGGAGGAGGGGGTTCTGGTGTGAGGTGCTCCGGAGAGTGAACACCACCTCGTGTGCGAGGTTGGGGCTGATACAGCTGAAGGTGGTATACAGAGCACACCTCAAGAGGGCGAGGATGAGCCAATTCTTTGAAGGAGTAGAAGATGTGTGTGAATGTTGCCGGGGGGGGGGGGGGGGGGGGGGGGGGGCTAATCACGTTCATATGTTTGGTCCTGTCCAAAGCTAGGTGATTACTGGAAGGAGGTTTTTAAGTAATTTCTAAATTGGTGAACGTGAAACTGGACCTGGGCCCCCAGGAGGCCATATTCGGTGTGTCGGACCAGCCGGGGTTGGAAACGGGTGCGGAGGCAGATGTTGTAGCCTTCGCCTCGTTGTTCACCTGAAGGCGGATCCTGATAGGTTGGAGAGCAACTTCTCCACTCTGTGCCCTGGCGTGGCGGGGGGACTTGTTGGAATTCTTGACTCTTGAGAAGGTTAAGTTTGAACTGAGGGGAAGGACGTAAGGGTTCTACAATCCATGGGCATTATTCATTATGCACTTTCAAGAACTGGATAACATCGAACATTAGTTGGGGCATGTGGGTGGAAGGGTTGGGGGGAGGGTGGCTGTGTGTGTTAATGGCGACTATGGCGACTAATTCCTTTTTTGTCATTTGTTTGTGTGAACATGCGGGATAATGTTTGGGATTTGGTGGGAGGATGGAATCGTTCTTATTGATATGGGGATTGACATATTTGTTACTGATTATTGTTAGTGGGTGTAAATTTGGGAGAAAATGTGAAAACGGAGGGGAATTAAACTTAAAAAAAAAGTCTTCTCAGGCACCACGGCCATGGAGTGACATCAAAATAGGCCATGATGTGGTGATGCCAGCGTTGGACTGGGATGGGCACAGTAAGAACTCTTACAACACCAAATTTTAAAGTCCAACAGTTTTGTTTGGAATCACTTGCTTTCGGAGCGCAGCTCCTTCCTCAGGTGAGTCTTCTGATGATGGAGCTGCACTCCAAAAGCTAGTGATTCCAAATAAACCTGTTGGACTTTAACCTGGTGTTCTAAGACTTTTTACTGTACCAAAATAGGCTGCAGTGTTGTTCAATCTTCTTGTTTCTTCCCATTTGAAGAGGAAGGTGTTTAGGCGTTCCATAATTTCCATTGTCAAAAGAATAATTTGTTCCTTGCTAAAAATTTCAAATGACTTGCCCCCAGCCTGCCATCATTGCTTGCATGGTAGATGTTTAGCAATTACTTGTGCTCTGAATTATGCGCAATAGTTTCTGTCCTTAAACAAATACATTAATCAAATGGCAACCCTTTATAATGGTACTTCCGTGCGCGGTCCAGCATTTGTACAGATTCACAAATCGCTCTCACACTTACCCCGAACCAAGTTAAACAGGCTAAAGACTGACATGCGTGCCTGTGCTGTGTTAAGTAGTTTATTTGTGATGAAATTTGGCACAATGGACGAGTGGACTTCACCCTGTGTGCAGACCAACATTTAACCACCGATCAGCATCATTGTCTTCTGCTGCTTCATCAATAAGTTTCCCGCCATCATAAGGTCAGAAGTGGGGATTTCCGCTGATAATTGCACTAAGCAGGCTATGTCCATATGTAGCAAGACATGGACAATATCCAGGACATGGCTGATACATGGCAAGTAACATACACTTAAAAAATATATTTTTATTTAGATTTTAACGATTTAAAAAAAATCATAGCTTACCAAAAAACCCATACATTAACTTATAATAGCAGGAATAACTTCCTCCCTGTCGCATTCTATATTATATATTTTCAGGGCTTTAGTTATTTACATGTGACTGCCCCATCAAAAAAGATGGGAGAGGGAGACGCTACCTGTGGGGTGCCTCTAACCTGCCCCTTTTGGATGTACAAAGGCTCGGCTCTTTCGCCGGTTTTATTTACATGTTTCCCATCTGGGTGGGAGGGGGGGGGGGGGTAGCGGTGGGTGTGTGGTGACCCTCCCCGTACAGGGTCAGTTCGGCCTGTGCTTGCATCCTTTCTGACCTGGGACCTTTTGACCCTGCTGTCTTTACGGCCTTGCTCTCGTCCCCCCTCCCCCCTCCCCCAGTCGTCTGCCCCATCTGTTTCTGGCTCCTCCTCCCTCCCCCTTTCCCCCTTCCTCCCTCTCTGCTTTTGTGGCTTCTCGACGGAGCCCCCTCTCTCTCCCCCCCCCTCTCCCATTGGCTGTACGCTACAATCAAGTCCTGGGACCAGTTGGTGAAGGCTTTGCATACATAGAATTTACAGTGCAGAAGGAGGCCATTCGGCCCATCGGGTCTGCACTGGCACTTGGAAAGAGCACCCTACCCAAGGTCAACACATCCACCCTATTCCCATAACCCAGTAACCCCACCCAACACTAAGGGCAATTTTGGACACTAAGGGCAATTTATCATGGCCAATCCACCTAACCTGCACACCTTTGGACTGTGGGAGGAAACCAGAGCACCCGGACAAAACACACGCAGACACGGAGAGAACTGCAGACTCCTCACAGTCAGTGACCCAAGCCGGGAATCGAACCCGGGTCCCTGGCGCTGTGAAGCAGCAGTGCATCAGCACCTGCAGGTTGCTTTTCAAACCACACAACATCCTGTCTTGGAAATATAATCGCCGTTCCTTCACCATCAAAATACTGGAACTTCCTCCGTTGCTAGTGACGCCCATATTTCCCTGAAATATATTTTTGAAAACGAAAGCAGAGCATGTGGTCATTATGTCAATGGGAGTTTGCTCTATAATGCTGCTTTCAATACAACAGTGCTAATCTTCACTTACAAATATATTGAAATGACAGCGAAGCACTTTGGGACATCCGAATATCGTGACTGGCGCAATGTAAATACACCTTTAACTATCTTTTCCCTACAAGATATGATTAATTTCCATGTTTTCTCTTTCTAATGTGTTTCTATCTCAGGTGAGCTATTTCGCTACTTGCGCCTGTCTCAGCAACAGGAAGGAATTTCCTTCGTTCTTTAGAACTATTCCAAGTGATTACTTTCAGGCGAAAGCTTTAGCCCAGCTCGTCCAGAGGTTTGGATGGACGTGGATTGGGACGGTTAAAAGCGACAACGATTACGGTAATTTTGGAATGCAGGCCTTCACGGAGATTGTGCAGAAACTCGGAGTTTGCATCGCTTTCGCCCAGTCGTTTCACAGGACGGAGCCGGAAGAAAAGCTACTTCGCATAGTCCACATCATAAAAACATCTACGGCCAAGGTGGTGGTGGCGTTTCTTGCTCAAAGGGATATGGCCATGTTATTGAGAGAAATTGCGAGGCAAAATATATCTGGCGTCCAATGGGTGGGGAGTGAGGCATGGATTGCAACCTCTCTTCTCCCGCCACATCACAATAAGAGATTCGTTACTGGAGCGATTGGGGTTGCGATCCGGGCAGTGGAAATTCCAGGGTTCAAGAATTTTCTAATGCGTCTCCATCCGTCTGTTTACCCTGGCAATCCTATCGTGGAAGAGTTTTGGGAAAAAACGTTCAGCTGTAGTTTGCGAGAAACCAATACAGGCAACCCACCATCTGCCTTTCACAGCAACCAATGCACTGGAAGAGAGAATCTACTGACAGTGTCGAACACCTACACAGATGCATCTCAACTGAGAGTTACCAATAAAGTTTACGAAGCCACTTATGCTGTAGCCCATGCGCTCCAGAATATGTTTTCCTGTGAAGATGGCAAAGGCCCCTTTATCAATAAATCCTGTGCCACTATTTCGAGGTTTCAGCCATGGCAGGTAGGTAGATCAACTAACCAACTCAGCACAAACCACTCGGGAAGGTTGTGTTGAAAATTAACACTACTTGCGCACACCTTCCTTCTATTGACTTTCATAATCTTCACTTTTTTGTCTCTTTTCGAAGCTTTTGCATTACATGCAAACAGTGAATTTCACAACTAAGATTGGAGAAAGGGTAAATTTCGACGAAAACGGGGACTCGGTGGCAACGTACGATATTGTGAACTGGCAGCTGGATGGTGAGGGCAAAGCTGTGGTACTGACAGTCGGGCACTATGACGGGTCCGCGTCACCAGGACAGCAAGTCGTGATAAATGAACGGTCCATTGTTTGGAGCGGCGGTCAGAGCAAGGTAATCGCCGAGAGGTGGCTGCAATCTTAACACAAACATGTTCAGGTTTAAAGACGATAGTGATGTCTGGACTATTTAATCAGAGAACCGCCTACCCTTGTGTGTGCGTGAGAGAGTGTGTATGTGTGTGTGTGAGAGAGAGTATTTTGTGTCTGTGCAAGTGTGTGTGTGAGTATGTATGTATGCAGAGATTGTGTCTGCGCGTGTTTCTGTGATTGTGCGCGAGTGTGTTTGAGTGCGAGTGTGTCTATGTGTGTATGCGTGCGAGTGTGTGTGTGAGTATGTATTTGTGTGTAAATGTGCGTGTTTGCATGCCTGAATAATTGAATATGTGTGTGTACCTGTCTCTGTGTGTGATTTTATGTATGTGTGATTACACGTGGTTGTGTGAGAGAGTGCGTGTGTGAGTGAGTGTGTGTCTCTGTGTGAATGTGTGTGTGTGAGAGAGTATGTGTGTGAGAGTATGTGTGTGTGTGTGTGAATATGTGTGTGTGAGAGAGTATGTGTGAGTCTGAGTGTGTGTGTGTGTATGTGTGTGTGTGTGTGAATATGTGTGTGTGAGTATGTGTGTGTGTGTGTGAATGAGCGTGTCTGAGTGAGTGTGTGTGAGTGAGTGTGTGTGTGTGAGTATGTGTGTGTGAGTGAGTGTGTGTGAGTGTGTGTGAGAGTATGTGTGTGTGAATGTGAATATGAGTGTGTTTGTGAGTATGTGTGAGTGAGTGTGTGTGTGAGAGTATGTGTGTGTTTGTGAGTGGGTGTGTGTGTGAGTGTGTGAGTGTGTGTGTGAATGTATGTGTGAATATGAATGTGAGTATGTGTGTGAGTGAGTGTGTGTGAGTATGTGTGTGAGTATATGTGTGAGTGAGTATATGTGTGAGTATGTGTGTGTGTGAATGTGTGTGTGTGTGAATCAGTGTATGAGTGTGTGTGTGTGAATGTGTGTGAGTGAGTGTGTGAGTGAATGTGTGTATGAGTGTGTGTGTGTGAGTGAGTGTGTATGAGTGAGTGTGTGAGTGAGTGTGTATGAGTGAGCGTGTGAGTAAGTGAGTGTGAGTGAGTGTGTGTGTGAGTGAGTGTGTGTATGAGTGTGTGTGAGTCAGTGTGAGTGTATGTGTGTGTGTGTATGCGCCAGTGTGTGAGTGAGTGAGTATGTGAATATGTGTGTGTGAGTGCGTGTGAGTGTGTGTGTGTGAGTCAGTGTGTGTGTATGAGTGTGTGTGAATGAGTGTGTATGAGTGAGTGTGTGAGTGAGGGTGTATGAGTGAGTGTGAGTGAGTGAGTGTGAGTGAGTGTGTGTTACTGTGAGTGTGTGTATGAGTGTGTGTGAGTGAGTGTGTGTGTATGTGTGTGTGTATGAGCCAGTGTGTGAGTGAGTGAGTGTGTGAATATGTGTGTGTGAGTCAGTGTGTGTGAGTCAGTGTGTGTGTATGAGTGTGTGTGTGTGAATGTGTGTGTATGAGTCAGTGTGTGAGTGAGTGAGTGTGTGAATATGTGTGTGTGTGTGTGTGAGTCAGTGTGTGTGAGTCAGTGTGTGTGAATGTGTGTGTATGAGTCAGTGAGTGAGTGTGTGAATCCCATCCTCTGTTTCACTGAGCCTCTCTAACTGCCCATCCCTCTTTAAGTGTCCGCGCTTCAGTATCAACATGCAAATTTGCATAGAATTAGAAATGAAGTTGAAGGAAGTATGGCCATAATTGAAAATGCTCTTGCAGCCTAAAGAGAATTGTGAAAACATAATATTCCTCGGTGTAATTTTTTCTGGGTGGATGGAAAAGATAAAGAGGAGGAAATGTAACCTTATTAATAAAAGTTATCGAAAGGAAAGTTGTTACTATTGGTGGTAAAATGAGAAAAGTCTGAATGTGTAGTGATAGTATCAGCAGAAGAGCAGAGGGCGGGGATTTGATGATGGCAAAACTAATGAACGCCATAGTTTAGCGCAGTTAAAGTTGGGGTAGGGGCAGAGGAAAGCGGGTTAAGATCCGGTTAGCTTTGGAGAAGAAAAAAGTTTGTATTTTACCTCAGTATGTTCACTAAAATTATTGTCCTGAGTCACTGGATTAAGGTCAATTAAATATTGGAGAATTTTCTTCCCTGAAGTGTATTAGTGAATCAGTTGCGTTTTCACAACGACCCACAACTTTCATTATGCTAATCCCATTTGTGGGATTTCCCATTTTTCCACGGTGCCAATGGGTTGCTATCCCCGTTCCGTGACCATTCCGTTTGTAAACAGAACGATTTCGGGTGAGGGGCTCGCGGAACAGTATAACCACATGGATCTGGCGCTGATGGATTTGGAGTGCAATTGGAAACATATTCGCCAGGATGTAGAGCCGTGATGGCTCAGGAAAGAGCAGAACTCCGCAAAATGGGCTCCTTCCTGGAGTACTTGGAAGTCAGTGAGGCTGATGCACCCTCCTTCACCGACCCCCCCCCCCCCCCCCACTACGTCTGTCACATTTTGTTGCACCTGTTGGACTTTAACCTGGTGTTGTAAGACTTCTTACTGTGCTCACCCCAGTCCAACGCCGGCATCTCCACATCACATTTTGTTTTGGTGTGGGAATCTCCCTGTCTGCTTCAGGGAAGCTGTGAAAACGTCCAGAGCTGCTCTGCTTTTCCAAACACTCAGACAGGGTGTTCTCAATATCCGCACACTTGGAGCAGATGCCTGATTCGGGGGAACTTGCAAGGTAAGGTAAAATGGGCTGTGAGTGTAAAATGGACCAGAATGAATTGGCAGATACTTTTACAAAACATTAATAATAATCTTTATGAGTGTCACAAGTACGCTTACATTAACACTGCAATGAAGTTACTGTGAAAATCCTCTTGTCGCCACATTCCGCCACCTGTTCGGGAACACAGAGGGAGAATTCAGAATGTCCAATTCACCCAACAAGCACTCTTTTGGGACTGTTGGGAGGAAACCGGAGCGCCTGGAGGAAACCCACGCAGACATAGGGAGAACGTGCAGACTCCACACAGACAGTGACCCAAGCCCGGTATCAAACCTGGGACCCTGGCGCCGTGAAGCAACAGTGTTAACCACTCTGCCACGTGCTGCCCCATACACAATATTGAAATAATAAGAACAATAATAACACAATATTGAAGCTGATATTTGCTTTTACAACAGAAAGATTAGCTGGACCATTGCATCAATAACAGGCTGATGCTGAGAATGATTTGATTAGGGGCTGGTTTAAGCACAGTGGGCTAAATAGCTGGCTTGTAATGCAGAACAAGGCAGTAGTGCAGGTTCAATTCCCATACCAGCCTCCCCGAACAGGCGATGGAATGTGGAGACTAGGGGCTTTTCACAGTAACTTAATTGAAGTCTACTTGTGGCAATAAGTGATTATTATTCTTCGTACATTATAAGAGATGTGTGCAGTAACACACCAAAACCAAAATGATCACAGAATGAAGAGACGCAGGTTTATACATGTAGATCTTGGCGACTATAGTGTAAAACAAATTGTTTCAGTGAATGTACGATCGGGAGAGATGTAAAACGGGCTGTCGTCTATTCCCCCCCCCCCCGTCTTCTCGCACAGTCAAACCCATAAACCTACCCCAAAATGTGTTCAGAGTTTCTGTGGAAGGTGCAGTTTGCAGGAAATTTTCAAGAGGTATATTTGTCACGTTGCGTATGAATGTCACAAAGACTCAGAATTGAGGGCTGACATGCTATTGGAAAAAAATAGAACTAAATTGTTCGCCATCCTCATGTTTGCTCAAAGGTTCCTCGATCGATTTGCTCGGACAGTTGTCCACCCGGAACGAGAAAAGCTGCTCGGAAGGGACGGCCCATTTGTTGCTTTGATTGCGTCCAGTGTGGGGAAGGGGAAATGAGCAACAGCACAAGTACGTATAGCCGGAAATAATTATCTGTTTCGGACGCACTGTCCTCTGATTTCTGCTTTTAGCAAATCTATTTCCTGTTTTCATCTTCAAGATTCAATCGATTGCATGACATGTCCCAGCGAGTCCTGGCCCAATGCACAACAAGACCAGTGCCTGGAGAAGAAAGTTGACTATCTGTCTTTTGAGGACATCCTGGGAATTGTCCTGACCACACTTGCCTTGTTTGGAGCTTCCATCACGGCCACTGTTGGCTGCATTTTCTTGTTCCACAAAGACACACCAATCGTCAAAGCCAATAATTCGGATCTGAGCTTTCTCCTTCTCCTCGCATTGACTCTATGTTTTCTCTGTTCTCTTACATTCATCGGCCAGCCCTCTGGGTGGTCCTGTATGTTACGCCACACGATGTTCGGGGTTATTTTTGTCCTCTGCGTTTCCTGTGTTCTGGGGAAAACGATCGTGGTGGTGATGGCGTTTCAGGCACAACTTCCCAGCAGCAACGTGGCCAAGCGGTTTGGTCCTTCCCAACAACGCCTGACCGTGTCTGGCCTCACGCTTGTCCAGTGCTTCATCTGCACCCTCTGGCTAACGACGTCGCCGCCCTTTCCTGCCAAAAACACGAAATACTTCCAAGAGGTTATCATTCTCGAATGCGACGTGGGATCTGAAGTGGCATTTTATTGCGTCCTCGGTTACATTGGCTGCCTGTCCGCTGTTTGCTTTGTTGTTGCATTTCTAGCTCGCAATTTGCCGGATAGTTTCAATGAGGCAAAATACATCACATTTAGCATGCTCATCTTCTGCGCCGTCTGGATATCATTTATCCCAGCTTATGTCAGCTCCCCCGGGAAGTTTACTGTAGCGGTGGAAGTGTTTGCTATTTTGGCCTCTAGCTTTGCTTTACTTTTCTGTATCTTTGCTCCTAAATGTTATGTAATCTTGCTGAGATCTGAGAGAAACACAAAAAAGCATTTGATGGGCAGAGTTCACTCTTAGAGGTTCTAAGCAACATTGGTAAAGGTTACTCCAGAACATACGAATGATCCTCCCTCTTACACTTGGTAGATGCTTTGACCTCATATTTCAGAGATTCTGTGGTAAGGAGTGTAACAGAGCAGTCCCTGTACTGTATTTATGAGCACAGTAAGAAGTCTTACAACACCAGGTTAAAGTCCAACAGGTTTGTTTCAAACACGAGCTTTCGGAGCACGGCTCCTTCTTCAGGTGAGCCGTTCAGGTGAGGTGTTGTAAGACTTCTTACTGTGCTCACCCCAGTCCAACGCCGGCATCTCCACATCATGTATTTATGAGCGCATGTCACACAGGGCGAAATATGTCTTCGTTTATCAGTATCCAATAAACATTTGCTAACCTGTTCCCATTGTTCGGGTGTTATAGCTTTATTTATTTCGGCAATTTATGAATGTAAAGTTGAAAATTGAATAACCTGCCTAAAAGGGCGGTGGAAGCAGATTCAATAGGAACTTTCAGAAGGATAATTCGAAAAGTATTTAAAATAAAATATATGCATATATGTGGTAACAACAGGCGGGCCGGACAGTCTGGCTAGCTCTTTCAGGGAGTTGTCACAGGTGTGGTGTTCTTTTTGTTCCTAATTCTAGGATGGTTAGCATAGCGTTCACATATACCACAAAATAGCTTTAAATTGAACAAAGCTATACATTTATTATCACTAACTATTTGGATTCACACTTACTCCGATATAACACACAGTTGATAATAAACATATAGTCTACACTCATCTTCTACTAATCTCTACACTATTACATTAACTATGATCTGCTCTCACTCACACTATCTTTCCTTCAGTCTGTTCTCTAGCTTTCTCCTGAAACTCGCACCCATCAATGTAGTATAGAGTTGTACATCTAGCTCCTCTTAGTGGTTGACTTAGGCATTACATACCCTTGCAGTTTTTTACATTTATGATAATGTCACAACAGGCATCTTCGGGATTCTCTCTTCGGGAGAGGCATGAGTCTATGATTATATTTATCCTGAATAAATATTTTTCTGTCCATTCATATAAATATCTACTATTAGTAAGCAATACCTGTATTCTTTGTCAGTTGACCATTTATTAATGGCGGTACGACTTTTAGATGTGCCTTCTATCCAGAGCAATGACATTTTCACAAACAATACAGTTTTATTATCCGTTATTATAAATGTAAGTCACCTGTTTCACTGGTAGTCAAGATTTACAGAACACATCTGGAATGTTACCTTTGGCAGCTGGCTGGGAAGGTGTCATGGAATCATAGAGCTTTAAAGCACAGAAAGAGGCCTTTTGCCCCACCCAGTGGGTGCAGGGGGTGCCGGCCATCAAGCACCCATCTATTATAATCCAGCACTTGGTCCATAGTCTTGTATGCTTTCACATTTCAAGTGCTCCTCTAAATGCTTCTTAACTGTTGCGAGGGTTCCTGCCTCTACCACCCTTTCAGGCAGAGTTCCAATTCCTATCACCCTCTGGGTGAAAAAGGTTTTTCTCAAATCCCCTCTAAATCTTCTGTTCCTTATATTAGATTTATGCCTGCTGGTTACTAACCCCACTACTAACGGGAAAGGTTACTTCCTATCTAACCTGTCTTCATCCCTCATAATTTTGCACACCACAATCAGGCCTCCCTCTGCCTTCTCTGCTCTGAGAAAAACAACCCCAGTCTAGGGGCTGGTTTAGCTCACTGGGCTAAATCGCTGGCTTTTAAAGCAGACCCAGCAGGCCAGCAGCACCATTCGATTCCCGTACCAGCCTCCCCGGGCAGGTGTCGGAATGTGGTGACTAGGGGCTTTTCACAGTAACTTCATTGAAGCCTACTCGTGACAATAAGCGATTTTCATTTTCATTCTATCCAGCCTCTCTTCATAGCTGAAAAGCTGCAGCCTAGGCAACATCCTGATGAATCTCCTCAGCAACATTTCTAGTGCAATAACATTCTTCCTAAAGTGTCGTGACTAGTGCTGAACAGTATTTTAGCCTAACCAGTGTTTTATACAGCTCCACCATAACATCCCTGCTCTTATATTTTATAACTCAGCTAATCAAGGTAAGCATCCCATTTGCCTTCTTAACCACCTTATCCACTGATCCTGCTGCCTATGGCAATCTTTAGACATGCACCCCAAGGGCCCTGTGTACTTCCTAGTGTCCTGCCGTTCATTGCGTATTCCCTTGCCTTGTTGGTCCTCCCAAAGTGCATCGCCTCACACATTTCAGGCTTAAATTCCATTTGCCACTATTTTTCCCTTCTGACCAGCCCATTTATATCATTCTATAATCTAAGGCTATTTACAAAACCAGCAATTTTGTGCCATCTCCAAACAATTGACATTAGACTTTTAATTCCAGATTTTTGTTAAATTCAAATTTCATCATTTGCCTTGCTCGAATGCGGACCCAGGTCCCCAGGGCAATAACCTGGCTCTTTGAATCACGTCCATTCTGCCACCACTTATAATAATCTTATAATGAAATAGGCTTACATTAACACTGCAATGAAGTTACTGTGAAAAGCCCGTAGTCACCACACTCCGGCGCCTGTTTGGGTACACGGTTACAATGGCTGCATGTCCACTGTTTGGTTCGTTGTTGCATTTCTAGCTCGCAATTTGCTGGATACATGCTTGTTCGGGTACACGGAGGGAAAATTCAGAATGTCCAAATTACCTAACAACACGTCTTTCTGGACTTGGGGAGGAAACCGGAGCACCCGGAGGAAATCTGTGCGGACACTGTGAGAATGTGCAGACTCCGCACAGACACTGACCCAAGCCGGGAATTGAACCTACGATCCTGAAGCTGTGAAGCATCAGTGCTAACCACTGTGCTACTTCCCAATTGCAATGGTGCTGCCTCTGTTTCACACACCGCACCACCAACACATCCACCCAACAACCCCCACTATAAGTCATAGGAGTATAAGTAGGCCATTCAGCCCACTGAGTCTGCTCCACCATTCAATGAGGTCGTGGCTGATCTAATATAATCCTCAACTCCACTTTGTCGCCTTAACCCCATAACCCTTGATTCCCTTATTGATTAAAAATCTGTCTATCTCAGCCTTGAATATTCCCAGAAGGTGGTGAGGGTCTCGAAAGCACTACCTGGCATAGTTGTAGAGGCAGATTGCCTCACACCCTTTCAAAAGTACCTGGATGAGCATTTCCACATCATATCATTCACGGCTATGGGCCAAGTGTTGCCAAATGGGATTAGGTACGCAGGTCAGGCGTATTTCATACATTGGTGCAGACTCATTTGGCCAAAGGGCCTCTTCTGCGCTGTATTATTCTGTGATTCTGTGATTTGTGAACCTATATCTGTGATGTCTCCTTATAGTTTATCCCATATGGTAGAAGATTTAGTCAAAATTGACTTTAACAATCCCTCTTAGTATTCTATCACTCTATCAGATTCCCTCTCATTCTTCTAAACTCCAGTGAGTATAAACCCAAATTGTTCAATCTCTTCATATGCCAACCATTGGAATCAATCTGGTGAGCATCCTCTGAACTGCATCCAATGCCACCACATCCGTCCTCAAATAAAGAGGCCAAAACTGGACACAATATTCCAGGTGTCGTCTCACCAACACCTATACAATTGCAACACTTCCCTACTTTTACACTCCAACAACACCTCGCTATTCTTATAGTAGATAGATCAAGTGTAGTATCTTATTTGGATAAACACCAGGTCAAGCCCAAGATCAGATGCAATGTCTTTTCTTGTCAGCTTGTATATCTCTTGTGGAGACCGTGAATTGGGTTCATTTCAATTGTTTTTTGGAGTGAAAAAGCGATGCATTAAGGGTCATTCTGCACATTGGCTTTGTAACTTTAAGAATGGAATAAAACATTAAAAAAAAAGTCCTTCATGGGGCAGGGTAGGAAGAAGTATAAAATGGAGGCAGCTGCGGGTGTGCATGAAATTTTAGTCGGGAATATATTCCAATGAGGGAGAAAGTCGAGGAAAGGATTTGACATAGATAGACCATAATGTTCAGGTAATCTTTATCACCCGGTTTGAATTATCTAAGTTATTGCATTATCTAAGTGAAAACTAACTGCCATGAATGGAAATAAATGAGAATGGTTGCTGTGTAAATAGGTTAAGCCAGGTGGAGAAGATTGGCTCTCTTAAAAAAAAGTCACCCACAGTTGCTGCCTGACCTTCTGAACAGTTGCATTATTTACTGTTTCATTCCAGTTTCCAGGATCTCGTAGTCTTATAATTGGTAAACATATTAAGGAAAAATTTAAATTTCATTCTCCTGGCCACATGATTACAACTGGATTAGATTAGTTTGGTTTATTGTCATGTGTACCGCTGTACAATGAAAAATATTGTTCTGCGTGCAGCTCAAACAGATCATTCTGTACATGAAAAGAAAATACACAATAGGACAAACATAAAATACACAGTATAAATACATAGGCACAGGCATCGGGCGAAGCATACAGGAGTGTAATGCTACTCAGTAAAGAAGACGTGTGATGAGATCAGTTAAGTCCATCAGTCCACACGAGGGTCATGTAGGAGTCTGGTGGCAGAAACTGGGAAGAAACTGTTTTTGAATCTGTTAGTGCATGTTCTCAGACTTTTGTATCTTCTGCCTGATGGAAGAAGTTGGAAGAGTGAGTAAGCCAGTTGGGAGGGGTCTTTGATTATGCTGCCCGCTTTCCCAAGGCAGTGGAATGTATAGACAGAGTCAATGGATGGGAGGCGGGTTCGTATGATGGACTGGGCTGTGTTCACGACTCTCTGTAGTTTGGTCCGGTCTTGGGCCAAGCAGTTGCCATGCCAGGCTGTGATGCAGCCAGATAGGATGCTTTCTATGGTGCACCTGTAAAAATTGGTCAGAGTCAATGTGGACATGACGCATTTCCTTAGTTTCCTGAGAAAACTGTTGTGCTATCATGGATGTAGTGTCGTGTGGGTGGACCAGGACATCTAGGAATTTAAAGCTGCCAACCATCTCCACCTCGGCTCTGTTGATATAGACAGTGGTGTGTATAATGCTTTTCTTCCTGAATCAATGACCATCTCTTTAGTTTTGCTGACATTGAGCAAGAGATTGTTGTCGTTACACCATTGCACTAGGTATTGAGGACTATCATGGAGGAGGTGTTGTTGTTTATTCTTACTGATTGTGGGTACGGGTCAGGAAGTCGAGGATTCAGTTGCAGAGTGAGGAGCCAAGTCCTCGGTTTTGGAGCTTTGATATGAGCTTGGCTGGGATTATGGTGTTGAAGGCAGAACTGTAGTCAACAAATAGGAGTCTGATGTAGGAGTCCTTCTTGTCGAGATGCTCCAGGGATGAGCGTACGGCCAGGGAGATAGTGTCTGCTGTGGACTGGTTGCGGTGGTATGTGACTTGCAGTGGATCAGGGCATTCTGGAATATGAAGTTGATGTGCCTCTTGACCAACCTCTCAAAGCACTCCATTGCGATTGACGTCAAGGCCACCAGACAATAGTCATTGAAGCACGTTGCCTCGTACCTCTTTGACACTGGTATGATGGTGGTCTTCTTGAAGCAGATGGGGACCTCAGAACGGAGAAGGGAAAGGTTGAAGATGTCCGTGAACACACCTGCCAGCTGGTCCGCGCAGGATCTGAGTGCATGACCAGGGACCCCATCCGGGTCCATTGCTTACCGAGGGTTCCCTTTCGAGAAGGCCGATCTGACTTTGGAAGCTGTGACGTTGGGTATGGGTGTGTCCGGGGCTGCTGGGGAGTCGACAGCAGTTGACGGTTTCCTGCTCGAACCGAGCATAGAATGTATTGAGTTCATCAGGGAGAGGTGCTCTGCTGCCGGAGATGCTGCTCAGCTTTGCTTTGTAGCCCCTTTTTGTCGTTTAAGCCTTGCCACAATCGATGAGAGTATGTAACGCTAGTCTGTGACTCCAGCTCGGTCTGATATTGTCTCTTGGCATCCCTGATGCCTTTGCGGAGTCTGTACCTGGATTTCTTGTGTAGGTCAGGGTTGCCTGACTTGAACGCCTCACACTTGGCCTCCTGTAGGGCGTCAATCTCCCAATTAAGCCATGGTTTCCAGTTGGAGAATGTACGTACTGCTTTCTTTGGCACGCAGTTGTCTACACATTTGTTGATAAAGTCTGTGATGATGGTAGCATACTTGTTTAGGTTGGTCGCTGAGTTCTTATATATGGACCAGTCCAGTTCTCCAAGCAGTCACTTAAGAGCTGTATAGGCTGTTATCTAACCATGCTCATAGGAACGAGAGTGTGGTGGTGGTGATGTTACTGGTCTAGTGATCGAGAAGCCTGGATTTATGCTCCCAGACACAAGCTCTAATCCCACCATGGCAGGTGGTGGAATTTAAATTTAATTAAAAACATGGAATGAATAGCTAATTTTAGTAAGATACAAAAATGTTGTCTGATCTGTGCAGCAGGGTTTAAGAGCCTGAGCTAATTGATTCTTCAAATCTTTCAAAAAATAAACAATAATCACATTAAGATCTGGAATCTACTGGTAATCTATCTTTGGACCAGTTGCTCCAATATGAAATAAAATGAAAATCAAAATAGCTGAATCCAGAGATCCAAGGCAGAATTTGACACAGTGTGACATTAAGGGGCCCAAGCTAAACTGAAGTCAATGAAACTTTGGATTAAAATTCTCCACTGGTTAGAGTGATCCAGAGCACAATGGAACATGGTTATTGTTGAAGTCAGATTTAGAAAGAAGGTTTTTAGAGAAGACCATTGGCTTAGATGCCTGTATAAGAGGCAATTTGTAGGAATAGATAGTGTGCAAACAATGCGTGTGATTTTAGAACCAGAGAATTACTAATATCAGAAAGGACAGACGTACAATTAAAATAAGTTACACAAAATGGCTGTTGGCTGAGTTACCAATACTAAAGACACAAAATGGCCTTTAGCTGAATTAGCCACATTCCTGAACAACCATTAGCTGGGGTTAGTTGCAAACTTGTATAAATAACATCATTTAATTACAGACATCAGAGTTAGTCAGGGAGACAAGAATGATTGATATTAAGGCATTGAATGGGAAACAGACATGGGAGATTCTTGGGAGTACTTCACCAGCGAGTGATAACAGCTCCACAGGACAAGAAGCATTATGTATCCTCGCCAGCCCAAGGTCAGGAAAGATCATTTTAACAGTTAGTATGAGTGATTCTTCATGAAGTTAGGGGCTGCTAAGGTACCAACCCACTTTACATAATGTCAAACTTAATTGGATATATAACTAATGTATGTAATGTGTAACCAATATTATTGGACAAGGTCCAACTTAAATGGGCTGTGTAGCTGTTTTGAAAAATGTATAAGAATGGATGTTTTCCTTTGTTCAGTGGAGAGACAGTCTGGGACTTTAACAGAGCCATCTTCCCACCGGCGAAATAAACCATTTGATGCGATGACCAGTAGCCCTGGGCATTGAGTGATTTTTTTTTAGATCCTCTCCTGCTAACACTTATGGATGTCACGGCAAATCAGCTCAGTCCTAGGACATCACTGCAGGAGTTCCTCAGCGGAACGTCTGAGCCAGACCACCTTTAGCTGCTTCATCAATAACGGTCCCTCCATCTTAAGGCCAGAATTGAGGATGATTGCATACTGTTCAATATCATTTATTCTTCCTCAGCTACGGATGCAGTGTGGCCTGCATTAAACAAGATCAGGACAACATTTAAGTTTGGGTGGTTTATTAGAAAGTAACATTTGCTTCAAACAGCTGCCAGGGAATGACCATCTCAACAAGAGAGGATCTAACCATCACCTTTGATGTTCAATAGCATTACTGCTGAACCCCCCATTAACAACATCCTGATGTTCCCATTGACCAGAAACACAATTGGACCAACCATTTAGATAATTTGGATGCAAGAGCACATCAGAGGTTGGGAATTCTTCAGCCAGCAACTCACTCCATGGCTTCTCAAAAACTGTCGCCATCAACCAGGCAAAGGTCAAGAGTGTGATGGAATACTCCCACCTGCTCAGTGAGTGCAGATGGAACAACAATAAAGAAGATCGATATCATTCAGGGCAAAAACAGTCTGCCTGATCATCACCCACCCAGTGCCTTAAACATTCACTTTCTCCACCAACAGCTCACAGTGGCAGCAGTGAGTGTGATGTACAAGATGCACTACAGCAACTCACCAAATCTCCTTCATCAGCACCTTCCAAACCTTGCAGCCTTTAGCATCTGGACGGGCACGTGCAGCAGTTATGTGGGAACACCACCGCTTGCAAGGCCCCCAGTCCCCCTCTCCACCCACAGTGGACATCTTGGTCCCACTGTGCACAAACCTCATCTCGCTTTAGGTTAATGAATCAACCAGTTTAACAAATGTATGTTCATTACCTAATAATAGCATTGATGCAGGGCAGTGGTAGGCGACATGACATTTTTATAGTTAAGGGAAGCCAAATTTGGAATAAATTTTGAAACTAAGAATTAATTACAACCGAGAGGTTTGAAGTAAAAGATTTCTTGGGCAGCCGATCAGATACCGTTAAGCAAATGTTTATTGGGTGTAGCTGGTTGAATCTTTGACATTGTGTAAACCATTTGGTGCATTCATGCGATAGAGTGCATTGCTGGAGCAGTCAAGGGGATGTCATTTTATCATAGAATCATAGAATTTACAGTGCAGAAGGAGGCCATGAATTGTAGTACAATTCATGGGAACAGTTTAGGTTGTGTTTAATTCGGTTTGAAATTCTATATAAATCTTCCAGTTTGCGGTTTCTCAACACATTACACGGTTTTCTCTTTGCATATTAACATGTAACTCTGCACACCTTTACTTTTACATAATTTATATATTTGAAATATAGAACCATCATTTTATCTTTATATTTAAATGAATAAATGAATGCAGGTTCAAACAAATGGTTACAAATATCCCCTGGTTAATAACAATTCCAATCCACGTTCTGTGAAATTACCTTGTCATCGTCGAGATTGTCCATGCTGAAATGATCATTCATGCCGAATGGAAAAGCCATCCGAAAGGGATATTTGAAAACAGCCTGTCTTTACATAACATCTTTAATGTAATAGAATGATCAAGGCTCGTCAATGGAGCATTACAAAGTAAAATTTGTCACCAAACCACGTAAGGAAATATTAGAGCAGAAGACCAAAATATTGGACAATGACAGAGGTGTAACGGCTGTCTTAACGCCAGAGAGTGAGGGCGTGAGGCAGAGAGGTGTAGGGAGGGAATTCCACAGCTCAGGGTCCAGGCATCTGAAGGCGTGGCCAGCAATAATGGAGTTAATGAATTCAGGAATACTGAGGAGGTCAGAACTTGCTGAGCTCAGAGGCCTCTGAGGGTGATGCGACTGGATGAGGCAGAGATAGGAAGGGCAGAGGCTTGAGGGATTTAAAAACATGGATGAGAATTTTAAAATCAAGACGTCGCTCGACCAGGAACCAGTAGATGTCAGTAGGTGAACAGGTGTGAGTTAGGGCATGGACAAGCAGAGTTTAGGATGATCTCAAGTCTCCAAGGGTAGAATTTGGCAAGCCAGCCAGTTCATTGGAAGAGCTGGGATCATTATTATTCCGGTCAGTGAATATTTTATGGGTCATACCACAGCGGGCTGAACATCTGAAGCTGGATATTCGCTTCCATAACTGATGCGCTGGTCAATATTAGTTCCTCAACCTGTCACCTTAGTTCAACTCGCCCATCCTCCAGGTTATTTGGCCATTACCGCATCGCTGATTTGGGGGAAACTTGCGCAAGTTGGCTGTAATAGGAATGCTCCATTGGTTGAAACGTTCTTTGTGAAGCCCTGAGATTGGGAAAGATGCTCCCTCAATGCAAGTTTATATTTTAGGCACTAGAACAGAACAGGCACGATGTGTAGATTTGTTACTATTTTTATTCTCATATACAGGTCTCGCACAGGTTTGGACGCTGCATTTGAAGATTATCATTTCCGGCAGATGGGACAAAACATGTTTCGTCAATCAAGGGCGGACTATCCGGACCTCGGCATGTCACAGAAAGTGTAGAAACAAAATTATTCTCTTGAAACACTTCCAGTAACAATGGAAGATCTGGAAGTAAACTGATGATGTTATTTGTAAATGTTGAATACCATCGACATGACTGTGGTAGGGGGGCAAGATTCTCTGCAAATGCGGAGAGTCGTAAAGGCTGCCGTGAAGCTGGCCGTGTTTCACGACAGCCTTCACGCCCATTCCCGGGACGCGATTCTCCCCACCCCCCATCGGGGCTAGGAGCGGGACCCCGGGAATCATGGCGTCGCGGCCTTAACGACCGTCATTAAGGCCGCGCGGCTGGCGTCTGTATGACGTCAGCCGTGCATGCGCAGGTTGGAGCCGACTCCAACCCGTGCATGCGCGGGTGACGTCATCACGCCATTGACAGAGCCCGCACATGCGCGGTTCCGCATTTCTCCACTGCCCCGCCGACAAGATGTGGGGGCTTGATCCTGTCGGGCGGCGGAGGGGAAATAGTGCATCCCTTTTGGACGCAGGCCCGATGATCGGTGGGCACCGATCGCGGGCCTGTCCCCTCCCGAGCACAACGGTGGTGCTCCCGCCCCAAACGGGCATCCAGCGGCCGTTTTTACGACGGCAGCAAGCAGGTGTGTTTGCTGCCGTGAAAAAATGGGCGTAAAGGCCCGGCCGCTCGGCCCATCGGCCGCGGAGAATCGCCGCTCGCCGTAAAAAATGGCAAGTGCGATTCGTGACGTGGGTTGGGCGAGGGGGGGGGGGGGGGGAGAATAGCGGGAGGGCGTGAAAAATGTCGGGAGGCCCTCCTGTTATTCTCCCAACCGGCGTGGGCAGCGGAAAATCGCGCCCATGGTTCCTGAAAATCTCCGACAAAATTAGCTCATGTTTAATGTTTAAAGGACCGTGCAGCTGCTATACTACAAGTGCTGTGGCTATTTATCCCTAGGTACGCAGGGTTAACTGGATCATAGGATTCAAATCACATTCCCCTGAACAGATACAATTCAACGAAAGACATTCGATGAGGCCACCTGAGTGGCAGAAGCATTACATTATCCCTCCATCCCTCCTTCCCTTCCTCCCTCCCTCCAGCCCACCAACGCTCCCTCCATCGCTCCATCCTTCCATCCCTCCATCCACCATCCCTCCCTCCTTCCCTCCCTCCATCCCTCCGTCCCTCCATCTCTCCATCCATCCATCCATCCCTCCATGCATCCCTGCCCATGGCAGCCAGCCATCCCTCCCTCCCTCCATCCCTCCGTCCATCCCTCCACCCATCCCTCCCCATGGCAGCCAATCATTGCACAGTCTCAGTGTTGCATCTCATAGTACCTACACCTATGGTGCATAGAGACTCCAATGCTGCAATTTCGTTCTCTCCAAACCATATCCAGCTTTACTATTTCATTTCGAATAATAACAGTATGTCGGCGGGTGTTACGTATAGCAAAGACTCAACACCTCAAGGATACCAAGCTATTTGGAGCAAAGGTCGAAAAATAGTGTTGACGTCCAGATGAACCACCATCTAAATGAATAGCATAGCAGGTTGGAAGAGTTAACTGTCCCAGTTATGTCCCAATAACTTTAATGCTGGGACAGAATTATGCATGGACAAAAATATGTCAAGGGCTGTGGACATCGATGGCTAGGCCAGCATTTATTGCCCATCCTTTATTACCTTGATAAGGTGGTGATCAGCTGCCTCCTTGAGCCGCTGCAGTCCATGGAATGTACTGTTGCAAATCATTGGCCAATTATCCCCATTTGTTATAGCACCTGAAAGCTACACTAAAGATTGACACAAAGTCAGACACAGTCTGACAACTAAATGTTGGATGTCAGGAACTGCATGCAGACGTAAGTTTTTTTAAAATTTAAAAATGTTAATGATCTCAGTTACTGATTACCAGCTTGTTGTTTATTGCAAGCGATTCTCTTCAGCCAAAATTGTCTGAGACATTGCATTGAGTGATGTTTGAAACTTTAAGTCATGTAATATGAGCCTCAAGTCCACGATACATCTGTCATGTTTCAGCTCTCATAATCTCAACAAACCTGTTCGTCAGGCTCTATGTGTCACAATTTTGTTGACTTGAAGTTGTTGATATTTCAAATCTCTAGGTCAACTTGAGATACACGTAAAAATAGTAATAGTGGCCTTGCAGTGCAGTAGGTAGCACCACTGCTATGAACCAGTAGTTCTGGGTTCGAGTCCCATTCCGGGACCTGGTGACCATGGATGGTGCATTCATAACAGGACCAAAGAGGTTGATTATTAACGTACAAATTGCCCCAACAAGTCGATGGCAGACGGGAGAGGCTCCTGATTGGCCATGATTAATGTGAAATGGCGCTTTCAAATTCCAGCCTCTGACTTCAATGTGGCGACATGTTATAGGAAGACGAGCCTTGGAAAACATACATCTTTAGGCACCGAAAGCTTCAAAGGTTAAACATAATAGAACAGCAGGGAACTTCTAATATAGCTGGAAGAATAGAAACATAGTGCAGTTCAATTGGGATGAACAACCCTTAAATTGTGTACAGTACAGCAGAACATTGTCAATCAATATGTTTCAAACTCAGGTACAGGATCTAGTTCTGGGGAACGGAGAAGGATTTAAATAATGTTTCCCTGGGTGAATACCTGGACAATAGTGATGAAAACATGTTTAGGTTTAAAGTAATTACAGAAAATTCAAAGGTAGTACAGTGGTTAGCACTATTGCTTCACAGCGCCACGGCCCCAGGTTTGATTTCTGGCTTGGGTCACTGCCTGTGCGGTGTCTGCAGGTTCTCCCTGTGTCTGCGTGGGTTTCCTCCGGGTACTCCAATTTCCTTCCATAAGTCCTGAAAGACATGCTGTTAGGTGAATTGGACATTCTGAATTCTCCCTCTGTGCATCCGAACAGAGTGTGGCGGAGTGCGTCGACTAGGGGCTTTTCACAGTAACTCCATTGCAGTGTTAATGCAAGCCTACTTGTGACAATAAAGATTATTATTAACTAATCGGAACAAAGCCATTTTCACCGACCACAGAGAGGTAAATTAGCTCTCCACTCACTCGTTCTTTTAAATTCCTGAGAATATACACCCATTCTATGCAATCGCTCCTCACAAGGCAGTCCTCTAACCGCAGGAACGCCAGTGTATTTTAAGTGTTGGTTCACTAAGGTCTCAGAGAGTTGCAGCAGTATTTCCTTATATTTATCGAAGAACAGGGCAGCACGGTGGCCTAGTGGTTAGCACAACCGCCTCACGGCGCTGAGGTCCCAGGTTCGATCCCGGCTCTGGGTCACTGTCCGTGTGGAGTTTGCACGTTCTCCCCGTGTCTGCGTGGGTTTCGCCCCCACAACCCAAAAATGTGCAGAGTAGGTGGATTGGCCACGCTAAATTGCCCCTTAATTGGAAAAAAAAATTGGCTAATCTAAATTTAAAACAAAAACAAAAATATTTATCGAAGAAGGTCGAGATGATCGATAACCTTCTGTCAATGGCTGATGAATCTTTGGAATTATCTAAAAATCGTTGACGCTCAGACATTGAATATATTCAAGATCGAGGTCAATAGATTTTTCAAAACTAAGGGAACATGGATAACCCAGGAAGCTAGAGTTTTTATCCATGATCTTGCTGGGTGGATGAGCAGGCTCGAAAGGGTAAGTTCCAGCTTCTTCTGCTTCTTATTCAGCTTTGTATCTTCGGCAAACTCAAATATGCTACTCTGGTAGACCCAGTCCCCTCACCTAAGTCAATGATGTAGATTTTAAATAGCTAAAGTCCAATCGCTGATAATGTTGACACTCCACCAGTTGCAACCTGCCATCCTACAAATGACATGTTCACCCCTACTCTGTTTTCTGTCCGTTTACCAATTACTCAATCCATGGTAATATATGACTCACAATCCATAAATTTTATAGAGTGCTTTTAAAAAATCTTATAACTGTGTCCTCTCTTTCTCCCACTTATCTTCCCTGATGGTTGTATCCTCAAAAAAAACCTGCTAGATTTATTAAAGCCAATTTCCCTTTCATAAAACATGGAAAACTCAATTATCCTTTTCTAAGTCCCTTTTTAAACCATATGCTTAGTAATAGATTTGAACACTTACTGAACACTGTTATTAGCCTAACTGGCCTATTTCTCATTTTTGAAGCATTAAGTTATATAAGTTTGAGGCATCATTTTGACTTATATACTAATTGTGTTAATTTGAAACTTAACCCATATCGGCAACAGGAGACAGTTTGGTGAAGTAATTCAGGAAATCTTGAATAATTGGTAGATTAATACTTATCAAAGACATGGGGGGACTTGACTAACATACAACTGTTCTTACTGTCCCTGCCTCGGGCACAAGTTGTTATTGTTTTTGTTCTCTCTCTGTAAGTTCTGCTTCCCTCTGGGCAGCAGGCTCTTGATGTGTTAAATTCTCATTTATTGCACTCTGATTGGCCGACTTGATGTAAAACTGTTTCCTAATAGGCTTAAGGGGTGGTCAATTTATAAGAACATAAGAACTAGGAGCAGGAGTAGGCCATTTGGCCCCTTGAGCCTGCTCTGCCATTAAATGAGATCACGGCTGATCTTTTGTGGACTCAGCTCCACTTATGATTGGTCTGGGTGGGCATGATTACTTTTTCATTGGTTTCTCGAGTGGGAAAGCTATTTATAATCCTTGAAACTAATAAAGAAGATTTAAAAAGTGGGTTATATAATTCAAATATGGACTATAGGTGAGAATGGTGTTGTGAGTTCTGGTTCAGTATGCAATGGATGGGATCATGGATTCATCAGTCGCGATGTCTAACTGAGCTATAGACTCTTATCATTATGTTTTTGTTCAGGCAACAGCTTTGCTATACAATGTTTTTGTTGTATCAATCAGCGTTTGGTGTAAGTCAATTACAGATACAGAATAGCTTTGCAAAGCTCACAAAGTTACAGTCCATATAAAATATATATAAAGTCAATGCTCGAATGTGATTGGCATGCTAATTATTGGCTGATTGGCTGTGGCCTGCCCCACAGGAAAGTGCAACTGGCGGGCTCATGAGTCTTGATGAGTTTATGATGTGCAAAACAAACAGGGTTTAAAAGAAAGACTAAACTATTGCTGAGCACCCACGGGCTCACACTGAAAAGGATAAGCACTGGCAGTTCAGTTGGAATGAGGTATCTGTGAAGAAAGCAGCTTCCAGCACAAACTGCCAGCACAAATGCAAAACAATTGGAGTAAGGGGCAGAAAGCAAGTCTCAGAAGGGAGAATTTTACAAATCAGAGGATGATAAAAGTCGCAGGAAGACTGAAGTCAAAAGGAAAAAGAACCGGAATCTGAACAATATGCTGTTAATGAAAGAGGCAGAGGGTGCTACCAGTCACAGACAAAGATAAAAGGTTCAGACCTAGTGAAGTCAGCTCGCAAGAAGCCAGACTGAGAGTAATCCTAAGGTTCGTGACACCTTATTACAGCCCAAGAGGCAGTAGTTTTCTGTTGGCATGGCTGGGTACCAGAGAATATTTGAGGAAGCTTGAATGCATATGGCAATCTAAGGTGGTGGAATCTGAAAGGAGAGATTGAAATCGTGGAAGTGGATCCTTGGCAAAAGCATCTGAGGGGAAATATCGTTTGGCTGAAGATTCCAGGGTGTGTTTTTTCGAGATTGCAGTTTGGAAACACTCTTAGAGTTGCAGTGAGACCTGTTGTACCACAGTGTGACAAGAATTTGGGCGGCACCGTAGCACAGTGGTTAGTACTAGTGCCACACAGCTCCAGGGTCCCGGATTCAATTCCAGCCTCGGGTGACTGTCTGTGTGGAGTTTTCATTTTCTCCCCGTGTCTGTGTGGGTTTCCTCCGGGTGCTCCGGTTTCCTCCCACGGTCCAAAGACATGCAGGTTAGGTGGATTGGCTATGCTAAATTGTCCCTTCGTGTCCAAAAGGTTGGCTCTGGGATGCTGGGATACGGAAATAGGATGGAGCCGTGGGCCTAAGTAGAGTGCTCTTTCCAAGAGCTGGTGCAGACTTGATGGGCCGAATGGCATCCTTCTACACTGTAAATTCTATGTTAATTCTATGAAGCATTTGGGGATTTGATGGGAAATCCACCAAGGTTAAGTTGGGTGCTATCTGCCACTTTGTTACAGAGTGTTGTGTGTCTGACCACAGTTGGCCTGTTGGTTTACATGGACTGTGTCTTACCGAGAACATTCCAGAAAAGAATTCTCAGCACCGAGGACACACCAGTGACCCCCACCTCTCCTGATCACCAGCTCTCTTCTGTCTCCTCCTCGCGAGACTGGCAGTGTTGACTGCCTCTGCAATCACCTTGCAGGCAGTGTTCAAGAGTGCAAGCGTGAGTCTGCAGCCCACTCTGGGAAGAGTGTGTCCCTCTGTTCCTCACTGGCCTGGAGAAGCCAGTCCACGTCAGACTGCCGACCGCAGAAGTGGGGTGGGGTGGGGGAGTCTTCTCTGAGCCATCTTGGTGTCTGCAGTGAGTGTGTGGTAAGTGGAACACTTATAAACAGCTTTTCAACAGCTCCACCACCTGGCTCTTTGGTGCTAACTCCGGCCCCAGCAGTTAGAATTCCCGCTGGGTGAAGAATTGCTCATAATTCATGCCAGCAAAGTGCTGGCCTATTAGTGTGTCCAGAAATCACTTTTGGCGATCGGCCGTAGAATCAAAGTTCCCGACGAAATCGGGGTTGGTGCTTCTTTTGTGATGCTCTGCCCCATATAAAGCAGTCGCGCCACATATCGACGGCCTCAGGACATTACCTGAGACCTGCCCCCCGATGCTCCACCCCAGACCGGCCAAGTTCTTTGGGAACTCTGCATAGCGGCTGCATATTCAGTCCAGTGCCGCCACAGTCGGGGGAAGGCTGATCCGCGGGCAGGGGGGGGACATAATCAGGTGCTGGGGGCACTGCGGGGGGTTGTCTGGTGCGCGGGCCTGCTGAAGGGGGGAACTATTTCCCAGACTGGGTCCACGAGCGGCTGACGCAATGTAGCATGGTATGGCCACTGAAGGCCATCACCCTGCTTATGTGCAGCCGCGGACCTGGCAATTCTCCGGGCCATATCGGCAGCTAGAGCTGAGTGCTCTACGCTGCCTCCCTGCTAGCCCCCAGCAAAACGAGGAATTGGTGGCCATTTTACGCCATTTATCCTGGCGTAAAAAAACAGGAAATTGGATATAATCCGACACAAAACATCTTTTTAAAGTTTAGAATTTAGAACAGTACAGCACAGAACAGGCCCTTCGGCCCTCAATGTTGTGCCGAGCAATGATCACCCTACTCAAACTCATGTATCCACCCTATACCCGTAACCCAACAACTCCCCCTTAACCTTACTTTTTAGGACACTACGGGCAATTTAGCATGGCCAATCCACCTAACCCGCACATCTTTGGACTGTGGGAGGAAACCGGAGCACCCGGAGGAAACCCACGCACACACGGGGAGGACGTGCAGACTCCGCACAGACAGTGACCCAGCCGGGAACCGAACCTGGGATCCTGGAGCTGTGAAGCATTGATGCTAACCACCATGCTACCATGCTGCCCAGGTTCAGTTGAATTGCAAAAGCTAAATTTAAAGGAATAAATCACGGCAGGACAGGTCCAAGGTGTGGTCTGCTCCTCTTGCTCTATGTGGAAGGCTGGGGACAGTTGCAGTCCGCAGGGTCAGCATGTGTGGAGGAAGTGTCTCCAGTTACAGCTCCTGGAAGCTCGAGTTTCAGAGCTGGAGCAGCAGCTGGAGACACTGTGGAGCATCCGCGAATCAGACAGCATCGTGGATAGCACGTGTAGAGAGGTGGTCACATCGCAGGCTGAGACTCCGCAGGCAGGAATGGAATGGGTGACCACCAGACAGAGCAAGAGAGCAAGGCAGGTAGTGCAGGAATCTCCTGTGCCCAATCCCTTGCAGAACAGATATACCACTTTGGATATTGTTGAGGGGAATGGTCTCTCAGGGGAACACAGCAACAGCCAAACTGGTGGCACCACGGTTGGTTGTGCTGTAGAGGGGAGGGTTGATAAGTGTGACAATGCAATAGTTATAGGGGATTCAATTGTAAGGGGAATAGACAGGCGTTTCTGTGGCCGCAAACGAGGCTCCAGGATGGTATGTTGCCTCCCTAGTGCTCGGGTCAAGAATGTCTCGGAGCAGGTACAGGACATTCTGGAGGGGATGGGTGAACAGCCAGTGGTCGTGGTACACATCGGTACAAACGACATAGGTAAAAAAAGAGATGAGGTCCTAAAAGCAGAATACAGGGAGCTAGGAAGGAAGTTAAGAAATCGGACCTCGAAGGTAGTGATCTAAGGATTACTACCGGTGCCATGTGCTAGTCAGAGTAGAAAAGACAGGATATATAGGATGAATACATGGCTGAAGGGATGGTGTCAGGGGGAGGGTTTCAGATTTCTGGGGCATTGGGACCAGTTCTGGGGGAGGTGGGACCTGTACAAACTGGCCAGGTTACACTTGGGCAGGACTGGAACTGATGTCCTATTTGATAGAGTGGTTGTGGAGTGTTTAAACTAATGTGGCAGGGGCATGGGAATCGATGCAGGAAGGTACTAAAACAGGGATAGAAACAAGACAATATGGGGGAAAGTTTAAGGCAGAGAAGCCATAGTCAAAAATCAAAAAGGGCGACAGTACAAGGTACAGTGACTGAGGGGAGCTCAATGAATAGGCCCAGTAATACTAAAAGGAATAAAATGGGAAGTAAAGACATAAATGGAAAGCGACGCGGCAGGTTGTTGGATGAAGATATGGGTTCAACAACAAGCAAAATTAGGAGAAAAGTTAAGAGGAAAAATAACTTAGGAGAGGTTACTGATCAAGATGTTAAGATTCAAAACAGAGGTATAAAAGCCAACATAAGTGTACTTTACCTGAATGTTCATAGTATTCGGAATAAGGTAAATGAGTTGATGGCCGAAATCATCGTGAATGAATATGATTTAGTGGCCATTACTGAAACATGGTTAAAGGATAGTCAGGACTGGGAGTTAAATATCCAAGGGTATCAAACTATTCGGAAGGACAGAGTGGATGGTAAGGGAGGTGGTGTAGCTCTGTTATTTAAGGATGACATCGGGCAATAGTAAGGGATGACATCGGTGCTATGGAGATAAGGTTGAGTCCATTTGGGTGGAAATCAGGAATAGTAAGGTGAAAAAGTCACTGATAGGAGTAGTCTATAGGCCACCAAATAGTAACATTATGGTGGGGCAGGCAATAAACAAAGAAATAACTGATTCATGTGGAAATGGTACAGCAGTTATCATGGGGGATTTTAGTCTACATGTTGATTGGTTTAACCAGGTCGGTCAAGGCAGCCTTGAGGAGGAGTTTATAGAATGTATCGGCGATAGTTTCCTAGAACAGTATGTAATGAATCCTACGAGGGAACAAGCGGTCCTAGATCTGGTCCTGTGTAATGAGACAAGATTGATTAATAATCTCATAGTTAGGGTTCCTCTCGAAAGGAGTGATCACAATATGGTGGAATTTAAAATACAGATGGAGGGTGAGAAGGTAAAATCAAACACTAGTGTTTTGTGCTTGAACAAAGGAGGTTACAATGGGATGAGAGCAGAGCTAGCTAAGGTAAACTGGGAGTAAAGACTTTATGGTGGAACAGTTGAGGAAGAGTGGAGAACCTTCCAAGCAATTTTTCACAGTGCTCAGCAAAGTTTTATACCAACAAAAAGGAAGGACGGTGGAAAAGAGGGAAAATCGACCGTGGATATCTAAGGAAATAAGGGAGAGTATCAAATTGAAGGAAAAAGCATACAAAGTGGCAAAGATTAGTGCGAGACTAGAGGACTGGGAAATCTTTAGGGGGCAACAGAAAGCTACTAAAAAAGCTATAAAGAAGAGTAAGATAGATTATGAGAGTAAACTTGCTCTGAATATAAAAACAGATAGTAAAAGTTTCTACAAATATATAAAAGAAAAAAGATTGGCTAAGATAAATGTTGGTCCTTTCGTGGATGAGAAGGGAGATTTAATAATGGGAGATGACGAAATGGCAGAGGAACTGAACAGGTTTTTTGGGCCGGTCTTCACAGTGGAAGACACAAATAACATGCCAGTGACTGATGGAAATGAGGCTATGACAGGTGAGGTCCTTGAGATGATTATTATCACTAAAGTTGCCACTCAAGTGGATAGAGCCGTGAAGAAGTGTGTTAGCGTTTATTAACAGGGGGCTTGAGTTTAAGAGCCGCAGGGTTATGCTGCAACTATACATGACCCTGGTGAGACCACATTTGGAGTATTGTGTGCAGTTCTGTCACCTCATTATAGGAAGGATGTGGAAGCATTGGAAAGGGTGCAAAGGAAATTTACCAGGATGCTGCCTGGTTTGCAGGATAGGTCTTATGAGGAAAGGTTGAGGGAGCTAGGGCTTTTCTCTTTGGAGCGGAGGAGGATGAGAGGCGACTGAAAAGAGGTTTATAAGATGATGAGGGGGATAGATAGAGTGGACATTCAGAGACTATTTCCTCGGGTGGCTGTAGCTGTTACAAGGGGGCATATCTATAAGATTCAGGGTAGGAGATATAGGAGGGATATCCAAGGTAGGTTCTTTACTCAGAGAGTGGTTAGGGTGTGGAATGGACTGCCTGCTGTGATAGTGGAGTCGGACACTTTAGGAACTTTCAAGCGATTATTGGATAGGCACATGGAGCACTCCAGAATGCCAGGGAGTGGGATAGCTTGATCTTGGTTTTGGACAATGCTCGGCACAACACCGAGGCTGAAGGGCCTGTTCTGTGCTGTACTGTTCTATGTTCTAAGGAGGTAGTGATGGGCCAGCTAATGGGGCTAAAGGTAGACAAGTCTCCTGGCCCTGATGGAATGCATCCCAGATTGCTAAATTAGATGGCTGGGGACATTGCAAATGCACTAGTGATAATTTACCAAAATTCACTAGACTCTGGGGTGGTCCCGATGGATTGGAAATTAAGAAACGTGACACCACTGTTTAAAAAAGGAGGTAGGCAGAAAGCGGTCAATTATAGGCCAGTTAGCTTAACTTTGGTAGTAAGGAAGATGCTGGAATCTATCATCAAGGAAGAAATAGTGAGGCATCTTGATGGAAATTGCCCCATTAAACAGACGCAGCATGGGTTCATAAAGGGTAGGTCCTGCCTAACTAATTTAGTGGAATTTTTTGAGGACATTACCAGTGCAGTAGATAACGGGGAGCCAATTGATGTGGTATATCTGGATTTCCAGAAAGCTTTTGACAAGGTGCCACACAAAAGGTTGCTGCATAAGATAAAGATGCATGGCATTAAGAGTAAAGTAGTAGCATGGATTAAGGATTGGGTAAATTAATAGAAAGGAAAGAATGGGGTTAATGGGTGTTTCTCTGGTTGGCAATCAGTAGCTAGTGGTGTCCCTCAGGGATCAGTGTTGGGTTCACAATTGTTCACAATTTACATAGATGATTTGGAGTTGGGGACCAAGGGCAATGTGTCCAAGTTTGCAGATGTCACTAAAATGAGTGGTAAAGCAAAAAGAGCAGAGGATACCGGAAGTCTGCAGAGGGATTTGGATAGGTTAAGTGAATGGCCTGGGGTCTGGCAGATGGAATACAATGTTGACAAATGTGAGGTTATCCATTTTGGTAAGAATAACAGCAAAATGGATTATTATTTTAATGATAAAGTATTAAAACATGCTGCTGTGCAGAGAGACCTGGGTGTGCTGGTGCATGAATCGCAAAAAGTTGGTTTACAGGTGCAACAGGAGATTAAGAAGGCAAATGGCGTTTTGTCCTTCTTTGCTAGAATGATGGAGTTTAAGACTAGGGATGTTATGCTGCAATTGTACAAGGTGTTAGTGAGGCCACACCTGGAGTATTGTGTTCAGTTTTGGTCTCCTTACCTGAAACAGGTTGTACTGGCCCTGGAGGGTGTGCAGAGGAAATTCACTAGGTTAATCCCAGAGCTGAAGGGGTTGAGTACGAGGAGAGGTTGAGTAGACTGGGACTGTACTCATTGGAAGATAGAAGAATGCGGCGGGATCTTCTAGAAACATATCAAAGTATTAACGGAATAGATAGGAAAGATGCCGGCAGGTTGTTTCCACTGGCGGGTGAAAGCAGAACTAGGGGGCATAGCTTCAAAATAAGGGGAAGTAGATTTAGGACTGAGCTTCGGAGGAACTTCTTTACCCAAAGGGTAGTGAATCTATGGAATTCCTTGCTCAGTGAAACAGTTGAGGCTCCTTCATTAAATGTTTTTAAGATAAAGATAGATAGATTTTGAAGAATAAAGGGATGAAGGGTTATGGTGTTCGGGCGGGAAAGTGGAGCTGTGTCCACAAATGAGCAGCCATGATCTCATTGAATGGCGGAGCAGGCTCGAGGGGCCAGATGGCCTACTCCTGCTCCCAGTTCTTATGTTCTTATGTAAAACACCACCGTTCCGACATGGGGACATAGCCCCAGAATCGGAGAATCCAGCCCTAGTCTCCCAAATGGAGAATTTCACCCAGTGGCAATTCATTTTTCCACCGGCAGCGCACCCCTGGTTGCAGGTTTTCTGGCAGTGTAGAGTGGTTTCAATGGAAAATCCCATTGGCAAGCGGCGGAAATGTTGAATCCCACTGCCAAAAAAATGGTGTGCTGCTGAGAGACATGTGGCAGTTTATGCTGTCTGGAGGGACAAATGTGCTCCATCAGTCACCCCCTGGACCTGGGTCATGCCTGTGATGGTGGCAAATCATGCTGCCCGGCTACCAGGTGGGCGTGGTCCACATTGAAGGTTATATAGTGAGCCATCTGGGCATAAAGAGCACCTGTGACTGTGATCCACCTATGTACAGAGGTCTGGGAGATCCCAGCTAGGTCCCGACATGGTGCCTGGAAGGGCCCTATGGCGTAAAGATTCAGGGCGACCATCACCTTGCTGGCCACCGGGAGCGGGTGTGCTACCCCGGTTCCAGGTACACCATAATCCAGTAGAGATGTTGCACAGTCTCCGTGCACAGCCATAGTCATTGACGACATGCTTGGTCCGGTAGGTCCTCGAATGCCAGCCATGGCCAATATACATGAGGCCTGATCTGACACCCACTTCACACCTCCTCCTTGGTTTCTTGGACGTCTGGCTCTTCAGTCTCATTGGCTGGCCCCTGCTCCTCTGGGGCAGGCTCGTGTTCTGTAACGTTCTTCTTGAGCTGCTCCTGTGCAGCCTCAGTGCATCCACAAGGGCCTCTGTGGTTAGGGAGATGCCACCCATTCCTGGCTGAACTGCAAAAGCCACTGTCTGCAGGGATCGAGGCCAGACATGGTGAGTGCTCCCATGCCCATATAAGTCCAGCGGGCCACACCGTGGTTGTGGCTTACACTGAAACCGCTATCCCCACATGTCCCCCATCTCCCTCCTCCAAATACCCCCTCCCAATCCCACCCCCACCTGGGCTGTTTCCCCCGACGCTTTGCCTTCCACACCCCCGGCACCATCAGTGCCTGGCACCGGGGGACCTTTAACCCCACTACCCCTGCATGCCGGGGTAGAGGTGGATTGCACTACCCATGCCAGCGCTATGCTCTGCGGCCCTTGTCCTGCACTCTCATGTGGGATCAACTGTGGATGTCCTTCTTGGTTGGGCCATGTGATACCCCTCCATCAGGGTGATACCTGTGATTTTGAAAACTCACCACTATTCTTAGAATTGCCCCTATACCAAAAAGGGCCGACATTCTAAATGGTGAACAGGGATTCTCACTCCCTGACTCCGATGCAGGCTTCGGTGGGTGCTATTCGGGTCAAACTATATTTTCAAGTTATCCCCCAGTATAACCCATACCTTCACCAAAGATTGTATCTACTTACCACTTAGTAGCATCGATGTCCTGGGTCCTGCATTGCTAAGTAAGTAAAGTAGACTTTAGGAAATACAAAATTTTCAGGTTCAGTTAAGTTATTTTATTACTATATTTTTTCTTTTAAAAGCTGCAAACACTTTCTTTACAGAAAGGTAAAAAGATCTGGATCCTGCTGGTTGGTTGAAGGGACCTTCAGGCCCACCTTGACAATCAATCTTCTTTTAAAGTCCGGTCTTCTTAGATGTATAGCTGTTTAAGCTCGGCTGCTTGTCTTGTCTTCCCCATGACCGAGCTGTGAGAGCTGAATATGCTTCTCTCCTCTCTCTAGGTTCTCCTCCCCTCCCTCCTGCTTTTGGTTCTGCTCCCTGGGTTTATATTCTCTTTCTAACAATTATTAAGTTTTTATTACCTTATTGTAAATTAACTTATTTCACTTTAATTGTTAAAAGTATCTTTGATCTAAACATTTTAATACAACTAAGTATTCATTTTGGGCATGATCTGATTACATTGCCCTTTGTGATGTTCAAAATTCCTTTGTGATATTCAAAAAAAGCTTTGGTTTCAAGGGGTGTTACTTTTAATTTCTGTCATTTCAATAGTTTAATTTTCCAATTGTCCCCAGCTCATAACTTTGCCTTTGATTTTGACTTTAAAATATGTTTCTCATAGACAGGTTGTCTCCAATTTTCTTTAATTTACTTGATATTAGCAGAACTTCACACTTAGAATTGACACCAAATTCAACTGAACATCATCCTTTCCTTTCCACCTGTTTGGAACATAAGAACATAAGAACTAGGAGCAGGAGTAGGCCATCTGGCCCCTCGAGCCTGCTCCGCCATTCAATTAGATCATGGCTGATCTTTTGTGGACTCAGCTCCACTTTCCGGCCCGAACACCATAACCCTTAATCCCTTTATTCTTCAAAAAACTATCTATCTTTACCTTAAAAACATGTAATGAAGGAGCCTCAACTGCTTCACTGGGCAAGGAATTCCATAGATTCACAACCCTTTGGGTGAAGAAGTTCCTCCTAAACTCAGTCCTAAATCTACTTCCCCTTATTTTGAGGCTATGCCCCCTAGTTCTGCTGTCACCCGCCAGTGGAAACAACCTGCCCGCATCTATCCTATCTATTCCCTTCATAATTTTAAATGTTTCTATAAGATCCCCCCTCATCCTTCTAAATTCCAACGAGTACAGTCCCAGTCTACTCAACCTCTCCTCATAATCCAACCCCTTCAACTCTGGGATTAACCTAGTGAATCTCCTCTGCACACCCTCCAGTGCCAGTACGTCCTTTCTCAAGTAAGGAGACCAAAACTGAACACAATACTCCAGGTGTGGCCGCACTAACACCTTATACAATTGCAACATAACCTCCCTAGTCTTAAACTCCATCCCTCTAGCAATGAAGGACAAAATTCCATTTGCCTTCTTAATCACCTGTTGCACTTGTAAACCAACCTTCTGTGACTCATGCACTAGCACACCCAAGTCTCTCTGAACAGCGGCATGCTTTAATATTTTATCGTTTAAATAATAATCCCGTTTGCTGTTATTCCTACCAAAATGGATAACCTCACATTTGTCAACATTGTATTCCATCTGCCAGACCCGAGCCCATTCACTTAACCTATCCAAATCCCTCTGCAGACTTCCAGTATCCTCTGCACTTTTCGCTTTACCACTCATCTTAGTGTCATCTGCAAACTTGGACACATTGCCCTTGGTCCCCAACTCCAAATCATCAATGTAAATTGTGAGCAATTGTGGGCCCAACACGGATCCCTGAGGGACACCACTAGCTACTGATTGCCAACCAGAGAAACACCCATTTATCCCAACTCTTTGCTTTCTATTAATTAACCAATCCTCTATCCATGCTACTACTTTACCCTTAATGCCATGCATCTTTATCTTATGCAGCAACCTTTTGTGTGGCACCTTGTCAAAGGCTTTCTGGAAATCCAGATATACCACATCCATCGGCTCCCCGTTATCTACTGCACTGGTAATGTCCTCAAAAAATTCCACTAAATTAGTTAGGCATGACCTGCCTTTAACGAACCCATGCTGTGTCTGCCCAATGGGACAATTTCTATCCAGATGCCTCGCAATTTCTTCCTTGATGATAGATTCCAGCATGTTCCCTATTACCGAAGTTAAACTCACTGGCCTATAATTTCCTGCTTTCTGCCTACCTCCTTTTTTAAACAGTGGTGTCACGTTTGCTAATTTCCAATCCACCGGGACCACCCCAGAGTCTAGTGAATTTCGGTAAATTATCACTAGTGCATCTGCAATTTCCCTAGCCATCTCTTTTAGCACTCTGGGATGCATTCCATCAGGGCCAGGAGACTTGTCTACCTTTAGCCCCATTAGCTTGCCCATCACTCCCTCCTTAGTGATAACAATCCTCTCAAGGTCCTCACCTGTCATAGCCTCATTTCTATCAGTCGCTGGCATGTTATTTGTGTCCTCCACTGTGAAGACAGACCCAAAAAACCTGTTCAGTTCCTCAGCCATTTCCTCATTTCCCATTATTAAAACTCCCTTCTCATCCTCTAAAGGACCAATATTTACCTTAGCCACTCTTTTTTGTCTTATATAGTTTACTCAGAGAGTTAATTTCAATGAAGGTGTGAAACCTTTGCTTTTAGCTGTATGCTAAAAATCCACTTAGTTATAACTTGAAAGACCTGCCTGTTTTAAACATTCGTCAATTAAGTCAATTGAAACTCTCATCCATGCTTTCCAGATGCTTCCTAAGATAGTTACTTTCAATGAAGGTGTGAGCCATTGTTTTTAGCTTAATACAAGAATCCTGTGTGTTTGCTAAGCCTGCTTGTGAGAAAGAATCTGCATTTTATAATCCTGTCCTTTGCAGCTGTTATTAACCTTTTGTGGGATATTTCCCTGTATCCCCTCCTGTTTCTCTCAGACCAGATATTGCCAGACTTCCATGTTTCAAATGACACATTTTTCTGTATTTTCAACTACACCTGGTTATGGCAGTTTACTGGCTCCATAATTGGTGGGATGCGCAGGCAAGGCCGATGGATGAGGCTGGGCAAGGGACTTTGCACCTGGTGGGACAGTACCTGCGGTGTGCTGTGGGTCCTGTGTGCGCCACATGGATTGTGCCTACCTGTCAAGGGCAGGATGGATGGGAGCATGGTTGCATGGGCAGTCAGGACTTGGTGACAGCTGGTGGTCGTGCGATGTGGGCAAGCTGATAATGTTGTTGGTGGGGCGTCTGCCCTGTGTGTGCCAGGGTGAGTGATGAAAGCCACAGTGCCTGTGCCCGCTGTTAGGGGTGCTCGCCACTCTTTCCCTGCTCCACCTGCAGTGGGGCAGCCCCTCAGACGGGTGCACTGAGGTGGACCACTGGCTGCGCTGGACCTCGGCCGTCCCATTAGTGGGTTGGCTGGGGCTGGGGGTTCCTAGGGGGATGTCCTGTGGGGGGGGGGGGGGGGGGGCGTACCCATATGGCCGGTGCACTCTGCACATTTACGGAACACAGTTTTCAATCAGTGGAGTGTGCAGCCAGATAGCTGCCTTGTGGGCCGTGGCAATGGCAGTCTGTGCTTGGACACCCGAAACCCATGGCCCGTCTCCTGATTGCGCCCCCCCCCACTACTCCCCCTGGACTTGGCAGATATCCCTCAGACAGTGGAACAATTGTCAGCCCACTGTCTTGGGTTTGGACACTTTTCTTACCTCCTCTGTCGCCCTGAGCAGCCAGGGCACCAGGTCCCTGCTTTTTAATATCACGAGTGAATCCCGCTGGTGTCACATCCGCCCAGCTCATTGGAAGGCCAGATAGGAGTGGGCCAATCCCGTTAATGATATGTTCGTGCATGCTACTGTACATTTTGCATGCCCACGCCCAGGCGGGGCATGAAACACGTTCATGCCGCCAGCTGGACACCGGTGCATGGCACTCTGCTGGGCACCTGGCACAGGAGCCGGGATTCTCTGAGCCTCCGCGCTGCAATCGCGCTCGGTGCATGGGCGGAGAATGGTGTGTCAGACCCACGATTGGGTCCAATGCCTTCCTGTGATTCTCCGGGGACTGGACAATCGCTGACAATCTCATGCTGTTAACGCGGCACCGGTCAAGGGCCATTGAAAGAAGCCCCCATGGAGATTCTCCGCCAACAACTGGCCAAGATCCCGCCGGCATGGTTCACTCATGGTTCCACCCGGCGGGAGCTCGGAGTTGCGGCTCTGACTCAGTCTGTGGCTGCCCTGGTGAGGGGGGGGGGGGGGGGGCGGGGCGATCCATCAGCTGGGGGGTGGGAGGGGGTTGTCCTTCAGGACGGCCAGGCTCACAATTGGGAGCCACCGATCGGCGGGCGTACGCAATCTGGGGAGTGCCTATATTGTCGGGGCCGGCTTGCTGTGTGGGTTCATTCATGTTGCGTGGGGCCACTGGCGCATGCGCAGATCTGCGGCCAGAAGTGCAGGGCCCGGTATCGGCAGCCGGAGCTGCTAAGACTACTCTGGGGCCCTGCTAGCCCCCTTCAAAATGGACTTTCCTGGAGAAAGTCCAGACTGATTCGCGCCCGTTTTCTTGCGGGCATGGGGACATTGGAGAATTCCGCCCAGACCTCGATTTTCGGCTGAACACCGATTCTCCGCCCGATCACGATTCCGGCATAGCTGAGTTCATAGAACTTATAGTCCAGAAGGAGGCCATTTGGCCCATCGAGCCTGCACCGGCTCTTGGAAAGAGCACCCTACCCAAGCCCACACCTCCACCCTATCCCCATAACCCAGTAACCCCACCCAACACTCAGTGCAATTTTGGACACTAAGGGCAATTTAGCATGGCCAATCCTTCTAACCTGCACATCTTTGGACTCTGGGAGGAAACCGGAGCATCCGGAGGAAACCCACGCAGACATGGGGAGAAGGTGCAGACTAGGCACAGACAGTGACCCAAGCCAGGAATCGAACCTGGGACTGTGAAGCAATTGTGCTAACCACTATGCTACCGTGCTGCCCAAATGAATGAAGAATCTGAGTTCGCTGATTCCTTTGTTTTGGGCCTATTCGCCTCCCCGCCCCACAATCCGCCCGTGGAAAATGGAGTGGCCGTTGGAGGGATTTTTGTTTTGCACACGGAATTGCGCTTTTCTTAAACTTTGGGTGGGCAACACACCCTGGAGTGGAAATTGAATAATTGAATCGAGGGACAACTACACCAGCAAATATCAGACATGTATTTTGATTTGAAATTAGTATGTTTTCGACCGCCCGGAAGAGCAAAATAAGCGAGGAGAGTTTGTTCATTCTGCATTGTGCACTCGAGAAAAAGCAATAGGACTATGAGGGATTCTAGTTTATTCCTGACACTGCTGACATGTTTCCAATTATAGACCATGAAAGAAAACCCACAGGCGTCAACAAATCCCTGCCCTCATTGCCCAGCTGCAGGTCCCAAATGACACACTTATAACTCGAGTTCTTATTCTTTTGGGTATACTTGGTTGTAGTAAAGACAATATTTAATATATTTCTCCATTTCTCTTTGGGTGGAGTTTTCTTCTGGGAATTTTCAGGGAACAATAAAATATTTCCACATTTAAAATAGATTTAGGGTAATATCACCCAAGTACAGGTCATATACGGCAACATATAAATCCCTTCCAGTTGCCCCCAGCTCAGCTCGGTGTTCTGCTCTGTCAGGATAAAAATGCACCTCTCTTTAACCGGGGGGATATTTGTATCCATTCTTGCTTCGTTGTGGGGAAATGATGAAAATGTCTGCAAACAGTGGGGCACCTTTGATTTGCCAGGCTTCTTTAAGGACGGGGATGTTGTCCTGGGCGGATTATTTAGTGTTCACTCCAATGCGGAGCATCAGGAGTTCTCCTTTCTGAACCAACCGGATGCGGTAAAATGCAAAAGGTGAGTTGCCCTGTTGAATTGGTCAGCTTCTGTCAAACTGTGCATTATATTTAATGAAGGACACTATTTTAGCGACAGTTCTATTTATGTTCCGGAAATTGACAAGTGAACAAAGGCAAAAAAAAAAACAATTGCTGCAAAAAAAGTTATTTTTATAACTTTCGATGTCAAATGTCCCCATGAAATGAATGATGACATTTAAAAAAAATGTTTATTAAGAAATGTTTCATAACAGTCGATACAGCCTGAAACGATCAAACAGAACAAAGACAAAACTTCATGAGTGATGACATTATTTTACCAACGTGCCAAATTAAACAGATGGCGAAAGAATTGTAATGATTGATTACTCTGCCATCAGCATGCGAACATTAGCGTATCTATGTCCAAGAATCACAGTTAGACTTCATGTTACAAGTTTACGTTTTTCCAAGAATTATTACATCAATATTTTAGACGATATCTAAAGAGGTGTGTAGCTTAAATATATATGTTTCCTCAAGGTAGGGACATCAAGTCTTTACTCCGCTAAGTGGTTTATTTTTCACTATTGTACTTCTTAGTAGCAGACCAATCAGTCAATAATTCATCTTTTTAAAAATGTATGATCCGATGGGACATGGGCGACATTTGTTGCTCATCCTTAATTGCCCTCGAACTAAACTGCTTGCTAGAGTTAAATTGCGGATTTTATCAATTGACACATGTCCTCAGAACATGAACCTCTGGATTATTAGTCAGCGGCATAACCACTCTACCACCATCTCCTCATGTTTGCTCCTCTGCTGGAGCGCATTCTGAGTTACACCTGCACCAATGTTTTGCTCAACAAATATTTGCGTCAATATGTACTCAACGCGCCAATCTGTGTTGTGTTCCGCAGCTTTGAGTTCAGAGAGTTTCGTTTTGTGCAGACGATGATATTTGCCATCGAAGAAATAAATAACGATTCGTCCTTACTCCCGAATATTACACTGGGCTACAGAATTCACGATTCGTGTGCTTTGGCCCATCTGTCCATGAAAGCAACTCTCCAGATGATCAACACAGAAGGAGCAGCCTCTTCAGAGGCCATCTGTAAAACATCCTCGGCGGTTTCTGCTATTATTGCCGATTCGAGTTCATCGCAATCTGTAGCTATAGCAACTTCAATTAGTCCTTTTAGAATTCCCGTGGTAAGTTGGACAATGCAAGTTTTACCGAATGTCATTTTACAATTTCCAAGGCAAAAGTGGTGAACCATGTGTTTGACATCGTACAAAAAGAGAAAACATTGCACAATCTCAGCAGGCCTGACAGCACCTGTGGAGAGAGAAGGGAGCGAACGTTTCGAGTCTGGATGTCTCTTTGTCAAAGCTGAGCTTTCTGATTCTAGATCCGCAGTAATTTGCTTTTTTCTTATGTTTGACACCACACCATAGTTTCAGGAACAGACTTCCGTTAGTAACTTTAAAACTCTAAGAACACCTTGTTACCTGATGAAATCGAACCCCACAGGGCTGAAAATGCAATTTTGTAGGAGCAGTGCTGAATAAAGTGCGCCACAGTAGAGATGCCGTCGAGCGTTTAAACTGTGCATGGCCGTAGGTTTAAATTCAATTACTTTTATGAGAGTATAAAACGGTTTCATGTGAACGTTTAGGAAGAATAGAGGCATAGACTATTTTCGAAATGGGGAAATGTTTAGGAAATCAGAAGCACAAAGGGATCCTTGTTCACGATTTTCTTAAGGTTAACGTGCAGGTCCAGTCGGCAGTTAGGAAGGCAAATACAATGTTTGCATTCATGTGGAGAGGGCTAGAATACAAGACCAGGGATGTGCTTCTGAGGCTGTATAAGGTTCTGCTCAGACCCCATTTAGAGAACTGTGAGCAGTTTTGGGCCCTGTATCTAGGGAAATATGTGCTGGCCTTGGAAAGGGTACAGAGGAGGTTCACAAGAGTGATCCCTGGAATGAAGAGCTTGTCCGACAAGGAACAGTTGAGGACTCTGGGTCTGTACTGGTTGGAGTTTACAAGGATGTGGGAGGATCTTATTGAAACTTACAGGATACTGCGGGGCCTGGATAGAGTGGATGTGAAGAGGATATTTCCACTAGTAGGAAAAACTAGAACCAGAGGACACCATCTCAGACGAAAGGGACGATCCTTTAAAACAGAGATGAGAAGGAATTTCCTGAGCTAGAGGGTGGTGAATCTGTGGAACTCGTTGCCGCAGAAGGCTGTGGAGGCCAAATCACTGAGTATCTTTAAGGCAGAGATAGTTAGGGTTTTAATTAATAAGGGGATCGGGGTTACGGGGAGAAGGCAGGAGAATGGGGATGAGAAAAATATCAACCATGATTGAATGGCAATGCGGAGTTGATGGGCCAAATGGCCTGATTCTGCTCCTATGTCTTATGGGAGACACTTGTCGGGGAGACAATAACTAGGGCCACACCCATAAGATAATGACTAGAAAATCCAATAGTGATTTCAGGGGAAACTGCCCAGAGAGTGGTCGGATTGCGGAAGGCACTCCTATAATGAATAATTGGGGTGATCAGCATGGGATGCATTTCAGGAGAAAAGTGAAGTAGAAAGATATGCTCATGTTGCTGAATGATCATTAGTGGGAGGAGGTTCCTGTGAAATAGAAGCACCAGATTGACCTGTTGAGCCCAGTGCCCTGTTTTCACACTGCAATGGAGAATTATATAATAACGCCTGTTCATAATTATCATCACAAACAGGAACGCTGGGGAAAGCCGCTGTTACACATAGGGACAATTCATATCTGAATTGTAATGAGCAAATTCCATGGATTTTGCTCCTGCAACAACTTATGTTTATGTTGAGTCTTCGTGTAACTAAATGTTGTAAAATGCTTTACGAGATTAATATAAAACAAAATATGGCAATGAACTACATTAGAGGGCGCATTAGATCCGCTGACTTAAGTTTGCTCAAGGATTTAGTTTCATGGAGCAGAAAAACGAGGGCGAGGGACGGAGCAATGCAGAATGGGAATCCCGGAGCTTAGGGTCCAAGCAAATCACAGAATTCCTACAGTGCAGAAGGAGGCCATTTGGCCCATCGAATCTACACCGACCCTCTTAAAGAGCACTTAACCCAGGCCCACTCCCCTGCCCTATCTTCATAATCAGACCTAACCTTTGGACACTATGGGTCAATGTAGCATGGTCAATCCACCTAACCAACACATCTTTGGATGGTGGAGCAATTAATGTCGGAACGCTGCAGGGACCAGAATTCGATGGGTGCAGATATCTGGGAGGGTTGTGGGGCTGATGGAGATTACATATATTTGGATGTGTGATGGTCGTGCGATATTTGAAAACAAGGATGGGATTTCTAAAAATAAACGGGGTTTGGTGCGGGTTAGGGTCTGGGCAGCAATGTTTTGGCTGACCTTATGTTGACGGCGTGTAGATTGCGCAAGGCTAGCCAGTAGTGCTTTCAAATAGTCAGGTTTAGAGGCATCAAAGGGATGAATGAAGGTTTCAGTAGCAGGAAGGCGGTGGTGTTACAATGGTGGAAATAGGTGGTCTCAGTGAAGGTGCGAATATGTGGATAAATTCTAGGGCAAGGAGGTCCCATGGCAGTGAAACTCCATGGACGTTCCCCAAGCTTGCCCTGCAGCAGAGCCAGAAAACTGTTTCCCTGAATTTTCGCATCTTCTACGGATGTTAGTGTTTAATGGGGAGGAATCCTATGAAGATACACTTTCCCTAAGAGAACTGCGGGTGCACCTATGCCGCATGGGTTGCAGCGGTTCAGGAAGACAGCTCACCTCCACCTTCTCAAAGGGGATGGGGGAATAAATGCGGGCCTAGTCAGCAAATAAATTTTTAAAGATGAATTTTAGAAATGCACCCACGCTATTTTAAGCACCACATTGGCTCAGAGAGAGCACCACAACTTCCGAATCGGAGGAGCGTGGGCTGGAGAGTCACTCCAGAAGTTAAAACTATTTGTCCTGTACTGAGGGTGTCCTGTTAGTGGCGTCATTTTTCAGATGAGACCTGAAAGCTGGAGCCTGATCCCTTTTAACCTGATCTACCCTGAGAGGTCCTGATAACATTAGATTGCCCAACCATGTTAACCCCACCTGGCCCTATTTTCCATCAGAATAAATGGTTTAGCAAAGTCCAGAGGCCAGTTGGATGAAATCTGATTGATTTCCCAAGCCCTAGCTTTCCGTGGGGCAGCTGGGGATAACCTCTTTGTTTCAGGCTGATAAAAGGTTCCGTTGGCACATTGCAAGAAAAGCAGACGAGTTAGCAGATCAAAAATGAACGCCAAACTGTAGGGGTGAAAATAAATGATCATTCAATTCCCATTTGTGGGACCTTGATTTTTCATAGAATTTACAGTGCAGAAGAAGGCCATTCGGCCCATCGAGTCTGCACCGGCTCTTGGAAAGAGCACCCTACCCAAGGTCAACACTTCCACTCTATCCCATAACCCAGTAACCCCACCCAACAGTATGGGCAATTTTGGACACTAAGGGCAATTTATCATGGCTAATCCACCTAACCTGCACATCTTTGGACTGTGGGAGGAAACCGGAGCACCCGGAGGAAACCCACGCACACACGGGGAGGATGTGCAGACTCCAAACAGACAGTGATCCAAGCCGGAATCGAACCTGGGACCCTGGAGCTGTGAAGCAATTGTGCTATCCACAATGCCACCGTGCTGCCCTTTGCGCGAATTGGCTACTTTCTGCTCCACAACAGTGACTGATGGCAGGAATATAAACTGCCCTCGCCCCCTGGTCTGTGGGCACTAGAGGAGCTGGGGTCGCTAACACGCTAACATATCAGAAATCTGAAACTCCACCCCCGTTCACGCCTGCTTCCGATTTTAATGAGGGGGGTTGTGGGGCCTGGCAATTAATCTACTTTCCAAAACACTAAACTAGACTGCGTGCACCAGATTTTGACAATTACATTTAACCATTGAAGACAGGGTTTCCAACCTCCTGGGGGCACCCGGACTACTGCGTGTGGGAAAGATCAGGAGGAGTGTTTCCCCATCCTCAATCAGACTTGCTTCCCACCTCACCGTCTCCCTCCCCCCCCAGCCGGTGATATCCTCCGATTCCGCCATCCCCTCTCTGCTTGCGATGTCTTTAACCTCACCACGCCCACTCCCTCCTTCACGCCTCTCTACTCCCTGGATTTTGACCGCAGGACTACCCACCTCCGACAATGATGACAGTCAATTGCCATGGTGATTCCACTGTTAAAACCTGCTGGACCTGCGCATTATCCGAGATTCCTGTCCCCTCTCCCGATTTAATAATAACAATCGCTTATTGTCACAAGCTGGCTTCAATTAAGTTACTGTGAAAAGCCCCAAGTTCCGGTGCCTGTTCGGGGAGGCTGGTATGTGAATTGAACCCGTGCTCCTGCCTTGTTCTGCATTACAAGCCAGCTCTCTAGCCCACTGTGGTAAACCAGCCATTAGGAAAAATAAATAATAATCGCTTATTGTCACAAGTAGGCTTCAAAGAAGTTACTGTGAAAAGCCCCTAGTTGCCACATTCCAGCGCCTGTTTGGGGGGATTGGTACGGAGTTGAACCCGCACTGGCGTTGTTATGCATTACAAGCCAGCTGTTTAGCCCACTGTGCTAAACCAGCCCCTGTAATGAGAAGCACTTGATGTTTCTGCCTGGTTTATCTGCAAAATATCAGGTCTGGAATGGGCTGAACAGAATATATTGGGGGCTGTTTAGCACAGGGCTAAATCGCTGGCTTTTAAAGCAGACCAAGGCAGGCCAGCAGCGCGGTTCGATTCCCGTATCAGCCTCCCCGAACAGGCGCCGGAATGTGGCGACTAGGGGCTTTTTACAGTAACTTCATTTGAAGCCTACTTGTGACAATAAGCAAATTTTCAATTTTTCATATTGTGACAAAATCGATTGATCTTGGTTCAAGCGAAAGCAATAACCAACAAGATATTATTTTACTTCACTGTAACTCATTTTGATTGTCCACAGGTGAGCTACTTTTCCACGTGCGCCTGTCTCAGCAATAAAGTGGAATATCCTTCGTTTCTACGAACAATCCCGAGTGATTACTTCCAAGCCAAAGCCTTAGCCCAGCTTGTGAAGCGATTTGGATGGACGTGGATCGGGACGATTCGAAGTGATGATGACTATGGTAACTTCGGAATGCAGGCTTTCACAGAGGCTGTGCAGCAACTGGGCGTCTGCATTGCGTATTTTGAGTCTTTTCACAGAAAATACCCGAGGGAGAGATTGCTCAGAATGGTAGAGGTCATAAAGAAATTTAGCACCAAAGTTATCGTGGCATTTCTTGCGCAAGCTGATATGGCCATTCTCCTGAGGGAGGTTGCTCGACAGAACATCAGTGGCATCCAATGGGTGGGGAGCGAAGCCTGGATTTCCACCTCACTGGTCACTCCCCAAGAAAACAGGCAATTCTTAACTGGAGCAATCGGGATTGCAATCCGTAAAGAAGATGTGCCTGGCTTAAAGGAGTTTCTAGTGAACATCCGTCCTTCCGTTTACCCGCGAAACGCTTTGATGAAAGAGTTCTGGGAAGCAAGTTTCGACTGTATTCTGGGAGCGACCGAACACAAACCGGAAGCTTTGGAATCCCCTTCACTGAAAACTGGATGCAAGGGGAAGGAACAACTTCAGGAATTGACCAATGCATATACCGAAGTATCAGAGTTCAGGATTACCTACAACGTGTACAAGGCGGTGTATGCTCTGGCCCACGCACTGCACAATATGCTCACCTGTGAGCGTGGAAAAGGGCCGTTTGAGAACGGAAAATGTGCAATGATTTCAGCTTTCGAACCTTGGCAGGTAAACGGAATGCGCTGCTCTTGGCATTGAAAACAAAATCACTTAAGTCCGGCTTCTAAAAACGGGTTGGCCACTCTGAAACCATGTTTAAATATAGCTTCGTAGTATTGAATATTTAAATAATTGTAAAGAATGCAAGGTGAGATTTATTTCCTAATGCCTATTCAGTTTTCTCTCTCTCGCTATGGCAGCTCCTGCATTATATAAAATCTGTCAATTTCGCAACCAAAGCTGGTGAGAAAGTGCATTTCGATGAAAACGGAGATCCGGTTCCAAGGTATGACATTGTAAACTGGCAGCCCAATGACTTTGGCGGCGCTGATGTTTTGACTGTCGGGGCGTACGATGGGTCGGCGCCTCCAGGGAAAGCACTGACATTAAAGGAGGAGTTGATTGTGTGGAGTGGCGGAAAGAGCGAGGTAAGATCACGGCTGTAGTTGGGCACAGATGCGAAGGAAAATCCACTCACCGAAAAGAAAGTGAACAATCGCCAAAATTATAATTCATTCAGAAAACTTGCATGACAAATTATTTCAACTTGAATATCACAAGAAATGCAATAAAATTCGACTTGTCTTCATAGTTTATTCCATTCCTCGGTGCCTCCATATAGTATATATCTTTACATTCACATTTTAGATTCCATTGACAGACCGAGATCTTCAAACTGAAGAATATAGAAAGTGGGAATAAAATTCAATTTTCTTCCCTTTCTCGTGTCCGTCAGTATAATTTCAATACTCTTGATATTGGTAAAGTACATTCAATATCCGGCATACAACTTACCTTTTATGCCCCCAAAATATTTCATTCATAAAATATCTCAAAGAACATTGCAAAACAATTCAAAATGGCCACTACAGAAAGTGCAGTGATGTCCAAAGTTTCAATACACAGACCATGTTGCACTCTGCGCTACTTCAAATCGTTTCCTTTTTGCTCTAAACAAGATTCCACGAGCAGTGTGCTCTGAAAACTGTCCCCCCGGAACGAGAAAAGCAGCAAAAAAGCACCAACCGCTCTGTTGTTTTGACTGCATCCCGTGTGGCGACGGAGAAATCAGCAACACTACAGGTGTGTAAAGTTCAGCCGCTTCCTACTCATTCGTTGCAAAGCGGTTGCTAAATAACTTTTCACAATATACATTAATGATCTGGAAGAAGGAACTGAAGGCATTTTGCTACATCTGCACGTGGTACAAAGGTCTGTAGAAGGGCAGGTAGTGTTGAGGAAGGCGGGGTGGCTGCAGAAGGACTTGGACAGGCTCTGAGAGTGGGCAAAGAAGTGATAGATGGAATACAATGTGGAAAAGTGTGAGGTTATGCACTTTGGAAGGAGGAATGGAGACACAGACTATTTCTAAATTAGAAAATCAGAAGCAAAAGGGACTTGGTAGCCCTTGTTCACGATTCTCTTAAGGTTAACGTGCAGGCTCAGTCGGCAGTTAGGAAGGCAAATGCAATGTTAGCATTCATGTCGAGTGGGCGAGAATACAAGACAAGGGATGTACTTCTGAGACTGTATAAGGCTTTGGTCAGACCCCATTTGGAGTATTGTGAGCAGTTTTGGGCCCCATATCTAAGGAAGGATGTGCTGGCCTTGGAAAGGGTCCAGAGGAGGTTCACAAGAATGAACCCCAGAACGAAGAGCTTGTCGTATGAGGAATGGTTGAGGAGTCTGGGTCTGTACTCGTTGCAGTTTAGAAGGGTGAAGGGGGATCTTATGGAAACTTACGGGATACTGCAGGGCCTGGAGAGTGCACGTGGAGAGGTTGTTTTCACTTGTAGGAAAAACAGGAACCAGAGGGCACAATCTCAGACAAAAGGGACCATCTTTTAAAACCAAGATGAGGAGGAATTTCTTCAGCCAGAAGGTGGTGTATCTGTGGAACTCTTTACTGCAGAAGGCTGTGGAGGCCAAATCACTGATTGTCTTTAAGACAGAGATAGATAGGTCCTTGATTAATAAGGGCATCAGGGGTTATGGGGGAAGGCAGGAGACTGGGGATGAGAAAAATATGAGTCATGATTGAATGGCAGACCAGACTCGCTGGGCCGAGTGGCCTAATTCTGATCCTGTGTCTTATGGTCTTAAGGCCCCAAAATAAATTCTTTCCCTGTCTTCCCCCTTTGCTTTTTCTTAGATTCGATACACTGCATCAAATGCCCTCCCGAATATTGGACTGGTCTGAAGCGAGATCAATGTATACCGAAGCAAATTGAATACCTGGGGTTTACCGAAATAACAGGCATTGTATTGATGGCACTTACAATAGTTGGGGCGGTCCTCACAATGGGCGTGGCTGCTCTTTTCTTCATTTACAAACGCACTCCTATTGTTAAAGCTAACAACTCCGAGCTCAGTTTTTTCCTGCTGTTTGCACTCACCTTGTGTTTCCTTTGCTCGTTCATTTTCATGGGCGAGCCAACATTTTGGTCTTGCATCTTCCGCCACGTGACGTTCAGCATTACTTTTGTCTTTTGCGTTGCCTGTGTTCTGGGCAAGACAGTTGTTGTGGTCATGGCGTTTAAGGCCACAGTTCCTAACAGAAATATGATGAAATACTTTGGGCCCACACGGCAGCGGCTGACGGTGTGCGCCCTGACAATGGCGCAGAGTTTCATCTGCACAATCTGGCTAGCTACCTCGCCGCCTTTCCCACGTAAAAATACCAACTATTTTAAGGATAAAATCATTCTGGAATGCGATGTGGGATCGACAACCGCCTTCTATTGTGTGCTGGGCTTTCTGGGCCTTCTTTCCTGTGTGTGTTTTGTCGTTGCGTTTCTAGCTCGAAAACTGCCCGATAATTTCAATGAGGCCAAATTCATAACCTTTAGCATGCTTATATTTTGTACAGTGTGGATAACCTTCATTCCAGCCTATACAAGCTCGCATGGGAAATTTACGGTAGCCGTCGAGGTGTTCGCTATTTTGGCATCCAGCTTTGGTCTTCTTGTCTGCATTTTCGCTCCTAAATGTTACATCATTTTGCTGAGACCAGAATATAATACAAAGGAACATGTGATGGGCAAAGTGAATTCCAAGAAATTGTGACAACCATTCGACTATAATTTAACGTTAATACAATTTGCCATTAAATAATTTGGCTTTAGTGCGATTAACAGAGCTCTCCTGCCTTGTTTAAAGCACCTGCTATTGGTGTATAGTTATTTGCATGAGAGAATGTTTACTACAATTTAAAAATAAAATATATGCAAACTTCACCATGCAATGAAATGCCAAATTAATATAAATCTATCCAATTTCATTACTATTATACTTTGGGAATAAAGAAAAATGTGACACACAATTGAATGAACTTGGAGATTTGCGGTTATTAAAGAAAGACGATCAAAAGCAAAGTAAAATTCACCAATGTTCGGTATTTTCCAATCGTTATACTTGACGTTTACCAGATCTCAGGTAGCAATGTGAGCCACATTTAAAACAGGAGAAGACTTCTAATCAATTCCTCACAAATACTTGTCGTGTTGTACGAAGCTGTAAAAGGCGGTAACGTCTTTTCAGAGGATAGCACTTTTACCTCTGGAGCCCCACTTCGGAGATTTAAGTAATTATGTCACCCCACACTCAGTGCAGTGCTGAGGGAGCACATCACTTAAAGAAGCTTGCCCAGACCCCGACTATAATCTTCCAAAGTTCTCTCATTTTGGGAAATGAATGTCACTTGCTATTTAAGAGAGCGAAGAGGGAAACCAGAGAATGATAGACCGGTTAGCTGAACATCTGTTATCCGTAAGTCACTGGAGTCTATCATTACGGATAGGGTGACCGTGAAAATTTTCGACTGGTCCTGGAGAGTCAACATTAATGTGTAAAGGGCAGATCATGCCTAACAAACCTGGCTAATATTTTGAAGGGGTGACTAAAGTATTGGAGAAGGGAATGTTTGTGGAAGTTATTTCTAGGGACTCCCAAAAGACACTTGATGAATTCGCTTGGAAGTGACTGTTGATTAAAGCTGGAACTCATTGAATTGAAGAAAATTATTAACATGGTTAGGAAATTGGCTGAGGGACAATGGGCAGAGTGTAGTGGAAGAGGAAGGTCCTCTAATGAGCAGAGTGTGACACATGGATGTGGGACTTTCACTATCCACCATTGTTAACAACTTTGCCGATGGAACGGGAAGCACCATATCCAAAATTGCTGATTATGGAAAGATAGGCAGTGTTGTAAGCAGTCTGGATGGAAGCACACAATTATAAACAGATATTAAGTGAATGGGTGAAACTGGCAAACAGAGGTAATGTAAAGTCATCCACTTTGAATCTACAAAGGATTGGACACTGCACTTTCTAAATAGTGCAATGTCAGAAACGGTGGAGATCACTTGGGGGTCAATTTACATACATCATTAAAACGTTTAGAGTAGGTAACGAAAATATTCAGGAAATCTAATAGAATGTTGACCTTGCTATCTAGTGGAATGAGTACAATGTAGCAGACGTCATGCTCTAGTTATAAAAAGACCCAGTTAGGCCTCACCTGGCATACTGTGAGCATTTATGCAAACTTCGGAAGGATACGTTGGCATGGGATGATGTGTAACATAGATTTCCCAAAATGATAGCTCGACTCAAGAATTAACTTCAGAAGATCATTAATTGGCCATTTAAGTCAATTGGCCACAGGGCGAGAAGGTCATCTATAGGCGATCCCGCCCACAAGGTATTTGTGAAAAGGATGAGGAGGTGGAGGAGTTCAGGGTCATCAACATTCGGTTTAATTAAATGCCCTTTCCGTCTCCAAGCTCGGTACAGGTTACAACAGAAGATTCCAGCCCATAGTGCAGAATGAATTCTCGTGGTATTCAACCAGAGGCGGGTGGAGCAGTCATAATTCGGGGAGCCCCAACTCAAAATCAAATCGTGTGGGCGCCCAGAATGTGTCTGTGTGCGTGTAGACCAGAAGGCAAACCTTATGGCAAACCTTCCTTCTGATCAAGGACTCTGAGAATTTAAATCACTTTAATTAGAGGCGAACAGCTGTATGTTGCCGCCAGAACCAGCGGGAGAGGTGGCGCTGCCAGCAATGCACCCAGGGAGAGGCCCAGGATCATGGAGGCCTCAGGTTACTGAGGGCAGGCTGGGGGTGATAGATTGCGGGTTGCGGAATACGTGAATGGAGCAGGAAGAAACTGACAGCAAGTCAGTGGGTTGGCTCTCGACAGGCCACCCCCCAGGCCACCCCCCCCCCCCCCCCGACCTCCGAATGCTGGGTCATCAGGCACAGGGTACCTGATAATACCCGTCATCCGCATGCACACAGACACATGCTGGGAGCCCATAAAGGGTAGCAGTAGAAGGGTGTTTTTCTGAATGGAAGGTTGTGACTCGTGGCGTTCCACAGGGATCTGTGCTTAGGCCTCTGTTGTTTATAGTGTACGTAACCGATTTGGAGGAAAATATAGCCGGTCTGATTAGTAAGTTCGCGGATGATAAGATTGGTGGAGTGGCAGACAGTGTTGAGGATTGTCAGACGATACAGCAGGATATGGATGGGTTGGAAACTTGGACAGAGAAATGGCAAATGGAGTGTAATTCGGACAAATGTGAGGCAATGCATTTTGGTAGGTCTAACATAGAGGGGAAATATACTGTCAATGGCAAAACTCTTAGGAACATAGAAAGTCTTAGAGATTTGGGCATGCTTGTCCACAGATATTTGAAGGTGGCATCACAAGTGGAGACGGTAAGCAAGAAAGCAGACAGAATGCTTGATCTCATTGTATGGGGCAGTGAGTATAAAAACTGGCAAGTCATGCTACAGTTGTATAGAATCTTGGTAAGGTCGCACTTGGAATATTGCGCACAATTCTGGTCACCACACTACCAGAAGGATGTGGAGGCTTTGGAGAGGGCCTAGAGGAGGTTTACCAGGATGTTGCCTGGTCTGGAGGGTGTTTGCTATGTAGAGAGGCTGAATAGACCCAGTGGTTGAGGGATGACCTGATAGAAGTCTACAAGATTAGGAGACGTATGGATAGAGTGGATGGGCAGGCATTCTTTCCCAGGGTGAAAGGGTCAGTTCCAGGGGACATAGATTTATGGTCCATGGGACAAAGTTTAGAGGAGATGTGCGAGGCTGGTTCTTTATGCAGAGGGTGGTGATTGCCTGGAGGTGGTTGTGGAAGCAGATACATTAACGGTGTTCAAAAGGCATCTTGACAAACACATGGAAGTGCTGAGTTTTTGGCAAATGTTGGTATCATGAATAGTACAGGCTTGGTGGTTCGAAGGGCCTGTTCCTGTGCTGTATTGTTCTTTGTTGTAGAATTCCGGTGGGTCTTCCCACGAGGAGATGACATGGGGCCCTCCAGTAAGCAAGACCCCTGTTACCTGCATTAATTACTGTCCAGTGTGTTTGAAGTTTGGAACTAATTTCAGCAAATGGAAAATCATCCTAAATTAGTTGTTCATTTCAAAACTGAGATAGATTATTTTAGGTAACTAAACATATTATGGAATTAAGTCTCATGTCAACAGTGAACACGTTGAATAGTGGAACAGGCCAAGTGTGCTAACTGAACTCCTTCTGTCGCTATCCACTAATGTTCCTCTGCACTGTCAGAGATCAATTCTGTCTGTTTCACTTAAATGGACCTGAAGGACCCATGAAAGTATTTTGAAGAAGTGCAGAAATGGTATGACATCTTTTTAGGAATTCCTGAAACAGACACTCAAGGTATTCCTTTCCAAAGATAGCCAATATATATTTAATGAAGTAGATGATATATTTATCTCTGTGCATTGTGAAGAGATGACACATTAGTCAATTGCTAGTTACCTTTACACCGATCCTGAAATTGTAGGAAACAAAATACTTTCTTAGCATGCATGAGACACTGCCAAAATGTTTATGAAAATACAAACAAGCTCAACAAATCTGGCATCACCTGTGGAGAGGGACACACATTTCCCTAATAGTTTCCCTAATAGTTTCCCTACCACTGGCGTGTGACTCATTGATCTGTGGTTCCCTGGCTTATCCCTACAACCCTTCTTAAACAGTGGAACCATTAGCTGTCCTCCAGTCCTCTGGCACCTCCCCCTTGGCCAGAGAGGAATTAAACAATTTGGTCAGAACCCTTGCAATCTCCTCCCTCACCTCCCACAGCAGCCTAGGGCACAATTCATCTGGACCTGGATATTCGTCCAATTTTAAGCCTGCCAACACCGCCAATACCTTGTCACCCAAAACTCAATGTTAGAGGAACGGTTTGACGCAGGCCACTTAGTTGGGGGAACTGCGGGGATCTGTATGGATGACGGTTCGAGGGGACAATCAGGCCAGAAAGAATCTAATTTCTGCTGAAACTTGGGACGCCCAATTTGGGCGACCTTTGATCCTGTTATTTATGCGTCCAAAATCTGCTAGTGTTTTATCTTAATTCAATTGTTACAGAAAATATTATCACTCAGTGGAATGTAGGGCCCTGAATACATTCAAAAATAAACTGTTTGTAATTTCCTTACATGTAGTGAGAAGAATAAATCTCCTGCCAGAGGTATTTCCAATCCTCTGGAAGCATCAAGCAAACTGGATGCTGAATTAATCACAAAACGCACAGGATTAGTGTTGATTGACTTGGTGTTGCGTGTTCTTCTTCACTCATCCTGCAAGCCATGGGGTTCAAAAACAGTGACTGATTTTCAAAGTTTGTTGCTTTGGGATCAAATTGACCCTCTTGGATTCAACATGAAGAATATAGCTAAGACATTTTGATTTGCCCAAAGGATTGTGAGAATGGTGAATTGATGAAGCAGAACCCAGTGGGGATGTTTTCATAATGAAGCTGTCATTATTTTTGTCTGTTCCCTGTTAAATTCTGCTGCTCTCCATTGAGGTAGAGCCAAGTACTAATCGATTTCCCTTTGGGACACGTAACTAATTGATTCAAAGACCCCGAAGCATTAAATTGAGGGAAGGTAGCTTCACAATATAAAGACAGCTGCAAGCGCAGTATTTTGGGACAACACCAGTCACATTTAACGAGGATGGACTGCCTGCTTCTCTCTGGTTGGTGATATATGTTCTTGCCCCTGTTCGCTTGTCGGATGAGCCAAGGTGCAAACGTTGGGGAAAATTTGACTTACTCGGGTTGTCTAAGGACGCAGACGATTAGGGGTTGGTTTAGCTCACTCGGCTAAATCACTGGCTTTTAAAGTAGACCAAGCAGGCCAGCAGCACGGTTCAATTCCCGTACCAGCCTCCCCGGACAGGCGCCGGAATGTGGCGACTAGGGGCTTTTCACAGTAACTTCATTGAAGTCTACTCGTGACAATAAGCGATTTTCATTTCATTTCATGTTCTGGGTGGAGTTTTTTTTAGCGGCCATGTAGAAGTCGAAGATCAAGATCTCTCAAAAGCATTGAAGTGTATACTATTCGTAAAACTTTGTCGCATTTTCTTTGTATTTCCTTCTAATCTAATTTGTCCGTTAATTTTGTTAAAAACACCTGGAAGGTGTTACTGACTTCCGATTCGTTTTTCAAGATTGACGTATGTCAGTTTCTCGTGATTCACGAGTGGTCACAATAGTTTGTCATTTGAATGCAATTCTATCGAGTAAATTGGAACATTAAAAAAAAAAGTTATTTTTTAATTATACATTATCATTCGATGGAAATTTGTCATGGGCGATTTTGGAAATCTAAAGCTTTATGAAATTTCGACGCAGACTGGATTGAAAAATTACAAAAGGCTCGGATTATTTGTCAATTTCGAGCTCATTTGTGTGAATTCAATGGGTAAATATGGGATATAGCGGTGACAAGATCAGTTTTGCTGGAGGGCAATGGAGACACAGAGAACAGAAATATCTCAAATTGGAGTCTGGGTCTGCGATAAATTAACTGGTAGCTGTCTGTACTGTAGCCATAGCGCTCTGAAACTTACAAATTATCCTGTTCGTTATTCCGTTCGTTCTGCTAAAATTGTCATTGCGGATCTCTGAGGGTAGGGTGCAGTGAATATATTCTCACATTGACTGTCTAAACTCACACTGAAAATGGGCAGGTGGAAGAAATATGGCGCGCTCATTCCGACTGAAATTGCAGCTCCGTAAAAGTTAATTGCAGACACGTAAACAGGGGTGTTAGAATAGTTTGTACGTTGGGATAGAATCAATCCTTCGTTGTTGTATCTCTCGACATAATTTCGTTTTTTTTGCAGAAACTGTGTAATTTACTCACCAACTTTCATGTCTGACATTCTTTTTGAAATTGAAACCTATTTTCGACTATGTTTGTCGTTTCTCCAGCAGCAAGTAGAATCATAGAATTTACAGTGCAGAAGGAGGCCTTTCGGCCCATCGAGTCTGCACCGACCCTTGGGAAGAGCACCCTACTTCAGCCCACACTTCCACCCAGTAACCCCACCTAATCTTTATGTTTGGACATGAAGGGGCAATTTAGGGTGGCCAATCCACCTAACCTGCACATCTTTGGACTGTGGGAGGAAACCAGAGCACCCGGAGGAAACCCACGCAGACACGGGGAGAACGTGCAGACTCCGCACAGACAGGGACCCAAGCCAGGAATCGAACCTGGGACCCTGGAACTGTAAAACAACAGTGCTAAGATTCCGTCCAACTTCTGCGCTTGTTATCAGGCACCTGATTCAGGCCCAACACAATGATCCAACTATCCATCATATTTTGCTTTCTGGGCAACTGAAGTGAACTGGTCTGAACATCTCTAATTAAATTTGACAAAGCTTTGTTATTTCACCACTCGGCTGTTCCAAATTACTCCTCGCTGTCGAGAATGTTTTTATTACTTTTAAAGGTGAGAACTGAACGCTCTATTCCCTTTCCTTATCAAAGCCATGGGACTCAACATCAGATCCCATTGATCAGGATGTCATTTCTAGTTTGGGATTCTTGTCTTCAAATTATGACATACTTGCCCACTTCATTGTGATCCCTATTAAGAATAGTGGTGAAAATCTATTAACCAACACTAACCGTAGACAAGGGAAACTGATGCGGATAATAACTCATTTTGTTCGATTTATTATCCTAAACCTAGGCGAATGGATAAGTGTTTATAGCAGCGTCTCTGAAATAAGAGAGTAACTTAATCCTAATACACTGTTTTCTGCTAATTGTATTTGTTCTTCCGTTAGTGTTCTTAAAAATTAGTTTCTTCCTTTAAGTGACTGTCATGTCAATGAGACCAAGAAATGCAAATTCCTCTTTTTCATCTCTGCTTTCTGCAGCAGTCGGTTCAGACTTTTTGTGTTTGCAAAAGCGAGGATGTTCGCAATAGAAGAAATCAACAAGAACCCTGATTCGCTTCCAAACATTATGCTGGGTTACTGGATTCATGATTCTTCTGGCATGCCCGCTGTATCAAGAAAAGCGGCCTTTGGTTTTAAAACAGGCTTCAAAGCACAGCTTCAGATTCTGCCTGCAAACAATCTCCCGTGGTTCCTGCCATTGTTGACGATTCTGGATCACGTAACAAGTCTTACAACATCAGGTTAAAGTCCATCACGTTTGTTTGGAATCACTAGCTTTCGGAACACAGCTCCTTCATCAGGTGAGTGATGAAGGAGCTACCGTCTGAAAGCTAGTGATTCCAAACAAACCTGTTGGACTTTAACCTGGTGTTGTAAGACTTCTTACTTTGCCCACCCCAGTCCAACGCCGGCATCTCCCCATCTTTCTGTATCATCACAGACCATCGTGTCTTTAGTCGCACCCTTTTGGATTGCTGTGGCAAGTTGTTTCATGAATTAATATAACAGACAGCTGGTGCACGATAGTGGGAAGACAGACATGTAAATGTCCTCTTCCATGAAATCCTTGCTGATAGTCTGATAAAACTTCTATAAGCAACTGGATTAATTCATTCACAAATACGGCTAAAATATTAATGTTCTTCTGCTCTATGTTCGGCTGTTGCCAGTGCTTTTTATGCTTACCACCGCTCAGTCAAACTACCATGAACCAATTGGACGACTCATGGATATGTGCCATATCAGCATTTGAAATATATTTGTATTCATAAAATCATTCCCTTCAGCATGATTACATTAGACTAGCGCAGTATTTATGCACTTATCACAACACTAGTAGCAATTTTGTACAAAAACAGAACATACTGGACAATCTCAACAGGTCTGGCAGCCTCTGTAGAGAGAGAAGAGAGTTAATGTTTTGAGTCTGGACGACTCTTTGTCAAAGCTGTCATAACGTTGTCATACAGAGTTATCCTAACTGGAAACATTAGCTACCTTCTCTCTCCACAGACGCTGTCAGACCTTAATTTAATAATCTTTATTGTCACAAGAAAGCTTACATTAACACTGCAATGAAGTTATTGCAAAAAGCCCCTAGTCACCACATTCTGGCGCCTGTTCGGGTACACAGAGGAAGAATTCAGGATGTCCAAATTACCTAATAGCACACCTTTTGGGACTCGTGGGAGGAAACCGGAGCACCCGGAGGAAACCCACGCAGACACGAGGAGAACGTGCAGACTCCACATGGACAGTGGCCCAAGCTGGGAATCGAACCTGGGACCCTGGAGCTGTGAAGCAACAGTGCTACCCACTGTGCTACCGTGCCGCCCTGCTGCGATTGTCCAGTATTTTCTATACTTGTTTCAGATTTAACTGCTTTTATATTATTGTTGTAACAATTAAAGGTGATTCAGATAAAAGCTTATCATGCCGACTTAAAAAAAGGATTTTGTGTTTATGGACTGATTTCATAAGAGCAATTGTAAATAAGATCAGCAGCAATTCATTCATTATAGCATTCTCCACATTTGCTGTTATTGCAATATTAAAGTCCAGTGCAAAATTGACAATTTGTTGAACCACGCGTATCTCAATGGCCAATGTTGCGAAGTTTGATCTGATATATTTATGTTCACCCGGATTACCTTAAACTCATCAGTGCATTTGTACAAGTGTTATTGAGATTTACTTAAATATATATGTTATTTTCAAATTTCCATGATCCTTTTCTCAAATTGAATCTATTTTTCAGTTATATTGTTGGAAAGTATATTTTTATTTGTATTTCTTGGTATATTTGTAGTTGTATTTCTTGGTAAACAGCTTCTTCCCTGCTGTTACCAGACTCCTAAATGACCCTCTTAAAGACTGACCTCATTAACACTACACCCCTGTATGCCTCATCCGATGCCGGTGCTTATGTAGTTACATTGTGTAACTTGCGTTGCCCTGTTATGTATTTTCTTTTATTCCCTTTACTTCCCATGTACTTAATGATCTGTTGAGCTTCTCGCAGAAAAATACTTTTCACTATACCTCGGTACACGTGACAATAAACAAACCCAATCCAATCCAATCCAACGTATAGTAAAGGGGTTGGGAATTGAAACATAACTAAGCAACGCCGAACTAAGCAGGCATGAGGGACTTCTTGCTGCTATTGAAAAAAAACCTGTCGATGATCAATGAAGATACGCTGACTGTGTTTTATTATCTAAATTCCTTACAGCAAAATGCTGATTATTCTAACAAGCAGTGTTTGCTGCAGGTACATACTACGAATGTTAGGTGTGAATTACATACGTATATGTGCATTATTTATATGTATTGTCCAACCTTTCATCTAGATTAGCTACGTCGCTACATGTGCATGCCTGGGCAACAGACATGCATATCCATCGTTCTTTAGAACAATCTCGGGCGATTACTTTCAGGTGAAAGCTTTAGCTCAATGTCTGAACCATTTTGGATGGACCTGGATCAGGACAATTAGAAGCGATGATGACCATGGGAACTTTGGGATGCAAGCTTTCACAGAGGCTGTGCAAGAGTTAGGCACTTGTATCGCTTTTTACATAACATATCCAAGGAAAAAAATGCTTCAGACTATGGACATCATAAATAAATCTTCCATCAAAGTTATCCTAGCCTTCCTTGCGCAAGCGGACATGAGCATTTTATTACAGGTATTTGCAAGGCAGAATGTAATAGGCATACAATAGATAGCCAAGCTTGGCTCATCACCACAGTTCTGCCCCCTGAGGAAAGTAAACAATTTTTTGTTGGCACAATTGGAATTGCGAATTGAAAAGTGCAAGTGCCAGGCTGGAGAGATTTTTTAATGCAGGCTCGTCCATCTACTATCCGGGAAACCCATTAATGGAAGAGTTTTGGGAGAGACCTTTCAGCTGTAATTTAAAGGACGCTGAAAACACATTGGGCCATTTCAAATCTGATTCATGGGTTAAGGAATGCACTGGAAAAGAAAACCTACATTCTGCACCCAACGAGTATACCGATTTGTCTGAGCACCGAGTAACTTACAACGTATATAAATCGACTTATGCCATAGCCCACGGTCTTCACATGTTCCCATGTGAAAATGGCAACGGACCCACTTAATAATAACAGTTGTGCAAATATTTCAATCTTACAACCTTGGCAGATAAATGTTTCTCCTAATATCCTCTGTACAAGCATGAAGTAACTGAATAATGTAATATATGAATGATAAGGTCACGTGTAAATAAAGTGTCTAACAATGTAACAATGGCTAACAATATGAGTATAAGGAAATCTTGCATCTGTAGACCCCGGGGCGTCCTAAAATGCTTTGCGGTCAATAAAGTAGTTTTGAAATGTAGTTATTGTTGCAATGTCCAAAACGGTAGCCAATTGGACACATCAGTGTCTCACACGAAACAATATGAGAATGATCAAATAAGCTGTTTCAGCAATGAATGATAAATATTGTCCGAGGCAGGGATGTGCTGGTCTGCTCTTTGAAATTGAGACAGGTTTCTTATAACAGAACTTGCAACGTTCCAACTGCCAGGACCTATTTCCCCTCCATTTGCCACAATACATTTGCAACCATTGATTTGCGTAATCACTACCCAGCACTACCTTTTATACTCATGTGTAATCATAATATATACTATGCTTCGTCCCTCTGTACCCTACCGCCTGGCACTCATAACTATTCCCACAACTTTAATAGCCTCAAATTACCCGTTTAACTATTCGTCACCGGGGACAGTTTGATTACATTAAACATATTGAGGCCCAATTTCGTCCCAGCCAAACGCGTCTAACGCTCTCAGATAATTCGATCATCAAAGATTTGATCAGTTTTTTCCTCCACTATAAACGTTTCAGTTAAATTCCTCCATCTCACCCGAAATGAAGAACTCGTGGATTTTGCTTCTTAAAGCGTGTGATCGACCATTCCGCTGCCATTTTTACTCCTCTCCATTGCATTGATCACAACTCTCCCAACATGTGGTCCTGCCTTGGCCCGAACACAATTTTTAAACTGGTCTCTTTCCCTTTCATCTAAAGCCCGTGAACAAGTTGGCTTGGCCCTTACTTGTATCCATATATCCTAAAAACGGAATAACCAACAGCGATTGTAAAGTAGACCGTGCAAACTCTAATATTATTCAAGTCTTGAATTTCTGATTTTAATCCAAAGGTTCCAAAAGCACTTTGCTCTGAAACTTGCGCTCCAGGAACACGAAAAGCTGGGCGGATAAGACAACCCAAATGTTGCTTTGATTGTGTACAGTGTTCCCAGGATGAAATCAGCAAAAGTACAGGTAAGATATGTGTCAGTCCTCCTCATTTATTTGCTAAGAATTTAGAACATCAGCTTCTTTTACAATGTCGATACATTTTCTTTCAGATGCGACCGATTCCATTCCATGTCCAGCAGATTACAAGTCCAACAGCGAGACCAGGGTATCGAAATTTTGTTATTCCATGAGATCATGGGGGTTATTCTGGTGACCCTGGCATTGCTTGGATGTTGCATCACGTTAATGGTATTTGTTACATTTTACACTCACGGAGACACTCAAATTGTCAAAGCTAATAACTCAGAGTTAAGCTTCCTCCTTTGTTTGTTTTCTATGTTCCATCGCGTTTATTGGGGAACTGTCAGCCTGACTCGCCACATCACCACCTTCTCCTCTGAAAAACAGCGTGCAATCTAATGAGATAATAGTCTTTAAATGCCACGTAGGGTCTTCAATCCCCTTCTGTTGTGTCCTGGGCGACATTGGACTTAAAAAAAAAAATATAAATTTAGAGTACCCAATTGATTTTTTCCAATTCAGGGGCAATTTAGCGTGGCCAATCCACCTAACCTGGACATCTTTGGGTTGTGGGGGCGAAACCCACGCAAACAGGGGAGAATGTGCAAACTCCACACGGACAGTGACCCGGAACCGGGATCGAACCTGGGACCTAGGCGCCGTGAGGCTGCAGGGCTAACCCACTTCGCCACTGTGCTGCCCACTACATTGGACTTTTGTCTTTTGTGTGCTTTGTGGGCGCCTTCCCCGCTCGACAACTTCCTGATAACTTCAATGAAGCTAAACACATAACTTTCAGCATGCTTATCTTCTGCGCCTTCTGGATAACTTCCATCCCAGCCTATGTAAGCTCTCCTGGGAAGTACACAGTGGCTGGAGAGGTGTTTGCTATTTTGGCATCTAGTTTTACCTTGCTGCGCTGCATTTTCGCTCCAAAATGCTGCATAATCTTGCTGCATTGGAAAAGAATAGTGGGAAACATGTACTGGGCAAAGTGCCTACCAAAAAGCTTTGAGAAATTATAAAGCCGCATCCAGCTGCGTTTGACCATTTTTCGGTCTTAGCTTCTTGATGGAAAATCGAATTCATTGTGTTCTTATGTAATGGTTCGACTGGCACGGCAATCTGTCGTTCGGGAACAATGGGCATTTTGTAAAATAACGAACTCGTTTGCTGACAATTTTATCATTGCACGCGTTGCGTTTTCATGAAGTTGGACCAATTACATGTTAATTCATGCGGTTGCTCAAAGCCTTGTGTGCACGTTGCTGAACACCACCCAGATGGATTTGCGATGTCTCTGCCGGAAAATAAGCTACTGGTAGAAGCTTAACTGGAATCAATTTTTGAAGTGTCTAACCTATTCAGACTGCACAACTCTTCTGTAATTAGAATAGTTTATATCGAGGGATTAGTTCATTCTGAGGTGTTGTAACAGATAGCTACTAAATTACAGACAATGCCGCAATGTTAAGGGATAAATATATTAAAATAATACCAATGACCAGAGGCGGGAAATGAGCATGATAGTAACGTCAGTGCAACGCTGCAAAATAAGCCCGAACAAGTATCATGAACACAATAGACTTCCATACTCTGACCCATGTTCTCTTTACCTTATGGAGAAAAGTCTGCCATGATATTTGAGGTTTGAACATACTTCAAAAGGCAATAAAGATGATACAACCTTTAAAACCGTCTCGAGCAGAGGGAAGGGACTAACGTTTGTGCGCGATTCCATTTTCATAATTTTCGGAAGTGCAAGGGACTGGCAAGGCCGACATTCCTTGCTCATCCCTAATTTCCTTTTAGCAACTGATTGGTTGAAAGTCGACAGTCCGTTTTACGCTCCTATCGAAGGTGGATGTTTCACTCCAAGTGTCAATGCCAACTGGTGACCGTCCATTTATATGTCAAAGAGGCCAGGGTGACTCTGAGGCCACGTTAGGATTGACAGGCCAGCTTTGTCATGCCTTTTTTGGGAAGCGGCCTGATTTGAGGATTCGATATGCTAGGTACGCTGCCGGGTGGGGAGGGGTGGTGATAGTGTGGATGGGGGTCCCGTGCAACAACAGCCTTCCAGGGTTAAAACAAATATAGGAACGGACGAGCAGGGGTTGATCATTTAGCCCGTCGAGTCTGCTCCGCCATTCAATTATAATATGGATGATCTTAAAGAATCATAAAAAAGTTACAGCACAGAAGGAGGCCACTTGACCCATCTTGTCTAGGACACCCAGGTGCCGTTTCTAATCCCATCTTCCTGCACCCAGTCCTTAGTCCTGTAGATGCAGATCCAGGTACATTTTAAAAGAGTTCAGGGTCTCTGCCTCCACCACCAATTCAGACTCCCACTGCCCTCTGCGTAAAACGTTTTTCCTCATATCTCCGCTACGCCTTCTACCACTTATCTTGAATCTATGTCCCCCGGTTCTAGAATTCTCCACCAAGAGAAACAATTTCATCCTTTCCACTCTTCCCCTCGTAATGTTGTACACCTCAATTAAATCACCCCTCAGCCTTCTTTGTTCCAAGGAGAATAACCCCAACCTCTCCAATCACTGCTCGTAGCCACATTTTTGTAGCCCTGGCAACTTTCTTGTAAACCTCCTCTGCCCTCTCTCCCGGACAATTGGTGACCAGGGGCTTTTCACAGTAACTTTATTTGAAGCCTACCTGTGACAATAAGCGATTTTCATTTCACTTTTTAATTTCCTTCCTGTAATGTGGCGTCCAAAATCGCACACAATATTCCAGTTGTAGCCTCACCAGCGTTTATACAATTCTAACATTATATCCTTACTTTTATATTCTCTACTTCTGCCATTGAAGGGGAGCATTCCATATGCTCTCTTAACAACCTTATGTACTTGAACTACTACCTTTAGGGACCTGTGCACTTGCACGCCAAAAACTCTCACTTCATCTATCCCTCTTATTATGTCCCCATTTATTGTGTACTCCCTACAACTGTTTGAACACCCCCTAAATGTATGACCTCACACTTCTCTGTGTTAAATTCCAACTGTCGCTTTATCGCCCACTCCACTAGTCCATCTATATCATTTTGAAGGTTATAGCTATCCTCTACACTGTTCACCACTCGGTCCATCTTTGTGTCATCTGCAAATTTACCAATCGTGTTCCCCACGTACACGTAGAAATCGTTCATGTATAAAACACATAGTAAGAGTTCCAACATCGAGCCCTGTGGAACACGACTGGAAACAACTTTCCAGTTTCAAGGGCAACCATCGACCTTTTCCTTTTATCCAGTGTTTGCCACATTGCCCTGTATCCCATAGGCTTTCACTTTCCTGATCAATCTGCCATGTGGGTCTTTGTCAAACACCTTGCTAAAATCCATGTACATAACATCCACTGCACTACCTTCATCAACCCTTCTTGTCACTTCCTCTAATAATTCAATCAAATTTGTGAGGCAAGACCTTCCTTGCTTGAATGTGCGATCTTCCCCCATTATCAACATAACGTGTGATATACGTAATTTCCAATTTCTGTCTTGAGTATATCAAATGACTGACCCATCACAGACACCTGGAGTAAGAAGTCCAATGATTCACCACCCTCTTACTAAATACATTCCTCCTTTTATGAGTCCTAAATGACCCACTATGCCCTGTGGTTCGAGACCAGAAACATCCTTCCTGCAATTACCATGTGGAGCCCTGTAAGAACTTTGTACACTTCAATGAGGTAACCTCCCGTTCTTCGAAACTCTAGAGAATACCACCATATAATCCCACTATTTGCATGGAGACCAAAACTGTACACAATACTCCAGATGTGGTCTCGCTAAGGTTCTATACAACTGCAACAAGACTTTCTTACTCCTGTACTCAGATTGTAGAACTATAGAACCATAGAATTGGTACAGCACAAAGGGAGCTGTTTGGCCCAACTTGTCCATGCTGACCCAAAGACACCCAGGTGTCTAATCCCAGCTTCCTGCACACGACCCATAGCACTGCATTTTATAGCACTTGAGATGCAGATCCAGGAATTTAAAAAATGTTTAGCATCTCTGCCACCACCACCAACTCAGGCAGAAAATTACAGACACCTTCCACCCTCTGCGTAAAAAGGTTTTTCCTCTAATCCTTCTGCCACTTCATCAATCCTCCTTGACACTACTTGAAAGAATCTACCAAATTTGTAAGGCATGAACTTTCCTTAACAAAGCCATGCAGATTATCCCTGACTAGCTCGTGCATTTCTAAGTGTCAATTTATCTGGCCCCTCAGGATTCAGTCTTACAATTTGCCTACATTAAAGTAAGACTAACCGGCCTATAATTTCCTTCATATCATTTTAAAAAATGGAACCACATTTTCATTCCTCTAGTTCTCTGACAACTCTCCTGTGTATAGTGAAGGTTGGAAAATAATCCTCAGAGCATCTGCTATTTCCTCCCTGACCTGTCTCAACATCCTAGGAAACAATCCATCCAGCCATGCCGCCATATCCACTTCCAAGGATTCCAATTCCTCTTTCACTTCCTCTCTCATTATGGTTATTTTATCCAATATTTCACGCTGCTCCTCTTGGATAACTACATCTACATCATCCCTTTCCTTTGTGAATACGGAAACAAGAAATTCATCAGAAACTCTTCCCATTCCCTCTATATCGGCACACAAGTTGCCTTCTTCATCTCTGATATGTCCCACCTTTTCCTTCACTATCCTTTTACTCTTTATATACTCGGAAACCATCTTTAATATTGCTTGCTAATACATTTTCATGCCCTCTCTTTGATTGCCTTGAGTAAACTTTCTATACTCCTTTAGGCTATCTGCAGTGTTGAGTTTTTGGTGACCATCATTAGCTTTTTATTTCTGTTTAATCTTCCCCTGCATTTTACGAGATAACCACGGAGATCTAGATTTGGCAGTACTATTCTTATTTTTGGAGGGGTCATGTATGCTTTGTGTCCTCAGAATCTCATGTATTAGTGCTCCCCACTGGTTTACCATTGAGTTATCCTATAGCAATCTTGCCAAGTCCACCTCAGCCAAATCACTTCACAGTTTTGGAAAATTTGCCTTCCCCCTTTTATTCCTGATTTATCTCTGTACATTTCCACAATAATGCATAATCTAACTGAATTGTGGCGACTATCCTAAATGTGGTCGCTCACTGTCACTGCATACAATTGTCCATCTTTGTTTCCCAAGACTAAATCCAGAACTGCACCTCCTCTCGTTGGGCTTGTCAGAGATTTTTTTTTTTTTTAAAAACCTGAACACAATACACAAACTTTTCACCCTCAATGCCCCTTCTATTGTTTGAACTCTAGTTCATATTGGTACAGTTAAATTCTCCTACTATTATTACCCTCTTATTCCTACCAGCAAAAAACAGACACCTACAGACATTGAAAGACACCCTCATAAGAACGGGACATGGCACTCGACTCATTGATCGACAGTTCCAATGCACCACAGCAAAAAACTGCACCAAAACCTTCAAACACGGATACAACCGACAGAGTGCACTTCATTGTCCAGTACTTCACCGGAATGGAAACTACAATATCTTCTTTGCAGCCTTCAAAACGCCATCGATGAAGACGAACACCTTGCCAAGGCCATCCCCACTGCTTGCCTTCAAACAACCACTCAACCTCAAACAGACCATTGCCATTGTTTGCAGCAAACTACCCAGCCATCAGGAGAAAAGCGACCACAACACCACATAACCCTGCCATTGCAACCTCTGCAAGATGTGCCAGATCATCGACATGGGTACCACTATTACACATGAGAACACCACCCTCCAGGTACGCAGTAAATACCTGTGCGACGCGGCCAACCTTATGTACCTCATTCGCTGCAGGAAAGGATGTCCCAAGGCGTGGTACATTGGCGAGACCATGCAGATGCTGCGACAACAGATGAACAGGCATCCCTTGACAATCGTCAGGCAGGAATGTTCCCTTCCAGTCGGGGAACACTTCAGCAGTAAAGGACATTCTGCCTCTGATCTTCAGGTAAGCATTCTCCAAGGCGGCCTTCAGGACGCGCGACAATGCAGAATTGCCAAGCATTAACTGATAGCCACAATCCGCACACATGAGTATGGATTAGGGCAGCACGGTAGCATAGTGGTTCGCACAATTGCTTCTCAGCTCTAGGGTCCCAGGTTCGATCCCCGGCTTGGGTCACTGTCTGTGCGGAGTCTGGACGTTCTCCCCGTGTGTGCGTGGGTTTCTTTCGGTTTCCTCCCACAGTCCAAAGATGTGCAGGTTAGGTGGATTGGCCATGCTAAATTGCCCTTAGTGTTCGGTGGAGTTACTGGGTTATGGGGATAGGGTGGAGGTGTGGACGTTGCGTAGGGTACTCTTTCCAAGAGCCGATGCAGACTCGATGGGCCGAATGGCCTCCTTCTGTACCATAAACTCTATGATTCTATGATTCTATGATCAACCGAGACCTTGCATTCATGTCTCATTACATTCACCCACCACCATCTGGTCTGGGCTTGCAAAATCTGACCAACTGTCCTGGCTGAGACAATTCACACCTCTTTAACCTGTGATTACCCCTCTCTCCAGTCGCACGGTCTGGACCTGTAAAGATTTAATTACATGCAAAGACTCAAATACAAAGTATAATCTTGCACCATTGACTTTGTCTATATATGTGTTTGTGGAATCCATCTCTAGTGACCCCTAACAATCCTGCCAGGCTTTAATCTGGTGTTGTAAGACTTCTTAATGTTCCCACCACAGTCCAACACCGACATTTCCACATCATGGCTATTTTCTAAATGGTAAGAGATTGCAGAGCTTTGAAATGCAGTCGATCTGGGAGTGCTAGTGTATGAACTGCAAAAGGTTATAATGGAGATGCAGTCATTGATTCGTAAAGCTAATAAAATGTTATTGCAATGAGAATTGAATACAAGTGTAGGAAGGTTATAGTTCAGTTATAAGGGGCATTGGAGTGAACACATCTTGAGTGCTGTGTTCTTTGTTGGCCTCCTGTTTCAAGGAAACAACGAAATGCACTGGAAGCAATTATGAGAAGGCTTTCTATATCAATACTTTGTCTTATGAGGAAAGATTCGGCAGGCTAGACTTGGATCCGTTGGAGTCTAGAAGAGTCCAAGGCGACTTTATTAAAAGTTATTAGATCCTGAGAGGACTTGACAGGCTGAATGTGGGAAAGGAGTTTCTCCTAATGGAATAATCCACAACTAGGGGCCACTGTTTAAAAATAAGGCGTTGCCCATTTTTGGCAGACGAGGAAACTTTTCTCTCAGAACGTTGCGCAAATTTGAAATTCTCTTCCTCAGAAGGTGGTCGAGGCAGAGAGGCTTTGAATATCGTTAAGGCAGAGCTAGATAGTTGACGAGCAAGGTGGTGGTGGTGCTGGAAGTGGGGGGCGGGAGGGGGGGAGGTGGTTATCATGGGTATACAAGAATGTGAAGTTAAGGTTGAAATTAGATCAGCCATACTATTAGTGAATGGCAAAGCAGGCTCCAGGGACTGAGAGGCCTTCTCTCTCTCCTGATTCCCATGTTTGTATCTCACACAGTGCGGTTTCTTGCTGTGTGACATAACGCAAAGTCTTCTGGGTGGATGAGCAAACTAACCAGGGCACCTTGTACAGGAGGCCATTAAAGCTAAGGGCTAAAAATGAAAGTGGTAGCCAACTTTGAGAGTATGGGAAGGTGATGGGAATGATAGTCATCTTAGGAAGCAATGGCATTAGTTGCAATGAGGAACGAATTTCTGCTCAGGGAGCTTGAGGAGCTAGGGTTCAAATTCGAATTGAAACCTGCAAAGTTAATCTCTGGAATGTCACAGGAAGCATGTGAACAGGTATAGGAGTGATCAGAACAGCCAGTTCAATGTGCGGCTCAAAGACTGATGTGGAAGAAAGGGGGTTGCATTCATGGTGCTTGGCACCAGTGCCGTGGAGGAAACAAGCTGCTTTATTTGGATGGGTTCCTCGTTAAATCATACCAGGACTAGTGCCCTGGCAAATCTCTAACTAGGCCTAGGGTATTGACTGAAAAGTGAAGGTTAGAACATACAGTGCAGAAGGAGGCCATTTGGCCCATCGAGTCTGCACCGACACACTTTAAGCCCCCACTTCCACCCTATCCCTATAACCCAATAACGCCTCCTAATTTTCTTTGGCCACTAAGGGCAATTTAGCATGTTCAATCCACCTAACCTGCACGTGTTTGGACTATGGGAGGAAACCGGAGCACCCGGAAGAAACCCACACAGACACGAGGAGAATGTGCAGACTCCGCGCAGACAGTGACCCAGCGAGGAATCGAACCTGGGACCCTGGTGCTGTGAAGCCACTGTGCTAACCACTGTGCTACCACTGTGCTACCGTGCTGCCTAGGCTGAAGCTCCAAATTGGGGGAGCCATTGGATCAGTGTGAAGGTTCTTCCGTCTCTTTAAGGGATGAGTGTTCAGCAAGGAGACTAGTTTTTCGCTGTCTTGGGGTGGTATTGTCTTATATATGTTATTAAAACATGGTCTGGTTTGCGGATCCTTTTGCAGGCGTTACACATGAAGAGGGTGTGAGAGGTGTGGGTGAAGGCAGTGGTTTTGTGCCGTGCTCACTCTGTCCTGCAAGAATCTCAATCTGTTCTCCTCAAATATTGACATTGCTCAATGACGGACAATTCTGCATTTTGATTTATTCAGTGTGGTCTCTTCATATGTGGTCGGGTCCAATTTATAGATTCGGAGATTAATTTTCAGAATGTCTTTGTGCCTAATTTGGGACGCCATTTGGTGTGGGTTCCCGTGTCCAGTTGCTTTAAATTATCACCTTTGTTCTGCTGGGATGCTCCTTATGAACCCCATGGTTGACCCAGCGACGTTCAGGTCTGATGAGCATGCTCTCAATACCAGGTATGCAGCACGACGCAAAATCTTCAGTGTTAAGGATTTAGCCCGGTCACTTGATATTGCAGGTCGATCTTAAGGTGAAATGCATCTAGTTGTTTCATTCGACATTTGTAAGTTGTCCGATGCCTCAGAGCTTTAGAGAAGTGATGTGAGAGTCGCTGCCTTGCAGAATTTACTGTTTTGTGACACAGTCCAGCAGCAATATATTTTAGAAGTCAGATTTGGCATCTGCTATTGAAAATCTCAAGGGGAATGCAGTCTTCCTGATCACAACAGCCCCATAGCCACTTACAAAGTAGGATAGATACTCTTTGACAGTCAGATTGCGAGGAACTTACTGGGCTGTGTTAATTGACAAGCTGCAAGGGACACACACAAGAGTCTCGAATTCTTGTTAATTTGCCACATCTGACTGGATTTTCTGGATTCAGCTAACAAGTAGTGACCTTTTCATTCCATGTGAGACAAACAGGTACAACATTTGCAGCTTTCTCAGAGCTTGGTTTTGAAAAGTTTAGAAGCTACTAAAGGGGGTTCCAAACTTTTTCACCAATCGAAAATACATCTACACATGTCAGGAAGCACGAGGCCTTGAACCCTTGAATTAGGAAATGGCTACAACGTATGCCATTGTTGAATAAACGTTATCAATTAAGTTAAGAAAGTTCTAATGACATATTCCAAACAAACTGTGGCCTGTTTCTTTTTTTGCTGAATAATAGGCCGCATGCTTCAGAGAGTCTGAAATTATTTCCAGCAATGGGCTGGATTCTCTGCGAAATCACGGCGAAACAGTGAAACGCGATCAGCCGGGGAATTGGCTTTGACGCCGAAATAGGCTTTGACGCCGGCTTCGCGCCGATTTTGGATTGTCTGGACCCGCCGACTCGACAAAATCGCGGTGCCTGCCTCGCGGCCCGCAGCATCTCTTTATCCGCTCCGATGACCAATTCCCCGGGGCCTCAGCGATTCTGCACCCCGAATGGGCTGATTTCCCGGCGGCATGCTTCTAACCACCTATGAAAAATCGTGATACTGGTGTGTTGGCTGAGGCGGCTGCGAGAGGACCTAGTAGTTGCTGTGGGGGGTCTGTGGGCTCCCATGACAGACACCGGTGGTGCTTTCTGCGGGCAGGGGGGAGGAATCAGGCCGAGCAGTCACGGAATGAGCGTCATAACGGCGGCCATTGTGTTGGCCACCCACCACGGGCACTGGCTGAACGCAGGGTTAACCGCTGTATGGGTGGGTGCCACCCCCCCTCCTGGCCACCCCACTCAACTGGCGACACCCACTGGGGGGTACACCCAGGACCACATCGACCGCAGCGCCAAGTGAGGGCAGTACCATGAAACGGTGGCCCTGCCATCTGGGACGGGCACCAGGAGTGAGGGCACTGGCTGGGCGGGAGAGGGGCATGCATGGCTGGGGTGTGTGGTACCAACCGGAGCAACCATGTAGCCCATGGTACCTGGTTGGGCACTGGTGTATGCGCCATGATATGTTTTCCTCTCACCCCCTACAGAGTATGATGTCTGGTCACTAATCAGCGATGTTGGCCGCCATGGCGAGAGCCACTGCCCTGCATGCAGCCCCATGGCAGCATCAGCGGAGGTGGCACAGAGAGGAGCTGGAGGTTGCAGCAGAGGAGCGGGCCACAAAGAGGCAGGTGGCAGCTGCTCAGACCGTAGGGCCACAAGCTCGATAGGCTGAGGAAGAGGTAGAGGAACGGGACGAGCAGGAGGAGGAGGAGGAGCGTCATGAGAATGTCACTTTAAGAAATGTTTGGTTGCTCATGTTACTGCAGTGATGTCAGAGTGTGGGTGGAGCTGAGCTCTGGCTCTGCTTTTTAGTTTCACTTTGAGAAAAGCTTGGGTGTGTGTGTTTTTTTGGTTTCGTTTCAGTGTTGGAGCTGAAGCCAGACAGAACGGGTGTACTGTTGTTCTCTCTGCCATGAAAAGACTAATCCTTGATCATTTCATGATTTCAGAATTCTAAATGTTCCCAGTTGTGAATTTAAACCTGATGTGCTTCTGTTAAAATGTGTTTATTTTGTCTTCTGGATGTTGTTTGGGAATTTATTGAGGATTACTTAGTGTTGTATTCTTTGGAGGTTGTATTTGAATTAACGGTTGCTAGGATGTTCACTGTATGTTTTAAAAAGGTTAACTTGAGTTCATAGAATAAACATTGTTTTGCTTTAAAAAATACTTTTCGATTTCTGCTGTACCATACCTGCAGAGTGGGCCCTTTGCTCCCCATACCCCAATCTATTAAAAATTGTGGGTCAGGTGAACTTCATGATCCACTTTGCGGTTCTCCAAACCCTGGCCCATAACAAATTGGGGCCTTGAGTGGGAGAAATGTCGATCTTTTGGATTGCTTAGTGAACTTAAAGACAGTGAGGGGTGAGCATATCGTAGTTGCTTGTCAGGCGTGGTATTTCAGTTTTAGTGGGGAGTGTGTTGTGGACATTGGCTCTTTCAGAGGCTCTGAAGTTTTTGGGGGTGGACTCGGTCATACGCAGTACCTTACCGACAGAGACTAAAAGCGGACTGTTAGATTTGGCAAAAACATTGCAGTTAACATTACCTGACAAAATGCGAAAGGATGAGGTAATTATGGCAGTGGCTAAGCATTTAAAGTTGCCTGAGATACAGTTAGGCTCATTGGAAATGGCAAACATTCAGTTACAAATTAAACAAATTGAATATGATAAAGAATTAATGCAGCTTGAATACGAAAGGGTTAGAGAGGAAAAAGAAAAGGAGAGAGAAGAAAGGAGAAAAGAAAGAATAGCCCTAGCAGAACAAAAAGAAAGAGAAAGGAAGATACAGATCATGAAAAAGGATAAAGAGAGAGAGTTTGTACTTCAGAAAATGGCCATGAAACATGACAGTTAAAATTGGCAGACGTAAAGGGAAACGTGCAGTTGGATGGTAGTGATGAGGATAGTGAGGAAGAGCGTCAAAGACGAAGGCTAAGTGGGGATCTATTTAAATATGTACAAGAATTGGCAAGTTTGATGAGAAGTAGGTGGAAGTCTTTTTTATTTAATTTGAGAAGGTAGCTCAAGAAATAAAATGGCCACAATGACATGTGGGTATTACTGATTCAAACAAAGCTGGTTGGTCGGGCTAGTGAAGTGTTTGTATCACTACCGGAGGAGGTATCTGGGACGTATGAGGAGGTAAAAAAATCCATCTTAGGTGCATATGAACTAGTGCCTGAAGCCTACAGACAAAGGTTTAGAAATTTAAGGAAATAATTTGGTCAAACATACATGGAGTTTGAAAGGATCAAATAGAGTAATTTTGTGAGGTGGATAAGGGCTTTGAAAATAGACCAAACGTATGAAGCTCTCATAGAAATTATGCTTCTGGAAGCATTTAAAAATTCAATGCCTGATGTAGTCAGAACTCATATGGAAGAGCAGAGGTTTAAAACTGCGACGTTAGCAGCAGAAATGGCAGATGATTATGAATTAGTTCATAGATCAAAGCTTGGTTTCCGACATCAGTTTCAACCTTTGAAGGATAGAAACTGGTGACATGAGAAATACTCAAGTGGTAAAAGGTAAAGGTGATCTAATGGGAGATAATAAGGGGAGTGTACCTCAGCCTAAAAAGAAATCCAGGTGGTTGGAAGAGACATGAAAAGTTTCAAATGTTTTCACTGCAGTAAACTAGGACATGGAAAGTTCACAGTGTTGTGGTTGAAAAAAGGCACTGGGAAGGCTGATGTGGTAAAACAGGATAAGACAGTGGGGTTTGTTAAAGTGGTAAAGGAAAGCCCAAGTGAAGCAAAGGAGGTGGCAAAAGATTGTACAGCATGATCAGGAGGTGATTGATAAGCACGTGCCAGATCTCTTCAAATAATTTACTTCTGTGGGTAAAGTTTACTCATGTGTATCAGGAGGAGCAGGTAAATAAGTCACAATTTTAAGAGATACGGGACTAGTCAATCTTTAATGGTAAGAGATGAGGAGTTATGTAGTTTAGGAAGAATATTGCCAGAAAAGGTGGTAATATCTGAAATTCAGGGTGAGAGGACTAGTGTTCCATTTTGTAAGGTAAGGTTGGAAAGTCCAGTGAAGAGTGGTGAAGTGGTAGTAGAAGTAATTGAGAAACTATCTTGTCCAGGAACACAGTTTATCTTGGGTAATGATATAGCTGGATCACAGGTGAGAGTGATGCCTGTTGTGGTTGATAAGCCAGTGGGAAATCAGACAACTGAAGTGTTGAAGGACGAATATCCTGGGATTTTCCCGGATTGCGTAGCAACAAGGTCGCAAAGACACAGGATAAGACAAGAGGAGAAATTAAAGAGTAAAGATCAAGGTGAAATGCAATTATCAGAGACGATTTTGATCAGATGGTTGGAAAAGAACAAGAACAGGTGGAGGATGAGGTGGATATTTTTAGTTCAGGAAAATTGGTGGAGTTACAACAGAAAGATGTGGAAATAAAACGGATGTATCAGAAACCATATACGGAAGGGGAATCTGAGTCTATACCAGAGTGTTATTACCGTAAAAGTGATGTCTTGATGAGAAAATAGAGACCTTTACATATGCAGGTGGATGAAAAGTGGGCAGAAGTTCATCAAGTAGTATTGCCGGTAGGGTATAGAAAGGAGGTGTTACGAGTTGCACATGAGGTACCAGTGGGAGGTCCTTTGGGAATAGGGAACACTCAAGCTAAAATCCAAAAACATTTTTATTGACCTGGACTACATAAAGATGTAGGTAAATTTTGTCAATCATGTCACACATATCAGGTGTCAGGGAAACCTCAAGCAGTGATAAAACCAGCGCCCTTAATCCCAGTTCCAGCATTTGAGGAACCTTTTACAAGGTCCTAATTAATTGCATAGGACCGCTTCCAAAAACGAAAAGAGGGAATCAATGTCTTTTGACTCTAATGGATGTGTCTACTAGGTTTCCAGTACGTAATATTACAGCTGAAGAGATTGTGCAGGAGTTACTTAAATTCTTTACTAGATATGGACTCCCCACAGAAATACAATCGGATCAAGACTCAAATTTTACCTCAAGGTTATTCAAATAAGTTATGGATAGCTTAGGAATAAAACAATTTAAATCAACTGCGTACCATCCAGAATCGCAGGGAGCATTAGAAAGGTTGCTTCAGACATTAAAGACAATGTTGAGGGCTTTTTGTCACGATTATCCAGAGGATTGGGATAAAGGAATTCCATTCATAGGGATGCACCTAACGAGTCAACCAAATTCAGTCATTTTAAACTAATTTTTGGTCATGAGGTAAGGGGACGACTTAAATTGATTAAGGAAAAATTGGTGAGTGAGAAATCGGAAATTACATTATTGCATTGCATGTCAAATTTTAGGGAATGATTAAATAGAGCAGGCGAATTGGCTAGACAACATTTAAAGGTTTCACAAAATTTGATGAAACTGGTAGCGGACATGACATCCAAAGTTGGTAGTTTTGCCAATGGAGATAAAGTTTTAATATTGTTACCAGTGGTAGGCGAAGCTTTGGGCAAGCCGAGAAGACACAGCCGGAGTGAGGCACATCCAGAGAGGGAATTTGGAACTTGGTAATTTGGTGCAGTAAGGTAATTCGGTGCAGAGTGGGAGAAGGTGCTTTTCCCCTCCTGCTTTGTTCTCTCTCTTTCTTCTGGCCTGTAACTTTTAAGCTGCAGGGAGAGAACCAGAGAGCAGCTGGGACCCTGGGAAAGATTTTTATTCATTTTTATTTTTATTACCTTTTCAAATTGTGTGTGTTTGTGTGTGTGTGTGTGTGTGGGGAGGGGGGGGGGGGGGCGGGGAGTGAAACAGAAGTGACATCACAGTAAAGCTGTGACCTGATTGGCTGGTTGGGAAGCTACACTAAATTTAAAAATTAAGCATTGTTCAACTAATTAAACATAATCATTATTACTTAATTATAATTTAGAGGGATATCTCAGCCAGAGATCGGAGAGTACTGTATTCAACTTTCACATTTATAGTAGAAATCTAGTGCTCAGAAACAAATATTGGGGCTGGTTTAGCTCACTGGGCTAAATCGCTGGCTTTTAAAGCAGACCAAGCAGGCCAGCAGCACGGTTCGATTCCCGTACCAGCCTCCCTGGACAGGCGCCGGAATGTGGCGACTAGGGGCTTTTCACAGTAACTTCATTGAAGCCTACTCGTGACAATATGCGATTTTCTTTTTCATTTTCATATAGTTAACAGTAACTTTTTTTTAACTTTTAAATTTAATTTACTAATTAATTGACACAATGTCAATTAGAGGGGTCCAGTGCTATGACTGTGAGATGTAGCTTCCCGCGTCCCGGATGGCTTCATCTGCAGGAAGTGCACCCAACTGGAGCTCCTCACAGACCGCATGGTTCGGTTGGAGCAGCAGTTGGATGCACTTAGGAGCATGCAGGTGGCGGAAAGCCTCATAGATAGCAGTTATATAAATGTCGTCACACCCAAGGTGCAGGCAGAGAAATGGGTGACCACCAGAAAGGGCAGGCAGTCAGTGCAGGAATCCCCTGTGGTTGGCCCCCTCTCGAACAGGTATACCCATTTGGATACTGTCGGGGTGGGGGGGGGGAGGTGGGGGGATAGCCTATCAGGGAAAGCAGCAGCAGCCAGAGCAGTGGCACCACGGCTGGCTCTGATGTTCAGAAGGGAGGGTCAAAGCGCAGAAGAGCAATAGTCCCACGGGATGTGAAAACAAAAGTTATTGGGGAGTTTCCAGATACCCTCACGATGAAGGGAAATAATGCGATTTCTTGGTATGAGTGGATTTTACAAGAAATTTGTACCGAATTTTAGCAGTGTGGTCTCTCCACTGACGGACTTGCTCAAGAAGCGTTACAAATTCCAGTGGACAGCAGAGTGTCAACAGGCATTTGGCGGCCTGAAGGCTGTGTTAACCACTGCTCCTGTGTCAGCCATCCCAAATTATACGAAACCATTCAAAGTGGCGGTTGATGCGAGTGACGTGGGTGTAGGTGCAGTGCTTCTACAAGACGATGACGAAGGGCTAGAGTGGCCTGTTGGTTATTTTTGAAAGAAATTGAACTCTCACCAGAAAAAGTATTCAACGATTGAGAAGGAGATTTTGAGTTTTGTCGTTCCATTTGCTGAGTGGGGACCTGTCCGGCATCTACCAGGCATCAGTGCACAGGTGCATCCATGCCATCATTGACATTCTGCATGCCCTTGCGGACCGCAGCATTCAGTTTTCTGTGGACGATGCCCACCAGGATGCCCAGGAAGTGAGCTTCGCTGCCGTCACCGGGATGCCCCGGGTCCAGGGGGTAATGAATGGAGTGCATCTCGTCCTACGGCCACTGGTGGATAACAGGCCGCTGTTCACCAAACATAAAGGGTACCACTCCATGAACATTTAGGTGGCATGTGACCATCAGATGAGGATCCTGTATGTCTGCGCCCGATACCCAGGCAGTGTGCATGACTCCTTCATACTGTCCCAATCTGTGATCCCCAGCATATTTGAGGGATGATCCCCCCCGGCTGCGGGGCTTGTTGCTGGGTGACAGGGGTTACCCGGTGTGGTCATGGCTGATGACGCCTATACGGAGGCCACAGTCCGAGGTGGAGACCCGGTACAATGATGTCCATTGTGCGACCAAAGGTGTGGTGGAGAGGTGCCTCGGGGTGCTGAAGATGCACTTTAGGTGTTTGGACTGCTCCGGAGGTGCCTTCCAGTATGAGGAAAGGAAGGTTGGCCGCATCATTGTAGTCTGCTGCATCCTGTACAATATAGGCCAGCTGAGAGGCAATGTGCCAGAGGAGGATGAGGAGCAAGGGCATGCCTCGTCAGACAAGGAGGATGTGGGGGAGGGAGACAATGAGTGGGACGTGGGGGCTGGCCATGCACTGGAGGCCGCACTACTCTATAGGCAGGGCCAGTGAGCTTGGGACGCTTTAGTAGACAGACGTTTCACCAATTAGACAGGTTGGGTTGCTCGGCAGGTACACGGACACCACATTATCACACCCCTTAACCACCGACTACCCTCAGCTCCCACACCGCCAAACTCCCTCACCTCCCACACCACCGAACACCCTCACCACCCACAGCACAGACCACCCTCACCTCCCAAACCACCGACCACCCTCACCACCCACACCATTGACCACCCTCACCACCCACACCACAGACCACCCTCACCTCCCAAACCACCGACCACCCTCACCACCCACACCACTGACCACCCTCACCACCCACACCACCAAACTCCCTCACCTCCCAAACCACCGAACACCCTCACCACCCACACCACAGACCACTCTCACCTCCCAAACCACCGACCACCCTCACCACCCACACCACTGACCACCCTCACCACCACACCACCGAACTCCCTTACCTCCCAAACTACCGACCACCCTCACCACCCACACCACTGACCACCCTCACTACCCACACCACAGACCACCCTCAGCTCCCACACCACAGACCACCCTCACCACCCAAACCACTGACCACCCTCACCTCCCACATCAGTGTACACCCTCATCTCCCACACCACCGACCACCCTCACCTCCCACACCACCGACCACCCTCACCTCCCACACCACTGACCACCCTCACCACCCACAGCACAGACCACCCTCATCACCCAAACCACCGACCACCCTCACCACCCACACCACTGACCACCCACACCATAGACCACCCTCACCTCCCACACCACCGAACTCCCTCACCTCCCACACCACCGAACACCCTCACTTCCCACACTACTGACCACCCTTACCACCCACACCACCGAACAGCCTCACCTCCCACACCACTGACCACCCTTACCACCCACACCATCGAACAGCCTCACCTCCCACACCACCGAACTCCCTCACCACCCACACCACTGACCACCCTCACTACCCACACCACAGACCACCCTCAGCTCCCACACCACAGACCACCCTCACCACCCAAACCACTGACCACCCTCACCTCCCACATCAGTGTACACCCTCATCTCCCACACCACCGACCACCCTCACCTCCCACACCACCGACCACCCTCACCTCCCACACCACTGACCACCCTCACCACCCACAGCACAGACCACCCTCACCACCCAAACCACCGACCACCCTCACCACCCACACCACTGACCACCCACACCATAGACCACCCTCACCTCCCACACCACCGAACTCCCTCACCTCCCACACCACCGAACACCCTCACTTCCCACACCACTGACCACCCTCACCACCCACACCACCAAACTCCCTCACCTCCAAACCACCGAACACCCTCACCACCCACACCACAGACCACTCTCACCTCCCAAACCACCGACCACCCTCACCACCCACACCACTGACCACCCTCACCACCACACCACCAAACTCCCTTACCTCCCAAACTACCGACCACCCTCACCACCCACACCACTGACCACCCTCACTACCCACACCACAGACCACCCTCAGCTCCCACACCACAGACCACCCTTACCACCCACACCATCGAACAGCCTCACCTCCCACACCACCGAACTCCCTCACCACCCACACCACAGACCATCCTCATCTCCCACACCATAGACCACCCTCACCTCCCAAACCACCGACCACCCTCACCTCCCAGACCACTGAACACCCTCACTTCCCACTCCACCCAACATCCTCACCACCCACACCACAGACCACCCTCGCCTCCCACACCACTAAACCACCCGCATGCACCCCCCCCCTCCATTACATATACCTGCGGCACAACGAGTTGAGGGCACTGGGTTGGCAGTGACAGCAGGTCTGGTCCATGGAATGGAGGATGATAACAGCCCGCTCTGCAATGAGCTCCATGTTCCACATCATTAAACAATGCAAGACTCATGCCCACAGTAGCAACTTCCAGCTGGGTGATCACTAGCTGGTCAGTCCATCACGCGGTCCTATCGAATAGCTGGGGACAGAGCGATGGGGACAGTCGAGGGAGGGGGGCTGCACGGTCCACGCATTGGTTCTCACACACCCACCACCCCCCACCCATTGGCCATCACTGACCGCCCCACCCCCACACCCATCAGACAGAGCACAGAGGCAGGTTTGAACGGTGTTAACAGGTATTTAATATGAAGAGGTATATACAGTCTGTGCCCGAGCCCCTATAATAAAACTTTGCCCTGCACCCGTGCCAACTTAGCTGGTGTCTAACTTTCTGGCCTTACGGGCCCTTACACTATGCCTAGATGGTTCCCAAGATGGTACAGCAGGAGTGGAGGCGGACTGCTGTGACTCCTGCCTTCTGACTAGGGTCAACGTTGCCGCTCGTCTCCCGGGACGGCCAGCCCTAGATGGGGCCGGCTGCTCCTCTGATGTCCGGAGTGGTGTGGTGCCACCCTGTTCTGCCTGCTGCCCATCAGGTGCACCAGGGACATGAGCGGGAGTCCGAGGCTCTGCGGTGTATCAGAAGCTCCCCTGCAGGAGCTAGTGGCACGGGCCCCAGCACCTCCTCCTCACTCGGGGTGCCCGATGGTCCCCGGGCTTCTCCATGGGACGGGGTGCGAATAGAGCCAACCCCGAGGCTCCCCCAACATCTGCCGTTGCTTGTCCTGGATGCCCGCTCTGGTATCGACAAGGGTCTGTATTCGTATGGGCCAGGGTTTAGAAAACTCCAAAGTATATCATGGAGTCAACCTGACCCACAATGTTTCATAGATTCTGGTTGTTGGGAGCACAAGGGTCACTTTCCAGGTGTGACACAACAGGGACTTTTGGAATCTTTAAACAATAAAGCAATGTTTATTTTTATAAATCCAATTAATACTTTATAAACACCCACATTAACATCTTATGAAATACTAACACTGATACTTGCCCCAAAGATAATATTCTATAGGTAATCATCAACAACTTTCCCAACAACATCCATTAAGTGAAAACTCTTTTAATACAGACAGCAAGTTTGCATTCTTTACAGAAACAGGTACTACGTTGACATCATCAAATGAGCTGAACACATTCTTTAGATTGCAGAGAGAGATTGATACACGTGTGCTTGCATTCACTGCAGCATTCTAATTCACAGCTAAAAGAAAACAACACAGAGCGACAAAATGGCTTCTAGCTCAAACCAGCTCAAGGCGAAATAAAAGACAGGGCAGAGCTCAATCCACCCACACAGTGACATCACTGCAATTATTTGATAAACACCTATTTCTTAAAGGTACACACTCACATGACAGTGTGTTAGCGGCCTTCGAGCATAGGGATTGGGCTATCTCCATCTGGGACTGCGCCACCTACCCCTGGGTCGGTGCAACACCGGTCAGCACCTGGGCAATGGCGCAATGGCCTGCTGTGACTGGGCACGTTTAGAGCACCGCTGCAATGTGCAGCTGGCTCTAGCACATAGTTGCCTGTAAGAAGGCAGCCCTGTCCTGGGCCTCAGCCCCCACCTGCACGGAATGCCCCATGCCTTGCAAAACCTGACCCATGTCCGACACCATAACCCCATTGCCTCCACCGCGGGTGCCACCCGTGCGGTTTTGGCCTGGGTGGCACGCATGATCGGCACCACTCCCTGCTCCTGCAGGCGATTGGACTCCTCCATCTGCGCCTGAAGGTGCTGGAAGACGGCCACCATCCCCACCTCTTGTCCCTGGGTCACTGCCTGCACCTGCACTATGGGTGGGAATGGATCTTCCAGGACCCCGGCACCCGTCTGGCCAATAGCTGATTGCTGGGGCCTGCCTGACCTCCGACCATCCAGCCCCTCGGCTGCTCCTGCCTCCACCTGCTGTACCGGTTCGGCTGTGTGATGCACACCAGTGAGTGTTCCAGAATCCTCCTCACTAATTTGCCCAACCGAAGTGATGGTCTCTGAGATGGTGGAGGGTGAGGAGATAGCTGTCACGGAAGGTCAATGTCCTCATCCTACCCGAGGTCCAACGTCCCCTGGGTGGTGGCTCCTTGTCTGTTTGTCCCCTGTGTGTCTGTCCCCTGTGTGTTTGTCCCCTGGGTCGTGGTCCCCTGTGTGTCTGTCTCCTGTGTGTCTGTCCCCTGTGTGTTTGTCCCCTGTCTGTTTGTCCTCTGTGTGTTTCTCCCCTGTGTGCTTGTCCCCTGTATGTCTGTCTCCTGTGTCTCTGTCCCCTGTGTGTCTGTCTCCTGTGTGTTTGTCCCCTGGGTCGTGGTCCCCTGTGTGCTTGTCCCCTGTATGTCTGTCCCCTGTGTATCTGTCCCCTGTGAGTCTGTCTCCTGTGTCTCTGTCTCCTGTGTCTCTCTCCCCGGTGTGTCTGTCCCTTGTGTGTCTGCCCCCTGTGTGTCTGTCTCCTGTGACTCTCTCCCCGGTGTGTCTGTCCCCTGTGTCTCTGTCTCCTATGTGTCTCTTTCCGGTGTGTCTGTCCCCTGTGTGTCTGTCCCCTGTGTGTCTGTCCCCTGTGTGTCTGTGCCCTGTGTGTCTGCCCCCTATGTGTCTGTGCCCTGTGTGTCTGTCGCCTGTGTGTTTGTCCCCTGTGTGTCTGTCCTCTGTGTGTTTGTCCCCTGTGTGTTTGTCCCCTATGTGTCTATCCCCTGTGTGTCTGTCCCCAGTATGTCTGTCCCCGTGTCTCTATCCCCTGTGTGCCTGTACCCTGTGTGTCTGTCCCCTTTGTGTCTGTCCCCTGGGTCGTGGTCTCCTGGCTCATCTCGGGCAGAGGGCTGGTGTTCTGGCTGCTCTCCACGTCAATGCTCGGGTTTCTGGGAGACCGGTCCAGGCTGGGGGTGGGGCGCAACGCATGGGGCGGGTCCATCGCCAGCTAGTCCTGTGAGACACAAGACAGCATGTATGTTTAGACAGGTGGACAGTGTGAGGCGTGAGGTTGTGAGGGCTGTTGGTGTGGGGGTAAGGGGGGCTGGGGTGTGGGGTGAGGGGCTGATGCGTGTGGGGTGAGGGGGTGAGGGGTGTAGGTGTGGGGTTGGGGTGTGGAGAGTTTAGGATGTGGGGGGATGGGGTGTGGGGTTTGTGGTGGGCACACATGTGTCGTGAGGACATGCAACCATGCAGGGGGTCTCACTTGGTGGCGTGCATCTGACATCCGCATCTGACAATGTCTTGTGCCGTCTGCTCAGTTATGCGTGGACTTGTCCTGGAGCGGGTCCAAACACAAACAGCAACAGTGTTTGATGGCCCAGGGGCACAGTGCTGGGCACTCACCGTGGCTGCCCTGAGGAGGTCGTGCAGCTTCTTCCTGCACTGATCTGCAGTCTATGCCACCTCTCTGACAGCGCTGATGGCGCCTGCCACCTCTGCCCAGGCACGGCGAACAATGGTGCCTGCTGTCCTGCGGCCCACCACAGGGTACAACACCAGCCCCCTCTCCGCCGCGGTGTCCATCAGGCTCTCGAGTTTGCCATCCCAAAGTCACGGTGTTCCTCTCCTGGAGGCTACCTTGTCTGCGGTGCTGTGTGTGGGGGGGAGAATTGTTAAGTTCAGCCATGCCATTCTGTCAATGACGAACCGGTGACTTGGCGGCCGGTCTGTTGGGCATTTCACGATGCGCCCGTGCTAGCCCCTTGTGACCCGTTGAATCGCTCCACCTGTGGACCCCATGACGCAATCGTGAAACTCAACGGTTTTCATGATGGCGTCAACACTTAGTCTCAGGAGGGTCTGGTTTGGCTCACTGGGCTAAATTGCTGGATTTTAAAGCAGACCAAGCAGGCCAGCAGCATGGTTCGTTTCCCGTACCAACCTCCCCGGACAGACACTGGAATGTGGCGACTAGGGGCGTTTCACAGTAACTTCATTGAAGCCTACTCGTGACAATAAGCAATTTTCATTTCATTTCATTTTGGGAGAATCCAGCCCAATATCTTTATCTCATTCATAGGGATTGATTACTTGGGAACAGCCTAGAATTAGACCAGAAAACACGATCCAACCGTTCATACTGTCAATACCAATTGATGCCCAAATTTCTCTGAGTCCCTTTAGAATAAGATCAGACATAAATGGCCTTTAATGGCATAAATCATCGCAAAGAATCCTAACTTCATCAAAAGGTCGTTCTCACACCTTATGTTCATCTTTAAGTACGAAAATTAGAGTTTGAGACTCACTCAACAGCCACTCAAGCTTATTGGACACAATGGACAAAGAACCTGCAAGTGTGGAAACTTTCAGACTTTTAAAATGTAAGTTACGCTGAAGCCATAAAAATGTATGAATTCAGTCGGATAAATTTAACAGTGAGGCTAAACTAAAAATTACAAGACAACACGGGGAAGCTGACGTTATTTCATAGTGCACCTGAATATCTGGTGGCAACGCTAAGAGAGCCTGTCAGCAAGGGCAGCTGCAGAAAACTCGCATCTTGTAACTTGGGGCCGCGACCGTTTTATGGACGGGGTTGCGGTTGTGTGGAAGGATCACTATTGCTGGTATAGATCCTGACACGGGCGTGTTGTTGCACTCAGAACTCACTCACCAAATTGCGTCTCGATTACACCCGTCTCTGGGCACAAGTATGGAGATAACTCCCGATTTGCAAATTAACGTGTGTAAAATTTAAGTTTGCAGAAAGATAAGTGGTAGAAGAGCTGGAATTTCTCGTACAATTAATTTTCCATCATTAGTATAGCCGCTCAACCTTGGTCGAGATTTCCTTTGGTCCTCAGCACGGTTGAATTCGTTTCCTTATTGTTTCTTAGCAATTATCGTTTATTTACTGGTAAAACAGCCCCCAGCTGTAGTTTTGTGTGTGTGTTTGTCATTTTCTACTTATTCAGCTGACAACGCATTAATGTGGCAAGTCGCGTTCTTTTGGGACTTCCAGGAATCAGAGATTGAGCTAAATTTGCACGGTATGCAATAAATCCGGCCACATATAAAGCCGACGAGAGAACGACAGCTGCTGATAACAATGTTTCACCTGTTTCTATGTTGTTTTCTCTTGCAGCTCCTTGCTCCCGTGGTTTCGACGAATAGTCCAACGTGTCAACGATGGGGGACGGATGATTTGCTGGGCTCATCGAAGGACGGCGACATTCTTCTGGGTGGAATTTTCAGCGTCCACGCAAGCGTTGAGTCTCAGGATATTTCCTTTGAAATGCAGCCAAAAGCCATTAAATGCAAGACGTGAGTTGAACCTTGTCACGGGCAAAAGTACTTCAAGCGAAAGAAGAGTGTTGTATCATATTTGCGCACTTGGCGCGCTTCTGATAAGCGACATCACTTAATCGTGCCAACTGTTTTGTCAATGAACATGTTTGTTTATGGAGTTTGTTTATGATACTTTGCATGTATCAGTTTATTGTTGGCTTATTAGTACCTATTTAGTGACGTAAACGGCTGCCTGCTTGAAGGCCGTTTAACCCGACCAGATTTTATTACCATAAAATCATAGAATTTACAGTGCAGGAGCCATTCGGCCCATCGTGTCCGCACCGGCATTTGGAAAGAGGACCCTCCTTAAGCCCACCCCTTCACCCTATCCCCGTAACCCAGTAACCCCGCCTGTACCGTGAAGGAAACACCACCTAGACGGAAATTGGAAATATAAGTACTTCCGGTGATGAGGCAAACCCAGTGTTGAATTCTTAAGTTACTTCTCGCTTGAAAACTCTAAATATCTTTCCGCATTGACTTGCACTAGTTAAGATACTTCGGAAAAATCGTATTCTCAATGATTAAAACTGCATCTTATCAATCAGCTGTCGGGTATTGATTAAACCCAGTCGTCATAAATTCTGAGATCCACCTTTAATTCCATTAAAAAGTAAGTTAACAGCAGCAACACAGATCGTGATTTGTTTAGATTTTCCTCGGTTTTGTTTCGGTTGCCTTTGGGGGAAGAACTAAACTGTCTCCGACTAAATGGGCCGATGTAGTATTGAATGTTATGGAACATGCGAGACATTTAAAACATTTGACGCTGATCAATGCGGCGACTTGAAAAGTTTAACTTCTAATTTTCCATTCAGAGTCAGGCGCCATTGGTTTTTGCTCCTGTTTTCATTTATTCCTCTTCACATTCAGCAAAACTATTGGACAAGTCCTTTTTAATATTTCTCTAGTCAGCGTGTGACTAGAGTGAATTTTGAAAGTTTGTATCGGGTATACTTTGGTCATAAAGGTTAACGGGCAAGCAGTTTCAATAATCAATGTGCTTGTTTGACGGAACCAACACTGTACTGCCTTCTTCACAGCTTCCGGCACAGGCTCTTCCGTTTCGTCATGGCGATGGTTTTTGCTATCGAGGAAATCAACAACGACCCAGAACTGCTTCCAAATGTGACCCTGGGTTACCGGATATACGATTCCTGCGGCAATCCTCCAATATCTATAAAAGCAGCCTTTGACTTTTTAAACAGGTTGGGGAAAGTAGCATCCAATGTTCCCTGTGAGAGAGCCCCGGATATTTCTGCCATTATTGGAGATTCGGGATCTTCGCAGTCTTTGGCCATCGCGAATCTAATCAGCACTTTCAGAATCCCAATGGTAAAGTCTATAACGGAGTCTATCATGAAAATTAAGGACTTGCAATAGAATGTCAGTGTGTAAACCAAGAAATTAACATTATTTGTAAGATTTACATATGGTGTAACGCTTTGCTTACAAATAAGGAATATGAAGCTAATAAATGCGATAAATGTCAAAATGTAAAACACATTTCAGTTTATAATTTCAATAAAATCATTTGTAAATTAAAAGATCCTTTCAAATTCTATATTTCAAGTTGTAATATAATAATAATCTTTATTGTTACAAGTAGCCTTACATTAACACTGCAGTTACTGTGAAAATGCCCTAGTCGCCACATTCCGGCGCCTGTTCGGCTACGGAGGGAGAATTGAGAATGTCCAGTTCACCTAACAAGCACGTCTTTCGGGAGTTCTGGGAGGAAACCTGGACACCCGGAGGAAACCCACGTAGACAGGAAGAAAACACAGAGACTCCACACAGACAGTGACCCAAGCTGGGAATCGAACCTAGGACCCTGGAGCTGTGAAACAACAGTGCTAACCACTGTGCTACCGTGCTTTAAAACCGATTAGATACTTCTTGCAGTTATTGGCGAACCTCCATAGTTTCAGAGTTATGTAGTGAAATTAACAAAGTTAACCCATTAAGGACCACCGAAAAACGTTATCCTGATTTGTGATAGCTGCAATTTTGACGCTAAGGCTTGGAATGTCTAACACCACGATAAGTTTCAGACTTCCTTTTATCGATGTTAAACAGCCTTGTCTTGTTATTTTCACATTTCACCACGAAGATGCTCTTACTTGTGTGCTTCTCTTTGATTAAATAGCCAATTATCTAAGTATTTCTCTGAATCACTAATCCTCTGCTTATCTGGAAAATCTTTAAAGGCGCCAATTGACTTACTCACCTCGAGAGAAAACTCAGCATCGCAGTAAAGTTTTTTTCTCTGCTTTGTGAGTTAAAATGATGAGGTAATATATGATGAGGAAGGCGTATTTATTCTTGTGGGTTACGTTTTGCCCCAAACTTCACAGGAGCCTATTAATTTATTCTGAAAGAGGCAACGGGAGGAGAGCCGACAAAAAACTCGAATGACCTGCACCAAAGAATGTTAGCAAATGGCTTAACACAAACAACTTTAGAATTAATTTGTGGGATTCTGGGAATTCTGATGACAACCAATTGCCTACCGGTGTAAATTTTCATAGCCTTTAAACTCTCAAGTTAAATTGATTGAGGCATTAATGATGTAATGTAACATTAATGGCTGATGCCCTCGTGTGTCAGCTTCAGCTCAGTGGTAAACACTCGTGCCGTTGAGTCCGGTGGTTGTGGCTGTTTCGTTCTTCGGATGAGACGTCACACCGCGGGCCCATCTGCCCTCTCGCGCAAACCTCCCACTATAAAGACATGTTAAGAAGAGCAGGGGAGCTCCGAGCTACCTGATCAATATTTACCCCGCAAACGAAACTTTGAACAGACGAACCAATCATTTATTTCATTGCTGTTTGCGGGTCCTCTCTGTGTGCATTTTGGCTGCGGCACTTCCTGTGTTCCAACCAGGAACAAACTTCCAAAAAGATTTCATTGGCTGCAAATCGCTTTGTGACGCCCTGAGCTCCTGAAAAGTACCTTATAAATTCAGGTATTTATTTTGATTTTGATGAAGAATAATCTGATCTTCCTTTTTGCTTTCCTGTAGGTGAGCTACGTTTCTACCTGCGTCTGTCTCAGTAACAGAATCGAATATCCGTCGTTTTTCAGAACAATACCGAGTGATTACTTCCAGGTGAGGGCCTTGGCCCAACTCGTGGCTCATTTTGGGTGGACGTGGATCGGGACGATTAAAAGTGACGATGACTATGGGAACTTTGGAATGCAAGCTTTCAGGGAAATCGTCCGCCGTTCAGGCGTTTGCATCGCTTTCTCGGAGTCCTTCCACAAAACATACTCTGAGGAAAAGTTGCTCAAAGCCATATACACCATAAAGACATCTTCCACACGGGTGGTTGTGGCTTTTCTGTCTCAGTCGGACATGGCCATTTTGCTCCGGGAAATAGCACGACAAAACATCACCGGAGTGCAGTGGGTAGGGAGCGAAGCCTGGATCACAACCTCACCTCTCCCGCCGGGGCAAAGCAGACTATTTGTTTCTGGCGCGATCGGCGTTGCAATTCGCAAAGTCAGTTTACCAGGGCTGAAAGAATTCCTGATGCAAGTTCACCCCGCTGTGTACCCGGGAAACCCATTTGTGAAGGAGTTTTGGGAGAGAACGTTCAACTGTACGCTGGAGAAGATGGGAAACAGAACATCTGGAACTGAAGCTGACTCTGTCACCCAGGCATGCACATCAAAAGAGAATCTGCAGACCGCACATAATACATTTACAGATGTGACTGAGTACAGAGTTACTTACAACGTATATAAAGCCACTTATGCCATAGCTCATGCTCTCCATAATATGCTTTCCTGCGAAATTGGTAAAGGACCATTTTACAATAACAGCTGTGCAGATATTTCAAACTTTCAACCATGGCAGGTAAATAATGTTCAGTTTGCTATGAGATGCCACTTTTGATATAGTAAGAAGTCTTACAACACCAGGTTAAAGTCCATCACCTGACTCACCTGATGACGGAGCTGCGCTCCGAAAGCTAGCACTTCCAAACAAACGTGTTGGTCTTTAATCTGGTGTTGTAAGACTTCTTACTGTGCCCACCACGCCGGCATCTCCTCACCATGACTTTTGATAAAATCACCTTTCAGAAAGTGAAATATCAGCACGACTTTGATACTTCGATGAATGTAACCAATTTTGCATTTTTAAAACAATTTAGCCACAACAAATCAATCCTTTAACTGTTCCCTTTCCGTTTATAAAGCTACTGTATTACCTGAAAACGGTCAAATTCATAACTAAGATTGGCGAAATGGTCCATTTTGATGAAAATGGCGACCCAGTTCCAACCTATGACATTGTCAACTGGCAACCGAATGCATTGGGTGGCACGAAGATTGTAACTGTTGGCTACTATGATGGATCTGCATTGCCGGGACAAGAGTTTGTCATTAGCGAAGGTGCCATCATATGGAGCGGCTCTCAGGTCACGGTAAGGATATTTCATTCTGGCAGTCTGTGGGATAATGGCGCCGCTGTTTATCCGGGTTTAGGAATAAGTCGAACTTGTAAAAGTCTCCAAACTTGTTAACGCAGCAAGGTTGTAATTACACGTAGTTACGAATTGCCAAACACCTTTTCTCTGGCAAACAAAGTTGTCATTTCCCAACATTGGTCCAATTTGAGCTTCTCTGCTCGACCTTGTGTTTCCAGCAACCGCTGATACAATCAGTTAACAAGCAGGCGAGATCATGCCTGTTTTTAATCTAAAAAGCAAATATCAGGCAGCAAAGTTTGAGGCACAACAGCTAAAACCTATCTCGACTTTAAAATATCGACATAGAAACATAGGAATGAGGAGCAGGTGGGCAATTCAGCCTTTCGGGCCTGAGGATGATATTGCTCTCTATACGCTTTGCGATAATCCATCCGAACTATAAGGGCAGTGGCACTAATCCGATAACTCTTTCTACGGTTATTGTGGGCCCAATTAAATCTTAGAATAATATAACATTGAAAGCAGCCGTTTGGCTCATGCTGCCTATGGCAGCGCATTGATAGATCGATATTATTCCTATCACTGCTTTCCCCCCAGAACCTTGTAATTGTTTCGCTTCCATGTATTTCTCTAATTCCCTTTTGAAACTTATTATTTGAACCTGCTTAGTCGCAATTTCAGACAGTGAATTCCAAACTATCATAAATTACTTTGTGAAATGAGTTCTACTAATCATTCTGTTGAACCTTTGGCAAATCACTCTAATCTGCCCCTTTCTGACGCGGGATGGAGCATCGTGTTATGCCGCCTATGAACAGCCCTATTTAATCGGCCTTTGACCTCCTTTTCTCTGGATGGAATAACTTTGGTTTCGCTAGTCTTCGCCATGTAACTCAGGTGAATCCTTCTGCATCATCTCGAAGGGTTTGATATCCTTCCGAATGTGTGGGCCCGGAATAAGACATCATCTGAGGCACAAACAGTTACTTATAGATGTCACCCATAACGCTCTCGCTTTTGCACCCTCCCTCTATGCAGAAAGCCAATCTAAGGGACCTATACGCTTGTTCAGCAGCCTTCCTCACTTTCCTAACCTTGAAAGTTGTGCTTGAATATGCCTCAGGATTCTCTGTTCCAGCATTAATTTCAAACTTGCAGCATGTCATTTATTTGGCCCTGATTTATACTCTCTGTGCCACATCTCAATTTGCATGATTATATGAGTCAATAATATCTATTAACCCAGAAAACAAGGGAATTGAGCTTTGGGGGCTGGAGCGGCTGGAATCAAGAAAATGTCGAGCAACTGGTCCTCTTTCAGTGACTCAAGCTGGCCAGCGGTCTCCGTTTTGCACTTAAATCTTGACGTTCAATGGATAGTTAGCAATTGCTGTATGAGTTCTCATTGGGGAGCAAATATCAGAAGAAGTAAGAGAAGGAACAACAAGGAGATGGCGCCCAAGAATGAAACAAGGAAAAGGGAGGAACACGGAAAATATGCATTCAGGATTCACTCCAACTCCCCGAAGGATTGTCGACCTATTCGCCCCTTGAGGCCGTGCATATCAAAGGACTTGGGCGGCACAGTGGTTAGCACTGCTGTCTCACAACGCCAGGCTCCTGGGTTCAATTCCAACCTTGGGTGACTGTTTATGTGGAGTTTGTACGTTCTCCCATGTCTGCGTGGGTTACCTCCGGGTGCTCCACTTTCCTTCCACAGTCAAAAGATGCGCAGCATAGGTTGATTGGCAATGCTTAATTTCCTCTGTGTGTCTCAAAGTTCAAGTGTTACAGGTACCTGGCGGGGCACTGGGCTCAGGTAGGGTGCCCTTTCAGAACGTCCGTGCGGACTCGATGGGCCAAATGGCTTCCTTCTGCACTGTAGGGATTTTATGACTAAAAGGAAAGTACATGATGGCTATCTGTTGCATTTTTATTCTCTAAAACAAGGTCCCAAAAGCAATTTGCTCCGACCCCTGTCCTAATGGAACAAGAAAGGCAACAAGAAAAGGTCAACCGGTTTGTTGTTTTGACTGCATACGATGTGCGAATGGTGAAATAAATAACATGACTGGTAAGAACAAATAGGAGAATGCCTTTCACAAATAATTTAACTGTAATCTGTCTGCCAATATTATTGGATTTGTATCATCATTTTCGATTCCGATTGTGTTTGTCCTTAGATTCAACAGAATGCATTCGCTGTCCGTTAGAATACCGGTCTAATCGTCAACGAGATGAGTGCATACTGAAGGAAATTCAGTTCCTGTCCTTTGAAGAAACCATGGGCATTATTTTGGTCACACTCGCATTGTTTGGGGCCTGCATTAGCACAGGTGTCTTCGTGACGTTCTACCTTCACAGACACACACCTATTGTTAAGGCAAACAACTCAGAGTTGAGCTTTTTGCTTCTTCTCGCGTTGACCCTTTGCTTTTTGTGCTCAATTACATTCATTGGAGAACCTTCAAGCTGGTCCTGCGCATTACGCCATATAGCATTTGGTATTACCTTTGTTCTTTGTATTGCTTGCGTTCTGGGCAAAACGATCGTTGTGGTGATGGCATTTAACGCAACACTCCCGAACAGCAATCTCATGAAATGGTTTGGACCCACACAACAGCGGTTAACTGTTTTAATTCTTACACTTGTCCAAAGTTTAATATGTGTTGCCTGGTTAACTATATCGCCACCCTACCCTGAGAAGAACAGCGACTATTTTCACGAGATAATAGTCTTCGAATGCAATGTCGGGTCCACAATAGGCTTTTACTGTGTATTAGGTTACATTGGATTTCTGTCTTGTGTGTGTTTCGTGGCTGCTTTTCTAGCTCGAAAACTTCCTGATAATTTCAACGAAGCGAAACACATAACTTTTAGCATGCTTATCTTTTGTGCCGTTTGGATAACTTTCATTCCAGCGTATGTAAGTTCTCCTGGGAAATACACTGTTGCGGTAGAAATATTTGCCATTCTGTCATCTAGTTCGGGTTTGCTGATTTGCATATTTGCACCTAAATGTTATATTATCCTTCTGAGAGAAGAATTGAATACCAAGAGATGCTTGATGGGTTAAATTGTTCCAACCAACCATTGACTCAAACAGCATCGAGGGAGGCCAGTTGCCTTGTGCCCTCTCCTCGCAAGAGCTCCGCATTTGACCCCATGACCTTGCTCTGTCCCCATTGTCCTTTGCAACCTTTGACACTTCTTCACATGTAAAGTTAATGGGCTCATAATGAAATTGAGCCAGATGTTACTTTCATGGGTACACGATTTCCAAGCTGAATCTCACGCTGCAGTGTAAAGAATAAAATGGAAGAATGTTCCCTAAGCTAAAAGAACGGGAATTAGATTTCAGTATCATAAACAAAAGGATTCTGTGGCATTGCAATACTATGTTTGAGATGTAATGTTACGAATCAAATAAATCTAAAGACTGACAGCAATGAGATGTCGTGAAGATATGGAATCCACCATAAAAGCAAAGATGGCACAGACAAAATAATCAACGAAATATACAAAAGGTTCTCTGTGGCATCCCAAGTTCTTCTCTGCAGAGACGGTAGCATGTCCTAAATTCCAACCATTTTACTAAATTGTGCCACTGACCACCCCGTTTTTGATGAACTCCATTCTCTTCCGATTTCCTACAACTAACACAACTTATAATTGCACAGCACGTTTAATGTAAGCAGAATTCACAAGGTGCTTTACAAGAGCATTATAAAGGTTAGGGGGATAAAGCGGTAGAATGGGACTAGGTAGAATGCTCTGTCAGGGAGACAGCGCAGACTCGATGGGCCAAAAGGCCTCTTTGCACTGCAAGGGTTTTGTGATTAATTTCTTGATTAGGCACGGAGTTTCATAAATCGATATTGAAGGAAGTGCAGTTAAGGAACCTGTGAAACAGCGAAAGGGAGGTAGAGAGGCGGAGGAGTTAAGAACTTAGATCATATAACTATACAGCACAGTACAGGCCCTTCGGCCCACGATGTTGTGCCAAACTAGCCAGAAACAAGGTCGGAAGTTCAGAGTTTAAGACCTCAGCAGCTGAAGACATGGCCAGCAGTGACCTGAGAATTAAATCGGGAATGGTCAGGTGGGCCAAATTACATGAGGTAAGATCAACGTTCCGTCTAATTTCCTTTTGGTCTGAGTTGATGATTTGTTTAAGTGTTGCAGCACTGTTATTTATTTGTTCTGCACAGCCGCGCATATGTGGTCCCTTACAAGCGTCGACTTTTGCATCAAGGAAGCTGGGCACAGATACCTGGGAGGAAAAGGGGCATGTGTTGATGACAGGATGAGTTACTGCTTTACGAACACAAGGTGGATAGATGGATGGGAGTTAGGGTTAGTAAGAACGCAAGGTAGCAGAGTTCTGGATGACCTGAAATGTACAGAGAACAGAGTGTGGAGGCCAGCTATTGCAGTTTGCGTTGGGAATGTTCAAGTTTCGAGGTATCAAAATTATGAATGAGGATTTCTTCATGCATCCCAACACATGGGTTACAAAACATTAATTCAGATAAAAACATGTCCAGGCGTTTTCCATGTATACTTTTGAAATTTGTATTATGACCTCCTCCCTCCCCACATTCCTCTCCACTATTTGTGCCACGGTTTGGACCAATCAAAAGATAATCCTATTGCAATGCTCATTCGATCACACGCACGTTTATATTTTCAAACCACACTTCTATGTGAGTTTCTCTTGACCTCCCTCCGAAGTATTCTGGAACAAAGAGCAAAGAACAAAGAAAATTACAGCACAGGAAGAGGCCTGTCGGCCATCCAGGCCTGCGCCGACCATGCTGCCTATCTAAACTAAAATCTTCGACACTTCCGGGGTCTGTATCCCTCTATTCCCATCCTATTCATGTATTCAAGATGTCCCTTAAACCTCACTATCGTCCCTGCTTGCACGACCCCCTCCGGCAGCAGGTTCCAGGCACCCACTACCCTCTGTGTAAAAAACTTGCCTTGTACGTCTCCTCTGAACCTTGCCCCTCGCACCTTAAACCTGTGCCACCTAGTAATTAACGTCTCTCGCCTGGGAAAAAGCTTCTGAATATTCACTCTGTCTATGCCACTCATAATTTTGTAGACCTCTATCAGGTCGCCCCTCAACCTCCAATGTTCCAGTGAGAACAAACCAAGTTTATTCTTTTAAAAAATGAATTTAGAGTACCCAATTCATTTTTCCAATTAAGGGGCAATTTAGCATGGCCAATCCACCAAGCCTGCACATCTGTTGGGTTGTGGGGGCGAAACCCATGCAGACACGGGGAGAATGTGCAAACTCCACATGGACAGTGACCCAGAGCCGGGATCGAACCTGGGACCTCAGCGCCGTGAGGGTAACCCATTGCACCACCGTGCTGCCCTAAACCAAGTTTATTCAACCTCTCCTCATAGCTAATGCCCTCCATACCCGGCAACATCCTGGTAAATCTCTTCTGCACCCTCTCTAAAGCCTCCACATCCTTCTGGTAGTGTGGCGACCAGAATTGAAGACTATACTCCAAGTGTGGCCGAACTAAGGTTCTATACAGCTGCAACATGACTTGCCAATTTTTATACTCAATACTATATTCTAGTTGTTTTTAGTTTTGCACAACACCAGCATTTGTTTCCATCCTTAATTAATACCTTCAACTGAGTGGCTTGCGAGATCACAGACTTTTTAATTCCAGATTTTTAGTGGATTCAAGTTTCATTATCTGTTTTGCTGGGAATCGAACCGACGTCCCCAGAGCATTGCTCTTCGTCTCTGTATTACTAGTCCAGGACAACTACTACGCCATTGCCATTCTGATCACCTTCTTATAACCTTTTACTTGATAATTACATTTTAATAATTCAGTTATAGGCTGAAACTCATCATTTTGTTGTCCAAGTAAAAAGATGCCACACACAATATTCAATTTTTTAAGTTACTGATCTCTGGTATCACTTTTTTTGACTGTTGGGGTGATTTTCAATGCAGCTGTTACAAAGGATCGTGTCTCTTGATTGAAGATATTTGGTCATTTTTTTCATATCCAAGTTGATTGGATGGCCTCCCTATTCTTCATCAACATGGGAACATAGCTGCCTCTGTTTGCACTCCCATTCTCTTTTATCTCTGCTGATAGTTGTCCTTTAACTTAATTCTAGTTTAGCTACGAACTAATTTACGAAGACAGGGAAGCCACATGATACAAATCAAAGCTAATTGATCCAATCCACGTCCAATTGATCAGATCGAAACTCTGCAGTCCAGCCACACTCGATCAGAAATGGTGGTGGACTATTAAGCAACAACGGGAAGAGGAATCATCATTAAATCCCCACCCTCAAGAATGGCAGAGAACAGCACTTCACTGTAAAAGACAAGGCTGACGAATTTGCACCCACCTTCAGCCAGACGTGCCAGGTCAATAATTCACCTTGGTCTCCTCCAGAGTCAGAAATAGAAATCTTTAGGCAATTCGATTCATTTCACATGATAACCAGAAACAGCTGAATGCACTGTATACGGCAAAAAAAGTGCAGAAAATGAGAGTGTTGTACAGTAGGAAGGGAAGTGGGACCATCTTAGTTAAGAATGGATTAAGAAGAACTAGGAGCAGTACAAATAAGTCCAGAATACATTTATGTACATATGCAGCGTGCACTGAATTGGTTTGTTGAGTAACAAGCACTGCGGGAATAAAAGGTAAAGTCGCCACCGTCCCAGATGACCACAGGCTGAGTTCCCCTTTGAGGGGGAGAACTGACTGGTGGTGGTTTAACCTGAGGATCACCACACCTCAGGCGAGGCTGAGAAGGAGGGCCTTAATGAATAACCTCCGCTGGTATGGGAATTGAACCTGCACTGCTGACCTTGTTCTGCATGACAAACCATTTGTCTAGCCCACTGAGTAAAAACGTTAAGGAAACAATGGACGATCAGCAAAGGGGAAACACTTCACGCACAGGCAGGATATACTATAACAAGGGTGAAAGATAATGGCACAAAAGTCAGGATTCTTTAGATGAGGAGGGCAAGAGGGGATATAATGAAACAAAGAGGACGGTGCGTGAAGTCAGGTGGATTATTTAAGTGACAAAAAGGACAAATGCAATATGTTGTGTAAGAATTTAGGTTCGGGAGCCACAGATTTACAAGCAACATTATATGAACCACCTTGGTCGTGATCATTAACCAAAAACTGACATATAAATACAGTGGCTACAAGAACAGGTCAGAGGTTAGATGTTCTATGGTGCTTAACTCAACTCTGGACTCTCCAAGGTTTGCTCACAATGTATCTGCAAGGCAAAAGTCAGGACTGTGATGAAATACTGTCCACTTCTCTGGATGAATGCACCTCAATACACACTCAAGAAAGTGGATATGGTCAGAGCCAAAGCAACCCATTTAATTGGCACCCTATCTACCACCTTCAATGTGACTCCGTCCACTACCAGTACACAGTGGCAGCGGTGTGTACCATCTACAAGATGCACTGCAACAATTCACTCAGGCTGATTCAACAGCAGTGACCAACCCAACTCTGCTAGTTAGAACAACAAGGGCAACAGATGGATGGCAACATGACCACTTGCAAGTTCCCTTCCGAGCCACACACCATTTTTAACAATAACAATCTTTACTAGTGTCACGAGTAGGCTTACATCACACTGCAATGAAGTTACTATAAAAATACCTTAATTGCCACACCACGGCGCCTGTTCAGGTTCACTGAGGGATTCAGAATGTCCAATTCACCTAACATCACGTCTTGTGGGAGGAAACTGGGGCACCCGGAGGAAACCCACGCAGACACAGGGAGAACGTGCAGACTCTGCACAGTCACCCAAATGGAATCAAACACGGGTCCCAGGCACTGTGAAGCAACAGTGCTAACCACTGTGTTGTCGTGCCACCCACTGTTGGACTGATGTGTTTTGCTAGTGTTGGATTTACATTTTTGCCCAGAATAAACGTTATTTCTTATATGATATACAGGAACCGCCGTGACTGGTTTCCCAATCGTTTTTCTTAAAAATTGAAAATATGATTATTCATTTTAGCTTCAAATAGATTTTCCTTCAAATTCCTGAAATACCAACGCATATCAAGTTATTGCATTAATTACAATTTCAGAAACAATTATGACCAGGCTCGGGTGCTTTTATATCAGAGACCGAAGTGCAATCAGTTTAGAGGGAACTTTCTCATATTCCCTTTCGCTTCGAAAGATAACAAATGCCAAGAAATGGCCTGAATGGTCAAAGTCAAGCCTCTGAAAGGCTTTAGTCCAAATTTGATGTCGGTAGATCCGTTTCTGAATTTGCAAATGTCTCGGGACCCTTGCTATGGTATCTCCTGGAACTTGTCTTGCACTGGAAACGTTTGAAAAACACACATAAAGATCAAAACCCATTGTGGCTCTGCTTGGAACTTAATATGTTAATGATGTCCAGTCACATTTGTATTTTAGAAATACAACGTTCACTACCGTTCAACAGATACATTCGACAATATGTAAGTTCAGTGGTGAATCTGTAAAGCAGCTGCCAGTAGAAAGAATGAACATCTTTGTTTTTCCAAGGGGCAGAGATAAACATTCTCAAATTCACGTCACTTGACATAGTGGCTTTAAAAGAAAACTTTCCAATCAAAAGAACTGAACTTTATTTGTCACTTTGCTCATTTGGAACTTATTTTCAAATACAAATTCACAAACTGATTTAAAAACAGCTACTTTCCCGCTGTTCCTAGTCTCCTAAACAACCCTCTTATGGACTGATCTGATCTCACCACACATCTTCTCTACCGAATGGTACGACACTCCTGTATTCTTTACCCGATGCCTGTGTCTATGAATTTACATAGTGTATTTTATGTTTGCCCGATTATTTCTTTTCTTTTCAAGTATGGAGTGATCTGTTTGAGCTGCACGCAGAACAATACTTTTCACTGTACCCGGGTGCATGTGACAATAAACAAATCCAAATCCAATATAACCGAATTTTAGACGAGATCCCAATTATTTCAAAACTTTTTACTGCTTTGTGAGACGTATCCCGCCCAAGATTATTTTGCAAAAACAAGGATTTGGTGCACTTTGGATTCGGGTCAACTGACGCAGCGGACAAGACACCCAAACTCTTAAGTTATCGTGCAACAATTTCCTTCATTTTGCCTTACTAGTTACTGATTTAGGAAAAGATACCAAAAGTTAGCAAAACTCGATTACTCAAAGTGCCAAAACTCACGGCTTGGACTTAGATATTACCCGTTGCGAGGCAAGATGTCTCCACGTCTCCGATGTTTCTCCTTTAATCCAGATCTTGCCATCACTGATCGAGGTCACAGGGGTCATGGTTAATCACTGTCCAATTTGAGACACAGCAACAAGCACATCTTCACAGGCTTATGTTTATTGATAGAATCTGTCACATGTACCAAGGTACATAGAAAAGTATTATTCTGCGTACAGGCTTCACAGATCACTCCACAAACATATACATACATAAGTACAACATACAATAAATAATTATAACCGTAAAAAAGAAATAAAACATCAAAAATACAATTTAATCATACACGGGCCATTCAAGAGTCTAGTAGAAGCAGGCAAAATCACTTTTTGAATCTGTTATAGCGAGTTCTCAAGATTTTGTACTTTCTGCTCCATGGAATAAGTTTGAAAAAAGGATAGTCATGATGGGTGCGATCCTGAGGAAGTAAAGGCGGTGTTGCCTTTTCTTAATCACAATGCTGACATGGATAGATCAGGACAAATTGTTGGTAATGATCACACCTAGGTACATGAAACTGTCAACCATCTCCACATTGTGTGACATGGAGTGGCACATGGTTTGCACTGCTGCCTCACAGCACCAGGGACCCGGGTTTAATTCCAGCCTCGGTTGACTGTGTGGAGTTTGTACATTCTCCCAGTGTCTGCGTAGATTTCCTCCGGGTGATCCAGTTTCCTCCCAGAGTCCAAAGATGTGCAGGTTAGATGGATTGGCCATGATAGTGTCCAAAGATGTGCAAGTTAGGTTAAGGGGTTATTGAATAGGGCGAGGAAGAGAACTTGGGCAGAGTGCTCTGTTCAGGGGTCGGTGCAGACTCAATGGTCTGAATGGCGTCCTTCTGCACTGTCGGGGCTCCATTGTTTTATGATATAGACAGGGGCATGTACTACACCTTGCTTTCTAAAGTTGACGACAAGCTCATTTGTTTTTCTGACAAGGGAGAGATTGCTGTCATTATGGCATGTTACCAACTTCTCTACCTCTCTCCTGTACTCTGACTTGCCATTGCTTGAAATCTTACCCACTATGGTTGTATTATGAGCAAACCTACAGATAGAGTTGGAGCTAAATGTTTGCCACAATATCATGTGTATAACGAGTATAATAGAGGGCCGAGTAGGCAGCCTTGTACGGCCTTGTTGTTTAGGACTATCATGGAGGAGATGTCATTACCTATCCTTACTGATTGCAGTCTGTGGGTTAGGAAGTCGAATATCCAGTTGCAAAGGGAAGATCCAAGTCCTAGGTTTTGGAGTTTGGATATGAGCTTGGTTGGAATTATGGTCTTAAAAGTAGAACTACGGGCAATAATCAGGAGCCTGACATTAGTGTCCTTGTTGTCGAGATGTACCAAAGATGAGTGTAAGACCAGGGGAAATAATATCTGCTGTGGATCGGTTGAAGCACTAAGCGAATTGCAGTGGATCAAGGCAATCTGGAAGGTTGGATTTGATGCATCTCATACCTAACCTCTCGAAGCACTTCATAATAATAAACGTCTGGGCCACGGGGCAATATTCATTGAGGCACACTGATTGGCTTTTCTTTGGCACCGGCATGATAATGGTTTTCTTGAAGCAGGTGGGAACCTGAGAACAGAGTAAGGAGAGGTTAAAGATGTCTGAGAATGGACCCGGTAAATGGCCCAAGCAGATATAAGTGCATGGCAATGAAGGTCGTACCTAGAGTTCCTGAATCGGTCAAGGTCTCCCATCTTAGGCACGTTAGACCAGAACTTCAAAAGGGAATGGATGTCCCGGTCGAACCATAGTTTCCGATTCGGAAATGCTCATATTAACTTATTTGGCAGCCAGTCCTCAGCACACTTACTGATGAAGACTGTGACTTTTGCAGCATGCTCGTTTAGGTTGGCCACTGAGTTCTTAAACATGGGCCAATCCACTAACTCCAAACAGTCGGGTAGGAGCTCTTACATTGCCTCAGACCAGCATTGCACGACTTTCTTTTTTTAAAATAAATGTAGACTACCCAACTATTTTTTTTTCCAATTAAGGGGCAATTTAACGGGGCCAATCCACCCAGCTTGCACATCTTTGGGTTGTGGGGGCGAAAACCACACAAACATGGGGAGAATGTGCAAACTCCACACGGACAGTGAACCAGGGCCGGGATTGAACCTGGGATCTCGCCGCTCTGGTTGCACGACTCTCTTAACTGTATCCTGTGCTTCAGTGTCTGCTTGTATGCCGGGAGAAGGCGCACCATCCTGTGTTCCGATTACCCAAAATGTGGGTGGGGGATGGAGCAGCAAGTAAGCATCCTTGATGGTAGTATAACAGTGGCCAAGGATGTTCGTGCCTCTGGTGGGACAGGAAATGTGTTGGTAAAATTTTGGAACTGCACTCTTGAGATTTGCCTGTTTCAAATCGTTGGCCATGATGAACATTAGTTTCAAAGTTATTTATAACAGTGAACAATTCATCAATCTGCCTGGGGTGGAACGTCGACCGCTGTAATAATGCAGAAGTGAACTCCCGTGGAAGACACTTCACAATCAAGTATTCAAGATCCGGGGAGCAATAACTCATCAGGATTGCCACAGCTGAGAACCGAGGAGTTGATGAGAAAATAGACCCCACCATTCTTTGCCTTACCTGAGGACGCCGTCCGATCATCTGCTGAATTGAGAAACCCTCAGGTTGCAAAGCAGTCAGGTAAGGCAGGGGTCAGCCACGTCTCCATGAAACAGAGCACACAACAGTCTCTCACTTCCCTCTGAACAGTAAGTCTAGCATGAAGCTTGTCAGTCGCAACAGCCGCATCTTCACAAGTCCAATCTGAAACTCAGCAACAACCAGGTCTTCCTTCTGTTATGTGTCGGGGTTTAGAGAACCACAAAGTGTATCATGGAGTTCACCTCTCCCACAACTTTTAATAGATTGTGGTATGGGGAGCACACGGCCCACTGTACAAGAGTGGTATTTAAAAAATTGACAAGTATTTAAAAAAACAAAACAATGTTTATTCTATGAACGCAAGTTAACCTTTTTCAAAACAAACAGTGAACATCAAAGCAACCATTAAATCAAATACGACCCCAAAGACTACAACACCCAGTAACCCTGTAAGCTGTCCTTTTAACATCCAAAAGACTTAACACACCTTCAACCAGGAGCACATTAGGTTGACATTCAATATTGAGGCCTTTTACAATTCTGGGTTCACCAAATGATCCATAGATAGTCTTTGGATGGCAGAGATCAACCGTACAACTCTTTGTTTAAACTTCAGATGCAGCTCACTGAAAAACACAGACACACCCAAGCTTTTTCTCAAACTGAAACTAAAAAGCAGAAGTAGAGCTCAGCTCCACCACACTCTGACAATACTCCAGTAATATGAGCAGCTCCATTTCGTAAAGATACATTTCTTAAACACACATTTTTTCAAGGTACTCTCAAATGACACCTCCCCCCAGAAAAAATAGTAAACCATCAACTTCAAGATGGTTTCATTTTTTCAACTTTGCACTATCCTTTAAGAAATGCACACAGTAAATATACTTGTTCGTTTTAAAAAACAACACATACAAACTGGTATAATAATATGATCATTTTTTTCTGTTCTTCTTCCTCCAACTGAAATCTTCATGATTGATAGTCTCTTTGAACAAGATCTCTGCACGATCCATCCATTACTCTACGCCTTGGCATTTCTCTTTAAAGCCAGATACTTTAGTTCAATCTGATCACAGAGTCCCTTGTAATTCTCCAACACATGTGCATTGGTTATCACAGCTTTCAGGCAGTCAAATGCCTGTTGAAAGTCCGCTGTCCACTGAAAATTTCGGCGTTTCTTCAGCAACCCCATCTGTGGAGCAAGCACGCTCCAAAACTTTTGCATAAATGTTCGATCAAATCCACTCATGCCAAGAAATCGCATTACTTCCCTTTGTCTTGAGGGTATCGGAAACTCCTCAAGGAAAGTGACTTGGGTTTTTCAAATTAACTTTTGGCTAGGTGTATCACCAAACCCGCCGCCTGAAATCGATTGAATAACTCCATCAGATGTTTAAAATGTACTGTCCATGTCTGGCTGGAAATTACCAGATCATCGATGTATACCGTCCAATTGGGTAATCCTGAAACGACTGTGTTAGTTAACTGTTGAAATGTGGCTGGGGCGGTTTTTCATGCCAAATGGCATAACTTTGAATTGGTATATACCATCTGGAGTCACAAAATCTGAAATCTCCTTTGCCCTTTCAGATAAAGGTACCGGCCAGTAACCTTTACATAAATCCAGTTTGAAAATTAAAAACTGATTGTCCCACTTTCTCAATGCAATCCTCCAAACGTTGGATAGGATAAGAGTCCGTTTTTGTAACTGCATTAAACTTTCTATAGACAACACACAACCGTTGGATACCGTCTGGTTTTGGTACCATCATTATGGGTGAGCGCCATTGGCTGCAGATGGCCCAGTCACGGCCTCTTTTGATTCAACTGCCTGCTCCAGAGTCATATCAACTTTCACGGGTTCCAGTTTTTGGTCTAATTATTTTCTTGCACAATCAATTCTTCCACCCACCTCCTCTTTATCGGGAAGCTGATTGTATGAGAAAGCAGAATAAGAAAGCTCATGCCAGCCACCCACTTTCCTTTTGCAATTTATTGATCTGTTCCCTTAACCATGTACTTTTTTTTATCCACCTGTAACGCACAATGCACTGTAGATGAACATATTCCGCACCTTTTTCAACTTAACCTTTCCTTTCCGAACGCTTTTGGAAAACCCATCAAGTAATCACTGCCGGAATCCATGATTGAATGGCGGAGCAAACTCGATGGGCCGAGTGTCATAATTCTGCTCCCATGTCTTATGGTTTTATGGAATTATCTACAGCTCCAAGGATATCTCTGGCTCCAGGTACACATGTTTTCTCAGTCAGACTCTCACCAGTCATTCCCTAGCATTTGCCAATGTCATTGCTTCTCCTTGATTCCCTTATTGACTACACCTCCTGCATGTACCTACAACCTAATAATGTTACGACTCAGATTTCGAGCGAATGTCGTCTCAACAATGGTGACCCCACTTCTGACAACAATGTGCAATATTTTGGGTTCGGGAGCCAAGGATATTTAAGAGAGGCAGTTGTGTGTAATTTTAAAGTAGTTTATATAGACCATTAGGAAGAAGCAATTTAGCCGCATTAGTTCAACAGACAGAAAAAGTATAGAACGAGTGACAGTTGAGAGCGATTCACTTATCCTAGAGGACTTTTGGATGGTTGGCATGGAGTGTGCTGATCTCAGTAGCTTTCTGCTCGCTGGCCAAAGTGTTAGGAATCGCTTCCGTCGGTCTTCCTTCCTCTTCCCTAGCTCACCTTCCAGTTGAAGAAAATCGCTGCTTGTTGAAGACTGCCCCTTGGTGACGGAATCCGGTTGTTTCCAAGCTAGGGACTATTTCCAGTGGATGGTAAGTTCGCTCATGTCAGTCTGCTGCTCAGCAACGTCTGACAAATGAATACAGCACAAAATGTTAGGGTGGCCAACTTTACCCACTGTCTGTCCCTATCATTAAGGTCACTTTAGAAAAAAAATTCCCATAAGATGGAGGCTATTTGCAAGACATCTATGCAGAGTCAGAGGGGTTGCTGACATTCGTTCATGAATGTTTGTAAAGTCTAGTGACCACAAAGCTGTGTGTGTAAATTTTGTGACCATTATCTCTATCTTGTCTTGGTCCCTGACTCAATATATATCATTTTTTTAAAGAGAGAGAGAGAGAAAGAATCAAACCAGTTATTGCTACAGTGCTAACTCTATACAGTTATAAATAATTCCCTAAAATATAATGTCTTAAAGGTTCCTATTTCTCACAGTTGAGATGGAAAATGAAGATGGGAGATGGTGCATTTTGGCAGAAAGATAGGGAGAGGAAATGTAGACTTAGGACAGAACTTTTAAAATGGTGAAGAGTCGGTGTAGATACTTTGCAGCCATTTGATGCTCCAAGATAAATGGCTGGAGGCAGGGCCGCCTCCTTTTACTCCTCATCAAGTGTCACCTCAGAGAACTGCACGTTTGGCTGGCAGCTCTCTAGTCCCAGCAGCGCCGGAGGTCCAGTGGACAGAAGCGGGACTACAAGCAGTCCGCAGAGTTTGCCAAGACACTCAATGCGGGGAGGAAGCGTTGAGGCCAGGGTGATAGGCCAGTTGGTGTAGTGATCAGGGGTGAAGGAGCACCCAAATTGTGGAGTGGGGCACCCCGATATTGAAAGAAGGCTGTTGATGGAGGCCCTTCCTTCCTGCCCTGGGTAAGAGCCCGGTGCCCCAGATCATCCGCCAACCTGAAAATTGAGGACGGGCGGGAAACGATACAGAGGTGGCTCCTCAATGGCTACTTAAGGGTGTCAAATAGATCAAAGGCAGGTGGTCCGGCCTATGTCTCGCCCGTCCCACTGTAAAATTGCAGCCAGGTCTGGTAGGCGGGAGAAAAACAGAAAACACTGGACAACCTCAGCAGGTCTGACAGCATCTGTGGAGCGGGAACGGAGCTAATACTTCGAGACTGGATGACTCTTTGTCAAAGCTTTGCTGTCAGACCTGTTGAAATTGTCCAGCATTTTCTGTTTTTGTTTCAGATTCCAGCATAAGAACATAGGAACATTCAGCCCATCCATTCCGTCATTCAATTAAATCATGATTGAGATTTGGCTTAATGCCATATACCTGTCGTTGGCCCATATCACTTGAACAAAAAAAACTTTATTGGATTTGAAGTTAACATCTGATCTAGCATCAAGATGGTGGAAGAAAGTTCCAAATCGAAAGTTCCAAGTTCCTACCCTTTGCATGTAGAAGTGGTTCCGAACATCTCTCCTGAATGGTCTAACCCAAAGTTTAGAGAATGCTCCCCAGTTCTAGAATTTCCCAGGGAAACAGTTTATCTTTATCTACCGTCTTTTCCTGTAAAATGCTTCGATGAGATTACTCATTAACCTTCTAAATTCTAGAGAAAACAGACTTCACTTGTTCTCTTCATAACTTAACTCCTGACGTCCAAGTACCATTCTTGTGAAGCTGAGATGCACTCCCCGCAAGGCCAAAATATCCTTCCTAAGGAGAGGTGCCAGGATGTGATCACATGACTCCAGGAGGGGTCTAACCAGGGCGATATAAAGCTGCAGCATAATTTATGTGTCCTTATATTCCACCTCGAGATATAAAGGCTAGCATTAGATTAGCCTTCTTGATTATTTTCTGTGCTTGGTTCTGGAGTTTTAAAGATCTATGCACCTAAACCCCCATGTCTCTTTGGATATCACTCATTCTGCAACTGGATCCTCGGGTTTCTGGCCCGTAGACCACAATCAGTAAAAATAAACAAGAACGCCTCCTCCACGATAGTCCTCAATACCGGGACCCAGCAAAGCTGCCGACTATGAGCCAGGGACTCGGTTTGGATTCTGATCTCCCCACATCTTGGGGGGGGGGGGGGGGGGGGTGGTTGAGGGGTGGTATATGGGCGGTGGTAGGAGGATCAGTAGATTCCATGGGCGAAATTGCCTCATTCTGCACTGTAGGGATTCTATGATTTCACTTTACTTATAAGGCAGGCCCAGTTAAATGGTAACCTGAGGGATATTGATAGTTGGGGATTCCGCGATCGTAATGCCGATGAATGTCAAAAGATGATTGGATTCTCTCTTGTTGAGATGGTCATTGTCTGTCATTTACATGACATGAATGCTACCAACTAGCCACTTGCCACATAAACCTGAGTGTTGTCCAGATCGTGCGGCATATGTAAATGGCCTAGAAACGGTATTGCAAATGGTCCGGAGCATTGTGCAATCATCAATGGACATCGCCATTCTTGACGTTATGATGGAGGGAAGGTGATTAAACAGCTGAAGATGGTTCGCCCGAGGTGTGGCGATCCTTAGGTTCAATTAGTTTTCCCCCTCAAAAAGGAAAGCAACCTGGGACTATAGTGACTCTACCTTTACCTACCCTGGGTAACTCCTCCAGTGGGATCCTGGGATTGAGATGGTTGACCTCCAACAATCAAAAACCATCCTTTGTGCAATGTATGACTCAAGCCAGTGGAGATGCTGCTCCTGGTTTCCATTGACTTCAGAATTGTCAGGTCTGCCTCATGTCACACATCGTCAAAGCTTGAAACCAAAGGCAGTCAACTCCCACCTTACCTCTTGACCTGAATTATTTTTTCCATGATTGGTCCAAGACTGGAATGGAGTCAGAAGCCGAGTGTTCCTTATGGAACCCAAACTAAGAACAGATTACTACTGCCACAGCCACTTGACAGCTCTGTTGACCACTCCTTCCATCACTTTGCTGATGATCAAGAGTAGACTGATGGGGGAGAATTGGCTCAGTTGGATATGTCCTGGCTATTGTGGACAGGACATACCTGGGAAATATCTCACATTTTATGGCAGACCCCCGTATTCTATCTTGGCTAGGGTCATAGATAGTCCTCGAGCACAAGTCATCCGTAGTATTGGCATAACTTTGTCACAAACATTGCCGTTTTTTGATATCTCATGGAATTGAAGGTAAACATCTGTACTACTGAGGACCATATTCTCCAGCCTGTGAATTTTTGGTCCTTCAGGCCCGGGTGAGAATTACAGGCCCTGACAAAGGTAGCCCTGACGTGGTGGAACTCACGTTGAGGCAAGGGGGTAACTCTTTAAGGGGGCTGCTCCCAAGGTACATCAGAGGGCCACCCTTCCCCCTCACAATGCAAGACCTGTCCAACCCCCAATGTCACCATATCCCCCCCGCACCAAATAACCCCTAAATAAAGAAAACGCCAGAGAATCCCTAAATGAGGAGACCTCTGGAGACCCCTAAATAAAGATACCTTCTCGGGAGTCTCTTTTTTAGAGAGTATGGGGGTCCCACCCCCCGACCCCCCCACTACTGGGGAGATGGGGAGCCAGAAATCCAGGAGTGGGGGTCTGATTTATGCTGTGTGGGAGGGAGGCTGAATTGCGATGGGGGGGGGGGGGGGTATGAGGGGGAAACTTGCTATCTAGCCCTCTCAAAATGGCAGCCCAATAAGGTAATTCCCTTTGGACTGAAGAAGGGAACCTCAGTATTAATAACTTTGTTTTGTCAACTGATCTAGAGTGATCTCTGCAAATAGGTCACCTGAAACTGGTACAGTGGCATGTTGTGGGCCTAGTGTAGACTGTCCATGACTCACAAGCATACCAGGGAAGTGGGGAGAATAATCGGTCTGTATCCCTTCACATTTGTTCAGGCACTAATTGCTCTTCCCCAACTTTGTGAAAGCAATGCTGGCCTCTGCTGTTCTGAACGAGCCTGGAGAGGGTGCTGCTAAGATCAGTAAATTCATCATCTAGTTTGTCTGTAATTTATGGTTTCACCAACTGCTTTTGTGCGTCAGATTGGTACATGACTTCAATCTTTTGATGGTTGATAGTCAAACTGAAGTTACCACATCCACATGAAATGGACCATGCATCTAGTATTTCTTGTTCTGAGCAAGCATTTTGGATGTACTCATCAGGGAAAAGAAAGTCACGATTGACTGTTTCATGAACTTTGTTTCTTGGTCATCGTCTCTTTAAATTGAAGCCTATGTATTCATTACAATACCTAATGTGAATACTAAAGTTGCAAAGGCAGAATGCTTCAGAAAATATGGCAGATAATTTCATTCTGAGGTGGATAGGAGCCAACATGCAGCCCTGCTTCACCTCATTTGTTGGTCAACACACGCCATAAGCTTTCCTTCCGTGGCCAACAAGTCCTGGAGTAGGTCTAAAGCCCGTAACTTGCTGCTCAGAGGCAGGAATGCTCCCTCCTCGTCCACTAGATCTGCAATGTTTCTGAGGAACAAAGGTTAATCTGACCTGGATGCACTTTCGCAGGCAGAATGCCATATTTTGAAAAACATTGAGCCTACAAGATGCACTGCAGTAATTTGCCAAGTTTCCTTAAGACACTTTCCAAACCCAGGACCACTACAATCTAGAAGGAGAAGATTAGCAGATACCTGAGAACCCCACCACCTGGAGGTTCACTTCCAAGTCACTCAGCATCCTGACTTGGAAATATATCGCCGTTCCTTCACTGTTGCTGGGGCAACATCCTGGAACTCCCTCCCTAGCTGCACAGTGAGTTTGCCCACACCTCAGGATTTGCAGCGGTTCAAGAAGGCAACTCACCAACACCTTCTGAAGGGCAACTCAGGATGGGCAATGAATTGCAAGGTGGTGGTGGTGTCTGGCTATTGCAGTCAGCCACATTGCAGGACTGTTTTGTCGGTCTTCGCACTGCAACTTGCACCATTTAGAAATCTCTTCTTCAATCCGGGAAATAGTACACATCGCTGCTCGCTGTTTTCTGCCCCTCACTGAAATTCATATCCACGCTGCCATTGTCAGAATACTCGCTTAACGTTTAAAGTTGCTAATTTATTGATTATGTGGTTTTTATATCGAACACATTTTCAGGATCTGTTCAGACAACATAAACCACACGACCCCTAATATTCTTCTAAACTACCCCATCAAAGAAATCAACTCAATAATTCAAACACAATTTGATGTTCCAAAATCGTTTTTGGTCATCGTAATTTATTTCATTGCCGATTCTTTTCCCTCAAAGTGTCCATGCCAACGATGTCACTGCGGTTTTGGGGTTTATCCCTATCCCCGTATTGATCACTGATGCAACATGAGCAATCTTCAAATATCTGGCACCACGCCCATATCTGAGGAGCATTGGAAAATTGTGTTCACCGCCTCAACTATTTTAACCCATCCTTCCCTTCGAAGCCTTGGATGCAACACTACCCAACCTAGTGATGTTCCTATTTTGAGTTCTGCTATACATCAAGAGTTTCCTCTTCATCTATTTGGTCCAGCATCATAGCTCAATTCCCTTTTGAAGCCAAATTGGCCAAATCGGCGACCACAGTGAAGATATATCAAAGTGTCCATTAGCCATGACTTCTATTTTCAGAAGAAGGTCTCATTCTGCGCGGCTCTATAATGTGTGTCCTCGTTCTGGGTGAGTGTGCTTTACACTCAATTGGCTTTGTTTATTACTTAGCTCTAGAGTCGCCAGGTATCATTATGACACCGCCACAAGGCTCAAGTTCAAGTTCAAATCAATAACTCAACACCAGTTAGTAAGTTGAAAACAAGACACGTTTATTATAACACAGTTATTTCCTACTCATGTACATAATACCTGGGCAATGGCGCAATGGCCTGCTGTGACTGGGCACGTTGAGGAGCACCACTGCAATGTGCAGCTGGCTCTGGCACATAGTTGCCTGTAAGAAGGCAGCCCTGTCCTGGGCCTCAGCCCCCACCTGCACGGAATGCCCCACGCCTTGCAAAACCTGACGTATGTCCGACACCATAACCCCATTGCCTCTACCGTGGATGCCACCCGTGCTGTTTTGGCCTGGGTGGCACGCATGATCGGCACCACTCCCTGCTCCTGCAGGTGATTGGACTCCTCCATCTGCGCCTGAAGGTGCTGGAAGACGGCCATCATCCCCTCCTCTTGTCCCTGGTTCTCTGCCAGCACCTGCACTATGGGTGGGAATGGATCTTCCAGGACCCCGGGACCCGTCTGGCCAGTAGCTGATTGCTGGGGCCGGCCTGACCTCAGACCGTCCAGCCCCTCGGCTGCTCCTGCCTCCACCTGCTGTACCGGTTCGGCTGTGTGATGCACACCAGTGAGTGTTCCAGAATCCTCCTCACTAATTTGCCCAACCGAAGTGATGGACTCTGAGATGGTAGAGGGTTAGGAGATACCTGTTACGGAAGGTCAATGTCCTCATCCTACCCGAAGTCCAACGTCTCCTGGGTGGTGGCCCCCTGTCTGTTTGTCCCCTGTGTGTCTGTCCCCTGTGTGTTTGTCCCCTGGGTCGTGGTCCCCTGTGTGTCTGTCTCCTGTGGGCCTGTCTTCTGTGTGTCTGTCCCCTGCGTGTTTGTCCCCTGTCTGTTTGTCCTCTGTGTGTTTCTCCCCTGTGTGCTTGTCCCCTGTATGTCTGTCTCCTGTGTCTCTGTCCCCTGTGTGTCTGTCCCCTGTGTGTTTGTCCCCTGGGCCGTGGTTCCCTGTGTGCTTGTCCCCTGTATGTCTCTCCCCTGTGTATCTGTCCCTGTGTGTCTATCTCCTGTGTCTCTCTCCCTGGTGTGTCGTCCCCTGTGTCTCTTCCCGGTGTGTCTGTCCCCTGTGTGCTTGTGCCCTGTGTGTCTGTCCCTGTGTGTCTGCCCCCTGTTTGTCTGTCTCCTGTGTGTCTGTCCCCTGTGCGTCGGTCCCCTGTATGCCTGTCCCCTGTGTGTCTGGCCCCTGTGTGTCTGTGCCCTGTGTGTCTGTCGCCTATGTGTTTGTCCCCTGTGTGTCTGTCCTCTGTGTGTATGTCCCCTGTGTGTTTTTCCCTAGGTCGTGGTCCCCTGTGTGTTTGTCCCCTGTGTGTCTGTCCCCTGTGTTTCTGTCCCCAGTATGTCTGTCCCTGTGTCTCTGTCCCCGGTGTGTCTGTACCCTGTGTGTCTTTCCCCTGGGTCGTGGTCTCCTGGCTCATCTCGGGCAGAGGGCTGGTGTTCTGGCTGCTCTCCACGTCAATGCTCGGGTTTCTGGGGGACCGGTCCAGGCTGGGGGCGGGGCTCACCGCATGGGGCGTGTCCATCGCCAGCTAGTCCTGTGAGACACAAGACAGCATGTATGATTAGACAGGTGGACAGTGTGAGGCGTGAGGTTGTGAGGGCTGTTGGTGTGGGGGTAAGGGTGGTTGGGGTGTGGGGTGAGGGGCTGATGGGTGTGGGGTGAGGGGGTGAGGGTATAAGTGTGGGGTTGGGGTGTGGAGAGTTTGGGATGTGGGGGGATGGGGTGTGGGGTTTGTGGTGGGCACACATGTGTCGTGAGGACATGCAACATGCAGGGGGTCTCAATTGGTGGCGCGCCTCCGACATCCGCATCTGACAATGTCTTGTGCCGTCTGCTCAGTTATGCATGGACTTGTCCTGGGGCGGGTCCAAACACAAACAGCAACAGTGTTTGATGGCCCAGGGGCACAGTGCTGGGTACTCACCATGGCTGCCCTGAGCAGGTCGTGCAGCTTCTTCCTGCACTGATCTGCAGTCTGTGCCACCTCGCTGACAGCGCTGACGGCGCCTGCCACCTCTGCCCAGGCACGGCGAACAATGGTGCCTGCTGTCCTGCGGCCCACCCCAGGGTACAACACCAGCCCCCTCTCCGCCACGGTGTCCAGCAGGCTCTCGAGTTTGCCGTCCCGAAGTCACGGTGCTGCTCTCCTGGAGGCTACCTTGTCTGCGGCGCTGTGTGTGGGGGGAGAATTATTAAGTTCAGCCATGCCATTATGTCAATGACGGAACCGGTGACTTGGTGGCTGGTCTGTTGGGCATTTCCCGCTGCGCCCGTGCTAGCCCCTTGTGACCCGTTGAATCGCTCCACCTGTGGACCGCATGACGCTGTCGTGAAACTCGACGGTTTTCATGACGGCGTCAAAACTTAGCCTCATTTTGGGAGAATCCAGCCCAATATCTTTATCTCATTCATAGGGATTGTTTACATGGGAACTGCCTAGAATTAGACCAGAAAACACAATCCAACCGGTCATACTGTCAATGCCAATTGATGCTCAAATTTCTCTGAGTCCCTTTAGAATAAGATCAGACATAAATGGCCTTTAATGGCATAAATCATCGCAAAGAATCCTAACTTCATCAAAAGGTCGTTCTCACACCTTATGTTCATCTTTAAGTACGAAAATTAGAGTTTGGGACTCACTCAACAGACACTCAAGCTTATTGGACACAATGGACAAAGAACCTGCAAGTGTGGAAACTTTCAGACTTTTAAAATCTAAGTTACGCTGAAGCCATAAAAATGTATGAATTCAGTGCGGATAAATTTAACAGTGAGGGTAAACTAAAAATTACAAGACAACACGGGGAAGCTGACGTTATTTCATAGTGCACCTGAATATCTGGTGGCAATGCTAAGAGAGCCTGTCAGCAAGGGCAGCTGCAGGAAACTCGCATCTTGTAACTTGGGGCCGCGACCGTTTTATGGACGGGGTTGCGGTTGTGTGGAAGGATCACTATTGCTGGTATAGATCCTGACACGGGCGTGTTGTTGCACTCAGAACACACTCACCAAATTGCGTCTCGATTACACCCGTCTCTGGGCACAAGTATGGAGATAACTCCCGATTTGCAAATAAACGTGTGTAAAATTTAAGTTTGCAGAAAGATAAGTGGTAGAAGAGCTGGAATTTCTCGTACAATTAATTTTCCATCATTAGTGTAGTCGCTCAACCTTGGTCGAGATTCCCTTTGGTCCTCAGCACGGTTGAATTTGTTTCCTTATTGTTTCTTAGCAATTATCGTTTATTTACTGGTAAAACAGCCCCCAGCTGTAGTTTTGTGTGTGTGTTTGTCATTTTCTACTTATTCAGCTGACAACGCATTAATGTGGCAAGTCGCGTTCTTTTGGGACTTCCAGGAATCAGAGATTGAGCTAAGCTTGCACGGTATGCAGTAAATCCGGCCACATATAAAGCCGGCGACAGAACGACAGCTGCTGACAACAATGTTTCACCTGTTTCTATGTTGTTTTCTATTGCAGCTCCTTGCTCCCGTGCGTTCGACGAATAGTCCAACGTGTCAACGATGGGGGACGGATGATTTGCTGGGCTCATCGAAGGACGGCGACATTCTTCTGGGTGGAATTTTCAGCGTCCACGCAAGCGTTGAGTCTCAGGATATTTCCTTTGAAATGCAGCCAAAAGCCATTAAATGCAAGACGTGAGTTGAAACTTGTCACCGGCAAAAGTACTTCAAGCTAAAGAAGAGTGTTGTATCATATTTGCGCACTTGGCGCGCTTCTGATAAGCGACACCACTTAATCGTGCCAACTGTTTTGTCAATGAGTATGTTTGTTATGGAGGAATGGATACTTTGCATGTATCAGTTTATTGTTGGCTTATTAGTACCTATTTAGTGACGTAAACGGCTGCCTGCTTGAAGGCCGTTTAACCCGACCAGATTTTATTACCATAAAATCATAGAATTTACAGTGCAGGAGCCATTCGGCCCATCGAATCTGCACCGGCACTTGGAAAGAGGACCCTCCTTAAGCCCACCCCTTCACCCTATCCCCGTAACCCAGCAACCCCGCCTATACCGTGAAGGAAACACCACCTAGACGGAAATTGGAAATATAAGTGCTTCCGGTGATGAGGCAACCCCGGTGTTGAATTCTTAAGTTACTTCTCTCTTGAAAACTCTAAATATCTTTCCGCATTGACTTGCACTAGTTAAGATACTTCGGCAAAAATCGAATTCTCAATGATTAAAACTGCATCTTATCAATCAGCTGTCGGGTATTGATTAAACCCAGTCGTCATAAATTCTGAGATTCACCTTTAATTCCATTAAAAAGTAAGTTAACAGCAGCAACACAGATCGTGATTTGTTTAGATTTTACTCGGTTTTGTTTCGGTTCCCGTTGGGGGAAAAACTAAACTGTCTCCGACTAAATGGGCCGATGTATTATTGAATGTTATGGAACATCCGAGACTTTCAAAACATTTGACGTTGATCAATGCGGCGACTTGAAAAGTTTAACTTCTAATTTTCCATTCAGAGTCAGGCGCCATTGGTTTTTGCTCCTGTTTTCATTTATTCCTCTTCACATTCAGCAAAACTATTGGACAAGTCCTTTTTAATATTTCTCTAGTCAGCGTGTGACTAGAGTGGATTTTGAAAGCTTGTATCGGGTATACTTTGGTCATACTGTGTTAAAGGTTAACGGGCAAGCAGTTTCAATAATCAATGTGCTTGTTTGACGGAACCAACACTGTACTGCCTTCTTCACAGCTTCGGGCACAGGCTCTTCCGTTTCGTCATGGCGATGGTTTTTGCTATAGAGGAAATCAACAACGACCCAGAACTGCTTCCAAATGTGACCCTGGGTTACCGGATATACGATTCCTGCGGCAATCGTCCAATATCTATAAAAGCAGCCTTTCACTTTTTAAACAGGTTGGGGAAAGTAGCATCCAATGCTCCCTGTGAAAGAGCCCCGGATATTTCTGCCATTATTGGAGATTCGGAATCCTCGCAGTCTTTGGCCATCGCGAATCTAATCAGCACTTTCAGAATCCCAATGGTAAAGTCTATAACGGAGTCTATCATGAAAATTAAGGACTTGCAATAGAATGTCAGTGTGTAAACCAAGAAATTAACATTATTTGTAAGATTTACATATGGTGTAACGCTTTGCTTACAAATAAGGAATATGAAGCTAATAATTACGATAAATGTCAAAATGTAAAACGTATTTCAGTTTATAATTTCCATAAAATCATTTGTAAATTAAAAGATCCTTTCAAATTCTATATTTCAAGTTGTAATATAATAATAATCTGTTACAAGTAGGCTTACATTAACACTGCAGTTACTGTGAAAATGCCCTAGTCGCCACATTCCGGCGCCTGTTCGGGTACGGAGGGAGAATTAAGAATGTCCAGTTCACCTAACAAGCACGTATTTCGGGAGTTGTGGGGGGAAACCGGGACACCCGGAGGAAACCCACGTAGACAGGAGGAAAACGCAGAGACTCCACAGAGACAGTGACCCAAGCTGGGAATCGAACCTAGGACCCTGGAGCTGTGAAGCAACAGTGCTAACCACTGTGCTACCGTGCTACCGAAAACCGATTAGATATTTCTTACAGTTATTGGCGAACCTCCATAGTTTCAGAGTAGTGAAATTAACAAAGTTAACCCATTAAGGACCACCGAAAAACGTTGTCCTGATTTGTGATAACTGCAATTTCGACTCTAAGGCTTGGAATGTCTAATACCACGATAAGTTTCAGACTTCCTTTTATCGATGTTAAACAGCCTTGTCTTGTTATTATCACATTTCACCACGAAGATGCTCTTACTTGTGTGCTTCCCTTTGATTAAATTGCCAATTATCTAAGTATTTCTCTGAATCACCAATCCTCTGCTTATCTGGCAAATCTTTAAAGGCGCCAATTGACTTACTCACCTCGAGAGGAAACTCAGCATCGCAGTAAAGTTTTTTTGCTCTGCTTTGTGAGTTAAAATGATGAGGTAATATATGATGAGGAAGGCATATTTATTCTTGTGGGTTACGTTTTGCCCCAAACTTCACAGGAGCGTATTAATTTATTCTGAAAGAGGCAACGGGAGGAGAGCCGACAAGAAACTCGAATGACCTGCACCAAAGAATGTTAGCAAATGGCTTAACACAAACAACTTTAGAATTAATTCGTGGGATTGCCTGGTATGGAGGGCATTAGCTATGAGGAACGGTTGAATAAACTTGGTTTGTTCTCACTGGAATGACGGAGGTTGAGGGGCGACCTGATAGAGGTCTACAAAATTATGAGGGGCACAGACAGAGTGGATAGTCAGAGGCTTTTCCCCAGGGTAGAGGGGTCAATTACTATGGGGCATAGGTTTAAACTTCAAGGGGCGAGGTATAGAGTAGATGTACGAGGCAGGTTTCTTTTTACACAGAGGGTAGTGGGTGCTTGGAGCTTGCTGCCGGAGGAGGTGGTGGAAGCAGGGACGATAGTGACATTTAATGGGCATCTTGACAAAGACATGAATAGGATGGGAATAGAGGGATATGGACCCAGGAAGTGTAGAAGATTGTAGTTTAGAGTGGCAGCATGGTCGGCACGGGCTTGGAGGGCCAAGGCGCCTGTTCCTGTGCTGCGTTTTTCTTGGGTCTTTGTTCTTTGTTCTATTAATTTATTCTGAAGGACGCAAGGAGAGCCGGCAAGAAACTCGAATGACCTGTACCAAAGAATGTTAGCAAATGGCTTAACACAAACAACTTTAGAATTAATTTGTGGGATTCTGGGAATTCTGATGAAAACCTATTGCCTACCGATGTAAACTTTCAAAGCCTTGGAACTCTTAAATTAAAACGATTGAGACATTAATGGTGTAATGTAACATGAATGGCTGATGCCCTCGTGTGTCAGCTTCAGCTCAGTGGTAAACACTCGTGCCGTTGAGTCCGGTGGTTGTGGCTGTTTCGTTCTTCGGATGAGACGTCACACCGTGGGCCCATCTGCCCTCTCACGTAAACCTCCCACTATAAAGACATGTTAAGAAGAGCAGGGGAGCTCCGAACTACCTGACCAATATTTACCCCGCAAACGAAGCTTTGAACAGACGAACCAATCATTTATTTCATTGCTGATTGCGGGTCCTCTCTGTGCGCATATTGGCTGCGGCACTTCCTGTATTCCAACCAGGAACAAACTTCAAAAAAGATTTCATTGGCTGCAAATCGCTTTGTGACGCCCAGGGCTCCTGAAAAGTACCTTATAAATTCAGGTATTTGTTTTGATTTTGATGAAGAATAATCTGATCTTTTTTGCTTTCCTGCAGGTGAGCTACTTTTCTACCTGTGTCTGTCTCAGTAACAGAATCGAATATCCGTCGTTTTTCAGAACAATACCGAGTGATTACTTCCAGGTGAGGGCCTTGGCCCAACTCGTGGCTCATTTTGGGTGGACGTGGATCGGGACGATTAAAAGTGACGATGATTATGGGAACTTTGGAATGCAAGCTTTCAGGGAAATCGTCCGCCGTTCAGGCGTTTGCATCGCTTTCTCGGAGTCCTTCCATAGGACATACTCTGAGGAAAAGTTGCTCAAAACTATAAACACCATAAAGACATCTTCCACACGGGTGGTTGTGGCCTTTCTGTCTCAGACGGACATGGCCATTTTGCTCCGGGAAATAGCACGACAAAACATCACCGGAGTGCAGTGGGTAGGGAGCGAAGCCTGGATCACAACTTCACCTCTCCCGCCGGGGCAAAGCAGACAGTTTGTTTCTGGCGCGATCGGGGTTGCAATTCGCAAAGTCAGTTTACCAGGGCTGATAGAATTCCTGATGCAAGTTCACCCCTCTGTGTACCCGGGAAACCCATTTGTGAAGGAGTTTTGGGAGAGAACGTTCAACTGTACGCTGGAGAAGATTGGAAACAGAACAACTGGAACTGAAGCTGACTCTGTCACCCAGGCATGCACATCAAAAGAGAATCTGCAGGCCGCACATAATACATTTACAGATGTGACTGAGTACAGAGTTACTTACAACGTATATAAAGCCACTTATGCCATAGCTCATGCTCTCCATAATATGCTTTCCTGCGAAATTGGTAAAGGACCATTTTACAATAACAGCTGTGCAGATATTTCAAGCTTTCAACCATGGCAGGTAAATAATGTTTCTGTTTGCTATGAGATGCCACTTTTGATATAGTAAGAAGTCTTACAACACCAGGTTAAAGTCCATCACCTGACTCACCTGATGAAGGAGCTGCACTCCGAAAGCTAGCGCTTCCAAACAAACGTTTCGGTCTTTAATCTGGTGTTGTAAGACTTCTTACTGTGCCCACCACGCCGGCATCTCCTCACCATGACTTTTGATAAAATAACCGTTCAGCAAGTGAAATATCAGCACGCCTTTGATACTTCGATGAATGTAACCAATTTTGCATTTTTAAAATAATTTAGCCAAAACAAATCATCCTTTAACTGTTCCCTTTCCGTTTGTAAAGCTCCTGCATTACCTGAAAACGGTAAAATTCATAACTAAGATTGGCGAAACGGTCTATTTTGATGAAAATGGCGACCCAGTCCCAACCTATGACATTGTCAACTGGCAGCCGAATGCATTGGGTGGCACGAAGATTGTAACTGTTGGCTACTATGATGGATCTGCATTGCCGGGACAAGAGTTTGTCATTAGCGAAGGTGCCATCATATGGAGCGGCTCTCAGGTCACGGCAAGGATATTTCATTCTGGCAGTCTGTGGGATAATGGCGCCGCTGTTTATCCGGGTTTAGGAATAAGTCGAACTTGTAAAAGTCTCCAAACACGTTAACGGAGCAAAGTTTTACACGTAGTTACGAATTGCCAAACACCTTTTCTCCGGCAAATAAAGTTGTCATTTCCCAACATTGGTCCAATTTGAGCTTCTCTGCTCTACCCTGTGTTTCCAGCAACCGCTGATACAATCAGTTAACAAGCCGGCGAGATCATGCCTGTTTTTAATCTAAAAAGCAAATATCAGGCAGCAATGTTTGAGGCACAACAGCGAAAACCTATCTCGACTTTAAAATATCGACATAGAAACATAGGAATGAGGAGCAGGTGGGCAATTCAGCCTTTCGGGCCTGAGGATGATATTGCTCTCTATACGCTTTGCGATAATCCATCCGAACTATAAGGGCAGTGGCAGTAATCCGATAACTCTTTCTACGGTTATTGTGGGCCCAATTAAATCTTAGAATAATATAACATTGAAAGCAGCCATTCGGCTCATGCTGCCTATGGCAGCGCATTGATAGATCGATATTATTCCTATCACTGCTTTCCCCCCAGAACCTTGTAATTGTTTCGCTTCCATGTATTTCTCTAATTCCCTTTTGAAACTTATTATTTGAACCTGCTTAGTCGCAATTTCAGACAGTGAATTCCAAACTATCATAAATTACTTTGTGAAATGCGTTCTACTTATCTTTCTGTTGAATCTTTGGCAAATCACTCAAATCTGCCCCTTTCTGACGCGGGATGGAGCATCGTGTTATGCCGCCTATGAACAGCCCTATTTAATCGGCCCTTGACCTCCTTTTCTCTGGATGGAATAACTTTGGTTTCGCTAGTCTCCGCCATGTAACTCAGGTGAATCCTTCTGCATCATCTCGAAGGGTTTGATATCCTTCCTAATGTGTGGGCCCGGAATAAGACATCATCTGAGGCACAAACAGTTACTTATACATGTCACCCATAACGCTCTCGCTTTTGCACCCTTCCGCTGTGCAGAAAGCCAAGCTAAGGGACCTATACGCTTGTTCAACAGCCTTCCTCACTTTCCTAACCTTGAAAGTTGTGCTTGAATATGCCTCAGGGTTCTCTGTTCCAGCATTAATTTCAAACTTGCAGCATGTCATTTATTTGGCCCTGATTTATACTCTCTGTGTCACATCTCCGTTTGCATGATTATATGAGTCAATAATATCTATTAACCCAGAACACAAGGGAATTGAGCTTTGGGGGCTGGAGCGGCTGGAATCAAGAAAATGTCGAGCAACTGGTCCTCTTTCAGTGACTCAAGCTGGCCAGTGGTCTCCGTTTTCCACTGAAATCTTGACATTCAATAGATAGTTAGCAATTGCTGTATGGGTTCTCATTGGGGAGCAAATATCAGAAGAAGTAAGAGAAGGAACAACAAGGGGATATCGCCCAAGAATGAATCAAGGAAAAGGGAGGAACACGGGAAATATTCATTCAGGATTCAGCCCAACTCCCCGAAGGAATGTCGACCTATTCGCCCCTTGAGGCTGTGCATATCAAAGGACTTGGACGGCATAGAGGTTAGCACTGCTGCCTCACAACGCCAGGCGCCTGGGTTCAATTCCAACCTTGGGTGACTGTCTATGTGGAGTTTGTACGTTCTCCCATGTCTGCATGGATTACCGCCGGGTGCTCCACTTTCCTTCCACAGTCAAAAGATGGGCAGCTTAGGTGGATTGCCAATGCTTAATTTCCTCTGTGTGTCTCAAAGTTCAAGTGGTTACAGGGAAGTGGCGGGGCACTGGGCTCAGGTAGGATGCCCTTTCAGAGCGTCCGTGCAGACTCGATGGGCCAAATGGCTTCCTTCTGCACTGTAGGGATTTTATGACTAAAAGGAAAGTACATGATGGCTATCTGTTGCATTTTTATTCTCTAAAACAAGGTTCCAAAAGCAGTTTGCTCCGACCCCTGTCCTAATGGAACAAGAAAGGCAACAAGCAAAGGTCAACCGGTTTGTTGTTTTGACTGCATACGATGTGCGGATGGTGAAATAAGTAACATGACTGGTAAGAACCAATAGGAGAATGCATTTCACAAATAATTTAGCTGTAATCCGTCTGCCAATATTATTGGGTTTGTATCATCATTTTCGATTCCGATTGTGTTTGTCTTTAGATTCAGCAGAATGCATTCGCTGTCCGTTGGAATACCGGTCTAATCGTCAACGAGATGAGTGCATACTGAAGGAAATTCAGTACCTGTCCTTTGAAGAAACCATGGGTATTATTTTGGTCACACTCGCATTGTTTGGGGCCTGCATTAGCACAGGTGTCTTCGTGACGTTCTACCTTCACAGACACACACCTATTGTTAAGGCAAACAACTCAGAGTTGAGCTTTTTGCTTCTTCTCGCGTTGACCCTTTGCTTTTTGTGCTCAATTACATTCATTGGAGAACCTTCAAGCTGGTCCTGCGCATTACGCCATATAGCATTTGGTATTACCTTTGTTCTTTGTATTGCTTGCGTTCTGGGCAAAACGATCGTTGTGGTGATGGCATTTAACGCAACACTCCCGAACAGCAATCTCATGAAATGGTTTGGACCCACACAACAGCGGTTAACTGTTTTAGTTCTTACACTTGTCCAAAGTTTAATATGTGTTGCCTGGTTAACTCTATCGCCACCCTATCCTGAGAAAAACAGCGTCTATTTTCACGATATAATCGTCTTCGAATGCAATGTCGGGTCCACAATAGGCTTTTACTGTGTATTAGGTTACATTGGATTTCTGTCTTGTGTGTGTTTCGTGGCTGCTTTTCTAGCTCGAAAACTTCCTGATAATTTCAACGAAGCGAAACACATAACTTTTAGCATGCTTATCTTTTGTGCCGTTTGGATAACGTTCATTCCAGCGTATGTAAGTTCTCCTGGGAAATACACTGTTGCGGTAGAAATATTTGCCATTCTGTCATCTAGCTCGGGTTTGCTGATTTGCATATTTGCACCTAAATGTTATATTATCCTTCTGAGAGAAGAATTGAATACCAAGAGATGCTTGATGGATGAAATTGTTCCAACCAACCATTGAATCAAACAGCATCGAGGGAGGCCAGTTGCCTTGTGCCCTCTCCTCGCAAGAGCTCCGCATTTGACCCCATGACCTTGCTCTGTCCCCATTGTCCTTTGCAACCTTTGACACTTATTCACATGTAAAGTTAATGGGCTCATAATGAAATTGAGCCAGATGTTACTTTCATGGGTACACGATTTCCAAGCTGAATCTCACGCTGCAGTGTAAAGAATAAAATGGAAGACTGTTCACTAAGCGAAAAGAACGGGAAATAGATTTCAGTATCATAAACAAAAGGATTCTGTGGCATTGCAATACTATGTTTGAGATGTAATGTTACGAATCAAATAAATCTAAACACTGACAGCAATGAGATGTCGTGAAGATTTGGAATCCACCATAAAAGCAAAGATGGCACAGACAAAATAATCAACGGAATATAAAAAGGGTTCTCTGTGGCATCCCAAGTTCTTTTCTGCAGAGACGGTAGCATGTCCTAAATTCCAACCATTTTACTAAATTGTTCCACTTACCACCCCGTTTTTGATGAACACCATTCTCTTCCGATTTCCTACAACTAACACAACTTATAATTGCACAGCACGTTTACTGTAAGCAGAATTCACAAGGTGCTTTACAAGAGCATTATAAAGGTTAGGGGGATAAAGCGGTAGAGTGGGACTCGGTAGAATGCTCTGTCAGGGAGACAGCGCAGACTCGATGGGCCAAAAGGCCTCTTTGCACTGCAAGGATTTTGTGATTCATTTCTTGAGTAGGCACGGAGTTTCATAAATCGATATTGAAGGAAGTGCTGTTAAGGAAACTGTGAAACATCGAAAGGGAGGTAGAGAGGCGGAGGAGTTAAGAACTTAGAACATGTAACTATACAGCACAGTACAGGCCCTTCGGCCCATGATGTTGTGCCAAACTAGCCAGAAACAAGGTCGGAAGTTCAGCGTTTAAGTCCTCAGCAGCTGAAGGCATGACCAGCAGTGACCTGAGAATTAAATCGGGAATGGTCAGGTGGGCCAAATTACATGAGGTAAGATCAACGTTCCGTCTAATTTCCTTTTGGTCTGAGTTGATGATTTGTTTAAGTGTTGCAACACTGTTATTTATTTATTCTGCACAGCCGCGCATATGTGGTCCCTTACAAGCGGCGACTTTTGCATCAAGGAACCTGGGCACAGATAGCTGGGAGGAAAAGTGGCATGTGTTGATGACAGGATGAGTTACTGCTTTACGAACACAAGGTGGATAGATGGATGGGACTTAGGGTTAGTAAGAACGCAAGGTAGCAGAATTCTGGATGACCTGAAATGTACAGAGTACAGAATGTGGGGCCCAGCTGTTGCAGTTTGCGTTGGGAATGCTCAAGTTTCGAGGTATCAAAATTATGAATGAGGATTTCTTCATGCATCCCAACACATGGGTTACAAAACATTAATTCAGATAAAAACATGTCCAGGCGTTTTCCATGTATACTTTTGAAATTTGTATTATGACCTCCTCCCTCCCCACATTCCTCTCCACTATTTGTGCCACGGTTTGGACCAATCAAAAGATAATCCTATTGCAACGCTCATTCGATCACACGCACGTTTATATTTTCAAAGCACACTTCTATCTGAGTTTCTCTTGACCTCCCTCCGAAGTATTCTGGAGCAAAGAACAAAGAACAAAGAAAATTACAGCACAGGAAGAGGCCTGTCGGCCATCCAGGCCTGCACCGACCATGCTGCCCATCTAAACTAAATCTTCGACACTTCCGGGGTCTGTATCCCTCTATTCCCATCCTATTCATGTATTCAAGATGCCCCTTAAACCTCACTATCGTCCCTGCTTGCATGACCCCCTCCGGCAGCAGGTTCCAGGCACCCACTACCCTCTGTGTAAAAAACTTGCCTTGTATGTCTCCTCTGAACCTTGCCCCTCGCACTTTAAACCTGTGCCACCTAGTAATTAACGCCTCTGGCCTGGGAAAAAGCTTCTGAATATTCACTCTGTCCATGCCACTCATAATTTTGTAGACCTCTATCAGGTCGCCCCTCCACCTCCAATGTTCCAGTGAGAACAAACCAAGTTTATTCTTTTTAAAAATAAATTTAGAGTACCCAATTCATTTTTTCCAATTAAGGGGGCAATTTAGCATGGCCAATCCACCAAGCCTGCACATCTGTTGGGTTGTGGGGGCGAAACCCATGCAGACACGGGGAGAATGTGCAAACTCCACATGGACAGTGACCCAGAGCCGGGATCGAACCTGGGACCTCAGCGCCGTGAGGGTAACCCATTGCACCACCGTGCTGCCCTAAACCAAGTTTATTCAACCTCTCCTCATAGCTAATGCCCTCCATACCCGGCAACATCCTGGTAAATCTCTTCTGCACCCTCTCTAAAGCCTCCACATCCTTCTGGTAGTGTGGCGACCAGAATTGATGACTATACTCCAAGTGTGGCCGAACTAAGGTTCTATACAGCTGCAACATGACTTGCCAATTTTTATACTCAATACTATATTCTCGTTGTTTTTCGTTTTGCACAACACCAGCATTTGTTTCCATCCTTAATTAATACCTTCAACTGAGTGGCTTGCGAGATCACAGACTTTTTAATTCCAGATTTTTACTGGATTCAAGTTTCATTATCTGTTTTGCTGGGAATCGAACCGACGTCCCCAGAGCATTGCTCTTCGTCTCTGTATTACTAGTCCAGGACAACTACTACGCCATTGCCATTCTGATCACCTTCTTATAACCTTTTACTTGATAATTACATTTCAATAATTCAGTTATAGGCTGAAACTCATCGTTTTGTTGTCCAAGTAAAAAGATGCCACACACAATATTCAATTTTTTAAGTTACTGATCTCTGGTATCACTTTTTTTGACTGTTGGGGTGATTTTCAATGCAGCTGTTACAAAGGATCGTGTCTCTTGATTGAAGATATTTGGTCATTTTTTTCATATCCAAGTTGATTGGATGGCCTCCCTATTCTTCATCAACATGGGAACATAGCTGCCTCTGTTTGCACTCCCATTCTCTTTTATCTCTGCTGATAGTTGTCCTTTAACTTAATTCTAGTTTAGCTACGAACTAATTTACGAAGACAGGGAAGCCACATGATACAAATCAAAGCTAATTGATCCAATCCACGTCCAATTGATCAGATCGAAACTCTGCAGTCCAGCCACACTCGATCATAAATGGTGGTGGACTATTAAGCAACAACGGGTAGAGGAATCATCATTAAATCCCCACCCTCAAGAATGGCAGAGAACAGCACTTCACTGTAAAAGACAAGGCTGACGAATTTGCACCCACCTTCAGCCAGACGTGCCAGGTCAATAATTCACCTTGGTCTCCTCCAGAGTCAGAAATAGAAATCTTTAGGCAATTCGATTCATTTCACATGATAACCAGAAACAGCTGAATGCACTGTATACGTCAAAAAAAGTGCAGAAAATGAGAGTGTTGTACAGTAGGAAGGGAAGTGGGACCATCTTAGTTAAGAATGGATTAAGAAGAACTAGGAGCAGTACAAATAAGTCCAGAATACATTTATGTACATATGCAGCGTGCACTGAATTGGTTTGTTGAGTAACAAGCACTGCGGGAATAAAAGGTAAAGTCGCCACTGTCCCAGATGACCACAGGCTGAGTTCCCCTTTGAGGGGGAGAACTGACTGGTGGTGGTTTAACCTGAGGATCACCATACCTCAGGCGAGGCTGAGAAGGAGGGCCTTAATGAATAACCTCCGCTGGTATGGGAATTGAACCTGCACTGCTGACCTTGTTCTGCATGACAAACCATTTGTCTAGCCCACTGAGTCAAAACGTTAAGGAAACAATGGACGATCAGCAAAGGGGAAACACTTCACGCACAGGCAGGATATACTCTAACAAGGGTGAAAGACAATGGCACAAAAGTCAGGATTCTTTAGATGAGGAGGGCAAGAGGGGATATAATGAAACAAAGAGGACGGTGCGTAAAGTCAGGTGGATTATTTAAGTGACAAAAAGGACAAATACAATATGTTGTGTAAGAATTTAGGTTCGGGAGCCACAGATTTACAAGCAACATTATATGAACCACCTTGGTCGTGATCATTAACCAAAAACTGACATATAAATACAGTGGCTACAAGAACAGGTCAGAGGTTAGATGTTCTATGGTGCTTAACTCAACTCTGGACTCTCCAAGGTTTGCTCACAATGTATCTGCAAGGCAAAAGTCAGGAATGTGATGAAATACTGTCCACTTCTCTGGATGAATGCACCTCAATACACACTCAAGAAAGTGGATATGGTCAGAGCCAAAGCAACCCATTTAATTGGCATCCTATCTACCAACTTCAATGTGACTCCCTCCACTACCAGTACACAGTGGCAGCAGTGTGTACCATCTAGAAGATGCACTGCAACAATTCACTCAGGCTGATTCAACAGCAGTGACCAACCCAACTCTGCTAGTTAGAACAACAAGGGCAACAGATGGATGGCAACATGACCACTTGCAAGTTCCCTTCCGAGCCACACACCATTTTTAACAATAACAATCTTTACTAGTGTCACGAGTAGGCTTACATCACACTGCAATGAAGTTACTATAAAAATACCTTAATTGCCACACCACGGCGCCTGTTCAGGTACACTGAGGGATTCAGAATGTCCAATTCACCTAACATCACGTCTTGTGGGAGGAAACTGGGGCACCCGGAGGAAACCCACGCAGACACAGGGAGAACGTGCAGACTCTGCACAGTCACCCAAATGGAATCAAACACGGGTCCCAGGCACTGTGAAGCAACAGTGCTAACCACTGTGTTGTCGTGCCACCCACTGTTGGACTGATGTGTTTTGCTAGTGTTGGATTTACATTTTTGCCCAGAATAAACATTATTTCTTATATGATATACAGGAACCGCCGTGACTGGTTTCCCAATAGTTTTTCTTAAAAATTGAAAATATGATTATTCATTTTAGCTTCAAATAGATTTTCCTTCAAATTCCTGAAATACCAACGCATATCAAGTTATTGCATTAATTACAATTTCAGAAACAATTATGACCAGGCTCGGGTGCTTTTATATCCGAGACCGAAGTGCAATCAGTTTAGAGGGAACTTTCTCATATTCCCTTTCGCTTCGAAAGATAACAAATGCCAAGAAATGGCCTGAATGGTCAAAGTCAAGCCTCTGAAAGGCTTTAGTCCAAATTTGATGTCGGTAGATCCGTTTCTGAATTTGCAAATGTCTCGGGACCCTTGCTATGGTATCTCCTGAACCTTGTCTTGCACTGGAAACGTTTGAAAAACACACATAAAGATCAAAACCCATTGTGGCTCTGCTTGGAACTCAATATGTTAATGATGTCCAGTCACATTTGTATTTTAGAAATACAACGTTCAGTACCGTTCAACAGATACATTCGACAATATGTAAGTTCAGTGGTGAATCTGTAAAGCAGCTGCCAGTAGAAAGAATGAACATCTCTGTTTTTCCAAGGGGCAGAGATAAACATTCTCAAATTCACGTCACTTGACATAGTGGCTTTAAAAGAAAACTTTCCAATCAAAAGAACTGAACTTTATTTGTTACTTCGCTCATTTGGAACTTATTTTCAAATACAAATTCACAAACTGATTTAAAAACAGCTACTTTCCCGCTGTTCCTAGTCTCCTAAACAACCCTCTTATGGACTGATCTGATCTCACCACACATCTTCTCTACCGAATGGTACGACACTCCTGTATGCTTTACCCGATGCCTGTGTCTATGAATTTACATAGTTTATTTTATGTTTGCCCGATTATTTCTTTTCTTTTCAAGTATGGAGTGATCTGTTTGAGCTGCACGCAGAACAATACTTTTCACTGTACCCGGGTGCACGTGACAATAAACAAATCCAATTCCAATATAACCGAATTTTAGACGAGATCCCAATTATTTCAAAACTTTTTACTGCTTTGTGAGACGTATCCCGCCCAAGATTCTTTTGCAAAAACAAGGATTTGGTGTACTTTGGATTTGGGTCAACTGACGCAGCGGACAAGAGACCCAAACTCTTAAGTTATCGTGCAACAATTTCCTTCATTTTGCCTTACTAGTTACTGATTTAGTAAAAGATACCAAAAGTTAGCAAAACTCGATTACTCAAAGTGCCAAAACTCACGGCTTGGACTTAGATATTACCCGTTGCGAGGCAAGATGTCTCCACGTCTCCGATGTTTCTCCTTTAATCCAGATCTTGCCATCACTGATCGAGGTCACAGGGGTCATGGTTAATCACTGTCCAATTTGAGACACAGCAACAAGCACATCTTCACAGGCTTATGTTTATTGATAGAATCTGTCGCATGTACCGAGGTACATAGAAAAGTATTATTCTGCGTACAGGCTTCACAGATCAGTCCATAAACATATACGTACATAAGTACAACATACAATAAATAATTATAACCGTAAAAAAGAAATAAAACATCAAAAATACAATTTAATCATACAGGGGCCATTCAAGAGTCTAGCAGAAGCAGGCAAAATCACTTTTTGAATCTGTTATAGCGAGTTCTCAAGATATTGTACTTTCTGCTCTATGGAATAAGTTTGAAAAAAGGATAGTTATGATGGGTGCGATCCTGAGGAAGTAAAGGCGGTGTTGCCTTTTCTTAATCACAATGCTGACATGGATAGACCAGGACAAATTGTTGGTAATGATCACACCTAGGTACTTGAAACTGTCAACCATCTCCACATTGTGTGACATGGAGTGGCACAGTGGTTAGCACTGCTGCCTCACAGCGCCAGGGACCCGGGTTTAATTCCAGCCTCGGTTGACTGTGTGGAGTTTGTACATTCTCCCAGTGTCTGCGTGGATTTCCTCCGGGTGATCCAGTTTCCTCCCAGAGTCCAAAGATGTGCAGGTTAAATGGATTGGCCATGATAGTGTCCAAAGATGTGCAAGTTAGGTTAAGGGGTTATTGAATAGGGCGAGGAAGAGAACTTGGGCGGAGTGCTCTGTTCAGGGGTCGGTGCACACTCAATGGTCTGAATGGCGTCCTTCTGCACTGTCGGGACTCCATTGTTTTATGATATAGACAGGGGCATGTACTACACCTTGCTTTCTAAAGTTGACGACAAGCTCCTTTGTTTTTCTGACAAGGGAGAGATTGCTGTCATTATGGCATGTTACCAACTTCTCTACCTCTCTCCTGTACCCTGACTTGCCATTGCTTGAAATCGTACCCACTATGGTTGCATTATGAGCAAACCTACAGATAGAGTTGGAGCTAAATGTTTGCCACAATATCATGTGTATAACGAGTATAATAGAGGGCCGAGTAGGCAGCCTTGCACGGCCTTGTTGTTTAGGACTATCATGGAGGAGATGTCATTACCTATCCTTACTGATTGCAGTCTGTGGGTTAGGAAGTCGAATATCCAGTTGCAAAGGGAAGATCCAAGTCCTAGGTTTTGGAGTTTGGATATGAGCTTGGTTGGAATTATGGTCTTAAAAGTAGAACTACGGGCAATAATCAGGAGCCTGACATTAGTGTCCTTGTTGTCAAGATGTACCAAAGATGAGTGTAAGACAAGGGGAAATAATATCTGCTGTGGATCGGTTGAAGCACTAAGCGAATTGCAGTGGATCAAGGCAATCTGGAAGGTTGGATTTGATGCATCTCATACCTTTTTTTTTATAAATGTTTTTTATTCAGTTTTCATGTTTTATATTGAACAAATTACAAATTGTTAGAGAGAGAGAAAAAAAAAAAGAACACGCAAAAATCAACATATATATTTACAGGTGAGCATCTTCGTAGTAATAACTGTGGCCTCCCCCTTTTCGCCGGCATACATATTTTACATTCCCCAACATGTTTATTGGCATTTATTTAGTTTGGTTTTGGGCCTTAGCTAGCCATCAAACCCCCATAACGAGCCCGTAGCCCCCCCCCCTCCCCCCCCCGCCCCGCCGGCTACCTTCCCCCGACTATTCTTCCTCTTGTACGTTGGCCACAAACAGGTCCCGGAACAATTGCATGAATGGCTCCCACGTTCTGTGGAAGCCGTCGTCCGACCCTCGGATGGCGAATTTGATTTTCTCCATTTGGAGAGAATCCGAGAGGTCAGACAGCCAGTCTGCAGCTCTGGGCGGTGCTGCTGACCGCCAGCCAAACAGGATTCTACGGCGGGCGATCAGGGAGGCAAAGGCAAGGGCGTCCGCCCTCCTCCGCAGGAATAGATCTGGCTGGTCTGAAACGCCGAAGACCGCCACAATCGGGCATGGCTCCACCCTCACCCCCACCACTTTGGACATAGCCTCGAAGAAGGCTGTCCAGTACTCCACAAGTCTGGGGCAAGACCAGAACATGTGGGCGTGGTTGGCCGGGCCTCTTTGGCACCGCTCACATCTGTCCTCCACCTCCGGGAAGAACCTACTCATACGGTTTCTCGTTAAGTGGGCTCGATGTACCACTTTTAGTTGCGTCAGGCTGAGCCTTGCGCACGTGGAGGTGCAGTTGACCCTATGCAGTGCTTCGCTCCAGAGTCCCCACCCTATCTCCATCCCCAGGTCGTCCTCCCATTTCCTTCTTGTTGCGTCCAGTACGGTGTCGTCCCTATCTACCAGTCGGGTGCATCTCATACCTAACCTCTCGAAGCACTTCATAATAATAAACGTCTGGGCCACAGGGCAATATTCATTGAGGCACACTGATTGGCTTTTCTTTGGCACCGGCATGATAATGGTTTTCTTGAAGCAGGTGGGAACCTGAGAACAGAGTAAGGAGAGGTTAAAGATGTCTGAGAATGGACCCGGTAATTGGCCCAAGCAGATATAAGTGCATGGCAATGAAGGTCGTACCTAGAGATCCTGAATCGGTCAAGGTCTCCCATCTTAGGCACGTTAGACCAGAACTTCAAAAGGGAATGGATGTCCCAGTCAAACCATAGTTTCCGATTCGGAAATGCTCATATTAACTTATTTGGCAGCCAGTCCTCAGCACACTTACTGATGAAGACTGTGACTTTTGCAGCATGCTCGTTTAGGTTGGCCACTGAGTTCTTAAACATGGGCCAATCCACTAACTCCAAACAGTCGGGTAGGAGCTCTTACATTGCCTCAGACCAGCATTGCACGACTTTCTTTTTTTAAAATAAATGTAGACTACCCAACTATTTTTTTTTCCAATTAAGGGGCAATTTAACGGGGCCAATCCACCCAGCTTGCACATCTTTGGGTTGTGGGGGCGAAAACCACACAAACATGGGGAGAATGTGCAAACTCCACACGGACAGTGAACCAGGGCCGGGATTGAACCTGGGATCTCGCCGCTGTGGTTGCACGACTCTCTTAACTGTATCCTGTGCTTCAGTGTCTGCTTGTATGCCGGGAGAAGGCGCACCATCCTGTGTTCCGATTACCCAAAATGTGGGCGGGGGATGGAGCAGCAAGTAAGCATCCTTGATGGTAGTATAACAGTGGCCAAGGATGTTCGTGCCTCTGGTGGGACAGGAAATGTGTTGGTAAACTTTTGGAAATGCACTCTTGAGATTTGCCTGTTTCAAATCGTTGGCCATGATGAACATTAGTTTCAAAGTTATTTATAACAGTGAACAATTCATCAATCTGCCTGGGGTGGAACGTCGACCGCTGTAATAATGCAGAAGTGAACTCCCGTGGAAGACACTTCACAATCAAGTATTCAAGATCCGGGGAGCAATAACTCACCAGGATTGCCACAGCTGAGAACCGAGGAGTTGATGAGAAAATAGACCCCACCATTCTTTGCCTTACCTGAGGACGCCGTCCGATCATCTGCTGAATTGAGAAACCCTCAGGTTGCAAAGCAGTCAGGTAAGGCAGGGGTCAGCCACGTCTCCATGAAACAGAGCACACAACAGTCTCTCACTTCCCTCTGAACAGTAAGTCTAGCATGAAGCTTGTCAGTCGCAACAGCCGCATCTTCACAAGTCCAATCTGAAACTCAGCAACAACCAGGTCTTCCTTCTGTTATGTGTCGGGGTTTAGAGAACCACAAAGTGTATCATGGAGTTCACCTCTCCCACAACTTTTAATAGATTGTGGTATGGGGAGCACACGGCCCACTGTACAAGAGTGGTATTTAAAAAATTGACAAGTATTTAAAAAAACAAAACAATGTCTATTCTATGAACGCAAGTTAACCTTTTTTAAAACAAACAGTGAACATCAAAGCAACCATTAAATCAAATACGACCCCAAAGACTACAACACCCAGTAACCCTGTAAGCTGTCCTTTTAACATCCAAAAGACTTAACACACCTTCAACCAGGAGCACATTAGGTTGACATTCAATATTGAGGCCTTTTACAATTCTGGGTTCACCAAATGATCCATAGATAGTCTTTGGATGGCAGAGATCAACCGTACAACTCTTTGTTTAAACTTCAGATGCAGCTCACTGAAAAACACAGACACACCCAAGCTTTTTCTCAAACTGAAACTAAAAAGCAGAAGGAGAGCTCAACTCCACCACACTCTGACAATACTCCAGCAATATGAGCAGCTCCATTTCGTAAAGATACATTTCTTAAACACACATTTTTTCAAGGTACTCTCAAATGACACCTCCCCCCAGAAAAAATAGTAAACCATCAACTTCAAGATGGTTTCATTTTTTCAACTTTGCACTATCCTTTAAGAAATGCACACAGTAAATATACTTGTTCGTTTTAAAAAACAACACATACAAACAGGTATAATAATATGATCATTTTTTTCTGTTCTTCTTCCTCCAACTGAAATCTTCATGATTGATAGTCTCTTTGAACAAGATCTCTGCACGATCCATCCATTACTCTACGCCTTGGCATTTCTCTTTAAAGCCAGATACTTTAGTTCAATCTGATCACAGAGTCCCTTGTAATTCTCCAACACATGTGCATTGGTTATCACAGCTTTCAGGCAGTCAAATGCCTGTTGAAAGTCCGCTGTCCACTGAAAATTTCGGCGTTTCTTCAGCAACCCCATCTGTGGAGCAAGCACGCTCCAAAACCTTTGCATAAATGTTCGATCAAATCCACTCATGCCAAGAAATCGCATTACTTCCCTTTGTCTTGAGGGTATCGGAAACTCCTCAAGGAAAGTGACTTGGGTTTTTCAAATTAACTTTTGGCTAGGTGTATCACCAAACCCGCCGCCTGAAGTCGATTGAATAACTCCATCAGATGTTTAAAATGTGCTGTCCATGTCTGGCTGGAAATTACCAGATCATCGATGTATACCGTCCAATTGGGTAATCCTGAAACGACTGTGTTAGTTAACTGTTGAAATGTGTCTGGGGCGTTTTTTCATGCCAAATAGCATAACTTTGAATTGGTATATACCATCTGGTCACAAAATCTGAAATCTCTTTTGCCCTTTCAGATAAAGGTACCGGCCAGTAACCTTTACATAAATCCAGTTTGAAAATTAAAAACTGATTGTCCCACTTTCTCAATGCAATCCTCCAAACGTTGGATAGGATAAGAGTCCGTTTTTGTAACTGCATTAAACTTTCTATAGACAACACACAACCGTTGGATACCGTCTGGTTTTGGTACCATCATTATGGGTGAGCGCCATTGGCTGCAGATGGCCCAGTCACGGCCTCTTTTGATTCAACTGCCTGCTCCAGAGTCATATCAACTTTCACGGGTTCCAGTTTTTGGTCTAATTATTTTCTTGCACAATCAATTCTTCCACCCACCTCCTCTTTATCGGGAAGCTGATTGTATGAGAAAGCAGAATAAGAAAGCTCATGCCAGCCACCCACTTTCCTTTTGCAATTTATTGATCTGTTCCCTTAACCATGTACATTTTTTTATCCACCTGTAACGCACAATGCACTGTAGATGAACATATTCCGCACCTTTTTCAACTTAACCTTTCCTTTCCGAACGCTTTTGGAAAACCCATCAAGTAATCACTGCCGGAATCCATGATTGAATGGCGGAGCAAACTCGATGGGCCGAGTGTCATAATTCTGCTCCCATGTCTTATGGTTTTATGGAATTATCTACAGCTCCAAAGATATCGCTGGCTCCAGGTACACATGTTTTCTCAGTCAGACTCTCACCAGTCATTCCCTAGCATTTGCCAATGTCATTGCTTCTCCTTGATTCCCTTATTGACTACACCTCCTGCATGTACCTACAACCTAATAATGTTACGACTCAGATTTCGAGCGAATGTCGTCTCAACAATGGTAACCCCACTTCTGACAACAATGTGCAATATTTTGGGTTCGGGAGCCACGGATATTTAAGAGAGGCAGTTGTGTGTAATTTTAAAGTAGTTTATACAGACCATTAGGAAAAAGCAATTTAGCCGCATTAGTTCAACAGACAGAAAAAGTATAGAACGAGTGACAGTTGAGAGCGATTCACTTATCCTAGAGGACTTTTGGATGGTTGGCATGGAGTGTGCTGATCTCAGTAGCTTTCTGCTCGCTGGCCAAACTGTTAGGAATCGCTTCCGTCGGTCTTCCTTCCTCTTCCCTAGCTCACCTTCCAGTTGAAGAAAATCGCTGCTTGTTGAAGACTGCCCCTTGGTGACGGAATCCGGTTGTTTCCAAGCTAGGGACTATTTCCAGTGGATGGTAAGTTCGCTCATGTCAGTCTGCTGCTCAGCAACTTCTGACCAATGAATACAGCACAAAATGTTAGGGTGGCCAACTTTACCCACTGTCTGTCCCTATCTTTAAGGTCACTTTAGAAAAAAAATTCCCATAAGATGGAGGCTATTTGCAAGACATCTATGCAGAGTCAGAGGGGTTGCTGACATTCGTTCATGAATGTTTGTAAAGTCTAGTGACCACAAAGCTGTGTGTGTAAATTTTGTGACCATTATCTCTATCTTGTCTTGGTCCCTGACTCAATATATATCATTTTTTTAAAGAGAGAGAGAGAGAAAGAATCAAACCAGTTATTGCTACAGTGCTAACTCGATACAGTTATAAATAATTCCCTAAAATATAATGTCTTAAAGGTTCCTATTTCTCACAGTTGAGATGGAAAATGAAGATGGGAGATGGTGCATTTTGGCAGAAAGATAGGGAGAGGAAATGTAGACTTAGGACAGAACTTTTAAAATGGTGAAGAGTCGGTGTAGATACTTTGCAGCCATTTGATGCTCCAAGATGAATGGCTGGAGGCAGGGCCGCCTCCTTTTACTCCTCATCAAGTGTCACCTCAGAGAACTGCACGTTTGGCTGGCAGCTCTCTAGTCCCAGCAGCGCCGGAGGTCCAGTGGACAGAAGCGGGACTACAAGCAGTCCGCAGAGTTTGCCAAGACACTCAATGCGGGGAGGAAGCGTTGAGGCCAGGGTGATGGGCCAGTTGGTGTAGTGATCAGGGGTGAAGGAGCACCCAAATTGTGGAGTGGGGCACCCCGATATTGAAAGAAGGCTGTTGATGGGGGCCCTTCCTTCCTGCCCTGGGTAAGAGCCCGGGGCCCCAGATCATCCGCCAACCTGAAAATTGAGGACGGGCGGGAAACGATACAGAGGTGGCTCCTCAATGGCTACTTAAGGGTGTCAAATAGATCAAAGGTAGGTGGTCCGGCCTATGACTCGCCCGTCCCACTGTAAAATTGCAGCCAGGTCTGGTAGGCGGGAGAAAAACAGAAAACACTGGACAACCTCAGCAGGTCTGACAGCATCTGTGGAGCGGGAACGGAGCTAATACTTCGAGACTGGATGACTCTTTGTCAAAGCTTTGCTGTCAGACCTGTTGAAATTGTCCAGCATTTTCTGTTTTTGTTTCAGATTCCAGCATAAGAACAGAGGAACATTCAGCCCATCCATTCCGTCATTCAATTAAATCATGATTGACCTTTGGCTTAATGCCATATACCTGTCGTTGGCCCATATCTCTTGAACAAAAAAAACTTTATTGGATTTGAAGTTAACATCTGATCTAGCATCAAGATGGTGGAAGAAAGTTCCAAATCGAAAGTTCCAAGTTCCTACCCTTTGCATGTAGAAGTGGTTCCGAACATCTCTCCTGAATGGTCTAACCCAAAGTTTAGAGTATGCTCCCCAGTTCTAGAATTTCCCAGGGAAACAGTTTATCTTTATCTACCGTCTTTTCCTGTAAAATGCTTCGATGAGATTACTCATTAACCTTCTAAATTCTAGAGAAAACAGACTTCACTTGTTCTCTTCATAACTTAACTCCTGACGTCCAAGTACCATTCTTGTAAAGCTGAGATGCACTCCCCGCAAGGCCAAAATATCCTTCCTGAGGAGAGGTGCCAAGATCTGATCACATGACTCCAGGAGGGGTCTAACCAGGGCGATATAAAGCTGCAGCATAATTTATGTGTCCTTATATTCCACCTCGAGATATAAAGGCTAGCATTAGATTAGCCTTCTTGATTATTTTCTGTGCTTGGTTCTGGCGTTTTAAAGATCAATGCACCTAAACCCACATGTCTCTTTGGATATCACTCACTCTGCAACTGGATCCTCGAGTTTCTGGCCCGTAGACCACAATCAGTAAAAATAAACAAGAACGCCTCCTCCACGATAGTCCTCAATACCGGGACCCAGCAAAGCTGCCGACTATGAGCCAGGGACTCGGTTTGGATTCTGATCTCCCCACATCTTGGGGGGGGGGGGGGGGGGGGGTGGTTGGGGGGTGGTATATGGGTGGTGGTAGGAGGATCAGTAGATTCCATGGGCGAAATTGCCTCCTTCTGCACTGTAGGGATTCTATTATTTCACTTTACTTATAAGGCAGGCCCAGTTCAATGGTAACCTGAGGGATATTGATAGTTGGGGATTCCGCGATCGTAATGCCGATGAATGTCAAAAGATGATTGGATTCTCTCTTGTTGAGATGGTCATTGTCTGTCATTTACATGGCATGAATGCTACCAACTAGCCACTTGCCACATAAACCTGAGTGTTGTCCAGATCGTGCGGCATATGTAAATGGCCTAGAAACGGTATTGCAAATGGTCCGGAGCATTGTGCAATCATCAATGGACATCGCCATTCTTGACGTTATGATGGAGGGAAGGTGATTAAACAGCTGAAGATGGTTTGCCCGAGGTGTGGCGATCCTTAGGTTCAATTAGTTTTCCCCCTCAAAAAGGAAAGCAACCTGGGACTATAGTGACTCTACCTTTACCTACACTGGGTAACTCCTCCAGTGGGATCCTGGGATTGAGATGGTTGACCTCCAACAATCAAAAACCATCCTTTGTGCAATGTATGACTCAAGCCAGTGGAGATGCTGCTCCTGGTTCCCATTGACTTCAGAATTGTCAGGTCTGCCTCATGTCACACATCGTCAAAGCTTGAAACCAAAGGCAGTCAACTCCCACCTTACCTCTTGACCTGAATTATTTTTTCCATGATTGGTCCAAGACTGGAATGGAGTCAGAAGCCGAGTGTTCCTTATGGAACCCAAACTAAGAACAGATTACTACTGCCACAGCCACTTGACAGCTCTGTTGACCACTCCTTCCATCACTTTGCTGATGATCAAGAGTAGACTGATGGGGGAGAATTGGCTCAGTTGGATATGTCCTGGCTATTGTGGACAGGACATACCTGGGAAATATCTCACATTTTATGGCAGACCCCCGTATTCTATCTTGGCTAGGGTCATAGATAGTCCTCGAGCACAAGTCATCCGTAGTATTGGCATAACTTTGTCACAAACATTGCCGTTTTTTGATATCTTATGGAATTGAAGGTAAACATCTGTACTACTGAGGACCATATTCTCCAGCCTGTGAATTTTTGGTCCTTCAGGCCCGGGTGAGAATTACAGGCCCTGACAAAGGTAGCCCTGACGTGGTGGAACTCACGTTGAGGCAAGGGGGTAACTCTTTAAGGGGGCTGCTCCCAAGGTACATCAGAGGGCCACCCTTCCCCCTCACAATGCAAGACCTGTCCAACCCCCAATGTCACCATATCCCCCCCGCACCAAATAACCCCTAAATAAAGAAAACACCAGAGAATCCCTAAATGAGGAGACCTCTGGAGACCCCTAAATAAAGATACCTTCTCGGGAGTCTCTTTTTTAGAGAGTATGGGGGTCCCACCCCCCGACCCCCCCACTACTGGGGAGATGGGGAGCCAGAAATCCGGGAGTGGGGGTCTGATTTATGCTGTGTGGGAGGCAGGCTGAATTGCGATGGGGGGGGGGGGGGGGGGGGGGTATGAGGGGGAAACTTGCTATCTAGTCCTCTCAAAATGGCAGCCCAATAAGGGGGTTCCCTTTGGACTGAAGAAGGGAACCTCAGTATTAATAACTTTGTTTTGTCAACTGATCTAGAGTGATCTCTGCAAATAGGTCACCTGAAACTGGTACAGTGGCATGTTGTGGGCCTAGTGTAGACTGTCCATGACTCACAAGCATACCAGGGAAGTGGGGAGAATAATCGGTCTGTATCCCTTCACATTTGTTCAGGCACTAATTGCTCTTCCCCAACTTTGTGAAAGCAATGCTGGCCTCTGCTGTTCTGAACGAGCCTGGAGAGGGTGCTGCCAAGATCAGTAAATTCATCATCTAGTTTGTCTGTAATTTATGGTTTCACCAACTGCTTTTGTGCGTCAGATTGGTGCATGACTTCAATCTTTTGATGGTTGATAGTCAAACTGAAGTTACCACATCCACATGAAATGGTCCATGCATCTAGTATTTCTTGTTCTGAGCAAGCATTTTGGATGTACTCATCAGGGAAAAGAAAGTCACGATTGACTGTTTCATGAACTTTGTTTCTTGGTCATCGTCTCTTTAAATTGAAGCCTATGTATTCATTACAATACCTAATGTGAATACTAAAGTTGCAAAGGCAGAATGCTTCAGAAAATATGGCAGATAATTTCATTCTGAGGTGGATAGGAGCCAACATGCAGCCCTGCTTCACCTCATTTGTTGGTCAACACACGCCATAAGCTTTCCTTCCGTGGCCAACAAGTCCTGGAGTAGGTCTAAAGCCCGTAACTTGCTGCTCAGAGGCAGGAATGCTCCCTCCTCGTCCACAAGATCTGCAATGTTTCTGAGGAACAAAGGTTAATCTGACCTGGATGCACTTTCGCAGGCAGAATGCCATATATTGAAAAACATTGAGCCTACAAGAGACACTGCAGTAATTTGCCAAGTTTCCTTAAGACACCTTCCAAACCCAGGACCACTACAACCTAGAAGGAGAAGATCAGCAGATACCTGAGAACCCCACCACCTGGAGGTTCACTTCCAAGTCACTCAGCATCCTGACTTGGAAATATATCGCCGTTCCTTCACTGTTGCTGGGGCAACATCCTGGAACTCCCTCCCTAACTGCACAGTCGGTTTGCCTACACCTCAGGATTTGCAGCGGTTCAAGAGGCAACTCACCACCACCTTCTGAAGGGCAACTCGGGATGGGCAATGAATGCTGGCCTAACTAGCCACGCCCACATCCCATAAATGAATTTTTAAAAAGGTATGTAACACTGGGACCTGTTACTGTTAAAGTCAATAAATGTAGATGCCATTAACCATTGGTTGTGTTTGGTCACTTCCAGTAACTTGTTTTCAGTTTGTTCAGCCCTCAGCACAACACTGCAGCTTCCAAGTTGCTGCAGTCTTCTTTGCAAGGTGGTGGTGGTGCCTGGCTATTGCTGTCAGCCACATTGCAGGACTGTTTTGTCGGTCTTCGCACTGCAACTTGCACCATTTAGAAATCTCTTCTTCAATCCGGGAAATAATACACATCGCTGCTCGCTGTTTTCTGCCCCTCACTGAAATTCATATCCATGCCGCCATTGTCAGAATACACTCTTAATGTTTAATGTTGGTAATTTATCAATTATGTGTTTTTTTTAATGGAACACATTTTCAACACCTGTTCAGACGACATAAACCACACGACCCCTCATATTCTTCTGAACTACCTCATCAAAGAAATCAACTCAATAATTCAAACATGATCTGATGTTACAAAATCGTTTCTGGTAATCGTAATTTATTTCATTGCCGATTCTTTTCCCTCAAAGTGTCCACGCCAACGATGTCACTGTGGTTTTGGGGTTTATCCCTATCCCCGTATTGATCACTGATGCAACATGAGCAATCTTCAAATATCTGGCACCATGCCCATATCTGAGGACCATTGGAAAATTATGTTCACCGCCTCAACTATTTTAACCCAAACTTCCCTTCGAAGCCTTGGATGCATCACTACCCAACCTATTGATGTTCCTATTTTGAGTTCTGCTATCCACCAAGAGTCAGAAATTCGGAATGTCTAAGTTACTTCAATATCAATTTAATGTCAATTCAGCTAATTAACTATTCAACTCTCTGCCATTATAAAGTCAGAAGGCAGTGAGGAAAACCCAGAAGCTGTCGCCCCCCCCCCCCCCCCCCCCCCCCCCGAGGGTGTTTCGGAGCAGACGGGACCCCAGGGAGAGACACAACCTTCAGTGAATAATAATAATAATCACTTATTGTCACAAGTAGGCTTCAATGAAGTTACTGTGAAAAGCCGCTAGTCACCACATTCTAGCGCCTGTTCGGGGAGGCTGGTACGGGAATTGAACCCGCGCTGCTTGTCTTGTTCTTCGTTACAAGTCAACTGTTTAACCCACTGTGCGAAACTTCAGAAGCTCTTCTTCAGTACTGAACGGAGGTGGAAATGTAACGGTTTTTCCATTGCTGTTGAGAGGGGCTGGAGCAAATGGAGCAAGATTGACAGCCAGGAATAGGTGGGAGTTTAGGAGGGAGTTCAGGAAAGATGTCATGGACAGAAGACAAAGGGTCTGACAGCATGGTAAATGCCACCAGAGAGCCATCGCATTATTCAGCCCATGATCCCTCTGTGACTGCACTCTTCCTTCGACCAGCCTTTTGCTATATATATTTTAAAAAGACGGTTCACTTGTCTTCTATATTAGCCACTACTTTATTCTCATACTCTCCCTCTTTGGTCTCTTATTCCATTCTCTATTTTAATATTCAGCTTTTTGGGTCATTTTGATACCCCTCTCTTTGCCACCAAGTGAGCTTGAAATGTCGACATTTATTTCAAAAGTGATGATTGATTTTAAAACATGCCGCTACAACATTGCATACATTCTGTGCAAAATTTCCACATTTTACAAGCACAGTTCTAATGTTCAAATTCTTAACAGTAAAATGATGATCACAGCATTTACTTGGTAATTTGGAACAGTCTGGTAATTCGGTGCGGAGTGGGAGGAGGTGTTTTATCCCTTTAATTTTGTTTATTTATTCTGGCTTTGTAAATGGTAATCTGCAGGGAGAGATCCATAGAGCATCCTGGGAAGGTAAGTGATATAAAGACCTTTTCAGATTGTTGGGGGGGGGGGGGGGGAACTGATGTGACATCACAGTAAAACTGTGACCTGATTGGCTGGTAGGGTATCTGTTAAATTTGGATAAAAAACTAATATTGAAAATCTAATTGAAACTAATTAATTACCTCGGTCGAGAAGTAACTAAACCTGAGGGCAGAGATTAGTATTTAACATTTAATTTTACAGAAAAAATCTAATGCCAGGGCCATATAATCAATTGTAACTTAATTTAATAAAAATTCATTTTGAATGAATTAACCAATGCATAATCAGCGGGGTGCAGTGCTGTAACTGTGAGATGTGGGAGATCCATGATGCTTCCGGCTTTCCGGTCAACTACGCCTGCCGGGAGTGTAACCAATGGCAGCTCCTCATCGACCGTGTGGTTTGGTTGGAGCAGCAGCTGGATACACTTAGGAGCATGCAGGTGGCGGAATGCATCATAGATAGGAGTGATAGAGATGTGGTCACACCCAACGTACAGGCAGACAGATGGATGACCTATAGAAAGGGCAGGCAATCAGCCCAGGAATCCCCTGTATCTGTCACCCTTTCGAACAGGTATACCTTTTTGGATACTGTTGGGGGAATAGCCTATCAGGGGAAAACAACAGCAGCCAGAACAGTGGCACCACAACTGGCTCTGTTGCTCAACAGGGGAGGGCAAAGTGCAGGAGAGTGCTAGTTATAGGGGACTCTATAGTAAGGGGCACAGATAGGTGCTTATCTGGACGTGAAAGAGACTCCAGGATGGTATGTTGTCTACTGGTGCCAGGGTCAAGAATGTCTCTGAACGAACACAGGACACCCTGAAGGAGGAGGGTGAACTGCAGAGGTCGTAGTACACATAGGTACTAACGACATAGGCAGGATGAGTGATGAGGTCCTGCTGAAGGAGTTCAGGGAGTTAGGTAGCAAGCTAAAAAGCAGAACCTCGAGGGTTGTAATCACAGTATTACTCCCTGTGCCACATGCCAGTGAGGCTAAAAATAGGAGGGTAGTGCAGCTATACACGTGGCTAAACTGGTGGTGTAGGAGTGAGGTTTCAGATTTCTGGACCATTGGGATCTCGTCCGGGGCAGGTGGGATCTGTACAAGAAGGACGGGTTGCATCTAAACTGGAGGGGCACCGATATCCTGGCTGGGAGGTTTTCTAGAGTCACTCGGGAGGATTTAAGCTAGTTTGGCAGGGGGGTGGGAACCAGAGCGCTAACTTAGAAGGTGTCATAACTGATGGGGAAATAGAGAACAAAAATAAGAGAACAGCATCAGCCTCAGGCAAAGCAAAGAAGGTGACTAGTGTGAGAAGGGAGGTGGTCAATGCAGGATTGAGATTCTTGTACCTGAATGCTGCAGTATATGGAAAAAGGTAAATGAGCTTGCTGCGCACATTGAAATTGGCCGGGACTATGTTGTTGGCATCACACAGACATGGCTGCAAGGGGATCAGACCTGGGAGCTAAATGCACAAGTCCTATCGAAAGGTCAGGCAGATGGGTAAAGGGGGTGGGATTGCATTGTTAGTAAAGAATTAAGTTAAATTATTGGCAAGTAGCGATATAGGATCAGAAGACATAGAATCTCTGCGGGTAGAGTTGCGGAATTGGAAATGTAGAAAGACCCTGATGGGAGTTATGTACGGGCCCCCTAGCAGTAGTCAGGATGTGGGGCAGAAAATAAATCAGGAGATATGAAAGACATGTTAAAAAATGCAATATTAAAATAATCATGGGGGACTTCAATATACAGCTGGACTGGAAAAATCAGGTTGGTGGTGAATCCCAAGAAAAGGAAGCAGTTTTGGAGCAGTTTGTGGTAGGACCCACTAGGGAACAGGCAGTTCTGGATTTGGTGATGTGAAATGAGGCAGACCTGATTAGGGAACTTACGGTGCAGGAAGCCCGAGGGAGCAGCGACCACAATATGATGGAATTTACCCTGCAGTTTGAGAGGGAGAAGCTGGAGTCAGATGTAACGATATTTCAATTAAATACGGGTAACTACAAAGACATGAGGGAGGAGCTTGCCAGAGTTGATTGGAACATGAGCTTATCAGGGAAGACAGTGGAACAGCAATGGCAGTGGTTTTTGGGGGTTAGTCAGGAGGCACAGCTGAAATTCATCCCAAGGAGAAGGAAACATGCTGAGGGAGGACAAGGCATCCATGGCTGACGAGGAAATTCAAGGACAGCATAAAAGCAAAAGAAAAAGTATACAAAGTGGCGAGGATTAGTGGGAAGCCAGAGGATTGGGAAGCCTTTAAAAGCAAGCAGAGGACAACTAAAAAAGCAATAATGGGGGAAGAAGATGAAATAAGAGTACAAGCTAGCTGGCAATATAAAAGAAGATAGGAAGAGATTTTTTCAATATATGAAAGGTAAGAAAGAGGCAAAAATAGACATTGGACCATTTGCAAATGTGGCTGTAGAAGTAATAACAGGAAACAAAGAAATGGCAGAGGAATTGAACAGTTACTTTGCATCAGTCGTCATGGTAGAAGATACCAGTGGGATGTCAGAGCTCCAGGCAAATGTGGGAGCTGAGGTGAGTGTAGTGGCCATTACGAAGGAGAAGATTCTGGGGAAACTGAAAGTTCTGAACGTGGATCAATCAACTGGACTGGATGGACTACAACCCAGGGTTCTAAAAGAGATAGCTGAGGAGATTTTGGAGGCATTGGTGGTGATCTTTCAGGAATCACTGGAGGCAAGGGGGGGGGGGGGGGACCCAGATGACTGGAAAGTGACTAATGTAATACCACTGTTTAAGAAGGGAGGGAGGCAGAAGATGGGAAATTATAGGCCGGTTAGCCTGACTTCGGTCATCGGTCAGATTTTGGAAATCCATTATTAAAGATGAGGGTGAGGCGTACTTGGAAGTGCATGATGAAATAGGACTTCACAGCATGGCTTTGCCAAGGGGAGGTCATGTCTGACAAATCTGTTAGAGTTCTTTGAGGATGTAACAGGGAAGTTAGACAAAGGAAAACCAGTGGACGTGATTTATTTAGATTTGCAGAAGGCCTGTGAGAAGAGGCCACATAGGAGACTATTAAATATGTTAAGATGGTGTTAAGGGCAAGATCCTGGCATGGGTAGAGTGTTGGCTCACTTACAGGAGGCAGAGAGTTGGGAGGAAGGGGCCTTTTTCAGGTTGGCAGCCGGTGACCAGTGGTGTGTCTCAGGGATCTTTTCACAATAAACATTAATGATCTGTAAGAAGGAACTGAAGGCACTGTTGCTAAGTTTGCAGATGACACAAAGATATGCAGAGGAACAGGTAGTATTGAGGAAGCAAGGGGGCTACAGAAGGACTTAGACAGGCTAGGAGAGTGGGCAAAGAAGTGGCAGATGGAATACAACGTGGAAAAGTGTGAGGTTATGCACTTTGGAAGGAGAAATGGAGGCATGAACTATTTAGGGAGTTTCTTAGCAGATCAGAAGAACAAAGGGACTTGCGAGTCCTTGTTCAAAATTCGCTTTCGGTTAACATCCAGCAGTTTTGGGGCCTGTATCTGAGGAATGATGTGCTGGCCTTGGACAGGATCCAGAGGAGGTTCATAAGAATGATCCCTGGAATGAAAAGCTTGTCGAATGAGGAAGAGGACTCTTGGTCTGTACTTGGAGTTTAGAAGGATGAGGGGGGATCTTATTGAAAGTTACAGGATATTGCGAGGCCTGAATAGAGTGGACGCGGAGGGGATGTTTCCACTTGTAGGAATAAGTAGAAGCAGAGGACACAATCTCAGACTAAAGGGACGATCCTTCAAAACAGAGATGAGGAGGAATTTCTTCAGCCAGAGGGTGGTGAATCTATGGAACTCTTTGCCACAGAAGCCTGTGGAGGCCAAATCACTGAGTGTCTTTGAGACAGAGATAGATAGGTTCTTGATTAATAAGGGGATCAGGGGGTATGGGGAGAAGGCAGGAGAATGGGAATGAGAAAATATCAGACATAATTGAATGGCAGAGAGACTTGATGGGCCGAGTGGCCTAATTCTGCTCCTACGTTTTATGGTCTAAGTGATTAATTTTGCTTCAGCAACCTTGCTTTAGAGGAAGAACTAAAGATTCTTGGAAGCCATTTTATCCATCATATGCTTCTTTGTGTTCATTTCCTTTTTCAACAGGATAATATAGCATTTGGGAACAAAAATGCAGAAAACCAGTCCAAAACTGGATGCCAAAATCGCAAACACTTCCACAGCAACGGTATATTTACCAGGGGAACTTACATACGCCGGAATGAAAGTTATCCATACAGCGCAGAATATAATCATACTGAAAGTGATGTGTTTAGCTTCGTTGAAATTGTTTGGAAGTTGTCGAGCTAGAAAAGCAACCACAAAACTCACACAAGACAGAAATCCGATATAACCAAGGACACAATAAAAGGCTATTGGCGACCCTACATTGCATTCAAAAACAATGATGTCCTTAAAATAAGCACTGTTCTTTAGAGGATAAGGAGGCGATATTCTAAGCCAAATTGTACATATTAAACATTGCACCAATGTAAGTGCACAAACAGATAGGCGTTGTTGAACAGGCCCAAACCACCTCATCTTGTTGTTCCCAGGAAGGACTGCCCTGAATGCCATCACCACGACAATTGTTTTACTCAAAACGCAAGAAATACAAAGAACAAAGATGATGCCAAATGCTGTGTGGCGTAATCCACAAGACCAGGTGGAAGGTTCGCCAATGAATGTAATTGAGCACAGAAAACACAGAATTAATGCAAGAAGAAGCAGAAAACTCAGCTCCGAGTTGTTAGCTTTAACGATAGGAGTATCCCTGTGAACATGAAACAAAACAAAGATGCTCATCGTCAGGGAGGCTCCAAACAATGCCAGTGTCACCAAAATAATCCCCATCAGCTCGGCAAAAGACAGAAACTCAACTTCCTTCAATATGCATTTGTCACGTTGCTGATTAGATCGGTAGTCCCAAGGACATTTCATGCAATCTGGAGAATCTAAAAGAAGGGAAAGATAAACACATCCAAACTATTAAAGAAAAACTCAGTATTGTGCTCATATTAAATGATGCAGTTATTAGAAATTCCATAATAAGATATGGTCGTATTTATCCAAAGTATAAAGCATTTGCCATGCATTTGCCCACTCACTCAACTTGTCCAAATCACACTGAAGGATCTCTGCATGCTCCTCACAGCTCACCCTCCCACCCAATTTTGCGCTCGTTTGCATTTCAATGGAACGTTCAAATGCCTCTTAAATACTCCTTCATGCAATTTCTTCCTTTTAGGAATCAGAGGAAATGAGTTCCCACCCAGTACAAAGTGACAACATGCAATCCCCCTCTTGTCGGTACCTGTGATATTGCTGATTTCACCATCGGCGCATTTTATGCAGTCAAAGCAGCAAAGGGGTTCTCCTTTCCTTGTGGCTTTCCTCGTCCCCTGCGGGCAGCTTTCAGAGCAAACTGCTCTTGGAACCTTAATGCAAAGAAGAGGACGTCGTTTGTTGTTTATTCTGAGGCATTTCCAAGTTCACTGCATTATTTCAGAAAGGTGGAAAGGGAATTTCAGAAATTATAGACTTGTTGCTTTAACACCTGCTGCGGGGAAATTATTGGAATCTATAATTAATCAGAGAGAGACTGTGTACTGAGAGAAATCTGATTGGAGTAACCCATGATGGATTTATAGAAGGTAGGTCATTTCGAAGCAACCTAATTGAAAGTCCCATATAATTCCGTCTTAAGTTTAGAAGCGCAGGTACACACTAACCTGGAGGCCTGAGGCAAGGATATCACAGGAATAAATTGTTAAAGTTATTGATGATAATATTCAGCAATGCGACCGACGTCCCCTCATGAATTTACCGAAACCTTTCCCTTTTGATACAAGTTTCACACTGGAAACAGCAATGTCTGCTCAAATAGACTGATACGCGTATTAAGCATGCCTGCAATTTCAAGCTATTCACGAAGATGCCCGGCTGCTATTTTCGATCTTGTCTGCACAATTTGGTGTGGTATCAGTGCCCCTACCGTAATCTGACCTCCGGTCCATACAATTGCTTCGTCCCGTATCACAAATTCTTGACCGGAGGGAGCTGATCGGTCATAGACTCCAACACCGACAATATTCACGCCGCCAGCGGCATTGGGTTGCCAGTTTACGATATCATAAGTGGCCACTGGATCGCCATTGTCATCGAAGTATGTATTTCCCCCGATCTTGGTGGTGAAATTGACTGTTTTCATGTAATGCAGAAGCTGTGAAATGGGGTCCATAATGGAGAAATTAACGGCAAATTGTTTAGAAGAAATTCTAAGCATCTAATCTGTCAGAGTCGAAACCAGGTAACCAATACACCAATTAAATAAAAATATCTAACTTAAAAATATTGCCCCCCCCCCCCCCCCTCACCTGCCAAGGTTGAAAGCTGGAGGTATTTGCACAACTTTTTTGGGGAAATGGCCCGTTGCCATCTTTACACGACACCATATTGTGAAGAGCGTGGGCGATTGCATACGTGGCTTTATACACATTGTAAGTAACCCTGTACTGAGAGACGTCAGTAAATTCGTTGTGTACTGAATGTAAAGTCTCCCTTCCGGTACATTCTTTCAACGAAGTGGATGGCTCTTCATCTGTTGTGTCTTCTTTACTCATCAGTGTGCAGCGAAAGGTTGATTCCCAGAACTCCTTCATTAAAGCGTTGCCTGGATACATGGAAGGATGGACGTCCAGTAGAAAATCTCTCAGTCCTGGTATGTCCACCTGGCGAATTGCAACACCGATCGTGCCAGAGACAAAACGTCTGCTTTCCTCCTGAGGGAGGAACTGGGTGGATACCCAAGCCTCGCTCCCTATCCACTGCACACCCGTCACGTTCTGCCGGACCATCTCATTCAGCAGAACTGTCATCTCGGCGGGCGCAACAAACGCCACAACAACTTTGGTGGAAGATGTCTTCACAGCCTCGACGATCCTCAGCAGCTGGTCCCTGTGGTATGTTCTGTGGATGGCCTCGGAGAAAGCAATGCAGACGCCTAATTGTTGGACAGCTTCGGTGAAAGCGTGCATCCCAAAGTTACCGTAATCGTCGTTGTTTTTGATGGTCCCGATCCACGTCCAGCCGAAGCGCTTGACAAGGTGAGCCAGCGCTCTCGCCTGGAAATAATCGCTGGGGATTGTTCTGAAAAATGATGGGTATTTCTTCCTGTTACTCAGGCAGGCGCAGGTGGAAAAGTAGCTGACCTGTGGAAAATGAAAATGGAAACGTGTGAGGTTTTCCTCTGTCCACACTGGGTATTCTACTTCTCTGCAACACACACCGTTTCCATTAACTCCCAGGGAATCATTCAACTGCGAGAAGAGTTCAAGGTGCCCTTAAGGGACCCCTAACGAAGGGTTAAAACTGTAACGTTTCCTCTTCTCTTCTGACAGAAACTCCCGAGTGTGCCCAGCATTTCCGGCTTCAGGTTCCCTGTATCTGGAGAAGATTCCGAGGGGGATTGAGTGGAAAGATGTCAGGGGTTAGGGGCGTCAGTCGCCTGGGTAATTACGCTCTCAGGGGCTGTGCTCAGCAGGGTCGAATAAATAATTTGATGCATACATGAATGGAAATATTGAAGGGAAAATGCAAGGGGGTTGCCTTTAATTGGTTCAGATCCTTCAATAAGGCCGCAGGTGCAGAATGTGTGCAGTTTGGAATTAATCATCTCCTTCTGCACGAATGGTTCGCATGTAATTTGGCGCCGTCAATGTAACCAATGCAGGACGCGACCTACTTACGTTCAAGGTGATAAGTTTTCTATTGACGTTTTCAGCAACTTTATTTAGTAAGAATCCTAATGTTAACCTACAGCGCAGGAGAACCAGACCCGGCTGTGCTGCTGCCTGTAGGGTAGAGGGAATTAAATGCAAAAGTAAATAACCTGCAAATCAGATGTGTCTCCTACAAGGGCGCGGAAGTTGCGGTGGAAGGAACACCGGAAGACGAGGCTGAGAAACTGAGTTGTTTAGTTCTGAGGGGAACTGGATACATGGATACACTTAATGGTTTGTTATGTGAATTTAGAAAAAGTCGTCATCCCCCCATTCATTTTTAGCATACATTCAGATATAAAAAGAGAATCGGAATAACATTTCTGATAGGAATATTTTAAAGTACCTGCAAAGGTAAGAAATCATTTCTGAACAAGAGGGGGACATCGGAGTTAACCTCACAAAGACAGGCCATTCGGCCTGACAGAGCTGCGCAGCTGTACTGTTCCAGATTACCTTCCTTCCACAACCCACAGGGTTACACACGCCACATGGCAGGGAAACAATTACTTCCACCCAACTAGTCCATGTGGGCACCCATGCATCACTCGAGCTTCTCTCAATTCTTCTCATCTGCAGAACGTTTGAGGTGAGGGATGCCATCAGTGTCCCTGCTGATTTCACCTGTGGAAAGTGCACCCATCTCTAGCTCCTCAGAAACCATGTTAGGGAACTGGAGCTGGAGCTGGATGAATTTCGGATCATTCGGGAGGCCGAGGTGGTCATAGATAGGAGCTTCAGGGATGTAGTTACTCCGAAGAATCATGATAGATGGGTGACGGTGGGAGGGGCTGGGAGGAAGCAGTCAGTACAGGGATCCTCTGTTGTCGTTGCCCTCAGTAACAACTATACCACTTTGGATACTGTTGAGGGGGACAACCTACCAGGGGTAAGCCACAGTGAACGGATCTCCAGCACTGAGTCCATCCCTGTGGCTCAGAAGGGAAGGAGGGAGAGCAGGAGAACAATAGTTATTGGGAACTCGATAGTTAGAGGGACAGATAGAAGGTTCTGTGGCAACGAAAGAGACTCATGTTGCCTCCCGGGCGCCAGGGTCCGTGACGTCTCGGACCATGCTTTCAGAATCCTTAAGGGGGAGGGGGAACAGTCACAAGTTGTGGTACATATCAGTACAAAGACACAGGTCAGAGAAGGGACGGGGATTCAAAACAGGAATTTAGGGAGCTAGGGTGGAAGCTGAGAGCCAGGACAAACCATGTTGTCATCTCTGGTTTGTTTCTGGTGCCACGTGCTAGCGAGTTGAGGAAAAGGGAGAGAATGCAGATAAGCACGTGGCTGCAGGGATGGTGTAGGAGGGAGGGTTTCAGTTACTTGGGTAATTGGAGCACATTCTGGGGAAGGTGGGACCTGTACAGACAGGATGGTTTGCACCTGAACCAGAGGGGCACCAATATCCTGGGAGGGAACTTTGCTACGGCTCTTCGGGGGGGGGGGGGGGGTTAAACTAATTTGTCAGGGGGATGGGAAAATGAGCTGTAGTCCAGAAGCCAGTGTTGAGAGTAGTGAGGTACTGAAGAGGGTATCAAGGTCGCAGGAGTGTACTGGCAGACAGAAAGGTGGGTTGAAGTTTGTCTACTTCAATGCAAGGAGCATCTGGAATAAGGGAGGTGAACTTGGAGCGTAGATTGGTACCTGGGACTACGATGTTGTGGCCATTATGGAGACATGGTTAGGACAGGAATGGTTGTTGGAAGTTCCGGGGTATAGATGTTTCAGTAAGAGTAGGGAAGGTGGTAAAAGAGGTGGAGGAGTAGCATTGTTAATCAAGGATAGTTTAATGGCTGCAGAAAGGCAGTTCGAGGGGGATCTGCCTCCTGAGGTAATATGGACTGAAGTTATAAATAGGAAAGGAGCCGTCATGTTGTTAGCGCTTTTCTATAGGCCCCCAAATAGTAATAGAGATGTGGAGGTAGAAATTGCAAAACAGATTATGGATAGGTGTGGAGGTCTCAGGGTAGTTGTCATGGGTGACTTTAACTTTCCAAATATTGATTGGAATCTCTATAGGTCGAACAGTTCGGATGGGACAGTTTTTGTACAGTGTGTTCAGGAGGGTTTCCTGACACAATATGTGGATCGGCCGACAAGAGGTGGGGCCACATTGTATTTTGTACTGGGTAATGAACCAGGCCAAGTGTTAGATTTGTTTGTCAGAGAGCACTTTGGAGATAGTGACCACAATTCGGTGTCTTTCACTATTGCAATGGAGAGGGATAGGGCCATACAACAGGGCAAGGTTTATAATTGGGGAGGGGTAATTATGATGCGATTAGGCAAGGCAAGAATTAGGGAGCATAAGATGGGAACAGAAAGTGTCAGGGAAAGGCACAAATGAAAAGTGGAGGTTGTTCAAGGAACAAATACTGCGTGCCTTTGATAGGGATGTCGCTGTCAGGCAGGGAGGAAGTGGCCATGTGAGGGAACTATGGTTCACAAAAGAGATTGAATGTCTTGTCAAGAGGAAAAAGGAAGCGTATGTAAAGATGAGAAAACAAGGTTCTGTTGGCTCGCTTGAGGGTTACAAGGTCCCAAGGAATGAGTTAAAAAAAGGGCTTAGGAGAGCTAGGAGGGGGCATGAGAAGTCCTTGGTGGGTCGGATCAAGTAAAACCCCAAGGCTTTTTACTCTTATGTGAGAAATAAAAGAATGACCAGGGTAAGGTTAGGGCCAGTCAAGGACAGTAGAGGGAACTTGTGCATGGAATGAGAAGAGATAGGAGAGGCGTTGAATGAATACTTTTCTTCAGTGTTTGCCAAGGAGAGGGGCCATGTCTTTGAGGATGAGAGTGTGATAGAGGTGGGTAGGCTGGAGGAGATAGATGTTCTGAGGAAGGATGTATTAGCAATTTTGTAAAACCTGAGTGTCGACAAGTCCCCTGGGCCAGATGGGACATATCCTAGGATTTTTGGGAGGCAAGGGATGAGATCGCAGAAGCTTTGGCTTTGATCTTTGAGTCCTCACTGTCCACAGGGATAGTGCCAGAGGACTGGAGAGTGGCAAATGTTGTTCCTCTGTTCAAGAAAGGGAATAGGAATGACCCTGGCCAGTTAGTCTTACTTGGTTGGTCGGTAAGTTAATTGAAAAGGTCCTGAAGGATAGGATTTATGACAATTTGGAAAGATGCAGCTTAATCCGGGATAGTCAACACAGATTCGTGAAGGGTAAATCTTGCCTTACAAATTTTATTGAATTCTTTGAGGAGGTAACTAAGTTTGCAGATGAAGGTAGAGCAGTTGATGTTGTATGTATGGATTTCAGTAAGGCGTTTGATAAGGTTCCACATGGTCGGCTCATGACGAATGTAAGGAGGTGTGGGACAGAGGTAAATTTGGCCAATTGGATAAGTAACTTGCTATCACATAGAAGACAGAGGGTTATAGTAGATGGAAAATGTTCAGACTGGAGACCAGTTACCAGTGGTGTACCACATCGATCAGTGCTGGTTCCTCTGCTATTTGTGATTTTTATCAATGACTTGGAGGAGGGGACTGAAGGGTGGGTCAGTAAATTTGCTGGTGGCAACAAGATTGGTGGAGTAGTGGGTGAGGTGGAGGCATGTTGTAGGCTGCAAAGAGACATTGATAGGATGCAGAGCTGGGCCTAAAAATGGCAGATGGAGTTTAACCCTGATATGAATTAGAATTAGAATTACAATTTACAGTGCAGAAGGAGGTCATTCGGCCCATCGAGTCAGCACCGGCTCTTGGAAAGAGCACCCTACCCAAGGTCAACACCTCCACCCTAACCCCATAACCCGGTAACCTCACCCAACACTAAGGGCAATTTTGGACACTAAGGGCAATTTGTCATGGCCAATCCACATAACCTGCACATCATTGGACTGTGGGAGGAAACCAGAGCACCTGGAGGAAACTCACGCACACACGGGGAGGATGTGCAGACTCCACACAGACAGTGACCCAAGCTGAAATCGAACCTGGGACCCTGGAGCTGTGAAGCAATTGTGCTATCCACAATGCTACCATGCTGCTATGTGCTACTATGTGTGAGGTGATTCATTTTGGGAGGAAACATATGAATGCGGATTACAGGGTGAACAGCAGGGTTCTGAGGAATGTGGAGGAACAGAGATCTTGGGGTTTATGCCCACAGATCTTTGAACGTTGCCACTCAAGTGGATAGAGCTGTGAATAAGGCCTATAGCGTGTTAGCGTTTATTAACAGGGGGCTTGAGTTCAAGAGCCATGGGGTTATGCTGCAACTGTGCTGGTGAGACCACATTTGGAGTATTGTGTGCAGTTCTGGTCACCTCACTATTGGAAGGACGTGGAAGCATTGGAAAGGGTGCAAAGGAGATTTACCAGGATGCTGCCTGGTTTGGAGGATAGGTCTTATGAAGAAAGGTTGAGGGAGCTACGGCTTTTCTCTTAGGAGCGGAGGAGGATGAGAGGCGACTTTATAGAGGTTTATAAGATGATGAGTGGGATAGATAGAGTGGACGTTCAGTGACTATTTCCTCGGGTGGATGTAGCTGTTACAAGGGGGCATAACTATAAGGTTCATGGTGGGAGATATAGGAGGGATGTCCGAGGTAGGTTCTTTACTCAGAGAGTGGTTAGGGTTTGGAATGGACTGCCTGCTGTGATAGTGCAGTCGGACACTTTAGGAACTTTCAAGCGGTTATTGGATAGGCACATGGAGCACATCAGAATGACAGGGAGTGAGATAGCTTGATCTTGGTTTCGGACAAGGTTTGGCACAGGGTCGGTGCTGTGCTGTACTGTTCTATGTTCTATGTTCTATCTATATCAACCTTCGTCCATTCACTTCTCCCCCAAATGTTTCTCTGGGTTCCTCCTAAACACATCTATACTATTTGCTTTAACTTGTTTTTGGTGGCAAGTTCCCAATTCTGGCCACTCGTTGGGTAAAGACGTGCCTTCTGAACTGCCTATTGGATTTCTTGGCGACTATCTTAAATCAATGGCGTCTCGTTATGTCCTTCCCTTCAAGAGGAACTTTGTATTCACTCCATCAAAACCTTTCATTATTTTAAGTACCTCCAATAGGTTCCCCTCAACTATCTTTTCAACTTGCCCTATCAACATATAATCCATTCCTTTCTGCCCATGGGTTTTTCCAGCCCCCCCCCCCCCCACCCCCTAACCACTTGTCTACTCTTCACCTCAAATAATCTGCGTGGTGATAAATACTACATGATGTGGAGATGCCGGCGTTGGACTGAGGTGAGCACAGTAAGAAGTCTTACAACACCAGGTTAATATCCAACAGGTTTGTTTCAAATCACTAGCTTTCGGAGCGCAGCTCCTTCATCAGTTGGACGTTAACCTGGTGTTGTAAGACTTCTTACTATAAATACTACATACTCCGCACTATGTGAGGAAAAAGCCTTCACCGGAATTGCTTAATGCAGCCGTTAGTGAGCATCTTATGCTTAAGTTCGCTAGTTTTGAATAGTTGCAAAAGTGGAGACAACTTCACTCGGTCTACTTTAACGGAGCACTTCGTAATTTTAAAGACCTCCAGCAGGACAACTGTCAACCATCTATTTTCTAGTCCCAATCTTTCCTGTTAGGGGCTGGTTTAGCACATTGGGCTAAACAACTGGCTTGTAATGCAGAACAAGGCCAGCAGCATAGGTTCAATTCCCGTACTGGCCTCCATGATCACGTGCTGGAATATGGCGACTAGGGGCTTTCCATAGTAACTTCATTGAAGCCTACTTGTGACAATAAATGATTATTATTAAATTACCAAGCTACTGTTTAATTACTTGATTGTTGTTAGCAGTTCGAATATGTTTGTCTTTTGTCGTTGCATTTAATCAGAATTTAGAAACAAAGTTCATTTGCCATCAACATTACAGTACCCCCATGGCACCCATTGCAGCTATTCGTAATATTAGTTAGCACTTCAACAAATTGACATCACGAAATAGCCCCCATGAGATTTTTGTGGAATAATGAACATTAGAGTCCAATAATCCAACAATAAATGTATTTGATAGCAACTGTGCTTTCTGTATTTTGAGCTAGGATCATTGATTGACATATATAAACATCTTACCATCGGGATCCTGAATGGACCAATTAAGGTGGCCATTGCTACAGATTGAGATGAACCAGAGTCGCCGACAATGGCAGAGACGGTAGAAGGCGCTTTGCAAGCTAAATTGGAAGATGAGTCTTCGCCTTTGTTTAGAAATTCAAAGGTCGATTTCAAAGTTAAAGGTGGCATGGTGCAAGTATCATAAATCCGGTAACCCAGTGTAATATTGGGAAGCAGCCTTTTGTTCTTGTTGATTTCTTCAATGGCGAAAATCATCGTCAGCACAAAACGAAAAACTCGATACCAAAAGCTGTAGAAAATACATTTGTGTGGCGATAAATTACATAGTTTAAATTTTTTTTTCACATAGATGATAATGAAAGGAATTTATTTTCACATAGGAGCATTAACTTTCACAAACCATCTTGTTTAACGAGTGAATAATCTTATTTCTGAGGTGTCGTATTTTAAGACTTAACTATTGCTCTTAAAGCTGACAGCAATCAAAAAACAACAAGTGAAGAAATAACTCGGCATAATGCATATCTCCGCCATAATGTTTACCTCAACCTTAATGCAATTACGTGATTCTTCACTGAGGCGTTCCCTGCCGCTCTGGTGTTCTGTAACCACAGAACTGGGGAAATACATTGTTTTCTATTTATTAGGAGCTTCCATCACACCAGGGACGCTTTAGGCCAATCCACATTCAACAAACTGCTCTGAAAATTCTGCTCACATTTGACAGCTGTGGCAAACAGGAAATTGAGATAATCCTCAACATTCTACAACAATCAATAACATTCTGAATAAAGAGCCTTCCAAAAAAAAAAAGATTAATTCACTGCATCTCTCAATGTTAGCCATTCTTTTTTTAATTAATCAGGATCCAGATGCAGATTGTGGGGGTCGAATGTAGTGAGACATGAATCCAAGGTCCCGGTTGAGGCCATACTTGTTAGTGCGGAACTTGGCTGTCAGTTTCTGCTGGGCGATTCTGTGTTCCACACGCATGAGTAAGGCCTCAACCAGGAACTTGGATTCATGTCACACGATATTAACCCCTCACCAACTGTCCTGGCTTGAGACAATTCACACCTCTTTAACGTGTGATTATCTCTCTCTCCAGGTGCACCATCTGGACCTGTAAAGGCTTAATTACCTGCAAACACTCGCATTCAAAGTATCATGTTGCATCATTGACTTTGTCTACACATGTGTTTGTGAAACCCACCTCTTCACTCACTTGATGAAGGAGCTACCTCTGAAAGCTAGTGATTTCAAATAAACTTGTTGTTCTGTGTAATGGGTTTTGTTTAAATCAGTTAATTATTTTGGGGGTGTATTATTCACAGGCTAACATATAATCAGGAGTGAAAACATTAACCCTGCCCGCCTTTCGTGAAGTGCTTTTAAAATAGAATGCTCAAGTACAAGTTTCCACATAGAGTTTTGATGATGAACTGCTTTCCATTCATATGTATGTTGAATTTCCATCATGAATCTTCTTTAAAGCATGGAAATGATGCAGCTTTACTTCAGTTTTCCTATTCTTTGAATAAAATAGTCATGACGCAATTCACTGCCAAAATTATATGATTCATATGCCCTTGCAGTTTTTTTCCACACCCCAACTAATTGTGTGTTTCTGAAAACTCCAAGTATCAGCTTCCATCTCTGAGCATTGTCTGGCCCGTTCATTACATATATCACCTCTTCCACACACAAACTCCTGGCATATCAATTACAATGGGCTGACATCTCGGAAGATGAATGCTGTCTTCAGGCCCTAACTTTTCCTGTCAAATATGAACTTGCTCTCGAGCCACTTTTGATTGTCATAAAATTAATACTGCTCCCGTTTCTCCATGGTTCTTTTATACTTTGTATGACTGACTTTGTATGGCCCACTATTCCATCTCCCATGGACAGTACCCCACTCCGCGCCCAGCAAGGGCGTTGGAGAACAAAGATAGTCGATGATACAATTGGCTAATTTTTCATATCACTGATATACAACTTCTGGAACTGACTCTCAAACAAAAACAACATTCTGAAATAAAATCAGGAAAGGTTGTCCACACTCAGCGATTCAGATTGCATCTGCGGAAGAGACGGAAACTTCTCTTTTCCAGTTGATGACATTCATCGTGTACAGTTATGATGAAATGTGATGGATTTGAAATGGCAACTGCATGGAATTAACTGAATTCAGCCAGGCTAACTCTCTGTCTCTCAGTCTGACTAACCGTCTCGCATTCTCTCGCTCTCTTTATTCTCTCTCGCAGTCTCTTATCCATGGTCCTCATTTATTTTCCTCTTCTATCAATAGTAGCACGTCACTAAAGAATGACTGTTTCATTCCCCTAATTTCAAAAGTCCTTATTGGGTTTGTTTTCATGTAACAAAATAATTCCGTCAGGGCGATGGTGCTGCCAATCCATTGCATTATTTGGTGCATTTTCTCTATTTGCCGGAAAAATAAGACTGCCCTGTAACCCCTGGCTGATAAATTTGGAAACAAAATATGCAGCTGTCTCAGCGTGATATGGACAAGGTCAGGTTTTGACCTGTTGTGTGTGACAGCATTGCTATTTACAACAAGCCGTCTGAAAATTAATGTTTTTCTTGGGATAGTAATTCTAATCGATAGACAAGATCATAAAAAAAAGCATCTGCTGCAATCGATAATTAACGAGTGATATCAAACGCAGTGTATCTTCCAGTTTGTAGCCTGTTTTGAGCACAAGGACCACTTTCTCATGTATTCTGGTTTGCAACAACCCTGAAGCCCCGGAATAAGATGTTTACTTTGGAAATACGCATTTTGGCCAACTTAGTACCATAGCGCAGAAGGAGGTCATTCGGCCCATCGAGTCTGCACTGGCCCTCTGAAAGAGCAACCCAACAAGGTCCATTCCCGTGCCCCATCCCCATAACCCTGCCTAATTTACACACATCTCTGGACACTAAGGGGCAATTTAGCATAGCCACTCCACGTGCCCTGCACATCTTTGGACTGTGGGAGGAAACCGGAGCACAAGGGGAAACCCACGCAGACATGGCGAGAATGTGCGAACCCCACACAGGCATTGTCCCAGGGTCAGAATTGAACCCTTGTCCCCGGCTGTGTGAGGCAGCCGGTGTAACTTGGTACTGCGCATTCGTGCAGGTGTAACCTGAGGGAGACCTGTAAACTGGCAGTAGTTCATAGCTTTAATTAAATACGTGCAGTAATGAAATATCAAACATTTCTATAAACATCAAAAGTTTGAAGCATATTTTGCCATTTGTTATGACCCGCTTGATTGAGAGCCCATCCTCAAACATTCACACTTCCCAGCACCGATGCACACTGACAGCCGCGTGTACCATCTACAAGATGCACTGCAGGAACTCACCAAGGCTCCATGGACAACAACTTCCAAACCCTCGCCCACGACCACCTAGGACAACAGCAGATACAATGGAACATTGGGACCTGGAAGGTCCCCTTCAAACCACTCAACTTGGAAATATGGCGCCGTTCATTCATTATCCCTGTGTCAAAATTCTGGAACTGTTTCCCTGACAGCACAGTGGGTGTACCTACACCTCAGCTGCGGTGGTTCAATAATCACGTTCAGCAATGCACAAAAAGTGGTTCAATGAACCCAATATACTTTGATCCTGCAGGTTCAGATTTTAACCATGTGCAAGCACAATGATTGTGAATGCGTTAAAACCTACCCGTGTTTCAGCTCAGCCTCCATAATAGTTGGGCGAGCGATTTGCCATTTACCTGTTTCGTATTTTACACTAATTTCCCGGGTAATGCGGAAAAAAATATCAAAACCAGAAACGAATTGTACCATCGTCAAGGATGTTCCGCTGAATAACACATGTATTCTACACTACAGCATGTCTAATGACAGACCGAAGGAAGAGAAGGACGGCGCGGTAGCTCAACTTGTGGGTTCACAAAAGGTTCCCTCGTTCAGAGCAGACATTTGCAAAGTTAGAAATCCACAGCACAATACAAACTCTCACTGACTTTTTGCATTTTACCGCTTCAGGTTTACTTTCAAAGGAAAGATCCAGGCGGTCAACATTGGTGTGGACGCTGAACACTCCACCGATAATTATGTCACCTTCCTTGGACAGGCCAGCCAAGTCATCAGTCCCCCATTGTTTGCAAGTTGGTTCATTCTCCAACAGCACGGAAGCAAGAAGGGATAACGGTAAAAATAACGACAAGATGTAATACATCATTAGCATTCAATGTAACTCTGTTTTTCATGCGCCGAATTACTGTGCTTATATAATGTGACACGCAATTACGATCTTTCCACTACTATAAATAGATTTATGTCAGGACACTCAAAGAAACTCCCAATTGGATGCCGATCATATTTTCAATTTGCCTGTGGGGCAAAAGCAGATTGCAAAGGACCAAATTCCAATTATCCTGTTCCCTCGCTATGAGGTGACGAATAAAACTTTTGTTGATGTTTTGCAATGCTACCTTTGTAGGCTAAAATGTGTAAGCTTAGGGTACAGGCAGAGAGACCTGCAAACATATTTGCTGTCAAGTGAGTAACTTCATTGTCTTTAACTATGGGTTTCCTAGTTATTCTTTCACCAAAGATATCCGCAGAATCAAAACATCTCACTCTAGGAAGAGATACATAAAGCTATCAAAGGCAGAAGACTATAAATCTAAATGTTGCCAAAAGTCTGGACTCGTGACTTCTTTATCATCATAGAAAATAGACATCTATTTGGGAACTGTTGTCTTCCGAGGGATTTTTGTTTTGTTTATGGGATGTGGGCGATGTTGGCTAAGCCTGCATTTATTGCCCATCCCGAACTGCCCTTGTTCAGATGGCATTTTAAGAGGCAATCACATTGCTGCAGGTCTGAAACCACGTGTAGCCCAGGCCAGGTTAAGGATGGCAGATTTCCTTCCGTACAGGACCCTAGTGAATCAGTCAGGTTTTTACAACAATCGACAATGGTCATCATTCGACTTTTATTTCCAGATTTTAATTGAATTCAAACTGCACTATCTGCTTTGGGAACCCAGGTTCCCACAGTATTACCCGGGGCCAATAGCTTACCAGCCCAGTGCTGATTTAGCTCACTGGGCTAAATCGCTGGCTTTTAAAGCAGACCAAGCAAGCCAGCAGCACGGTTCGATTCCCGTATTAACCTCCCCGGACAGGCGCCGGAATGTGGCGACTAGGGGCTTTTCGCAGTAACTTCATTGAAGCCGACTCGTGACAATAAGCGATTTTCATTTCATTTTCGTATAGCACCTTCTAATGTTGGACTCAAACTATTCGAGGAATAACTCAATTTCTTGCAAATATGCTTTTAATAATTTCAGTATTGGTCAATGGAGCAATCAATTTGCTGACTACCAAGTGTGTTCATGGTAAAGTCGTGTTAAATATTCAAGTTTCGAAACATTAGAACTGCTTGTTCCACGAGTCCAGGTTTCTGTGATGGCATGCGCACAGGAGTCTGGCTGAGCGAAATTATTTTTTGAAAAGGTAAATACGCCACATCCACTGATCCCTTATCGATCCTCTAGTTTATATTCACAAAAACCCTAACAGGTTTGTCGAATCTGATTTTCCATTCATAAATTGATGTCAACTTTGCCAATCCCGATTATGGTATCTTATGTGTGATGTACTATCCTTCGGCCATTGGGATTCTCCGTTCCCAAAGGCAGCACAACCAAATCTGTGGATGGCATTGCGGGGATAGCTTAAATGTGGAATCCCAACTGGCAAGCAGCTGGCGTAGAACAGACGGCTGCCAGCAAACATGATGCCGCCGAGAAGCACTCTGCTGGGGAACCCAAAAATCCAGCCTCTTCTTCCTCGAATAGCGAAGTAACCTTTAATTAATTTGGGTCCATGGAACTGTTCTAGAGTCCAGGGAAAATTGATGGATCAAAGGTAAAGGACGGGATTCTCCGATATCGCGGCCGTGTTGACGCCGGAGTCAAAACCAGCGTGAGCGACGCCAGCTTCGACCCGATCAAAAGTGCACCTGTTCTGCGCAACAGAAGGGTCTAGCATGGGCATCACAGGAAGCGTGACGGCATGGCCCAGAATGGCATCACAGACGCGCGCGGCATAATTGACGCTCTGCGCGTTGTGTGAAATAGGCTCCACCCGCACACAAGCCAGGGATCGACCCAGGCCATCAGGCGTAGCCCGCCCCCATCCAGTGCCAGGCTGGCAATGCCCTAGGGACTCATCCAGTGATGGGGAGGGCAGCCACAGCAACAGCCCCCCGGCCCAGTCGAGTCAGAACGCCACAACCCAGAGGATGCAGACACAGGGGACAGGCGGGCGGGACACCATGACACAGGGGACCTACAGCGAGGACATGGACACACAGTGCACACCAACCCAGGGCACCCACACACAGAGGATGGACAGACAGGACACCCACACAGAGGGGACGGATGGACAGGACACCCACACACAGGGGTGGACGGACAGGACACCACACACACAGGGCATGGATGGACAGGACACCCACACACAGGTGTGGATGGACAGGACACCCACACACAGGTGTGGACAGACAGGACACCCACACACAGTCAGACAGGATACACCACTCCAGGGGACACCGCACTTTCAGTCCAATGAGGACCTCGACATAACGCCACAGCTATCTCCTACATGCTTCACCATCGCAGAGACTCTCACCTTGGTTGGTCACCTTAGCGATGAGTCTTCAGGGACACTCACTGGTGCGCACTACACAGTCGTCCCGGTACAGCAGGTGGAGGTAGGAGCAGCTGAGGGGCCAGACGGTCAGAAGGCAGACCAGTCCTAGCAACCAGCTGCCGCCCGGATGGATCGCGGGTTCCTCGAGTTTCCACACCCACCCATAGACCCGATGCAGTCAGGGACCTAGTGACAAGTGAAGGGGATGGCGGGCGGCTGGCAGCGCCTGCAGACACAGATGGAGAAGTCCAACCGCATGCAGGAGCAGGGTGTGGTGCCAGTCATGCATGCACACCGAGGCCAAAACCGCACGTGTGGCATCCGCGGTGGAGGCAATGGGGCAATGGTGTTGGGCATGGGTCGCAGCATGCAAGACGTAGGGTTTTCTGTGCAGGAGGGAGCTGTGGACTATGACATGAGCCAGAGCCAGCTGCAGATCGCAGCAGCGCTCACCACCATGGCCCAGTCTCAGCGGGCCATGGCTGAGAGCATCAGCGCCATTGCCCAGGTGCTGGCCAGCGTCGCCCAGACCCAGACAGGGATGGCTAACTCCCTGAGCTCCATGGCTGCAAACCTGCAGACCCTTGTCGATATCAGGGCAGCCCTCCAGGACTGGCAGTGCCAGGTGCCGTGGGTGCTGGACCCGCTAACATCCCCGTCGAATGGAGAGCCCTGGGGGCCATCGGGCACCTCGAGGGGGGAGGAGGTGCTGGGGCCCATTCTGGGTCCCCCTGCAGGGGAGGTTCCGGAACACCACGACACCTTGGACTACCCCCCTTCCGTCCCAGCTGCATCTGGTGGGAAATGAGCAGAACAGGCTGGCAGCACACATTCCTGGTTGCCCTAGGCGCAGCCTGGCCCATCCAGGCTGGGTCACCCAAGGAAATGGCCTCCAAAAGGGACCCGAGTCACAGGGCAGGAGGCACAGGGGTCTGCCTCCAGTTCTGCTGTACCGTTTGGGGAACCACCTAGACATAGTCGTAGGGCCTGTAAGGCCAGAAAAGTAGTCACCGAGTAAGTGGGTCACTGCACGATGCACCTGTCACTGACACCTGGGAGATGCCAGAGCGGTCCCCACTCGGCGACTGGAACGATCACGTGGCATAGACGTTTAGGGCGACCATCACCTTGACGACCACCGGGAGAGGATGTCCACCCCCCTTTCTACACGATGGCAGTTATGCCATCAGGTGGCAGATACGAGCGACAGTTTCCCGGTTCATCCGGAGTCTCCTCCTGCATGCCCTGTCCGCGAGGTCCTGGAAGGACATGCGGTGCCGGTACAGGTGAGGCCTCATCGGGTGCCTCCGTCGCCTTGGCATAGCCTCCTCCTCCTACCCCTCATCCTGTCAGGCAGGCGGACCTCCAGCCTGGGTGGCTGCCACCTGCCCCTCTGTGGCACACTCCCCTGCGGCAGCCTCTGCTGTCTCCCTGTCACGTCCCTGCTCCAGCTCCTATAGGGCTTCATGCAGGGCAGCGGCCCCCACCATGGACCCAGCAGCACTGGGTGATGGCCAATCATAACCGGCTGCAGGGGATGGGGGTAGATGACATTTATCTTGCACATAACCCCCCTCTGCAACCAGCTGGTGCCTAGCCACGCATAAACCACCCCCCACACCCGACACCTCCCCGACACCTCTCCACCCAGGCTCCACCCCCTCCCCGACACTTCTCTTCCCGGCCCCACCCCCTCCTCGACACCCCTCCACCCCACCAAGTTCCCCGCCGGCCCCGACCCCCTGGCACCCCCATGGCCCCGACCCCCACAACACTCCCCGCCTACCCCCCCCCCCACACCAGCACCGCCCCACCACCCCGGCTCTGGGGAGCCTCCACCCTCGACAACGGCATCCCCTGCACCCATGGCTGTGCTGTCGCGGCATCTCTGGCATCCCCCCCATGCTGACGCCTACCTCCTCCTTCGTCGGTGTCACCACCGCGACTGGTTCACGCCATTCTGAAGGATATTTGATTCACGCTGGCGTGACGCCTTCGGCCCATTAGGGCTGGAGATTCGCTGCAGGCCCAGGGACCAGCACGTCGTGCCACTTCTGCCGACTCGGCCAATGCATTTATTAACTCTGCAGCAATCACTTCTGAGGTGAAGGCCATGAGGCAATAGGAAGACCGACGGAAGTGATCCCTAACACTTAATAATAATAATAGCTTATTGTCACAAGTAGTGACTTCCGTGAAGTTACTGTGAAAAGCCCCGAGTCGCCACATGCCGGCACCTGCTCAGGAGGCTGGGACAGGAATTGAACCTGCCCTGCTGGCCTTTTTCTGCATGACAAGCCAGCTGTTTAGCCCACTGTTCTGAACCAGCCCCTTAGGCTTGAAAGCAGAAAGCTACTGAGATCCGCACACTCCGTGTCAACCATCCATATGTCCTCTCGGATAAGTGAACTGCTCTCAACTGTCACGCGTTGCATGCTTTTCCTGTCTATTTAACTAATGCGGCTAAATTGCTTCTTCTTAATAAACTTAATAAACTACTTTAGAATTACACACGATTGCCTATCTTAGGTATTTGCGGCTCCCAAAACCAAAATACTGCATGTTGTTGTCAGAAGTGGGATCCACCATTGTTGAGATGACATTCGCTCGAAATTTGAGTAGTAACATTATTAGGTTGCAGTTAGATGCAGGTGGAGTAGTCAACAAGGGAACCAAGGAGAAGCAATGACATTGGCAAATGCTAGGGAATGACTGGTGAGAGTCTGACTGAGAAAACGTGTGTACCTGGAGCCAGAGATGGCCTTGCAGCTGTAAATAATTCCATAAAACCACAATAAGAAGTATTACAACACCAGGTTCAAGTCCAACAGGTTTGTTTCAAACACTAGCTTTCGGAGCACTGCTTCTTCCTCAGGTGAATGAGGAAGGAGCAGTGCTCCGAAAGCTAGTGTTTGAAACAAACCTGTTGGACTTTAACCTGGCGTTGTAAGACTTCTTACTGTGCTCACCGGAGCCCAACACCAGCATCTCCACACCATTAAACCATAAGACATGGGAGCAGAATTAGGCTACTCGGCCCATCGATCTGCTCCGCCATTCAATCATGGATTCCAGCAGAGATTACAGGTGATTACTTGTCAATTCATCAGATGGACTGCACGGCGTCCTTGGGCAAGGCAAAGGGCGGTGGGGTTTGTTTCCTCATCAACACCTCGGTTCTCATATGTGGCGACCCTGAAGAGCTATTGTTCCCCAGATCTTGAATACTTGACTGTGAAGTGTCTTCCGCGGGAGTTCACTTCTGCCATTATTACAGCGGTCTACATTCCACCCCAGGCAAATTTGAAGAAGGTGCTTGATGAATTGTTCACTGGTGTAAATAACTTTGAAACTGATAACTGGAGGCCTCGTTCATCATGGCCAACGATTTGAACCAGGCCAATCTCAAGAGGGCATTTCCAAAATTTTACCAACACATTTCCCCTCCCACCAGGGGCCCGAACATCCTTGGCCATGGTTATACAACCATCAGGGATGTTTACCACTCCATCCCCGACTCCGTTTGGGATAATTGGAACACAGGATGGTTCTCCTTCTCCCGGAATACAAGCGGACACTGAAGCGGAGGATACAGGGAAGAAAGTTGTGCAATGCCGGTTTGAGGCACTGGAAGAGCTCCTACCCAACTGTTTGGAGTCAGTGGATTGGCTCATATTTAAGAACTCAGCGACCAACCTAAACGAGCATGCTGCTATAGTCACAGACTTCATCAGGAAGTGTGTTGAGGACTGGCTGCCAAATAAGTTAATATGTTCATTTCCGAATCGGAAACGATGGTTCAATAGGGAGATCCATTCCCCGATTGAAGTTCAGGACTGAGGTGTCTAAGATGGGAGACCTTGACCGATTCAAGAACTGTAGTTACGACATTCATGGCCGTGCACTTAGATCCTGCATGGACCAATTGCCGAGTGTATTCGCGGAGACATCTTTAACCTCTCCTTACTCTGTTCTCAGGTTCCCACCTGCTTTAAGGAAACCATTATCATACCGGTGCCAAAGAAAAGCCAATCAGTGTGCCTCAATGAATATTGCCCCGTGCCCCTGATATCTATTATTATGAAGTGCTTCGAGAGATGAGTCATGAGATGCATCAAATTCAACTTTCCAGATTGCCTTGATCCACTGGAATTTGCTTAGTGCTTTAACCAGTCTACAGTAGATGCTATTTCCCTTGTCTTACACTCATCTTCGGAACATCTCAACAACAAGGACACTAATGTCAGGCTCCTGATTATTGCCCATAGTTCTGCTTTTAATACCATAATTCCAACCAAGCTCATATCCAAATTCCAAAACCTAGGACTTGGCAACTGGATTTTCGATTTCCAAACTCACAGACCACAATCAGTAAGAATAGGTAATTACATCTCCTCCATGATAGTCCTAAACAACAAGGCCGTGCAAGGCTGCTTATTCAGCCCTCTATTATATTCTATGTACACATGATTATGTGCCAAAAATTTGGCTCCAACTCCATCTATATGTTTGCTGATAATACAACCATAGTGGGTCAGATTTCAAGCAACGACAAGTCAGAGTACAGGAGAGAGGTAGAGAAGTTGGTAAACATGGTGTAATGACAGCAATCTCTCCCTTATTGTCAGCAAAACAAAGGAGCTAGTCATCAACTTTAGGAAGCAAGGTATAGTACATGTCCTTGTCTATATCATCAAACCATGGAATCCTTACAATGCAGAAGAACGCCATTCGGACCACTGAGACTGCACCGACCCTCTAACAGAGCACTCCGCCCAAGTTCTCTTCCTTGCCCTTTTCCAATAACCCCTTAACTTAACCTGCACATCTTTGGACACTAAAGGGCAATTGATCGTGGCCAATCCACCTAACCTGCACATATTTGAACTGTGGGAGGAAACTGGATCACCCGGAGGAAATCCACGCAGACACAGGGAGAATGTCCAAACTCCACACAGTCACCCGAGGCTGGAATTAAACCCGGGTCCCTGGCGCTGTGAGGCAGCAGTGCTAACTACTGTGCCACTCCACATCACATAATGTGGAGATGGTTGACAATTTCAAGTTCCTAGGTGTGAACATTACCAACAATTTATCCTGGTCCACCTATGTCAACATTATGATTATGAAAAGGCAAGAACGCCTTTACTTCCTCAGGATTCCACACATCATGATTGTCCTTTTTTCAAACTTCTTCCATTGGGCCGAAGATACAAAAGCTTGAGAACTCATTCTAGCAGATTCAAAAACAGTTTATTCCCTGCTACTACTAGACTCTTGAATGGCCCATGTATGATTAAATTGTATTTTTAATGTTTTTATTCTTTTTTACTGTTATAATTATTTATTGTATGTTGTACTTATGTATGTATATGTTTATGAGTGATCTGTCAAGCCTGTACGCAGAATAATACTTTTCTCTGTACCTTGGTACATGTGACAGACTTTATCAATAAACCTGTGAAGATGTGCTTGTTGCTATGTCTCAGATTGGACAGTGATTAACCATCACCCCTGTGACCTCGATCAGTGACGGCAAGATCTGGATTAAAAGGAGAAACATCGGAGACATGAATAGCAATAACTGGCAGGAACAGCTATTGTGAAGGAACCCTGAACCCAGGACTCAGAGATATTGGAACCCAACGTGAGGCAGACTGACCATCTTGCCTCGCAACAGGTGATATCTAAGTCGAAGCCGTGAGTTGTGGCACTTTGAGTAATCGAGTTCAGATAATTTGTGGTAACTTTTCCTAAATCAGTAACTGGGAAGGGAAAATGAAGGAAATTGTTGTACAATAACTTAAGAGTTTGGATGTCTTGTCCGCTGCGTCAGTTGATCCCAATCCGAAGTGCAACAAATGCTTGTTTTTGCAAAAGAATCTTGGGTGGGAAACGTCTCACAAAGCAGCAAAAAGTTTTGAAATCATTGGAATCTGGTCTAAACTTCGGCTACGTTGGATTTGGAGCAGGAGTAGGACATCTGGCCCCTCGAGCCTGCTCCGCCATTCAATGAGATCATGGCTGATCTTTTGTGGACTCAGCTCCACTTTCCGGCCCGAACACCATAACCCTTAATCCCTTTATTCTTCAAAAAACTATCTATCTTTACCTTAAAAACATGTAATGAAGGAGCCTCAACTGCTTCACTGGGCAAGGAATTCCATAGATTCACAACCCTTTGGGTGAAGAAGTTCCTCCTAAACTCAGTCCTAAATCTACTTCCCCTTATTTTGAGGCTATGTCCCCTAGTTCTGCTTTCACCCGCCAGTGGAAACAACCTGCCTGCATCTATCCTATCTACTCCCTTCATAATTTTAAATGTTTCTATAAGATCCCCCTCATCCTTCTAAATTCCAATGAGTACAGTCCCAGTCTACTCAACATCTCCTCATAATCCAACCCCTTCAGATCTGGGATTAACCTTGTGAATCTCCTCTGCACACCCTACAGTGCCAGTATGTCCTTTCTCAAGTAAGGAGACCAAAACTGAACACAATACTCCAGGTGTGGCCTCACTAACACCCTATACAATTGCAACATAACCTCCCTAGTCTTAAACTCCACCCCTCTAGCAATGAAGGACAAAATTCCATTTGCCTTCTTAATCACCTGTTGCACCTGTAAACCAACCTTCTGTGACTCATGCACTAGCACACCCAAGTATCTCTGCACAGCGGCATGCTTTAATATTTTATCGGTTAAATAATAATCCCGTTTGCTGTTATTCCTACCAAAATGGATAACCTCACATTTGTCAACATTGTATTCCATCTGCCAGACCCTAGCCCATTCACTTAACCTATCCAAATCCCTCTGCAGATTTCCAGTATCCTCTGCACTTTTCGCTTTTCCACTCATCTTAGTGTCATCTGCAAACTTGGACACATTGCCCTTGGTCCCCAACTCCAAATCATCTATGTAAATTGTGAACAATTGTGGGCCAAACACGGATCCCCGAGGGACACCACTAGCTACTGATTGCCAACCAGAGAAACACCCATTAATCCCCACTCTTTGCTTTCTATTAATTAACCAATCCTCTATCCATGCTACTACTTTACCCTTAATGCCATGCATCTTTATCTTATGCAGCAACCTTTTGTGTGGCACCTTGTCAAAGGCTTTCTGGAAATCCAGATATACCACATCCATTGGCTCCCCGTTATCTACTGCACTGGTAATGTCCTCAAAAAATTCCACTAAATTAGTTAGGCATGACCTGCCCTTTATGAACCCATGCTGCGTCTGCCCAATGGGACAATTTCTATCCAGATGCCTCGCTATTTCTTCCTTGGTGATAGATTCCACCATCTTCCCTACTACTGAATTTAAGGTCACTGGCCTATAATTTCCTGCTTTCTGCCTACCACCTTTTTTAAACAGTGGTGTCACGTTTGTTAATTTCCAATCCACCAGAACCACCCCAGAGTCTAGTGAATTTCGGTAAATTATCACTAGTGCATCTGCAATTTCCCTAGCCATCTCTTTTAGAACTCTGGGATACATTCCATCAGGGCCAGGAGACTTGTCTACCTTTAGCCCCATTAGCTTGCCCATCACTACCTCCTTAGTGATAACAATCCTCTCAAGGTCCTCACCTGTCATAGCCTCATTTCTATCAGTCGCTGGCATGTTATTTGTGTCTTCCACTGTGAAGACCGACCCACAAAAACCTGTTCAGTTCCTCAGCCATTTCCTCATTTCCCATTATTAAAACTCCCTTCACATCCTCTAAAGGACCAATATTTACCTTAGCCACTCTTTTTTGTTTTATATATTTGTAAAAACTTTTACTGTCTGTTTTTATATTCTGAGCAAGTTTACTCATACTCTATCTTACTCTTCTTTATAGCTTTTTTAGTAGCTTTCTGTTGCCCCCTAAAGATTTCCCAGTCCTCTAATCTCCCAGCAATCTTTGCCACTTTATATGCTTTTTCCTTCAATTTGATACTCTCCCTTATTTCCTTAGATATCCATGTTCGATTTTCCCTCTTTCTACCGTCCTTCCTTTTTGTTGGTATAAACCTTTGCTGAGCACTGTGAAAAATCGCTTGGAAGGTTCTCCACTGTTCCTCAACTGTTCCACCATAAAGTCTTTGCTCCCAGTCTACCTTAGCTAGTTCTTTTCTCATCCCCTTGTAATCTCCTTTGTTTAAACACAAAACACTAGTATTTGATTTTACTTTCTCACCCTCCATCTGTATTTTAAATTCCACCATATTGTGATCGCTCCTTCCGAGAGGATCCATAACTATGAGATCATGAATCAATCCTGTCTCATTACACAGGACAAGATCTAGGACCGCTTGTTCCCTCGCAGGTTCCATTACATACTGTTCTGGGAAACTATCGCGGATACATTCTATAAACTCCTCCTCAAGGTTGCCTTGACCGACCTGGTTAAACCAATCGACATGTAGATTAAAATCCCCCATGATAACTGCTGTACCATTTCTACATGCATCAGTTATTTCTTTGTTTATTGCCTGCCCCACCATAATGTTGCTATTTGGTGGCCGATAGACTACTCCTATCAGTGACTTTTTCGCCTTACTATTCCTGATTTCCACCCAAATGGATTCAACCTTATCCTTCGTAGCACCGATGTCATCCCTTACTATTGCCCGAATGTCATCCTTAAATAACAGAGCAACACCACCTCCCTTACCATCCACTCTGTCCTTCCGAATAGTTTGATACCCTCGGATATTTAACTCCCAGTCGTGACCATCCTTTAACCATGTTTCAGTAATGGCCACTAAATCATAGTCATTTACGATGATTTGTGCCATCAACTCATTAACTTTAGTCCAAATACTACGAGCATTCAGGTAAAGTACACTTATGTTGGTTTTTTTACCTCTGTTTTGAATCTTAACATATCCAGTTTTATTCCTTTCGTTATTACTGGGCCTATTTACTGAGCCCCCCTCAGTCACTGTACCTTGTACTGTCGCCCTTTTAGATTTTTGACTATGTCTTCTCTGCCTTGCACTTTTCCCCTTACTTCCTTTTGCTTCGGTCCCTGTTTTACTACCTTCTAACTTCCTGCCTCGGTTCCCATCCCCCTGCCATATTAGTTTAAACCCTCCCCTTCAGCGCTAGAACCCCCCCCCCCCCCCCCCCAGGACATCGGTTCCAGTCCTGCCTAGGTGCAGACCGTCCGGTTTGTACTGGTCCCACCTCCCCCAGAACCGGTCCCAATGCCCCAGGAATTTGAATCCCTCCCTCTTGCACCATCTCTCGAGCCACGCATTCGTCCTATCTATCCTGACATTCCTACTCTGACTAGCTCGTGGCACTGGTAGAAATCCTGAGATTACTACCTTTGAGGTTCTACTTTTTAGTTTAACTCCTAACTCCCTGAATTCCGCTTGTAGGACCTCATCCCGTTTTTTACCTATATCGTTGGTGCCTATGTGCACGACGACAGCTGGCTGTTCACCCTCCCCCCCCCCCCCCCGCCCAGAATGTCCTGCAGCCACTCCAAGACATCCTTGACCCTTGCACCAGGGAGGCAACATACCATCCTGGAGTCTCGATTGCGTCCACAGAACCGCCTGTCTATTCCCCTTACGATCGAGTCCTCTATCACTATAGCCCTGCCATTTTTCTTCCTGCCCTGCTGTGCAGCAGAGCCAGCCACGGTGCCTTGAATCTGGCCTCTGCTGCCTTCCCCTGGTGAGCCATCTCCCTCAACAGTATCCAAAGCGGTATATCTGTTTTGCAGGGCGATGACTGCAGGGGACACCTGCATTGCCTTCCTACTCTTGCTCTTTCTTTTGGTCACCCATTTTCTATCTCCCGCATTAATTTTCACCTGCGGTGTGACCAACTCGCTAAACATGCTATCCACGATCTCCTCAGCATCGCAGATGCTCCAAAGTGAGTCCATCCGCAGCTCCAGAGCCGTCAAGCGGTCTAACAGGAGCTGCAACTGAACACACTTCTTGCACGTGAAAGAGCCAGGGACAGTGGGCGTGTCGCTGAGCTCTCACATCGCACACGAGGAGCATGACACGGGTCTGGGATCTCCTGCCATGTCTTAAACCTTAGGTAAACTTATACAACAACAATTTCAAAATAAAAATAAATAAATTAGACAATGAGAAGAAAAACTACTTACCAGTCACTTACCAGGGTTAAAAAGCACCTTCTCTCACTCTGCACCAAATTACCTCACTGCACCAAATTACCAAGTTGCAATCCCACTCTCGATGTGTATCACTCAGGATGTGTCTCCTTGAAAAGTCCCAAAAGAACGCGACTTGCCACATTAATGCGTTGTCAGCTGAAGAAGTAGAAAATGACAAACACACACACTAAACTACAGCTGGGGGCTGTTTTTAAACGGCAATTGCTAAGAAATAATAAGGAAACAAATTCAACCGCGTTGAGGACCAAAGGGAATCTCGACCAAGGTTGAGCGGCTACACTAATGATGGAAAATTAATGATACGAGAAATTCCAGCTCTTCTACCACTTATCTTTCTGCAAACGTAAATGTTGCACACGTTAATTTGCAACTGGGGAGTTATCTCCATTCTTGCGCCCAGCGACGGTTGTAATCGAGACGCAAATCCATTCTTAAACGGAATTTGGTGAGTGAGTTCTGAGTGCAACAACACGCCCGTGTCAGGTTCTATACCAGCAATAGTGATCCTTCCACACAAACGCAACCCCGTCCATAAAACGGTCGCGGCCCCAAGATACAAGATGCAAGTTTCCTGTAGCTGCCCTTGCTGACAGGCTAATTTAGCATTGCCACCAGATATTCAGGTGCACTACAAAATAACGTCAGCTTTCTCGTGTTGTCTTGCAATTTTTATTTGACCCTCACTGTTAAATGTATCCGCACTGAATTCATACATTTTTATGGCTTCAGCGTAACTTCCATTTTAAAAGTCTGAAAGCTTCCCCACTTGCAGGTTTTTTGTCTGTTGTGTCCAATATGCTTGAGTGGCTGTTGAGTGAGTCGAACTCTAATTTTCGTACTTAAAGATGAACATAAGGTGCGAGGACGACCTTATGATTAAGTTAGGATTTTTTGCGTTGATTTATGCCCATTAAAGACCATTTTATGTCTTACTTTATTCTAAGGGAACTGTGAGAAGATTTGAGCATCAATTGACATTAACAGAATGAATGGTTGAATTGTGTATTGTGGTCTAATTCTGGGCAGTTCCCATGTAAAAAATCCCAATGAACTGACATAAAGATGTTGCTGAAAATAATTTCTGAATCTCTAAAGCACGCGGGCTATTATTCAACAAGAATGAAACAGGCCACAGTTGTATCCAAATCTGTCATTAAAACTTTCTCAACTTAGTTGTTAACGGTTATTCAATAACGGCATTACGTTGTAGTCGTTTCCTAATACAAGGGTTCAAGGCCTCGTGCTTTCTGACAATGTAAGATGCATTTTTGATTGGCCAAAGAGCTTGGAAACCCCCATTGCTAGCTTCAAAAGTTTTCAAAACAAGCTCTGAGAAAGATGCAGAAGGCTGTACCTGTTTGTCTTACATGGAATGTAAATGGTCACTACTTGTTGGCTGAATCCAGAAAATTCGGACACGTGACAAAATAACAAGAATTCGAGACTCTGGGTATGTCCTCAGGCACTGCTGAAAACTCAACTGCTAAAGTCAGGCAGCGTGTCAATGAGCACTGCCCGGTAAACTGCTGGGAACCTGGCTGACAATGAGTATCTATCCTACTTGGTAAAAGTGGCTATGGGGCTGTTGCAATCAGCAAGACTGCATTTCCTCGTTGAGATGTTCAACGAGGGAGAATCCTGGGGAATCCTGCCTTCTAAGATATATTCTGCTGGACCTTTGTCACTGAACGGGTCCAGGTGCGGCGCCAGTTTTGCTGTTGCGGAAGTCCTCGAACCACGAACCGGTGTCAACACTTTCTCAGGAATGAAGAATCCAGCCGCAAGTCCCCTCTGAGGAGTCAGTCAAAAAGGGAATGTCTCCAAACGAGGCGATGCACTGGGGAAGGGGTGACTGACAGTGTCGCAGGGAGGTGATTCATTTTTTGGGGGAGTGAGGGATACAAGGGAAAGCATTGATGTTCCTTTTGACCAATAAATACATTTCCGCCCGCGTTTCCGAAAGGGCGTTCAGCTATGAGGATATCTGTTTATGTGAATATAGCTTCAGCTTCCCATAACTGGTGTAAGCCCCGATTCAAATGTTGAAGAAACAATGCAGTCTATATTTTTTGTCTGAGGAGTATCACACCAATTTCAAAAATTCGGAAATCGAATGCGAACAGTGGGCTCACCAGGCGGAGAGAAGGACCTTTTAAAATGTGTTAAGTCCTCAATCTGCTAACACTTATTCAAAAAACATCATGGATTTTATTTTATTCGTTCATGGGAATTGGGTGTCGCAGGCTGGGTCAGCATTCATTGCCCATCCCTAATTGCCCTTGAGCTGGCAATTAAAAGTCAACCAAGTTACTGTGGGTCTGCAGTGGTATGTAGGTCAGATCAGGTACGGATGGCGGATTTCCTTCCCTAAAGGACCAGTTGGGTTTTTACAACAATCCACAATTGTTTCATAGTCATAATTAGACTTTTATTTCCAGATTTCAATTGAATTCAAACTGCACCATCTGCTTTGGGAGCCCAGGGGCTGGATTCTCCAAACCCAGACACCAAACTCGCGACCGGCGCCAGGGTGGAGAATCCAGTTCCCGCGTGGAATCGGGACTGGCGCCTGTGTCCCGTTTCTCCGGGGCCCGAAAAGCGACATACTTGGAGAGTACATCGCGCCACACATCTTAGCTGAGGCCATTGTTGGAGGCCCGCTCTGCCATCTCTGCCCCCGACTGGCCGAAGTCCCGATGGCGTGGATCAAATGTGGTCTGGCCGGTAGGGACACTAGCGTGGCAGCTGCAGCCTCAGTGCATGGCCGCCCTGGTTGGGGGCAGGCCAATCGGAGGGCAGAGGGAGCCTTGTATGCAGCCGGGCACTGTTCGAGCAGGTGGTCCTGGTCGGGCTTGCGGGCTATCGGTGGTCTATGTTTAGAGTCCTGCTCCACGGTCTGAGTCCGCCATGGAGCATGGTGCGGCCACTGGAGGTTGCTGCCATGCACATGCGCAGCCTCTGACCCGGAAGTGGGGGGGCCGTATCTACAGCAAAATCTGCTAGATCCACGTCGGGTCCCTCCTCGCCCCCTGCAGGGCTAGGAATATGTGGCCCTTTCATGCCAGTTTTTCTAGCGTGAAAGTCCACTTTTTTATGATGGCGTGGGGACATAGTCCCAAAAACAGTGAATCCAGCCACAGGTTCCCACAGTATTACCCTATTACCCACAGTATTTACAAGTCCAGTGCCCTCAGACAGCACCTTCTAATTTTGGACTCAAACTATTCGAGGAATAACTCTATTTCTTTGAAATATGCTTATTATAATTTCAGCATTGGTCATCGGAGAAATCAATTTGCTCACTACTAAACGTGTTCATGGTAAAGTCGTGTTAAATATTCAAGTTTCGAAACATTAGAACTGCTCGTTCCATGAGTCCAAGTTTCTGTGATGGCTTGTGCACAGGAGTCTCGCTGAGCAAAAACTGTGGAGGATATAAACTGATTTCATCTTCTTTCTTTCTGAATCAACACTGACTTATTAATTCAATTGACAGCTTTCTAAAACCTTTAAATCTAGTGAGTCTTGATTGTTAGCTCAAAATTAATGTTTGAATAATAAAATATATCAAATAATTGATCCCGGTATTTTACCACACTTAACCTACTCCATCATCTCATCCTCTCCACTCGGCCATGCCTCTCATGCATTCCGTGCCATCCTTCTCATGCTATTCCTTTTATTCCTCCCTTGCCATCCTTATCTCACTCTTTCCATCCATATGCCCCATTCTAATTAACTCATAGTGGCATTCTGGTTGTTTCCAAAAGCGGAAAAGTAAGACTATTGTTTCATTGTGCGCAATATTGAGTAAAATGCGATAAGGCAGTATAGAAATGACTGAAAGAACATAGAACATAGAACATACAGTGTAGAAGGAGGTCATTCGGCCCATCGAGCCTACATGGACCCACTTAAGCCCTCACTTCCACCATATCCTCGTAACCCAACAACCCCTCCTGTTTTGGTCACTATGGGCAATTGATCATGGCCAATCCACCTAACCTGCACGTCTTTGGACTGTGGGAGGATATTATTCGCAAGGAATAATCATCTGCCCCTTTCATGCCCACTAACTTGACGTTAAACCTTTGCAGCTTATTTGCCTCGTTTCACAGATAAGCTTCCCCAAATAACTTTGTATCATCAGCATTGAAAACATTAAATTCAGTTCCCTCATCTAAGTCATTGATATTAGTCTTTAAATAACCAGACCCAACTATTGATCTATTCAGAATCCCACGAATGACAGCCTGCCACCCTGAATATGTCATGTTAATCCTGTTCTCTGTTGTCTATCCATTAATTAATCGACATCCAGTCTATTATGTTGCACCCAGTACCATGAACACTTTTTAAATGTAATAACCTATTATGCTGCGCTTTGCTGAATTATTTTTACAAAGGTAAATATGCCATATCTACTGATCCCTTATCCATCCTCTTACTTATATTCGCAAAAACAGTAACAGGTTTGTCGAATCTGATTTTCCGTTCATAAATCTATGTTAACTTTGTCAATCCCGATTATGGTATCCTATATGTGACCTGTTGTCTGGAATCCAACGGCCGTTGGGATTCTCTGTTCCCGCCGGTAGCACAATCAAGCCTGCGTATGGCGATATGGGGATAGCTTAAATGGGAAATCCCAACTGGCAAGCGGCTGGAGTAGAAAATACGGCCGCTAGCGAACATGGCGCCGCCGAGAAGCACTCTGCTGGGGAACCCGAAAATCCAGCCTCTTCTTCCTCGAATAGCGAAGTTACCTTTGATTCATTTGGGGCCATGGAACTGTTCTAGAATCCAGGGAAAATTGATGGGATCAAAGCCCTGTGCATCTATCAACTCTGCAGCAATCACTTCTGAGCTGTAGGCCGTGAGCCAATAGAAATAGTTTAGCAATGCAATATCCAACGCATGGGGTCTAAACATTGCAGTCTTGCAACACTCAGACGTGAATGCTGGTGTAACATTAAGCAACTAACTAGAGAATGTAAGTCCACAACTAGCCCCATCCACAATGATGGTGGAGCTCACAACAGCAGTTCAAAAGTCAAGGCTGAAGCGCTGGCAAATATCTTCAGCCAGAAGTGCCAACTGGATGACGCAAGTCCCCCCCCCTCCCCCCCCACCCCCGCCTGGCACGGGGCAGGAGCCTCAGGCTGAATTCTGCGTTTGGGAGACTCCTGCAGAGCTGAATAGCACCAGTTTTACAATCCCCTTCTGGTCATAAAGCGGTATGCAATTCAGTGTTCCACACCATGCACATTTATGCTTGGTGTGGAATACGAGGGATATCCAGGGAATCCCGTTATCCAGCAGCCATCTTGAGCGGGCGGCCCAAAATTGAGGTCTAGCGGCCGGCACCCTTCCCTGCACCTCCCCAGACACAAATCACTCCCTTAACACCCCCCCCCCCCCCATCAAATGGCTGCCCTTCAAGCCTGGATTGCTTGGGTGCCCCCCACTCCGAAGTACGGGAATGGCCAACTCGCCCCCCCCCCCCCACCCCCCACAGAAACCCATGTGTTAGGGCCCTTTCCCAAAGGGACTACCTTGATAGGGTCCCGTGTAATAGGAGGACTCTCACAGGGACCCCTGTGATAGTGACTCTCCCACAGGGACCCCTGGAATATGGGGACCCCACAGGGACCCCTGTGACAAGGAAACCCCCCCCCCCTCACAGAGACCAATGTAATATTAACCCCACCCCACAGAAAAGAGACCCCTGTCTGCAAGCTAGAGATCAGTCCGGACAGGACTGTAGGACTCATTGTAGCTGTGATGCATACCTTGCAGCTCCACGTATCCAATCCTGGAAGGAGAACAACTGTGCCTGCCTCTGGTTCCCACATATCCACTAGCTGCAATCCTTGTATATCTTCCGAGTAGTGGTCTGTGATTGACAGCTCGTAAAAAACATCTGTAGCTTTGATCTATTCATATCCCTTCACGCTGGAGTGGCCTGAGTAGTGCAATCCCAATGCTTGTAAATATTGAACAAATCAAACAAATGTCAGAGCAGTGAATCACACACTTGAGTGATTGGAATGCACTAAATGCACTTACTTTATCCAGTCACTTAGAGAAACACGCATTTCTCACTGCTATGCAAATTCACATCAAGAACAAAGTAGAACAAAGAAAAATTACAGCACAGGAACAGGCCCTTCAGCCCTCCAAACCTGCGCCGATCCAGATACTCTACCTAAAACTGTCGCCTATTTTCTAAGGATCTGTATCCATTTGCTCCCTGCCCATTCATGTATCTGTCTAGATGCATCTTAAATTATGCTATCGTGCCCGCCTCTACCACCTTCACCAGAAATGCGTTCCAGGCACCCACCATCCTCTGCGTAAAGAACTTTCCATGTATCTCTCCCTGAAACTTTTCCCCTCTCACCTTGAACTTGTGAACCCTAGTAATTGAGTCCCCCACTGTGGGAAAAAGCTTCTTGCTGTCCACCCTGTCTATACCTCTCATGATTTTGTAGACCTCAATGAGGTTCCCCCTCAACCTCCGTCTTTCTAATGAAAATAATCCTAATCTACTCAACCTCTCTTCATGGCTAGCGCCCTCCATACCAGGCAACATCCTGGTGAACCTCCTCTGCTCCTTCTCCAAAGCATCCACATCCTTTTGGTAATGTGGCGACCAGAACTGTACGCAGTATTCCAAATGTGGCTGAACCAAAGTCTTATACAACTGTGACATTACCTGCCAACTCTTGTACCCAATACCCGTTCTGATGAAGGAAAGCATGCCGTATGCCTTCTTGACCACTCTATCGACCTGCGTTGCCACCTTCAGGGTACAATGGACCTGAACACCCAGATCTCTCTGTACATCAATTTTCCCAGGGCTTTTTCATTTACCGTATAGTTCTCTCTTGAATTGGATCTTCCAAAATGCATCACCTCGCATTTACCCGGATTGAACTTCATCTGCCATTTCTCCGCCCAATTCTCCAATCTATCTATATTCTACTGTATTCTCTGACAGTCCCCTTCACTATCTGCTACTCCACCAATCTTAGTGTCATCTGCAAACTAGCTAATCAGACCACCTATACCTTCCACCACATCATTTATGTATATCACAAACAACAGTGGTACCAGCACGGATCCCTGTGGAATACCACTGGTCACAGTTCTCCATTTTGAGAAACTCCCTTCCACTACTTCTCCCTGTCTCCTGTTGCCCAGCCAGCTCTTTATCCATCTAGCTAGTACACCCTGGACCCCATGAGACTTCACTTTCTCCATCAGCCTACCACAGGGAACCTTATCAAACGCCTTACTGAAGTCTACGTTCTGACATCTACAGCCCTTCCCTCATCAATCAACTTTGTAACTTCTTTAAAGAATTCTATTAAATTGGTAAGACATGACCTTCCCTGCACAAAACCATGTTGCCTATCACTGATAAGCCCATTTTCTTCCAAATGGAAACAAATCCTATCCCTCAGTATCTTTTCCAGCAGCTTTCCTACCACTGACATCAGGCTCACCAGTCTATAATTACCTGGATTATAATTACATTATAATACATCTCAACATCTCTTCAGACATCTCCGTGTTTTATTTTCTTTTATCCCAATTTCATTTTTTAATCTTAATTTTTCTCAATTTTTAATGCAATGCACTGTTAGTCAAGCAATATAACTCACAGAAATGTGGGGATGAATGTTATGGCCCATGCCAGTGCAGTTGAAGACGTATTACCAAGTAGGCTGGCAACCTGCCACCTATCCACCAGCAGTCTACCCACCTGCCTTCTACCCACCGAGTCCTGCTCCCTACACAGTTTCCCCAGCGCCAGGGCCTCCCCGCCCACTCATGGTCCAACAGAAGCCTTCAAGTGCACGCTTTATGGCCACTTAAGGGAATCAGCCAGAATTTAGACGAAGGTGGTAACAGTCTACGGCAGGCTGACAGCCTGGCAACTTTTCCCTTGCGTTGTGATGGTGGGTGGGCTCCTCCTAAGGTCTCCCAAATGTTACCCCTCCCTAGGTTCCTCTCTCTCTGTCTGTGGTCTCTCCAATACCAACCCACAACTCCCTCGACTGGGCCAGCCAGGTGATAGCCCAGCAAGACCCCTAAACCCTGACAACAACGCGGCCAAACGCAGCTCGGCTACTCAAGCCCCAATGCAGTGCCAGCAGTGGCCACCAGTCCTTGTGTCGCACCTGGCACTGGAGAGCCACTGGCCTCTCATGGTCCAGCTGATCTTGAAGTCGAGAGTTCCAATCTCGGAGGAGCAGAAATGCAGCCTCCATAAATCATAGAATCACAAAATGTACAGTACAGGAGGAGGCCATTCAGCCCATCAAGTCTGCACCGTCCCTTGGAAAGAGTACCCTACTTAAGCCCATGCCTACACCCCCATCCCCGTAACCCAGTAACCCCATCTAACCTTTTGGACACTAAGGGGCAATTTAGCATAGCCAATCCACCTAACCTGCACATGTGTGGACTCCTCTGGGCTGATTTCCCGCCACCAACTTTTAACTCGAGACGGGATGCACAAAATCCAGTCCATGGTTTGGGTTCTCAACTGATTGAAATGGGGTATCCAAGACTTGATAATTGGCAACATAAAACAAAGTTTAGCAATGCCGCTTCACAGTCCATTGCAGGGATCAATTTTTTTCTAAGCTGCATAGAAGTATAAAATTGCAAAACTAGTTGCTAAAATGTGCATTTCAATTTAAGATTGTGCATCAGGAATTGGAGAAAAGTTTGGAGTGATTTTAAATTACAGAAACTGACGTGGATGTTCAGAACTTAAAGGTGTAGAAAGCACGGCCTCCTAACCCTTTGATGCAAGTTTTGAAGGTTCTTTTTCACTTTGAAAGCTAACAACTTCTTCAGTTATAGTCAATATCATTACAATAATGTGGATCAGCTCCTGAAGAAAGAACAGAAACAGATTAAGTTTATCTCTCTAAGCACGTGCTATTTTGTTTCAATTGTTCTGTGTTGTTGCAATTGGTTAATAGAAAACATGGTTTCAATTAAATTTGTATTCGTGAAGCTAACTAACCTCTAAACTTGTGAAAACATAGCTTTCATTGCAGTGACAGTGAAATTCTATTTATTACTTTATGTTCTGTGGGGACTTTGGATCTGGACATAAGACCTACACATTTAAAAATTGACAGTTTGTAATTTTTGAATGTAATTTTTTAGATATTGGCCATATTGAAATGTTTTTTTTTCAAACTGGCGGAATGAAATTATAATTTAAATGTCAGTCCTTCAGGTCCCAACAGAGCCACTATGGATTTTCTCTTAAACAGCTTGTCATGGATTTCAGGGAAGGGAATCAATTTTACATTAGAAGAAACTATATGAAAGCAGTCGAGGCTTTTCCTAAATAATAAGGAAGAAAGTTCTGCTGGAAAGAAAATTGAGCACTGACAAAAGATGTCCGTAAAATCATTTCAAAATCAGAATGTGTTAACAATTGGGGCTGCAGTGAAACATGAGCTGTAAAGAAATGATCAGAACATTGTAATGGACAGAAAAGCTCTCTAGAGGATTAAATAGAATGCTAATTAACGGGATGTGTTAAATGGAATGGGAGGAAGTCATTCCAAATAGAAGATAAAGACAGAAACACCATCGGCAGGATTCTCCATTCCTGAGACTAAGTGCTGACGCCAGCGCAGGATTGATGGACTTACATGACAGCAAAACTGGTGCCTCACCTGGAACAATTCAGCTACTGTTAAGGCGCTCGCACCAGCACCACATGGAACACAATTAATCCCAATGAGAAATGGTGTTGATTCGCAGGGTCTGAGATTGTCACTCAGGAGGTGGGAAAGCTGCAGCCGCATATACACACTTCAATCCCCACACATACCATCACAGCCAACAAGATGGCAGTGAGGAGAACGGCCCAAAAATTCACGACGCTGATCTGGAGACTCTCTTGGATGCAGTGGAGAGGGGTTGACCCTGTACCCCAGCCTGGGAAGGAGAATGCCAGCTGCTGCCACGCATGGGAACAGGTGGCAGAGGTGGTCAACGCCATGAGCAATGCCGTGTGGACCGGCCTGCAGTGTCATAAAAGATTGCACAACCTCCTCAGGGCGGCAAGGGTGAATAGGCAGCACCATACCCTTGCACCAAACCCCGTCCCACACACATGTAACCTGATCCCCCCCCACCCCATGTGGAGGGTGGCAAAATCCCCACCCTGCAATACATGTCGATAAGCATACTGGCTGCCATGGCTGCGTCCCTGACCACTGAGGCCACCTGCTACCCACTCCCTGGGCTGCATGCATCGACAGACTATCTAACAGTGTCGACTTCTGTTCCTCCCCCAGGAGAAGGCCGCTCATAACCAGTGGGAGTGGAAGAAAACTGGAGGGGGATCACGGGACCTGCGGCCCCTCACTGTGGTAGAGCAAAGGACCCTAGACATGGTCAGTGGTCTGGAGGAAAGGGAGGTCGCCGGGATGGAGATCGGCCATAGGCAAGGAAGTGAGACCCTGGTGAGTTGTGGTTCCCCATGACCTGTGTGTCAACAACCCCCCCAACACTACCCCACACCACCCACACCCCTAACACACCAAACCACCCCCACCCCTAATACTAATCCCACATCACTCTCACCCCCAACACCAAAACCACACCACCTTCACGCCCACACCTCCGTCGCTCTTCTCCGTATCCTACCTCCTCTCTCTCCCCCATCAACCACGACACAGTTTCAGGATTTTTAAAAGCACAAACGAACCGCGCCATCAGGAACTTGGCTCATCAGAGGCAGCGAATCACGTAGGCCCTGGCGTATACTGGGTCGGGCCTGCTAACGATATGTAAGCGGTGTTTACTGTATGTGTGATCCGAACCGCTTTGATGCCACTGTCAAGGTGACGGAGAATTGTGATTTGGAGTCAAATCAGCACCTGCTGTGATTTTGGCATCGGAACCAATTTTCTGCCCAATCGCATTTCCCAATTTCGGCATCAGCCATTTGGAAAGTTTTCTCAAACAGTTTTCTTAGTTGAAATGGGATCAATCATTTGGATATAATTCAATGAAAAAAAAGAATCTATTATCCATATATATTCGAGTGGAAATAAAGAAATTGTAGTTAGGGATTGTAAATGGTAGTTTTCTGTTGGAGATATTTGAATCCTTTCCTGTGAACTTTTAAGGAAACTGCAATGAGCATCTCCTCACCACGCAAGACACCAGGACCATGACAAAGTGAAGATCTCTGGACACATTTCTATTAACATCACTTGAAAATCCAAGAAAGACATCAGATGGCATGTGAATGCGAGTTTGTGTGTGTGCAAATATGATTCGTTACGGTGATACAACTAACATGCACGAATGCATGGTGAATTTTTACTGAAGAATGTCTCAGATAAGCTTGGCTGTTTGACAACATCGCAACATTAAATGGTTATTGTGTTTCAAGAGCGTGAGGCAAAAATCTAAATCACCAAGGTAAATATACAAACTTCATACTGAAAACGACTTTAACGCAATCCTAACTGAGTTAAGCACTGTTAATTGTCAAAGAATTTAGATTGAGAAATTGGGAGATTGGGAGAAAGAATACTTTGTAAGAATTATCCGCAAAATAGAAATGGATAAAGCGGGAGTTGGGAAATCTTTTAAAGCTATGGTTGATCTGGCGATTGACCATATGTACTTAGTTAATGTTCTAAATAGTGTCGCATTAGTGACCCCCTGCAGAACGATAAGAAATACAATTGAGTGACAATCTAGGAAGGATTCCTCTTCTTCAAGTTGTGGAGTAGAAGACAATCATGCATTGATTGAGTAATATTTAACTGATGTAACTCGTCGTTGTTTTATTGCCTGTGTGAACACGGTAACTAATGTAATTTTAGATATGCACCTGCTTGAGTGACCTGGAATTTTGAGCTGTATAAGCAGCTATCATTGTTTGTTTGAAACAGGAAAATCAAGCTCGCAAGAACTCAATATTGTTGTTAGACTAGAAAACAAGAAGCCTCAAAAATAGAAAGATAGCATAACTTCCTTAAGGGGTGTCATAAAGAATAGGAAAGTGTGAAAAGGGCACAACAGAAAAAGTGACATTTGGTGGATAAGGGTAATTAAATTAAATGATTCGGTGGCAAAGGCTCAGAAGTGACGGGTAAACGTCTGATCAAGGATGATGATAACAGAACGAATACCATAGCCTGAGCAAGCGAATGTTGTAATATATAGAAGCGACACAGTAGAAGAGAAATGAACGAGAAACGACAGCACCTGTTAATCCTCCCGTTATCCTGAGAAGCGGTGATCTGTTTTGAACTGGAAAACACTCCCTAAACATTGATCTCTATTTTGTGAGAATAAAATAAATTTGTCACAAAAAACTGGTGTGAGATCACGATCCCTTGCACAAAAGAATCTCGCACAGGTGTAGGACAAATGGAAGTCTTTCTTTAGGGAAGAGGGCGAAACAAGAACCGAAAGTACTTCCGTAGAGAATCTCTCAGAAACATTCCAGAGCACTTAACTTTTATTGGACAGCTGCTGTAGTATTGTGGACAAATACAGATTGAACCTCATGTGCATGACGATTCCTTCTGTGGCGAGGTGATCAACCTCTAATTAATTTGATTTTGAGGGGGATTTAATGTGGGTAATTTGCTGACTTGTGCTTTGATGCTGGCTATCTCTTATTAGAGATTATTTTAGAAAATAATGCATCATATAATGAATATTCTTTAATCAGAAAACATGGAGCTGAGTAATAAATGGATTAATATAAAATGAAATACGCACAATTTCCGACTGCAACGTTTATTGGCAATTTAGCAAACAAACTTTTCAGTAACACAAATACTTTGGGATATCCGTGTGCACACATTTTCCTGCTAAAATTCACCAAAACACGTTTGGATGAAAGCATTATTTAATATGGAGCATTGCAGTTTACTACTTAACTAAGAACGCAAGATACCAGAATAACCTCTGAAGCGTCTTGGAGGCCTAATGACCCATAATGTGCCTCTTGGTGTTTTCTGCTTGTTTAAACAGGATAATGTAACATTTTGGGGCAAAGATACAGATAAGCAACCCAAAACTAGAGGCCAAAATAGCGAACACCTCCACGGCCACAGCATACTTTCCAGGAGAACTTATGTAGGCTGGAATGAAAGTAACCCACACGGCACAAAAGATAAGCATGCTGAAAGTGATGTGTTTCGCCTCATTAAAATTGTTGGGAAGCTGCCGAGCGAGAAAGGCGGCCAGGAAACACACGCAAGACAAGAATCCAATGTAACCCAGGGCACAGTAAAAGTTGATTGCAGAACCTACGTTGCATTCGAAAATGATTCGGTTTTTTGCGAAAGCGCTGTTCTTTCGAGGATAGGGAGGTAACGTGCTCAGCCAGACTGTGCAGATTAAGCACTGCACCATTGTAAGAAAGGCAACAGTCAGCCGCTGTTGCGTCGGGCCAAACCATTTCATCATATTGTGGTTGGGAAACTTTGCATTGAATGCCATCACCACGACAACCGTTTTGCTCAAAATACACGATATGCAGAGGACAAAGATGACAGCGAAAGCTGTGTGGCGTAAAATGCAAGACCAGACCGAGGGCTCTCCAATGAACGCGATTGAACACAGAAAGCACAAGGTTAACGCCACAAGGAGGAGGAAACTTAATTCGGAATTATTGGCTTTGACAACTGGAGTGTCTTTGTAAAAGTAGAATGTGGAAAAGACCCCCACCGTGATACAGGCTCCAAACAGTGCCACAGCGAGCAGAATAATTCCCATGGTCTCTCCAAAGGAAAGGAATTCGATTTCCTTCAGCACGCACTGATCTCTCTCCTGATTGGACCTGTATTCCAGAGGACATTTGATACAATTTGTAGCATCTAAAAAAAAGAACGGGTTTTAAAAGAACATTCGTATCAAATAATATTTTTTAAAAGTGTCACCGGTACATTATGCGCCAGTAATATATTGATACTCATGGAGTCTCCGAATTTTCTCTCTCTATTTTACCGAGAAGGACGCAAAGAACTTGCATTTCTAAAAACTCAATTCACAAATTCAGAACATCCCATTGAAGACAGTGAAGTATCACATAGAATCTCAGAGTTGCCAGACTCAAGAAGGAGGCCACGGTAGCACAGTGGTTAGCACTGTTGCTTCACAACGCCAGGGTCCCACGTTCGATTCTCGGCTTGGGTCACTATGCAGAGTTTGCACGTTCTCCCCATGTCTGTGTGGGTTTCCTCCGGGTGTTCTGGCTTCCTCCCACAAGTCCCAAAAGACGCGTTTGTTGGGTGGATTGGGCATTCTGAATTCTCCCTCTGTGTACCCGAACAGGTGCTGGAGTGTGGCGACTAGGTGATTTTCACAGTAACGTCATTGCAGTGTTAATGTAAGCCTTTCTGTGACGCTAATAACGATTATTATTCGGCCCACCACGTCTGTGCCAGCTCTCCGAATGAACAATTCACTTCGTGCCATTCCCACTTTCTCCCTGGTAACCCTGAACAATATAACAATTTAATTCCTCTTTGAATGCTTCAACTGAACCTGCCTCCACCACACTCCCAGCCAGTGCATTCCAGACATTAACCACACGTCGCCTGAAATGTTTTTCCTCTCCTGGCTTTGGTTCCTTTTGCCAATTGTTTAACATCTGTGCTCTCTCCTTCTTCACCCACTCAAAAGTGGGAACAATCTCACGCCATCTGCTCTGCCCAGATCCCTCATGATTTTGGCGACCACCATCACATCTCCTCTCAGGTCTTATTTTCTCGATGGAAAGCGATTTCTCACTTCTCCAATCTGTTCTGTTAATGGGTTTTGAAGTGTTGCCACCGCTGACCTGTGAGAAACGCAACAGCGCCTTTGCACCCAGCAGAAAAAATACCATCATTAGCAAATGACACATTTTGGGTTTTTGGATGAGGGATAAACATTGAGCAGAACGACCCTTATGGAGCAAATAACCACACCCAACATTCCACTGACATTGGTAGTGGAGTACACCCTCATTTCTGCTCTGAAGAGTCAGCCTATTGCTTTCAAGCCGCAGAATGTCTTTTAATTGGTTTGATGTCGCTATTAAAATAGGCCACACAGGAATGTTTTTTTATTCGCTGCAGTCTATGCCAGCACTTATTGCCCATCCCTAATTGCCCTTGAGGTGACAGTTAAGAGTCAACCACATTGCTGTCGATCTGGTGTCACATGTAGGCCAGGCCAGGTAAGAATGGCAGATTTTGTTCCCTCAGTGAAGCAAATCGGTTTTTACAACATTGGTCATCATTCGACTTTTAATTCCAGATTTTTATTTTAATTCAAATTTCACCATCTGCAGTGGCGGGATTTGAAGCTGGGTCCCCAGAGCAATAGTCTGGGTATCTGGTTACTAGTCCAGTGACAATACCACGACATCACCACCTCCCCTCCTTCTGCAATACATTCACAGAGAGCATCCCGCAGAATAAGCTGAAGACCTATATTTTCCTTATTACCAGTGATGTTGCTAATTTCACCCTCTGGGCATGGTAAACAATCAAAACAACACTTCGGTTCTCCCTTCCTTGTTGCCTTCCTTTTGCCAGGGGTGCAGCTCTCAGAACAAACTGCCTTTGGAACCTGAAGAAAAGATAATACGCTGCAATCAGGAATTCAAGTATCTACCTGTCACAGGAAAACACACATCATTTTTGTTATCGTATTAGTATTTATGTGACTTTCAAACAGGAACATCATAATAATCTTCTAAAATTAAACTTAGCTTCTAATATGGCTAACTCTGGTGCATTCCGCATATTGATGTTATGTTCATTTGGTTATCGATTATGGGGGTCATTATTGTCCTCTTCATCAAAGAGCACTTTTGTCCCTACTTTGGGGATTTAAAAAAATCATCCTTGACATGAAATCTCACTCACGTTTCGGATAAAGGACACCATTTACCATTTGGGTGTTCTAATCTATCCAGTCTGACTTTCATTCAATATTCCGGCATGAAGCATGGCAGCGCGGCAGCATTGTGGATAGCATAATTGCTTCACAGCTCCAGGGTCCCAGGTTCGATTCTGCCTTGAGTCTGTGCGGAGTCTGCACATCCTCCCCGTGTGTGCGTGGGTTTCCTTCGGGTGCTCCGGTTTCCTCCCATAGTCCAAAGATGTGCAGGTTAGGTAGATTGGCCATGATAAATTGCCCTTAGTGTCCAAAATTGCCGTCTGTGTTGGGTGGGGTTACTGGGTTATGGGGATAGGGTGGAGGTGTTGACCTCGGGTAGGGTGCTCTTTCCAAGAGCCAGTGCAGACTCGATGGGCCGAGTGGCGTCCTTCTGCACTGTAAATTCTATGATCTATAAAAGTGTTCAATTGTCTTCCAGGATCATTGGTGTTACATATAACACAATAATATAATGGCAAAAAAAATTGGTTTATGTCTACATGGTTATGTTTTCATCTTTGTGTCGTACCCTTCCCCTCACTGCTATCCCTCCACCAACTAAACCATAATTCATGATGTTATCACCTGAGGCCCTGACTTTGGTAAAGTTCTCTTGGATCATCCCTCCTTCCTGTTCGTAAATTAGAAGTAATTCAGAATCACAGAATTATAACCACGCAGATAGGGGCCATTGGGCCCACCTGCTCTTGGAACGAGCAATTCTCAGGGCATTGTTGTTGCTGTGAGTGTAATAAATCATGCCAGTGAAACCTAAATTAGTTGCCCGGTCTTCAGCTGAATTTGTGGATTCCTCCCTTTTTGTAGGAAAGATGGAATAATACTCAAGGTCAGGTACAGGACTGCTTGCATGAGCTATTGATGAGGGTGCGGAGTGTTTTTTGCGACAGGGGTGCTGTCTACCCTAGGAGACAGGGGACGTGGTGGCATAGAGGTATTAAAGTGGGATGAGTAATCCCAGTTATAGCTCTGGGTGACACCTGTTCAAATCCCAACACATCAGTTGGTGGGATTTCAATTCAATCAATAGAAGTCTGGAATTGAAATGTAGCCCAGGAATGGCATGCCATGAAACTAACATTGATTGGTGTAAGACACATCTTGTCCACTAATGTCCTTTGGTGAATGACATCTGCCATCCTTACCTGGTCTGTAATGGCCGAGCAAACCACCCAGTTCAAGGACAACCAGGGATCGGCAGCAATTTATAGCCCTGTCAGCGATACGCATCCGATGAAGAATAACATGTAGGAATATCGTAAAATTTCAAAGCCATTGAGGCGGCAGCAGGGTAGCATAGTGGTTAGCACTGTTGCTTCACAGCTCCAGGCTCCTGGGTTCGATTCCAGCTTGGGTCACTGTCTGTGCTGAGTCTGTATGTTCTCCCAATGTCTGCATGGGTTTCCTCTGGGTGCTCCAGTTTCCTCCCACAAGTGCCAAAAGACGTGCATGTTAGGTGAATTGGACATTCTGAATTCTCCCTCTGTGCAGACGAACAGGCGCCGGAATGTGTCGACCAGGGAATTTGCACAGTAACTTCATTGCAGTGTTAATGTAACTTTACATGTGACAATAATAAAGGTTATGATTATTGTTCCACAGACATAGCCATCTTCTAAGCTGTATCATTGTATGAATCTTAGGATTTTTCCAATATTTGTCGATACTTTAGTTATACCATAGTGTGCTTCCCAATTTATTTTGTCAAATCCATAACGCTATCTTGGACCTCTGCAATTACTGTGTGTCACTGTTATTGTGAGAACCAAAATAATTTGGGAATTGCTCTAAAAAGAGTTTAGTTTAGTATTTTTCTGTGAGGTTGTGTACTCTGTAGTTAAATTGTCCCCATCGATCGTTGGGGTAATATTAATTTTATAATATAAACCATCAAGAAACTTTATGCCATTGTACAGTCTTCTGTTCCTGATTTACTACAGCTGTCAATAGAAGACACTGAAAATCTTTTTGCTGGCGTTATTAATTGTTATGAAGTTTTAAAATATCAGATGAAAGGGCAGCATGGTGGCGCATTGGGTTAGCCCTGCTGCCTCACGGCGCCGAGGTCCCAGGTTCGATCCTGGCTCTGGGTCACTGTCCGTGTGGAGTTTGCACATTCGCCCCGTGTTCGCGTGGGTTTCGCCCCCAGAATCCAATGATATGCAGGCTAGGTGGATTGGCCACCCTAACTTGCCCCTCAATTGGAAAACATTAATTGGGTACTCTAAATTTTAAAAAACTACATCAGATAAAGTTTCAGTTGAATTCCAAGATGGTTAACTCAGAATAATGAACTAATTGATTTGAGTCGTACTGTATATTTTTAACCTTCCTGGGAGCAAGGAGCACAAATTACATCCTACTACTCTTTGCAGAGTCCCTCTGCATTTCACAATGAATTCTTACCTTAATTTGACCCCCACTCCATACCATTGCCACTTCATTTATCAGAAATTCTTGACCTGCAGGAGCGGACCCATCGTAATGCCCAACATCTACAATTTCAGTATCACCAAAGGCATTTGTCTGCCAGTTTATAATGTCATAGGTGGGGACTGGATCCCCATTTTCATCAAAATTCACCTTTTCTCCCATCTTGGTGATGAAATTTAATGTTTTCATGTGATGCAGAAGCTAGAAAGGCAAAAAGAAGAGAAGAAGAATCCATGCAAAAATGTAGCGTCTTATTGTGCAATAATAATAATAATAAAGGATTAGTTGGTCATCTAGTTGTCAGATGACCTTTGGGAATGAGTGACCATAATATGATCGCATTCTTTATCGAGATGGATAGTGAGATTCCAAAAGTTGTTTATTCCTATTTGGCGCAAGAGTGGAAAGGAAATTGTGGCCAAACCATGGCTTACAAGTGAAATTAGCGATAATATTAGATCAAAGAAGAAGCATAGAAATTGTCAAGAAAAAGCAATGGCCTTGAGGATGGGAGCAGTTTAAAATCTAGCAAAATTGGACTGAGGGATTGATTAAGAAGGGGGAAATAGGGAATTAAAGTAAACTTGCAGTGACATAAAAACTGATGGAAACATTTTCTATAGGCACATAAAAAGAAAACAATTGAGAAAAATGAAGGCCCCTTCCTGTCAGAAACGGGGGAATTCATTATGAGGAACAAAGAAATGGCTGAGAAACTAACTTCGTACTTTGCTTCCATCTTCACAAAGGAAGACATGAATAATGTATCGGATGCTCTGAGTAGCACATGTTTTAGAGAGGAGCTGAAGAAAATCAGTTATAGGAGAGAAATGGTTTTTCGGGAGATTAATGGGATTGAAGATGGATAAATCACCAGGGCCTGATAATCTTCATACCAGAGTATTTAAGGAAGTGACCCCTGAAATAGTTGATCCATTGGTGGTCATTTTCAAAATTCTTTGGACTCTGGAATGGTTCCTGCAGATTGGAGCGTAGATAACAGAAGCCGGTATTTAAAAAGAGAGGTCGAGAGAAAACAGGGAACCATAAACCAGTGAGCCTAATGACTGTAGTAGGGAAGTTGCTAGAGTCCATTATCAGGGATTGGGTAGCACAGCATTTGGAAAGCAGTGGTATAACCAGGCAAAGTCAACATGGATTTACGAAAGGGTAATGCTTGACAAATCTACTAGATTTCTTTGAAGATGTAATGAGCAGAGTTGACCAGAGAGAACTGGTGGATATAATTTATTTACACTTTCGAAGGTTTTCAACAAGATCTCACATAGCAAATTACTATGTAAAGTTAAAATGCATGGAATTGTGGGCAATGTCTTGAGATGGATAGAAAGCTGGTTAGCAGACAAGAAACAAAAAGTTGGAATAAATGGGTATTTTTCTAATTTGCAGGTCGTGACCAGTGGGGTACTGCAGAGATCTGTGCTAGGACCCCAATTGTTCACATTATATATTACTGATTTAGATGATGGAAAGAAATGTATTATCTCCAAATTTGCAGATGATGCAAAGTGGGGTGTGTGGGTGAGCTGTGAGAAGGATGTAGAGATGCTTCAATATGATTTTGACAGGCTGAGCGAATTGGGCATATGGATATCAGATGCAGTATAATGTGGATGAACATGAGGTTATCCACTTCAGCAGCAAAAATAGGAAGGCAGATTATTATTCGAATGTGTGTAAATTGAGAGTGGCAGATACTCAGCGAGATCTTGGTGCCCTGGTACATCAGTCACTAAAGGAATACAGGTAGGTGCAGCAGTCAGTAAAGAAGGCAAATGGTATACTGGCCTTCATAGCCAGATGATTTGAGTTTAGGAACAGAGATGTTTTACTGCAATTGTATTGGACATTGGTGAGACCACACTTGGAGTAATGTGTACAGTTCTACTGTGCTTACCTGAGGAAAAGATTAAGAAGGAATTAAATGTAGGTCTTGGGGCTAAAGGGATCAAGGGATATGGAGGGAAGGCGAGATCTGGGTTGAAGGTGTTGAATTTGATCATCAGAAATGATATTAATGAATGGCGGAGCAGACTCGATGGGCCGAATGGCCTGCTCCCGCATTTATTTTCTGTGTATGTTTCCAAGTCTGTGCACAGTCCCAGGTGCTCCCAAAATGCTTCACAGAAAATTTGAATGTAGTAATGCACTCACTGTTGTAATGCACTAATGCAGTCACTGTTGTAATGCACTCACTGCTGTAATGCACTAATGCAGTCACTGTTGTAATACACTCACTGCTGTAATGCACTTACTGTTACAATGCAGTCACTGTTGTAATGCACTCTGTTGTAATGCACTCAATGCTATAAGAACAAAGTAAAGTACAGCACAGGAATTTCACTTCGACTCTCCAAGCCTGTGCCGATCATGATGCCCGAACTAAAAAAAACCTTCTGCCCTTACTCATTCCACATCCCTCTATTTCCTCCCTATTCATGTCCCCATCCAGATGCCTCTTAAATGCTGCTAATGTGCCTGCTTCCACCACATCCTCTGGCAACACGTTCCAGGCACCCACCACTCTCTGTGTGAAAACCTTACCCCTCAAATCTTCCTTAAACTTTCCCCCTCTCACCTTGAACCTGTGCCCTCATGTCATTGACACTTCCACCCTTGGAAAAAGCCTCTGAGTATCCACTCTGTCTCTGTCTCTCATAATTTTGTCAACCTCTATCAGGTCTCCTCTCAGCCTCCATCTTTCCAGTGAAAACAATCCTAGTTTATTCAACCTCACCTCATAGCCAACACCCTCGAGAACAGGCAACATCCTGGTGAACCGTCTTTGCATTCTGTCCAAAGCTTCCACGTCCTTCTGATAATGTGGCGACCAGAACTGCATGAAATACTCCAAATGCGGCCTAACGAAGGTTTTATATAGCTTCAACATGATTTCCCAACTCCTGTACTCAATGCCCTGGCTGATGAAGGCAAGGATGCCATGTGCCTTCTTAATCACATTGACCACCTGTGTTGCCACTTTTAGGGAACTGTGGATCTGCACGCTCAGATCCCTCTGTATGATGATGTTCCTAAGGTTTCTGTCGTTTCTTTGCTATACTGCAATCAATGTTGTAATACACTCGCTGTTGTAATGTACTCGCTGTTGTAATGTACCCAATGTTGTCATGCACTTTCTGTTGTAATGTACTCGCTGTTGTCATGCCCTCGCTGTTGTAACGCACTCACTATTGTAATGCACCCAATGTTGTCATGCACTCGTTGTTGTAATGCACCCAATGTTGTCATGCACTCGTTGTTGTAATGCACCCAATGTTGTCATGCACTCGCTGTTGTAACGCAGTCACTGTTGTAATGCACCCAATGTTGTAATGCACTCGTTGTTGTAATGCACCCAATGTTGTCATGTCCTCGCTGTTGTAACGGAGTCACTGTTGTACTGCACTCACTGTTGTACTGCGGTTAATGACATAATGCACTCTGTTTAATACGCTGACGGTTGTCATGCACTAAATGTTGGAATGTAATGCACTCGCTATTGCAATGCATAATGCAGTCACGATTGTAATGCAGGAAAGGCTGCATTTACGCACTGCACGTTGTCACAAGGAGCAATGTGATATTGTTGGTTTGAATGATACACGTTGAGGGGTGAAAATTAAACTCCACGTGGAGAATTTCTCTGCCTCACTTCCGCCGCGTGTTTCTCGGCGGCGCGACGTTCGCTGGCGGCGGGACCCGCCGGTTGTCAATGGAACTTTCCATTGAAGTCACCCCAGGCCGCAGGGAAACCCGCGGGCGGGGGGCAGCTGCCAGCGGGAACATAAAATTCCAACGGCCGGGACCTGCTACTGGAATACTGGACGGCGGTTCTCCCTCAGAATGGCACCGAACTATCCGGGTAGAGTTTATGCTGAAGTCTCTGGTGTTGAACTTGAATCCACAATCTCCGAACTCCAGAGCCACGACTGACACGCGGGTATAAAGATTCCTACGTAAATCTACAGCAAACGTTCAGTGTACACAATTAACAAGCTCAAACCCAAATGTTGGTTGGTATTGACCACGTTCAGCTGGCATTAACGATTGTACACATTTCTTACCTGCCACGGTTCAAAGTTCAGATCTTTTGTACAACTGTTATTGGAAAACAATTCTGTTCTACTTTTGCACGACAGCATATTGTGGAGCGCATGAGCGATGGCGTAAGTTGCTTTGTACACATTGTATTCCACTCTGTACTGAGATACATCGGTAAATGAATTATGCACTGTCTGCAAATCCTCTCTTCCTGTGCATTCATGAATCCCCGGGTCGCTTGGAGTGCCATCTGTTTTGTTTCCTGTGTTGTTCAAGATACAGCCGAACGTCGTTTCCCAAAACTCCTTCACTAAAAGGTTTCCCGGATACAGAGAAGGGTGGACTTGCATCAAGAACTGCTTCAGCCCTCGGATATCCACTTTGCGGATCGCAATCCCAATCGTGCCAGAGAGGAATCGTTTACTTTCTGCGGCTGGTACCACTAAGGTGGCAGCCCACGCCTCGCTTCCTATCCACTGTATGCCCGTCACGTTTTGCCGTATTATCTCTTTGATTAAAACCTCCATGTCAGACTGCGCGAGGAAGGCGAGCACGACTTTTGTGGATGATTTCTTTATCGTCGCGATAGTTTTTCGCAATTTGTCCCTTGGGTAAATTGCATGAAATGTCTCCGAAAAGGCAATGCAGACACCTAATTGTTGCACAGCCTCTGTGAAAGCCTGCATTCCGAAGTTCCCATAGTCATCATCACTTCTAATCGTCCCGATCCATGTCCATCCGAAATGTTTCACAAGCTGGGCTAAGGCTTTGGCTTGGAAGTAATCACTTGGGATCGTTCGGAAAAATGAGGGATATTTCTTTCTGTTGCTCAGGCACTCACAGGTCGAAAGGTAACTGACCTGGGGGAGAAACAGTCAAAAGTCATTCAACACCAGGTTAACGCCCAACAGGTTTGTTTTGAATCACTAGCTTTCGGAGAGTAGCTCCTTCATCAGGTGAGTGGGGGGGGGGGGGGGGAAGACAAATGAAAATCTATTTATCCATTTGATACAGGGTCAGTTTGGCTCGATGGGGGAGGCATAGTGGTTTTGCCACTGGACTAGTAACCCAGAGACCCAGGACAAGATTTGGGGATCTGGGTTCAAATCCCACCATGGGCAGGTGGTGCAATTTGAATTCAATACAAAAATAAATCTGGAATTAAAAGTCTAATGCTGACCATGAAACCATTCACGATTGTCGTTAAAAAAAAAATCTGGTTCACTAACGTATTTTAGGGAACGAAATCTGCCCTCCTGACTCCAATCTGTCTCCAGATCCACAACAATGTGTTGACTATCAAATGCCCTCTGAATTGGAGGGCAGTTGGGGATGGGCAATCAATGCTGTTCCAGCCAGCAATGGACACATTCCCTGAGCCAATATATATGAAAATCTTTTTTGATTGTTTTTTCCCCCGCAAAACTACCAGTCACATTCCCGCCAAGCAGCATGTAATCATTGTGTCACTTACCACAGTTTCACCATGTACCCCACAGATAAACCTAGTCACATAATGTACAAATACACAGGAAAAAAAAATCAGCCGAAAATCCAAAGTTTTCATTGTCTCCTGAGGCACCCATATTCCGAGGTCCATGTTTCCCTCTGTTCCTACACATTGGCTGCCGACGTACCATTTATCATAGGATCATAGAATTTACAGTGCAGAAGGAGACCATTTGGCCCATCGAGTCTGTACCGGCCTTTGGAAAGAGAACCAGACTTTAGCCCACACCTCCACCTTATTCACATAACCCAATTCACCATCTAACTGTTTTGGCTGCTAAGGAGCAACGTAGCATGGCCAATCCACCTAAGCTGCACATCTTTCGGGACTTTTGGGAAGAAACCGGAGCACTTGGAGGAAACCAATGCAGACACGGGGAGAATGTCCAGACTCCGCAAAACAGTGACCCAAGCCAGAAATCAAACCTTGGACCCTGGAGCCATGAAGCAATTGTGCTAACCAATGTGCTGCTGTGCCGCCCTTTTACCAGATAAACTCCAAAATGCTAAAACCCCAACAGTGCCTAAGCTGCTCCATCCCATTTACCTTTCAGCACTAAAACACTCTGACTCACTCCAAAAGGTGTGACTCTGGGCACTGGGAAGCAGCTGGGTGATATTCAGGAGGCAACCAGAGGTACGGTTCAATGGATAGGCTTTGTGGGAGTGAGAAATCCACAACTGAGTCAAGATAGCTGACCCTTTGCGGGATGTCAACGTCATATTTTGTCGCATTATTCAAAAGAGTAATACCAAAAATGTATTCCATAAACATTTTAATGGAGTAAATTAAATAATTATTGTGCTGCAAAAATAATAAATATTGAACTGGAATGAAATATTGCGATGAATCCGTTATCACATTGTATTTAAATGAATGCGATAGTAAATGCTGGGATGAGTATAGAGTCATAGAATCATAGAAGATTGCAGCATGAAAAAGGCCTTTCGGCCCAACATGTCCATGCCATCCAGTTTTTACCACAAAGCGAGTCCCAATTGCCTGCATTTGGCCCATATCCCTCTATACTGATCATTCCCATATAACTGTTAAATGCTTTTAAAAGACAAAATTCTACTCGTCTCTACTTGCGTCTGGCAGCTCATTCCAGACACTCACCACCCTCTGTGTGAAAAAAACTGCCCCTCTGGACCCATTTGTATCTTTCCCCTCTCACCTTAAACCTATGCCCTCTAGTTTTAGACTCCCCTACATTTGGGAAAAGGTGTTGACTATCTACCTTATCGATGCGCCTCATTATTTAATGGACCTCGATAAGATCACCGCTAAGCCTCCTACGCTCCAAGGAAAAAAGTCCGAGTCTATCCAGCCTCTCCTTATAACTCAAACCATCAAGTCACCATAACATCCTAGTAAATCTTTTCTGCTTTCTTTCTTAGTCTAATAATATCCTTTCTACAATAGGGTGACCAGAACTGTACACAGTAATCCAAGTGTGGAAACGGAGGTGGGCATTTTCTTTTTTCAGTTCCTGTGCACTGACTGTGACAATAGTGTAACAAATGGCTTACCATGGGGATCCTAAAAATGCCAATCAGAGTCGCTATTGCTAAAGACTGCGATGACCCGGAATCACCAACTACAGCAGAGATCAGAGGTGTCCTTTTACAGGGATTGTACAGTGACATATCTTGTCGTCCGTTCAAAAATTCAAATGCTGCTTTCAGTGATAAACTCGGCGTGGTGCATGCGTCGTAAATCCGATATCCCAGTGTAACATCAGGAAGCAGAGCTGAATCCTGGTTTATTTCGTCGATGGCGAATATCATGGTGAGCGCGAAACGGAAAAACCTGAACCAGAATCTGCGGGAATATATTTTGGATAATTTGTTTAAATAAGTAAATATCTGCAGGATTTCACAGTTGTTGGTGTTGGCGTTAGCTAATAAGCTTGCGCCACCAGTGACTGTCGTTCAGAGAGGTTCCCAACTGAAGTTCGACTGAATTTCGCACTGTCTGCAAATCGCCAGTCCGCCAATTTCCTCCTCCAACATTGCTTTCCATGGGCGGGAAATGTTGGACTGGCGAGCGGAGAGGCGCGAAATTCCCACCTCCGTTGGGAAACCTGGATTTCGTTCCTCCAGCTTGGCAGAGGCGCATCAAGTTTCCGATTAATTCCGTCCACGGGATAAATATATTGAAGCTGATGGTACGGGCACATCACAACAAATAGTGGGCAGAATTTCAACAAATTGGTAACAACTGGCAACAAATTGGCAATAAATAACACAGAAGAGCAAAACACAGTTAATCACATGTCCCCAGAATTCTATTAAGTTAAGAGTGGAAAATATCATTCCTATATTAAAATGCAAGATATTACTGCACATTGCACACACAATGTGGAATTGAAACCTGACAAACAGGAACTCTGTATCTTCGACCTAAAGTGTTGATATCTTTATCCGTGCTTCAAAAATGAACATTACGGAGGTCTCAAACAAGCAACATTATTCGTCCTTCGCCAATTTCAAATGGACATTGGGAACTGGCTTCCGAAGGGAAACAGTGTTTAAGGATGAACCAAAGCAATTTAATCTAGTTTCACAAATCATAAGAGCTACAGTGGTTAGCACTGTTGCTTCACAGCTTCAGGGCCCCAGGTTCGATTCCTGGCTTGGGTCACAGTCTGTGCGGAGTCTGCACGTTCTCCCCATGTCTGCGTGGGTTTCCTCCAGGTGCTCCGGTTTCCTCCCACAAGTCCTGAAAGACGTGGGGCTGTATTCTCTGGTCACCAATGGCAAAATCGCGTTCGGCAATCGACCAGAGAATCCCTGTTTGCACCGAAATCGAGGATGGCACTGCTCTTGCGATGCTCCACTGACCTGAAAATGGCACATTCGAAGAGTACGCTGCACGCCGTATGGCTGGCCTCAGGACTTCACCTGAAGCTCTACCCCTGATGCTCCATCCTCGATGGGCCAAGTTCCCGATGGCGTGGCTCATTTATCCTTTTTTTTTCGTGAACCTGGTGTGGCGGCTGCGGACTGAGTCCAGAGCCGCCACAGGCGGGGGGTGCGGGGAGCCTTGCTGCAGGCTTTGGCGGGGACTGGGGCACTGATGGGGGATGGTCAGGAGGTTGTGAGGGGGTTACTGGTGGACAGTATGTGGCAGGTTGGGTTTGCGCCGTGTTACATAATGCGGCCGCTGCAGGCTGCTGCCGTGCACATGTGTGGCCACGGACCCGGCAATTCTCTGGCTGTATCCGCAGCTAAAGTCGGGTCTTAACCGCTGCATGGCTGTTAGTGCAGCTTTTGCACTGTATTTTCTGGCGTAAAACGCCACTGTTTCTACTCCGGCGTCAGCACGTAGTCTACAAATCGGAGAATCCAGCCGCTGATGTTAGGTAATTGGACATTCTGAATTCTTCCTGTGTACCGAACAGGCGCCGGAGTGTGGAGACTCGGGGCTTTTCACAGTAACTTCATTACAGTGTTAATGTAAACCTACTTGTAACAATAATAAAGATTATTATTATTAATACGTCAGTAAATTCGATCATTTGTTTCACAATCTATTATTTCTAATTAACATTCGAAGAAATTTAAAATCTTAAATTACTTCCCACTTCGAAACGGTTCTTAACTGTTTGCGACCCGAAAACTGCAGAGTGAGAATGTATTTGAAAACAAACATTATTAAAATTAGTCGGAAACGTTTACAAACTTCGTGCAGGTCAAAGATTGCGGCTGGATTTTAAATGTCAGGTCCCGGTGATTCACTTCGGCGTGTACCCGGAAAATTCCGCCCAGGATGATATCTCCATCTTTAAACAGGTTCAGCAAATCATCGGCCCCCCAGCGTTCGCAGGACGCTTCATTCGTGGCGTGGGCTGGGAAGAAACGAAATAAAGACAGCGCCCAAAACAACTGGGGATACATTACTAACATCCTCCGCCGCATTAAACAAGTGTTGTCGCTTGGCTCATTTTATACTGAATCACACTCCAAGCCTTTAGCTGAAATTGATCTGATTTTCCGTAGGCAAATCCCCAGAAGAAATCACAATATCCCTTTAGTCCATTTGAGACAAAGGGCGACGCGTTGAACCAAAAAGTAAAAGATCACGTCAGTAGCGGCAGTTTTAGCAAACCGACCTCCCCGAAGACCAACTTTGGCACCTGAGCCAGATTTCGTAAAATTAACCATGTTGACTTCGACGCAGAGGCAATGAACATCTTTTTATCTCCTTTTTCAAATGACATAGCACATCTATGTGGTCTGTGGTAGGATGTTTGTGGATCTATGTGGATCTATGTGGTTACCAATCATATAGGATCATACGGATACATGTTTACCAATGATTGCTTAAAAGTAAATCCTATACAAGTGACAATCAATTTTACTAGGGAAGGAAGGCAAGCTGCATCTGATACTTAGTTGTCCAAAAGGTTAGGTCGGGTGACTGGGTTACGGGGATAGGGTGGGAAGCCTCGACTTAAGTAGCGTGCTCTTTCCAAGGGCCGGTACAGACTCGATGGGCCGAATAGCCTCCTTCTGCACTGTAAATTCTACAATTCTATCATTCTATGAGTTAACAGTCATAGGAATGTTATATAATTTTACAGCATCGGGTGGCACGGTAGCACAGCGGTTAGCACTGCTTCTTCACAGCACCAGGGTCCCAGGTTCGATTCCTGGCTTGAGTCACTGTCTGTGCGGAGTCTGCACGTTCTCCCCGTGTCTGCGTGGATTTCCTCCAAGTGCTCCTGCTTCCTCCCACAAGTCCCGAAAGACGTGCTTGATCAGTGTACCCCAAACAGTCATCGGAGTGTGGCGACTAGGGGATTTTCACAGTAACTTCATTGCAGTCTTCTTGTGACACTAATAAAGATTATTATTATGATTATTTTGTCTCTCAAGTGTAACAAAACACAAGGAGAGGCGGTAGCGTAGTGGTATTGTCACTGCACTGGTAATCCAGAGAACCAGGGTACTGCTCTGGGGTCCTGGGTCCGAATCCCATCATAGTGAAATTTGAATTCAATAAAAAGGAATTTGGAATTAAAAGTCTAATGATAACCATGAAATCATTGCCGATTGTCATAAAAACATAAGGATGGAAATCTGGCCTCCATGTGACTCTTAACCTCTTAACTGTACTCCCCCCTCCCCCCGACTGAAGTGACCTAGCAAGCCACTCATTTCAAGGGCAATTAGGCTTGGGCAACAAATTATGCCCAGCCAGCGATGCCCACATCCCAAGAATGAATTTAAAAAAATGAAAAAAGGCCATGCAGCTAAAGATACGTCAGCAAAAAGAAAGTGACAGGCCTTGACATTGTGCGATACTGTAAGCAGTGTAACGGCAAGTCGGTAGCATGTTCTACATTATCTTTAAACAAATTGACTCCCTTGTTCTCCACTGTAACCAATTACTTATTTGTCAATGTACTTTGTCGGTCGATTATTCTTTTTGTCCACTGTGTACGTTGCCTTGGCCACAGAAAATTACTTTTCATTGTACTTCGGTGCATCAATCAATTAATCAATCAATCAAAAGCTATTGCTGTTATCCATTTTCTGGATTTAGGGAGAGATTACATCTTTTAGCCCCTCTAGCCTGTTAAGCTAGTTAGCCACTGAGTTTTTTAAAAATAGTATTGTAGAGCATCAAGGTCTGACCCCATGTTATTTTAACCGTGCATGTTGTTCATCCGTGCTCGAAATGCCTACTGAAGCATGCAGACTTTCTGAGGGAGTGGCTACAGACTGCTATATTGGCAGGTGCCACGCACTGCACCATACGGTAGGTTGCACTGGGAATAGTCATAAATAAATTGTGCATGTTCTGCCTTAGGTTGCTGCAACATTGATTCATGGCGCGACTGTTTTGTTCAAAGAGAAATTAATATTTTCATTGGATGTCTTAAAGTTTTCAGCAAGTAGAATAGCTACCTATCTGGTTGCAAGACAGAAAGCAGATGTCATGGGTAAAGAATTGGCATTCAGGGTGGCAGAGGTGGGAATGGTGTCACAGACGCTAAACCATGAGGGGAGGTTACACAAACTAGGCATGCATTCATTGGCATTTAGAAGATTAACTGTTGATCTGATCAACATTTTCCGAACGGTAAGAAGAACTGGTAGAGGAAGTGGAGATAAACTATTTTTGCTAGTTTGGGGGATTTAGGACGATGGGACATAGTTTAAAATTAGTCATGTCTTTCACAAGTGGAATTAAGAAACAATCCTGCACCCAGAGGGGATGGACATTTGGAAAGAATCTACAAATGGCAGTTGAGGCAGGGTCAATTGGTAATTTTAAATCTAAGATTGATCGATTTCTGTCAACGAGGGTTGTTAAAGATAAGAGGTTAAGGTCAGAATATACAATTCGGTCACAGGTCAGCCATGATCTCCTGAATGGTGGAACAGGCACGAGGGTTCAGTCTCCTCTTCCATCTTCCTACCGCATTAATAAACGTGTAGAGTCATAAGACCATAAGACATAGGAGCAGAAATGTGCCATTTGGCCCATCGAATCTGCTCCACCATTCAATCATGGCTGATATGTTTCTCATCCCCATTCTCCTGCCTTCTCCCCTCAATCCCTGATCCCCTTATTAATCAAGAAGCTATCTATCTCGAGGAGGTCAGCACCATCAGCACTGTCAGCACCATGAGAGGGTCCATAGATTTGCATTTTCCAGATTGTAATCGTGTCTGGAGACTTTGAATGGAATGCGGATGCTGATGAATGCAACTTAAGAGGCAAAACGATTGGATGGGAAATGAGAGATGGTTTTGGGGTAGAGTGGAGACTTCAAATCCGATTGCAATACATGAAATACCTCAAACGGTTGTTATTCTCTTACTATTGTTCTTACATTTGCATAAAATATGAACTGAAGGAGTAAATTATAAGTACAAACACTCCTTTAGTACTTTATTGTCACTCATGAGTGGATCTGTATTTGATAGGAGGTTCTACACATACCAACCATCAGACTACTGGAACAGCACAATTATAAATGATCCTTTACTATGACCCATATAAATTACTCATGCAGGAGTCACTGAAAGTCACAGGCAGTGTGAACAGGGGATGGTTTTCTTTCCCTAACCAGGGACTCTGATGCCTCCCTCCCATCCCTCCACATTGACACTCTGAACTGAGATATCTCTGCAAATATATGTGATTTAAATAGGGCGCTGTTGTCATTTTTTTTGGTGACTAAAGAATGCTCCCAGGCCAATGGAAGAAAGTGAAAACTATATTTTACTATATTTTGTATTTTGTTTTTTATTGTCTGATTATCCAGATTTTGCCTTGTACCAAATGCCCCTTTTAAATTGATCCATTCCTGAATTCTAGCCTATCACACACCTTCTTTATTCTTGCATGGCCATTGTCGTTTATTTCCCTTGCATTGCAATTGCTTAGAAACATTTACATTTTCAATGCCTGCCAGTTCCAAGGAAAGGTTAATGCTAATTTCTCTCCCCTGACATTCGCCCTTTGCAGTATGAGCTGTTTTTAAAAAAAAGTTCCGTTTCTACACTTTTGTAATTCTTTCAGTCCCGACACCAGCATTTTATCACAGCTTCGTGAAATGCCCTTGAGTAGGTGATCTTAAGAGCATTTCACAAGGCTGTCAAGAGTCAACCACATTGCTGTAGACCTGGAGTCACACGCAGGCTAGACCAGATATGGATGGCAGATTTCCTTCCTTAAAAGACCAGATGATTTTTTAAAAACAAAAATCGATCATCATTTTCATCGTCTCCATTACTGAGATGAGCTTCCAATTCTATCCATTTACTGATTGAAAAATCACCAGTTGCCCTAATGGGATTTTAACCAGCGTCCCCAGCCCATTCGCCTGGACCTGTGCATTACAAGTCCAGTCACATCGCCATTGCAACCAACAGCTACCCCTATAACTTAGGTACGCCCCAAGCTAGTATGGTGTATGACTCGAAGGGGAACTTGCAGGTGATTGCATTCCCAAGCCACTGCAGCCCTCATTCTTGTTGGAGTTAGTAGTTACGGGTTTGGAAGGTGCTGCTGAAGGAGCTTGACAATTTGCTGCAAATAATTTGGCAGGTGGTACACACTGCAGAAACTGTGTGAAGGTGTGAGATGGGTTGAAACTTTAAGAGGCCAGATGGGGTGCCAGTAGAGCTGGTTGTTCTGTTTTGGATGGTGTCATGTCTCTTGAATGTTGTTGGGACTGCAGTCATCCAGGTAAGTCAAGATCATTCCATCATACTCCTAACCCATGCATTGGAAGTGGTGGACTGGGCTGTGGGAGTCAGAAAATGAGTTACTCACCACAGATTTCCCAGTCCCTGACTTGCTCTGGCCATTGCACTATTTATATGGTTGGTTCAGTAAAGTTCATGGTCAATGATAGCCCCCATGATGTAAATAATGAGGTACTCAGAACTGGAAAGCCAGCATAAAGAGAGTAATTTATTACTGAGCACAGCTCGACACAGAGTGTGAGCTTGGGAAATTGGTGAGTCAGGACATTTTAAGGGTTATGCTCTTACTAAGATCTCAGTCTAGTTTGTTTTAGATTTGAAATACAATTCACTGTTGACGTAAAGTGTTGCAACCACAGAACGTGGGATTTCCTCGACTCCACTGTGATCCATGGCAAACACATCTCAGTGTAAGTCTCAGTGAGGCGAAGAGCTTTGGCTCAGAGTAATTTAGGTGGAGGCTGAGCTGCAGACACTGCGATGCATCAAGGAGAGGGACAGTCACCTGGACACATTGTTCCAGTAGGCTGCAAGTAAGTTTCATTTTGATATATGTTGACAATTAGTTTGTAGTTTAGATATGGCATTAGCCAAAAAATTAACATATGTTAACCCAATATGGTTTAATGATGAATTCTGGGGCATTAGCTCATCACATGACTTGGTCTTAGCACCATACTCAAACTTGACAAGGGAGAAAGTACATTGCACAAGCGAGTGATGCAAGATATCAAGTTTGAATAATTGAAGGTGTGGAATCATTTACCTCCCCAACAATTAAAATTTTCAGCTGCATTGTCAAAATTTAAAGACCTTTTGTGAAAAGCAAAACAAACCCTCAAAATTCAGCCTTGTGCATTGAATTAATTCAGTTTAATAGGTCACTTTATTTCACAGTATGTAACTAGCTTTGATTCTGTAAGTTTAGAATTAAGTTCTGTAGTTAGCTTTACAACTCTTTTAAATTTTAATGGCTGTAAGTTGAAGATGTGTTATATTTAGCACACCAATCACTTTTAAACATTGATTTTATATGTATTTTGTACAGATTTGTGTAATTTCTGTAACGCTGCAAGTTTTGTAAAGTTATTCTGTATTTTTATTTAACTTATAACAAGCACTCCTTTCCTCGAGTTGTTACCTTTCCATGGTGGAGCAGCTTGAAAGTTCTGTTGATACCAAGGCCAATTATGTCAGGAGTCTCAAACTCTAGGCAGGGTGACCCATGACAGTACAATTGGGGGGAGGTACCAGACAAAGCGCAATCTAAAACAAGTCCTCACTGGTGGATCAGGCAGAACATACTAGTATGGTATCAATGGCTGCGGTGGCAGATGAAGGCTGCAGCAGTAGTGAGCTCCCAGTCCTCGAGGTTCCCTTGCCCCGGGAACTGAACCTTTGCTCTGTCAAGGACGGTGTGCCTGCATACCCACATTAAAGGATGTCCCGCACCAAGCATCTCCTAGAGGAAACCAACACATCCCCTACACAGACAAGCACTGAGGCGTGAATTGGACAAGACTGTGAGATCTGGAAGTCCCTAGCTTCAGACTGGCACATAGACAGTGGAGTTTGATTCAGTCATCCAGCTCTTGGAATGGAGCTGGCAAACGTTTTGACAGATTTCTTCATGACAACGCAGCCCTCTTCAGGATCCAGTCTGGTCACCATACACGGCGAAAGGACGAGAAAAGGTGCCCTAAAATTAGTCTGTTTCATCCTCAACCTGGCTGGAAAACAATATCCAGCAGGCTCCTCAGCCTACGGAAATAACAGAAACCTTGGAGGACAAGACTGAAGTCAAAGACTGAAGAGACATGTCATCACCCTCGTCCGTCTCTCCATCTTCAATGCCACCATCCTTCAACTTGTCAAGAACAAGCTTCCAACCAGAGTGGACATCATCTACAGGGTGGACAGAAAATCTTTCAACCTCAACCATTGAAAAGGAAGAAGCAAACAAAACTGACATCGCTCGTGGAACTTCAGTACATGTATGGCATCACTATCTCCACTCTCTCAGAAGAAAATCTCCAAGCCATGCTTGACACTTTTGCAGGAGCATACCAAAGAGCCAGTCTCAGTCTCAACCTTAAGAAGACTCAAGTCCTTTACCACCCACCCCAGGGTAAGATCTGGTCTTTCCCTCCATCAAGATCACTGGAGAAATCCTATGAATCGTGGAACATTCCCCATACCTGGAACGCCACCTCTCACCTAAGACTGATATTGGCTGTGGAGAGCCAATGTCATATCGAATCTATGGGCACCTCTTTTGGATGGCAAAGGAGCAGAGTCTTTGACAGTCAAGATGTTTGAGCTGACACCAAAATCCTCGTGTACAAGGCAGTCATCCTCCCGACTCTTGCATATATCTCAGAAACTTGGTCTACACATACAACCAGCTCAAGGCCCTGGAGCGGTACCATCAACGATATCTGAAACAGATTGTCCTGATCAGCTTGGAGGACAGTAACCCAATAACCCCACCTAATCTTTTGGACACTAAGGAGCAATTTAACATGGCCTATGCACCTCCCCTGCACATATTTAGACTGTGGGAGGAAACCGGAGCACCGGGAGGAAGCCCACACAGACACAGGGAGAAAGTGCATTCTCCACACAGATAGTCACCCGAGGCTGGAATTTAACCCAGGAACCTGGAGCTGTGAGGCAGCATTGCTAACCACTGTGCCACCCATAAATCTCTGTGGAAGGTTTAGAAAGCTTCCCAAAGATACTTGAAAACCAAAAGGCGAATGGAAGAGAAGAACTTAAAACAATCACCATCACTGGGGAAAGATGATTGAAACTATTTTAACTAAAGGTGAGCAAGATGCCAGGAACAGATGGTTTGCATACAAGGTGCTCAAAAAGAATGCAGAAATAATTGATGAATTGCGTAAAATCTTCCCAAATTCCGTAGATTATGTGAGGGTTAGAAACAGGTAATGTATCATCTTCATTCAAGAAAGGAGGGAGATAAAGGCAGGAAACTACAGCAGCAGCCTAACATCTTTCATTGAGATATTGCTAGTATCCGTTAGTATTGAAGTAATTGCAGGTTATTTAGAAAATCCTAACGTGATCAGCCAGAGTCAACAAGGATTTGTGAAACGGGAATCACATTCAACAAATTTATTAGAGTTTTATTTTTAGAAAATATTTTATTGAGGCATTTATAACTTTAACATTTTTCAACAACAACATCCAACAGAGACAGGACCCACAACAAAATAACCCTCAAACGTTATTCAAGTTTTTTAAGGAAGTAACACGCAAGGCGGTTAAAGGAGAACCTGTACGTGTGGCACACATAGGTTTCCAAAATGTATTTGATAAGGTTCATAGAATCATAGAATTTGCAGTGCAGAAGGAGGCCTTTGGCCCATCGGGTCTGCACCGGCCCTTGGAAAGAGCATCCTACTTAAACCCACTCCTCCACCCCATCCCCGTAACCTAGTAATCCCACCTAACCTTTAACATGGCCAATCTACCTAACCTCCACATCTTTGGACTATGGGAGGAAACCGGAGCACCCAGAGGAAACCCACGCAGACACGGGGAAAACATGCAGACTCCGCACAGACAGTAACCCAAGCTCGGAATTGAACCTAGGACCCTGGAGCTGTGAAGCAACAATGCTAACCACCATGCTGCCCATGTTACACAAGATAAGAGAACATGGAGTATGGTGTAACATATTAGCATGGATAGCCAACAGAAAGCCGAGAATCGGAATGAATGGCTCTTTTTCATATTGGCAAGCTGTATCTAGTGAAGTGGCATGGGGTTAGTGATGGGGTCTCAACTGCTTACAATCTACATCAATGACCTGGATGAAGTGACTGAATACATGGTAGTTAGATTTGTTGATAGCACCTAGATGGGTAGGAAAGCAAATTATCAAGGGGAGGCAGAGAGTCTGCAAAGCAGTATAGATAGCTGAAATGAGTGGGGGAATTTGCAGATGGAGTATAATGTGGGAAAATGTGAGGATTTAGGAAGAAGAACATGAAAGCAGAGAGGAGGTACAGAGGGATCTGGGTGTCCTGATACATGAATCACAATAAATTAGTATGCAGGCACAGCAAATTATTGGAAAGTTATCATGCTGAGGCGGAAATACATTGCGATTCCCTCCCTAATAGCACTGTGCATGGATCTACACCACATGGATTGCAGCGGTTCAAGATGGCAGTTCTGCGCCATCTTTTCAAGTGCAATTAGGGATGGGCAATAAATACTGGTCAGACCATTGATGCCCATATCCTGTAAATGAATGAAAAATGAATGGAATGTTGGTATTTATTGTCAGCGGAAATGGAACATTAAAGTAGGGATGATTTGCTGGAGGTGCAAAGGGCCTTAATGAGACCACATCTGGATTACTGTTTATTGGGTTAGAAGCAGTTCACAGAAGATCCATTCAACTCATTATTCGGATGAAGGGCTTATTGTATGAAGAACGGTTGAACAGGTTGGATTCATTCCCAATGGAGTTTAGAACAATGGTCATATTGTAACATACAAGGTCTTGAGTTAACTTGATAATGTGAATAAAGGGAAGATAATTCTTATTTTGGGGAGACTAGAACTAGGAGACAGAACGTAAGAATTAGAGGTCTCTCTTTTAAGATGGAGATGAGGAGGATTTTGTCTTTCAGAGGATCTTAGTGTGTGAAATGGTGTTCCTAGGAAACCAGTGGAGGGTGGGCCAATGAATCAAGGCTGAGTTAGATTGATTTTTGATAAACAGGGAATCATGGGGTGGGGGGGGGGGGGGGAGGAGGTGGGGGGGGAGGTGGGGGGAGGGCAGACAGGAAAGTGGAGTTGAGCCCATAACCAAATCAACTATGGTCGGATTGAATGGTGAAGCAGACTCAATAGGCCAAATGGCCTACTCATGCTGCGATGCACCCCAAACTCCACAACCCCCATCTGACTACCCTCCCTTTCCAACTGCATGAGGTCATAAATGGCGATGTTCATAGATGACTGTAAAATGTTCAGTAACATGATTCCTCAGATACTGAAGCAGTTTGGACAATATTCAGGTTTGGGCTGACAAATGGTAAGTTACATTTGCACCACACAAGTGCCAGACAATGATAATCTCCAACAAGAGATGATCTAACCATCACCACTTGACTGTCAATGACATTCCCATCACTGAATCCCCCACTATAAAATTCCTGAGGGTTACCATTGACCAGAGACTAGCCATATCAATACGATTGTGTCAAAATCCTGAGAATCCCTCCCTGACAGCACTGTGGGTGTAACTATACCTCAGGAACTGCTAGGGTTCAAGAAGGCAGCTCATCACCAATCTCTGAAGGGTTTCCAGGGATGGACAATAAATGCTGGCCTAGCCAAAGACGTCCAGATCCCGTAAAATGAATATAATATAAAAACAACAAAAAACAGGACTGCTCACTCCTCGACCAGATTACTCACACCCGACTACCACCCCAAATCCTCCAACCCAGCCAACAACCCCTGTAGTCCACCATCTGACCCGACTACCCATACCCCAACTACGCACGTCCTCAACTATCCATGCTCCAATCCAACTATCCAAGTATAAGTTTTTAATTAAGACAGAAACGATAGCTGGTCCTAATCCTGATTCCTGGTAGACATCAGTTTATTCTCATATTCTCTCTGTCCCTTAGCCAATACTGTATCTATACTGTCACTGCCCACTTAATCACATTGGTTTCCTTTTTTCTGTATTGTGAAAGACACTATGAACAACATTTACGGCAGTATCATCAGGAAACCTTTATATTGCTTCATGAAATAACTGAATAAAACTAGTGAACAAAATTTGGCTTTAAGAAGTCCATATGGGCTGTCATTCACTAATCCACATTTTTCCAAGTAATAGTTCTGTTTTGGAATGTTAATTTTTTGCCAACACCAACATTTAACTAACTGGTCTGAAGTTACCAGGTTTACCCCTCTCCTCTTTTTAGTGGAGGCATAACATATGCAATCCTCCTGTGCTCTCCCCCCACCCCCAGCCCTGCTCCCATACCTAGGGGGGGGGGGGATTGGAAGACTGGGGCAGGGTCTCTGCTGTCTCCACCTTTATTTCCCTTAGCACACCAGGAATGCTAACAACGTTTTACGTCCATCATCTTGATCAATTTTAGCCCCTTCCAATTTATTTATGACCTCTTCGTTTGCAGTGAGGTAGCAACAAGAATATTTTGCAACAAGCGCTTAGAACTGCTCCTGGCTAAATTGCCTTTTATTTTTCCTTAGTATTATTCTAAATGGCAGAGTAAGGTTGATAGCATCGTGATCATGTGAAGAGGTGAAGGCGTGCACGACGAAGGAGATTTATTACTTCTAAAATTATGATGTCCCGTTTCATGTGCCCTCCTGGAAGTTCAGTACGATTGCATGATGCATCTAATGCGACATACAAATAATACCTGAAATATATTTTTCAATATAATCCCGCTTGCCGACAATACAAAGCAAGGAGGACTTCCATTTATATAAGGCCATCCACCCTTCTCACGACGTCCCAACACGCTTTATAACCAATGAAGTGCTTTTGACATGCAGTCACTGTTGAAATTTATGAAACTATTTAATCCTTTTACTGCTAAAATCCCAAGCAAGTGACCATAAAGTGCTCCCTCTCTTCCCCCGCATTAATGACACAGCAATGAAGAGCACAAGGTGGTTATTCAAATCACGGTGAGTGTGCCTTTGGAAAATCTTTTCAAGAAGTCCAACACTCCAGCAATTAGCCTCACTCCCCATGGCCATGTGTTCGTTTTCTTTTCAGGTGTCTCTCCAAGTCCCCTTTGAACAAGGCCCCAGTGAGAACACGCTGGGTGTTTTCTTGTTCCTCTCGAGGTTTGGACGTGACAAGACTTGCCCGTGAACTCTTCCCTTTGTGCCTTTTGAGGAGGTTGCTCAACATTTCCTTTACACTGACGGGGAATTAAACTGAAAGACACCGGAAGACGATTAGATGCAACCGTATATAAAGGCATTGTGCAGCAATGTCCGATCACAGTTACTTCCGCTGACGAACGATGCATTGTTTTCTGCTTTGGGTCCTATTAACTATGTTAGCACCCGCAAGGGCAGCCTATCAACCAACCTGTAGGCATTGGGAGAAATTCGATTTACTCAGTTTCTCCAAGGATGGGGACGTTGTTCTGGGTGGAATTTTCAGCCTGCACTCCAGTGTCGAGGATGCGGAGTTTTCATTTGAAACCCAACCCAAAGGGGCAAAATGCAAAAAGTTAGTTGAAATTTGCAGTTAAGTACATATTGTTTCGTGTTTTGTGCGGCGGCCTTACATCATTGAGTTTGCTTGTATATGTAATTTTATTTACATGTGTAAGTGCAGCAATAATAAAGGGGAAAAGTATCCTTCAACCATGACTATTAAAACCAGATTGCGTTGACTTGTCTATGAGTTGAAAGAGTATACGTGGCATATCATATATTTATGTATGCAGATATATATAAATGTACACATACCGGCTGGGAGTATGTTGCCATTGCTTTTGTCACTACCATGTGATGGTTTGCAATTATTTAATAAGCGCATCTTAGTTACTATGAAACTCCAGTAACGGTACAATCACATCTGGAAAAAGCGTATACTTGGCCAAATCTCAATGTGATTTTAAAAAACTGGTCTACTGCCATTTATGCATGTTGTAGATTTGATTTCAGAGAATTTCGCTTTGTGCGAGCAATGATGTACGCCGTTGATGAAATAAACCGGAACCCGACGCTACTGCCGAATATTACACTGGGTTACCAGATTTACGATTCTTGCGGCATGCCATCCTTGTCTATCAAAGCAGCCTTTGAGATTTTGGATGGGCAACGGGATGCTGATTCAGAGGAGGACTGCAGGAATATTTATGCGATTGTAGCTGATTCGGGGTCCTCTCAGTCCGCCGCAGTAGCAAGGTTACTGAATCCTTTCGGAATCCCCATGGTAAGTAATCTCCTTCTTAAGAATTTACGATGTGGAGATGCCGGCGTTGGACTCGGGTGAGCACAGTAAGAAGTCTTACAACACCAGGTTAAAGTCCAACAGGTTTGTTTCAAATCACTAGCTTTCGGAGCACTGCTCCTTCCTCAGGTGAATGAAGAGGTATGTTCCAGAAACATATATATAGACAAATTCAAAGATGCCAGACAATGCTTTGAATGCGAACATTTGCAGGTAATTAAGTCTTTACAGATCCAGAGATAGGGGTAACCCCAGGTTAAAGAGGTGTGAATTGTCTCAAGGCAGGAGAGTTGGTAGGATTTCGCAAGCCCAGGTCAGATGGTGGGGGATGAATGTAATGCGACATGAATCCCAGGTCCCGGTTGAGGCCGCACTCATGAGCCACGTTCCGCACACATGAATACGGCCTCAACCGGGACCTTGGATTCATGTCGCATTACACTTATCCCACACCATCTGGCCTGGGCTTGCAAAATCCTACCAACTGTCCTGGTTTTAGACAAATCACACCTCTTTAACCTGGGGTTACCCCATATCTCTGGATTTGTAAAGACTTAATTACCTTCAACTGCTTGCATTCAAAGCATTGTCTGGCATCTTTGACTTTGTCTATATATATGTTTCTGGAACATACCTCTTCTTTCACCTGAGGAAGGAACAGTGCTCCGAAAGCTAGTGATTTGAAACAAATCTGTTGGACGTTAACCTGGTGTTGTGAGACTTCTTACCGTTAAGAATTTACGGCATTGTCATTTTTATTTGGAGAATCCTAGAGCACACCATGCAATCTCTGAAATCAGTACAATTGTGGATTAAATTGACACAACTTTGCATCCTTCTTTCCAAATTTGCATTAAAATCAACCGAGATAAACAATTGAAGGAATAATGACAAATGGTTAGATCATGGAATTTTTAAATTCACTGCTGTGTCATCCTTGCGGACACAGGATAAGAAATGGAATATATAATTCACTCATTATCCCTCTCTTGCCACTCAGCCGTTTGCATTTGAGATGATTAAATATATATTTGACATTGATAATATTCCTAATAAGCAAGAAAGATTAAATGTTGCTGACCGAGAGGCAGTTATTGAAAGTCGTCTTGTTAAGCATGTGTGTTACACAATAAAGTCATGTAACTGTTCCTAGGGTTTGCCTTGCAATCCAAGTTCAATAACAATGGTCATCGGCTTTGGTTTTTACTTTTATGTCCTCGTTCCCACTTGGTATTGTGAACGGTTTCAGGGTAATTTGCAGTTTATTATTTATGCCGCATTTTATTCCGTATATAAGGGTGAATCAAATAATCGCCCCTTGACATTCCATTACCATCACGGAATTCCCCACTATCACCATCCTGGGGGTTACCAGTGACTACAAACTGAAATGGACTATCCACATTAATACAGTGGCTACCAGAGAAGGTCAAAGGCTAGGAATCCTACGTCGAGTAACTCACCTCTTGACTCCCCAAAGCCCGTCCACCACCTACAAGACATAAATCAGGAGTGTGATGGAATATTCTCAACTTACCTAGATGACTGCAGCTCCAGCAACACCCAAGAAGCTTGATACCATCCAGGACAAAGCAGCTTGATTATTCCCCCTTCCACAAGCATTCACTCCCCCTTCTCACCAAAGCACAGTAGCAGCTGTGTGCAACATCTAAAGCTGCACTGCAGGAACTCACCAAGGCTCTTTTGGCAGCACCTTCCAAACTCAAGACCACTACCACCTAGAAGGACAAGGACAGCTAATACATGGGAACTCCATTATCTGGAGGTTCCCCTCCAAGTCACTCACCATCCTGACTTGGAAATATATCCACGCTTCCTTCACTGTGGCTGGGTCAAATTCCTGGAACTCCCTCCCTCATAGCACAGTGGGTGTGCCTACACCACATGGACTGCAGCCATTCAACAAGGCAGCTGACCACCACCTTTCACACTACATTTCGCGGAAAGAGTGTTTAATATGTTTTATCCCTTGACATCAGGCAGAAGGGCTTTAGGAATTATTCCGCGCAGTCAACAGAATGAACAATAATGACACACAAGTGAACCAACTAAACGTATGAAATATGAACAGAAAATGCAGGATAAACTCAGCAGGATTGTGTGAAAGTGTCATTTTGAACTTGCTGACTATATCCAGCATTTTCTGTTATTATTTCAGATTTCCAGCAGCTGCAGTATTGTGCTTTTATTCTAAACATTTGAGCCATGGCAGTGAATATCCGACAGTCTTTTATAACTTAATTTAATCTTTATTGTCACAAGTAGGCTTACATTAACACTGCAATGAAGTGACTGTGAAGAGCCCCTAGTTGCCATATTCTGGCGCCTGTTCGGGTACACAGAGGGAGAATTCAGAATATCCAGTTCACCTAACAACCCATCTTTCGAGACTTGTGGGAGGAAACCGGAGTGTCCGGAGGAAACCAACATGGGATGAACATGCAGACTCCATACAGAGAGTGTCCCAAGCCGGGACACCGGCCCTGTGATGCAACAGTGCTGACCACAGTGCTACCGTGCCACTATACAATGACGTATTAATATATAGTCTTCGAAGACCAGGCTAAAGTCCAACAGGTGTGTTTGGAATCACTAGTTTTTGGAGCATAGCTCCTTCCTCAGGTGAAAGCTAGTGATTCCAAACAAACCTGTTGGACTTTAACCTAGTGTTGGAAGACTTCTGACTGAGCCCACCCCAGTCCAACGCCGGCATCCCCACATCATGGGTATTAAATCTCTGTCGAATATATTCGACATGTCAATCGTGCTCACATCCGAAGTTCACTTTGCAGTGTATCACCTGCAATCGCCTCATGAGGCAGAGTTCAGGGGTAAAGTTCTGCACCATCCTACATTTGCAAGCCTGACCACTGACACATTGCCGGAGTGACTTTTGCAATATTGTTTCTAAAGCAAATCCTACATTTGCAAGCCTGACCACTGACACATTGCCTTAGTGACTTTTGCAATATTGTTTCTAAAGTTTCCATTTCCCACAGGTCAGTTACTTTTCAACATGTGCATGTTTGAGCAACAAAGAGGAATACCCGTCATTTTTTAGAACAATACCCAGTGACTACTATCAGGCAAGGGCCTTGGCGCAACTCGTGAAACACTTTGGATGGAACTGGATCGGAACGATCAAGAGTGACAACGACTATGGTAACTTTGGGATGCAAGCGTTCGTAGAGGCCGTGCGGGAGCTCGGCGTTTGCATTGCCTTTACAGAGTCCTTTTACAGGACCTATCCCAGGGAAAAGCTCCTCAAGACTGTGAGAGCTGTGAAGGAATCAAGCACAAAAGTGATTGTGGCTTTCGTCGCTGAAGGTGATATGGCCATTTTGCTAAAGGAGATCGCGAGGCAAGATATCACCGGCATCCAATGGATAGGAAGCGAGGCCTGGATATCCACACCAATTCTACCCTCAGAACAAAGGCGGAAGTTTCTAATTGGAACATTGGGGATCGCAATACGTCAAGTAAATATACCCGGTTTTCAGGAATTCCTAATGCAAATACACCCTTCGGCAGACCCAGGAAATAGTTTACTGGAAGAGTTTTGGGAATCAACTTTCAGTTGTCGTCTGAGCTCGCCGCGAAATAAAGCAAATGGAACGGAGCAAGAATGTACAGGGAGAGAGAAATTGCAAACAATTAAGAACACCTACACCGATTCATCTCACCTGAGAGTTACGTATAACGTGTACAAAGCAACGTATGCTCTTGCACATGCTCTGCACAATATGTTCTCATGCGAAGCCATGAATGGAGCATCCACTTATAACGCGTGTAAACACGCTTCTAATTATCAATCACAGCAGGTATGGAAATTACATTTAAAGCTTCTGGTAGAAAGTGCTCCAATTATATTCATGGTGCGATAGAAAACATTGCAAGGCCCCTGCACAGCTATATTTTTTTAATAGAAGTCCTGTTGTTTCACTTCTCTCTAAAGCTATTGCAGTATTTGAAAGCGGTCAATTTCACCACTCGGACTGGTGAAACTGTACACTTCGACGAAAATGGGGATCCAGTTGCAACGTACGACATCGTAAATTGGCAAAGCGTTGGGAATGGGGCTGATGTAGTAAGTGTCGGATATTATGATGGATCCGCACCCCCAGGCCAAGAGTTCATCATTAACGAAGGAGCCGTTGTCTGGAGCGGAGGCCAGAGAAAGGTAGCCGTAGATTTACTTTGCTGATAGGGTCTTTCCGTATTTTTTCAGGTCTCCAGCAGACTATGTCCAAATAATTTAATGCTGATGAGGGAGAGAAGTCTCAGGAAATTCAGTTCCTCGTTCAATTAATCTTCACGAACCCTCCTGTTTGCATGGCTGTGCTGCGAGAGTGGACCAGCATGTGACTTGGCCATGGTTGAATAGCACAGTAGCAATTATTATTGGAAATAGTAGCATAAGAGTTATGTTACTATGCTAGTAATTCAGAGCCTTGTACTAATGATCATGGGATCTGTTTAAATCCCACCATGGCATTTGGCGAATTTAAATTCAATTAATGACATCAATATAGAAAGGCATTTTTGGGAAAATTCAACTGGCTCCATAATGTCCTGTAGGGAAGGAGGTTTGCCACCTGGCTTGACCCATGTGTGACTCCAGATCCACAGCAAAGTGCCTGAGTCTGAACTGCTCTATGAAATGGGCTAGAAAGTCACTCAGTTGCTACCACTAGCTTCATAAGACAATTAGAGATGGACAATAAATGATGTCATTGCCCATGATGCCCACATCCTGTGAATGAATGCATAACTTAAAAAGAATTACATTAAAAAAAGATCAGATATCAATCTTTCCAACACAAGTCCCCTACAAATCCAGTTTTTCGATCTTTGACACTTATTTTGGCTAAGGCACCACATATTAAAATCAAATTTGGATCCTAAAGTTTTACATCAGACTGTGCTACTTGGTCACTAGATCTAGTTTGAAATCTTGCAAAGCTCCAAACATGTACTCCTCTCCTTTGCATAAGATACCACAAGCACTTTGTTCCACAAGCTGTACCACTGGAACAAGGAAAGCTGCCAGAAAAGGACAACCTATTTGCTGCTTCGATTGTATAGAATGTGCTGAAGGTGAAATCAGTAACGTGACAGGTACGTAAACACACACATATTTATAATTAGTCATTCGTAAATTCTAACCTATTAATATAGTTCTAATTTCTAAAAGGAACTTTATTTAATGTACTTTTATTTTTTTAAATAGATTCAGTAATGTGTCTAACATGCCCTTGGGATCAATGGTCGAATGAACAGCGAAACCTATGCATACCGAAGATGACCGAATTTCTTTCCTTTGATGAGATCATGGGGATTGTTTTAGTTACGTTGGCTTTACTTGGAACAGGCTTCACTGTAACTGTAACCATCATTTTCTACATTCACATAAACACTCCCATTGTTAAAGCCAACAACTCAGAATTAAGCTTTCTGCTTCTTTCTGCTTTAGCACTGTGCTTCCTCTGCTCAATAACGTTCATTGGAAAACCTTCAATCTGGTCTTGCATACTACGTCACACAGCGTTTGGCATTACTTTTGTCCTTTGCATTTCTTGCGTTTTGGGCAAAACATTGGTTGTGATGATGGCCTTTAATGCAACCCTCCCTAATAATAACATGATGAAGTGGTTTGGGCCAATACAACAACGCTTGGCTGTTTTAATCCTTACACTTGTACAATGTCTAATATGCACAGTCTGGTTAATTATATCACCACCCTATCCATTGAAAAATGTTGACTATTTTAAGGACATAATAATTTTAGAATGTGATGTTGGGTCTGCGACAGCTTTCTATTGGGTAATTGGTTACATTGGATTTTTGTCTTGTGTTTGCTTTCTGGTTGCCTTCTTAGCCCGCAAATTGCCAGACAATTTCAATGAGGCTAAGTTTATTACATTTAGCATGCTTATATTCTGCGCAGTTTGGATAACATTCATTCCAGCTTACATAAGTTCCCCTGGTAAATACACTGTAGCTGTGGAAGTGTTTGCTATTCTGGCATCTAGCTTCGGTCTACTTGTCTGCATTTTTGTTCCAAAATGTTATATTATTCTACTAAGGCCAGAGAACAATACGAAGAAAAACTTGATTAGTAAAGTCGCTTGACAAAAAACATTGATACCTTTCATTTACCCTTGAATACAGCTTTGTAACACTTTCTTCACTTTATCTGAACAACAGCAGGTGTTAGACTAGGCTTGCAACTCACTTGTCATAGAAAATTACTGGGCAATCTAATTAAGATTTTAAAAATGATTATGGGAGTTGAAAGGGTGGCTGGAGTGAACTATTTCCTCCTGTTCAAAATATCCAGAATGGGACATAAACGTAATTCAATCAAAACTGCGATAGTCACTTTTGGTAGTTAATGAAAACAAAGTGTGTAGCTAGATTTGTGATACAGATAAGCAATCATAAGACCATAAGACCACAAGACATAGGAGCAGAATGAGGCCACTTGGTCCATCGAGTCTGCTCTGCCATTCAATCATGGCTGATATTTTCTCATCCTCATTCTCCTGGCTTCTCCCCATAACCCCTGATCCCCTTATTAATCAAGAACCTATCTATCTCTGCCTTAAAGACACTCAGTGATTTGGCCTCCATAGCCTTCTGCGGTAAAGAGTCCACAGATTTACCACAATCTGGCTGAAGGAATTCCTCCTCATCTCTGTTTGAAGGATCGTCCCTTTAATCTGAGATGTTGTCCTCTCGTTCTAGTTTTTCCTACAAGTGGAAACATCCTCTCCACGTCCACTCTATCCAGGCCTCGCAGTATCTTGTAGATTTCAATAAGATCTCCTCTCATCCTTCTAAACTCCAATGAGCACAAACCCAGCATCCTCAACCATTCCTCATACGACAAGTTTTAATTCCAGGGATCATTCTTGTGAATCTCCTGTGGACCCTTTCCAAGGCCAGCACATCCTTCCTTAGATACGGGGCCCCAAACTGCTGACAATACTCCGACCAGATCCTTATACAGCCTCAGAAATACATCCCTGGTCTTGTATTCTACCACTCTTGACATGAATGCTAACATTGCATTTGCTTCTGAACTGCCGACTGAACCTGCACATTAACTAATCCAATTCAATCACAGAATGGGTCCATGGGATGGATGTTCTACTGCTGTTCCTGTGTCCTTATGTAAATTATTGCAATACTAAACTTGTGTTTGAAAGCAATACTGTTTCACATTGGCCATCTATGGATATTATGCATGTAGAGGATATAAATAACAAACATAAGTCGAATATAGGTGATCATGCAAGCATAAAAACAAGGGTGGCCCAGTGGTTAGCACTGCTGTCTCCTAGCGCTCGGGATCCGAGTTCAATTCTGGCCTCGGCAACTGTCTGTGTGGAGTTTGCGCTTTCTCTCCGTGTCTGCATAGGTTTCCTCCCACAGTCCAAAAATGTGATGTTTAGGTGGACTGGCCATGCTAAATTGCCCCTTAGTATCCAAAAGCACGGGAGATAGGGTTACAGGGATAGGGTAGGGGCGTGGGCCTAGGTCAATTGCTCTTTCAGAGCATTGGTGCAGACTCGATGGGCCGTGTGGCCTCCTTCTGCACTGTAGTGATTCTATTCTGATTTATGTTACTGATTTAAATAGTGCGCACCATTGTTTCAGCTTTGCTTTAATGCATCTTTTCTGCCACATCTTTGACACTATGGGAAATTTGGGTATAGAGGGTTATTGGGGCAGCACGGTAGCATGGTGGTTAGCATAAATGCTTCACAGCTCCAGGGTCCCAGGTTCAGTTCCCGGCTGGGTCACTGTCTGTGCGGAGTCTGCACGTCCTCCCCGTGTGTGCGTGGGTTTCCTCCGGGCGCTCCAGTTTCCTCCCACAGTCCAAAGATGTGTGGGTTAGGTGGATTGGCCATGCTAAATTGCCCGTAATGCCCTTAAAAGTAAGGTTAGGGGGGGGGGGGGGTTTGTTGGGTTACGGGTATAGGGTGGATACGTGGGTTTGAGTAGGGTGATCATTGCTCGGCACAACATCGAGGGGCAAAGGGCCTGTTCTGTGCTGTACTGTTCTATGTTCTATGTTCCATGTTATAGGCCAAATGACGGTAATTGGGATTAGCTTAGTCGTAAAAACTGGACGGCATGGACATGTTGGGCCGAAGGGCCTGTTTTCGTGTTGTAAACCTCTATGACTCTATGACTATACAAATTGACATTCACTCCATGAGAAGATCTTTGTGAAAAATGAAATTCTCACCCACAGTTCGGCTGATAATTATTCTGCCGGATATTCTTTTCAAAAGGCTTATATAACTTACATCAAATGTCTTCATTATTGTCCCATTAATTTCTTTCTATCTGGAATTGCACTCGCACCTTGACTTGTGCCAGTACCTCCCATTCTTTTTTTACATTTAGAGTACCCAATTCATTTTTTCCAATTAAGGGGCAATTTAGCGTGGCCAATCCACCTAGCCTGCATATTTTTGGCTTGTGGGTGCGAAACCCATGCAAACACGGGGAGAATATGCAAACTCCACACGGACAGTGACCCGTACCTCCCATCTTAAACAAAGCTGTGGAAAAGTGATACTGATTTGGTAAGTTGTGGCACAGCTACTGATTGATAAACTGAATGCAGCCCATCCTTCACATCGTTCTCTTTGATTTCACTTAGTCACTTGTGTTTTTAAAGTTAAAACCTAAAGTCTTGTTCAATGTCTATTTCTATTATAATTGTCTACTCATGGGAGGAAAATAGCTGGAAAAAAAAGGATATATGATAATTATTAAGACAAAGTATAAAATAATGTGAAACAATATATGGAAATGAAACACAAGTAACGAATAAACGATTTAAAATACCACAAACAAACAAATGACAATATGAATCAATGGGAAAATGGGATTTGGAAATAAAAGCAGAAAATGTCGCATGTGGCACTGGTCAACTAGGATGCTTCAATATTTTCTGGTACATCTTTACCAACAGCCTGGAATTTGTGGGCAATCAAAAATAAAATGCACTGTCACCTGATTGTCTTCATAGTATCCTCATATATCCCAACATAGGCAAGTTTATACTTACAGTTTTCACGTAACTCCAATCTATTAATATAAGACTTGCCTATGGTGATACGAGCCATGTAAACGCTTCTGCTCACCCAAGTGGATTTATGCTCCAGGGAAGATTCTCCAGTTGAGAAAATCTTATATTCCCTGTGGAAGATCAATGAGGAACATTGAAAATCTGGCTCTTATCTGTGAACGACAGTCAGTGTCTGGCTAGCATGCCAGGGAAATCCTCGAAGTGAATTGAACACCAAGCCGCATCCAACCATTGCCGGAACTTTGCTGATGCATCAAAAATAATGACATACATGTCAACACAACAATGGACAATAATGCCACTGTCATACTTGTGAACAGACAATCCCCAGTGTCATTTGCAGCATAACAATTTATTGTGTTGTAGCAGGTTCACTGTACACAATGACGTAATATATACCAATGTGTGATAACCAAATGTAGAATCAAATATTCGGATAGAGAATACAGTAATGTACACTAAAGTGTCTATAAAGTTTGAGAAAACAACAGGATGCCAGTTTTCAGTTCAGACATCAATGTTGATCAAAACAGTGCTACGCTCAAATAAAGGGTCCTATAGAAACATTAGTTCACATTCCCAGAAAATTCAGCTTTCTGGAGATAAATAATACAATTTGGCAAAAGTAGATGGGCTCATTTATTCATTGAATCTTCTGGGACTTAAGAAGGAAATTAAATTGTGCGCAGGATTTTTATATAGAAACATAGAAAACAGCAGCTGAAGGAGGATATTTGGCCCTTTGAGCCTGCTCCACCATTCATTATGATATTGGCTGATCATCCAACTCAATTACCTAATCTTGTCTCCCCCCCCCTCCCATATCCTTTAATCTTGTTCGTCCCAAGTGCTATATTTAACTGCTTCTTGAAGACATAATGTTTTGGTCTCACCCACTTCCTGTGGTAATGAATTCCACAGGCTCACCACTTGCTGGGTGAAGAAAGTTCTCCTCATCTCTGTCCTAAATGTTTGAGCAGACTGTGGCCATTGGCTCCTGGTTCTGGACATCCACACCATCAGGAACATCCTTTGTGAATCTACCCTGTCTAGTTCTGTTAGAATTTTATATGTTCCTATGAGATTCCCCCTCATTCTTCTGAACTCCAACGAATACAACCGTAACCGACTCAATCTCTTCTCATACGTCCATCCTGCCATCCCAGGAACCAGTCTGCGAAACCTTCGCTGCATTCCCCCTATAGCAAGAACATCCTTCCTCAGATAAGGAGACCAAAAGTGCGCACAATATTCCAGATCTGGCCTCACCTAGGTTCTGTATAGTTGCAGCAAGACATCCCTACGCCTGTACGTGAATCGTTTCGCAAAAAAGGCCAGCATACCACTTGGCTTCTTTAAATGCTGGCTGAATCTGCATGCTTTCCTTCATTGACTGGTGTACGAGGGCACCCAGGCCTTGTTGCACATTCCCCTCTATCACAAGTAGGTTTACATTAACACTGCAATTAAGTTTCTGTGAAAATCCCCTTGTCACCACATTCCGGCGCCTGTTCGGGTACACTGAGGGAGAGTTCTGTATGTCCAATTCACCGAACAAGCATGTCTTTCGGGACTTGTGGGAGGAAACGGCAGCATCCGGAGGAAACCCATGCAGACACGGGAAGAACATGCAAACTCCACACAGACAGTGAGCCAAGCCAGAATCAAACCTGGGACCCTGCCACTGTGAAGCAACAGGGCTAACCACTGTGCTACCGTGCTGACCATAATAGTCTGCTTTCCCATTTTTGCTGCCAAGTAGATAACATTGCACTTATCCAAAGTATACTGCATCTCCCATTCATTTGCCCACTCACTCAATTTGTCCAAATCACACGGAAGGTTCTCTGCATCCTCCTCACAGCTCACTCTCCCACCCAACTTGGTGTCATCTGCAAATCTGGAGATATCACATTTTGTTCCCTCATCTAAATCATTAATATAGATATATATAGTACATTGGTGATCCCACACCTGGAGTATTGTGTGCAATTTTGGTGTCCTTATCTGAGGAAGGATGTTCTTGCTCTGAAGGGAGTGCAGCAAAGGTTTACCAGCCTGATTCCTGGGATAGCGGTACGGTCATATGAGGAGAGACTAAGTTGGTCAACATTATATTCATTGGAGTTCAGAAGAATGAGAGGGCATCACACAGAAACCATTAAAATTCTAACAGGATTAGGCAGGGTAGATTCAAAAGAATGTGCCAGATGGTGGGGGCATCCAGAACTAGGGGTCACAGTTTGAGGACAAGGAGGAAACCTTAGACTGAGGTGAGGAGAAATTTCTTCACCCAGAGAGTGATGAATCTGTTGAATTCTCTACCACAGAAAATATTTGACGTGGAAATGTGTAATTTCAAGAAGGAATTTTATATAGCTCTTAGGGCTAAAGGTATCAAGGGATATGGGGGGGTCAGTGGGACCAGGGTATTGAACTTGATGACCCGCCATGATCATAATGAATGGCAGAGCAGGCTTGAAGGGCCAAATGGCCTCCTCCTGCTTCTCTTTCTACATATGTCTCTGTATATATTGTGAGTAGCTGAGGTCCCAGCACCGATCCCTGCGGTACCCCACTAGTCAGCGCGTGCCAATTTGAAAAAGACCCATTAATTCCTACTCTTTGTTTCCTCTCTGTCAACCATTTTAATGCCCATCTCAATACACTACCCCTAATCCCATGCACTTTAATTTTACCTGCTAATCTCTTATGTGGGACTTTGTCAAAAGCCTTCTGAAAGTCCAAATAAATTACATTCCCCTCATCAACTCTACCAGTTACAGCGTCAAAGTATTCCAGTAAAATTGTCAAGCATGATTTCCCCATGCTAACTCTATCTGATCCTGCCACTGTTTTCCAATTGCTCTGCTATACAATCTTTGATAGTAGATTCTAAAATTTTCCCCACTACCGACGTCAGGCTTACTGGGGGGAGTTAGGGTGGGGTTCCCCTTATCTACTTACATCAGTGAAGAAAGAAAACGTAATGAATAAGCATTCCAGCAGCTTACATAATTCAGGCCCCAGAGTACCTCAAGACCTTTTGAAATGGTCACGCTATAATGTGAAAAATCTGCCGGCCAGCCATTTTGTGCACACAAACCTCCCATAGACAACAGTGTTGGATCTTTTACACCCCTCTGAGTGGGCAGATGTGGTCTTAGGTTAACATCTCACCTAAACTTTGGCATCACAGACAGTGCAGTGCCTCACACGACTGCGCTGGGACTGTAAGACCATGTGCTCAGCTCTCTGGATTGGCCCAAACTGAGCATCAGTGAGCAGGTTATTACTGAGTAATTCCAGCTTAGTAGCACCCCTTCCATTACTTTACTGAAGATCAAGAGTTGCAAGATGGGTTAGCCGTTGGCCGGGTGCACTTCTCCTGCTTTTTTTGTGCACAGGACATGCCTGGCAAATGCTCCACATTGCCGGGTCGATGCCAGTGTTATAACTGTACTGGAACAGCTTGGTTAGGGGTGCAGCACTTTCTGCAGCACAAGTTTTCAGCACTGTTGCCAGAATAGTGTCGGCCCACAGCCTTTGCAGTACCAACTTTTACAGATGCACCATAGAATGCATTCTATCTGGCTGCATCACAGCCTGGTATGGCAACTGCTCGGCCCAAGACCGCAAAAAACATCAGAAAGTCGTGAGCACCGCCCAGTCCATCACACGAACCTGCCACCCATCCATCGACTCTGTCTACACCTCCCGCTGCCTGGGGAAAGTGGGCAGCATAATCAAGACCCCTCCTACCTGGCTTACTCACTCTTCCAACTTCTTCCATCGGGCAGGAGATACAAAAGTCTGAGAACACCCACGAACAGATTCAAAAACAGCTTCTTCCCCACTGTCACCAGACACTTAAACTACCCTCTTATGGACTAACCTGATTAATACTACACTCCTGTATGCTTCACCCGATGCCGGTGTCTATGTATTCGCATTGTGTACCTTGTATTACCCAATATAAATTTTCTTTTCTTTTCATGTACTAAATGTTTGAGCTGCTCGCAGAAAAATACTTTTCACAATATCTCGGTACACTTGACAATAAACAAATCCAATCCACTCCAATCCAGTGCCTTCAGCCATTTCATGATATCATGTGGAGTGAATCAAATTGGCTGAAGAGGAGATCTGTGATGCTGGGGAACTCTGGATGAGGCTAAGGTGGATCATCCGCTCAGTATTTCTGGCCGAAGATTGTTGCAAATGCTTCAGCCTTGCCTTTTGCACAGATGTGCTGGGCTCTTCCATCATTAATGGTGGGGAAATTTGGGGAGCCTCTTCCCCCAGTGAGTTGTTTAATTGTCCGCCACCATTTGAATTTTGATATCCTGACTGAAGGAGGTTGTAATTACCAGACATGTAGAATATTTCAGCTGTGAACACCTTGATGTAATGGTGTGCAGCGGGCTGTGTTACCCCATTGCGGCCCGTACAGGCTGCCTGGAGTGAGCTTGTTGCAAAGAAGTAAAGTTTCATTGTCAACTTCAATGTGACAGGAGGATCTCAAGGCAAGGATCTCCCGAGCGAGCATCTCACAAAGGGACGTCTCAGTCACCCTGAAAGCCAAAGTCTTCTGCAGTTGCAGGTATCTGAATCACTGCCCGTACATTCCTGAGGTGGCATAATTTCATCTGTTCCTCCAATCAGGGTTCCTGGACTCCTCCTAACAGTTGGTATTTGGTGCTGTTCTGTCTCCTTCCACAGGAATCACAGCATCTTGAACCTCCCTATATTTCCCTTTTCTTCTCACCCCAGCTCTCCTCCTCCTCTGACAAATCCTTTTCCTTGCTGGAGGTTGCGTCTCCAAATGAGACAGCAATCCCCATCTATCTCTGGGTTCTTACTCCTGGGTTATGGACAGGAGAATATTCAATGATCAATGAAAAGACCCCACTGAATTAGAGGAGATTTCTTCTGATGGAAAATTTCCAAAACGTTTCCTCTGCTCACTCTAATGCAAGGTTTTCCAAAGCATGGGTCTCGGGTGGGTGCTGCGAGTGCCGTGGAGTGATCGGATATGGGGTTCCAACAGCAGTCCTGATCACGAGTAAAGTGCCCAATGGCTGCAACTGGCATTTTCTTGAGATTGGTGGCCACTGCCACCTTTTAAATGAGAAGAAATGAGGCTTTGTGCAGTCTTCCGACAATAACCAGCAGTAGTGAGCATGTTGCGTGCCCTGTATGTAGATTTGATGTCAAGTGCCTTCTATGTACATGCTTTTGCCACCAAATCACAGATGAGGGCTTCTTCCATTTTCTAGCAAGCAAGGCTAGAAGACTATGAAGATGAATCATGTTCTTACAAGTAAGAGGCGGCCAGTGATAGAAATATGCAGAGTACCTACTGGACAGGATCTCACAACTGACTCTGCTGGAGAGAGCTGTTCAGAGAGTCCAGGGCAGGACAGCACAGTGTTAGTGTTAGCTCTGTACAGAGCAATATGCCTTTGGTTAACAGCCTAGAAAGAAGCAACTTAACTTGGGAACAAAGCAGTACAAAGATGATTTTTTGAGTTGTGGTTTTGCCAACTGTGCCATTGCACGTATGGCTGCATTATTTGCACGGAAGTATTGGTAAATGAGAGGAGAAGATTAAGATTTTTAAAGTGAAGTGATGGGTTAAAAATTCCTTTTGAGGTTAAGACCCCAGTCAGTTATTCACTTACTGCTGACTCCAACTGCGCTGCTGTACGTGGCGATAGCACATTAAAAACACTCCATAAGCCCATGAGGCTCTTAGCATTCAGGAGTAGCATCTCTCAGGAGAATCCAGTTCTGAGTAAAACAAACATTTTGTTGCTATTGCCCTTCACAACGACCTATATGTGCGAGATTGGATTTTCTGTTTTCACAAAGATGTAGATGGCATGAAGGAACTGCCTGAAGTTTGCGACTGAAATGTGCATTGCCCTCTCCTCATGTGAACCTGAGTGGATTGATATAATCAGGACCAAGCAGGATCCCCTTTTGCATTAAAGGTAAGCACACGTGGCGTATGCTGCGAAGGTCAGCCGCTGAGGGTCGCTAATGTCGACCGGCATGGGTCACGAAGGTCGACCGACACGATCCGCAAAGCTTTGCTGGCTTGGGTCCCAAAGGTCAGCTGGTTGGCAAAAGTGGGTCCCAGGAAAAAAAGTTTGAAAAACACTGCTCTAATACAGTGTTCTTCAAACTTTTTTTCTGGAGACCCATTTTTACCAACCGTCCAACCTTTGGGACCCAACCCGGCCGACCGACCTTCGCGACCCACGCCGGCCGACCTGCGCAACCCACCATTTTCTCTTACCTTGTTTGCTGCTGACAAAAATGGAGGAAATGGTTTTGGGTCCCTTTGGCCCTCATACGCGCTCCTCCAATGGAACCTGTTGGATGAAGGTGAAGCCTTCCGGTGTCGGAAAGTATGGAGTCTCCATCTGTCCAAAGTTCTGAATTTTTTCCTGTAAAATGTTATCAAATAACCCCCCCCCTAAACTTGTAAAACAAAAAGCTGCGCCCGTTTAAACAAAAAAGAGGCTGCACTGCGCATGCACGCCTGATCATCAGCGCGCATGCGCAGTGCGGCCGCATTTTGTTTACATTTGGCCATTTTGAAGGCTGCTTTCAGCCGGCGTTATTAACAGCCGGCTGCTGCGGCTGTTTCGTGCAGATTTGTGTGGTCTGGAGCGGCACGATGGACGCCTCTGCGACCCTCCCGACACCCGCCCGTGACCCACCTGCGGGTGGTGCCCCCGTGTTTGACAATGCCTGCTCTAAAGAGCAGTCCCTGAGGCCAATATAGTTTGAGGTGAAAAGGTCAGACTCTGATCTCAGATGCAGAAGATTTAAAACCCACCCAAATAAACTGCCCTTAAAAATGGATTCCGCATCTGTTGTAAATCTCACCCTGCAGGCGTATTATTGTATTCTGAGCGTATTATTGCAGTTAGGAGAGTAATTAGCCGAATTGCCTTTTAAATTGACATTTAAACATTTTTCAACCTCCTCCTGTGGTCTAATGGTACAGGTCACTGAACTAATTAAACCACAAACCTAGAGCCATGATCTGGGGTTCCCAGGTTCAAATCTCATCAAGGTAGAAACCATAAGATATAGGAGCAAAGTTATGCCATTTGGCCAATTGAGTATGTTCTGCCATTCGATCATGGTTGATATATTCCTCATCCCCATTCTCCTGCCTTTTCCCCTCACTAATCAAGAAATCCTCTTGTTAATCAAGAACACTACATTTGTGCTTGAGGTGCTGTTACCTACAGGGCTCCAGACAAGAGCTGGAAAGTGGAATTAGATGGAATTGTTGTGAGCAGCATAATCAAAAACACCTCCAACCAGGCTTATTCACTCTTCCAATCTCTTCCATCGGGCAGGAGTTACAGTTTGAGAACACGCACTAACAGATTCAAAAACAGCTTCTTCCTTGTAGTTACCAGACTGCTAAATGACCCTCTTGTGGACTGATCTGATCTCTTCACACATCTTGTCTACTGATTGGAATGGCACTCCTGTATGCTTCACACAATGCCTGTGTCTCTGCGTTTACATTGTGTATTTATCGTATGCCCTATGTTTTTTTCATGTACAGAATGATCTGTCTGGACTGTACGCAGAACCTCGGTACCCGTGACAATAAACAAATCCAATCCAATCCAATCTTAGAACACAAGAACTAGGAGCAGGAGGCAATTCAGCCTCTCGAGCCTGCTCCATTGTTCAATATGATCATGGCTGATCTCATCATGGCCTCAACTCCATCGTCCTGTCCGTTCTGGTCTATGGTTCCAGTGCATATGATCCACTTAGGCCCATTCATCTGCTCTTTCACCACAGTCAGGAAATGTTCTCCTAGTCACGTATTTATCCAATTGTCTTCTGAAAGTTATCAAGGAACCTGCTTCCACTGCCCTTTCATTCCAGATCATAACACCTCGCTGCACAAAACAACCCTCTGATCTCACACCGACTCCGCTCCCAATTATCAGAAATCTGCCTCCCTTGGTTAAGGACCTTCCTGCCTCTCAGGAATAAAGCTTCTCCCTATTTACTTCATATAATTCCTTCATAATTTTGATCTTCCTTGTTAAATATCCCGTTAACCTTCTCGGCTCCAGGAGAAATAACCCAAGCTTCTCTAATCTCTCCACATGACCAAAGTCTCTCATTGCTGGTACCATTCGAGTAAATATTCGCTGCATTCACACCAAATCTTTTATTTTCTTACTGAAGATGAATAAAAGATAATGTCCGGTTGAGGTGCAAAGTACGCTGCCAATTTGCTATCACCAGTTTTGTGCTATCACTCAAGATTAATTTCACCTCCAGCACCTTCAGGGTGTTTAGCACAGCAGGGGCTGTTTAGCACAGGGTTAAATCGCTGGCTTTGAAAGCAGACCAAGGCAGGCCAGCAGCACAGTTCGATTCCCGTATCAGCCTCCCCGAACAGGCGCTGGAATGTGGTGACTAGGGGATTTTCACAGTAACTTCATTTGAAGCCTACGTGTGACACTACGCGATTTTCATCTTTCATCTTTCTTGACCTCCACAACAACCCTCAGTACTGCATCCAATGGCAGAGTCCATGATGTGTCCAAGTGTTTGAAGAGAGCCTGAAACTGCACACCAGAGAGATTTCGCGGTCGGAGTTCTATCACTGGGTCAAAACTGACCTACTCACCACCTAAAACCGGGAGAGAAAAGTCTGCTAAGTAATAGAATAGATCTGCAAAACATTGCTGCATACTTAATTAGATCCAGTCAAACACCGTTAATCAAAAATGTTTAATTGAAGGAACTAGGTAGGGTCTAATTTGCCATCCGTGTGAGTGCCACAACTGAGAACATCACTTGAGGGACCAGGTTTAACTGGGATGATATTTTGACAACCCCTCTACACTCATCATTCAGAGATTAATGTAAAATAACAATTGCACAATCGTTTGGGGACTTCTGGAAATTAGTTCAACTCAATTAACTCGCTGTAATCAACATTGTGGGCGTCATAGAACTTTATAAAGGGCAAATTGATACTCTTTGCCTGACAGAAGGAAGAACTCGCGGTGACTCGCTGCGCACTGTGATGCCTCACTTGTTACAATGCGTTGTTTGCGTCGCGTTCCCCTTACTGGGAGCAGGAGACTCCACGTGTAAACTTTTTGGAGAATTTCACTTGCCAGGACTGTCGGAGGATGGGGACATCATTATTGGTGGGGTATTTCCCATCTACAATAAAGAATTAGAAGGAAATAATTCATTTAAAACCACACCAGCACGTTCAGAGTGTGTCAGGTGAGACTTTGTTTAGTATTTGTGGTTACTTTTCAAGCTCAGGAGAACATTCGATCAGTGCAGAAGTCTTCTCGTCCTATCGACCTTGAGCAATTACTGCTGAGGTCTTCAGATGTAATCTGTTTTCTTCATCGGTTTGCTCAAATTCGTTTTAGTTTCCAGACCTCAGGATCCGAATTATGAACTAGAAATTGTTAAACTTTTCCATTAGAGGTTGACTTTACATCGTATTTATGTCCCAACCCAAAATAGTTATTCTCACCTGCAAACTTGACTGCGTTTAGTTTGAAGCACCGCAATCTTAAAGTATCACTTTAATCATTTATTTTTAGTTTTTTAATTCAATGGTTGTGCTAACCATTGCATTAAACTTTTCTCAAACTTTAGTAACTCCTGCCCGATGGAAGAGGTTGGAAGAGTGAATAAGCCTGATGGGAGGTGTTTTTGATTATGCTGCTCACAACAATTCTGTCTAATTCCACTTTCCAGCTCTTGGTCTGTAGCCCTGTAGGTAACAGCACCTCAAGCACAAATCTGGTGTTCTTGATTAACAAGAGGATTTCTTGATTAGTGAGGGGATCAGGGGAAAAGGCAGGAGAATGGGGATGAGGAACATATCAACCAGCTGCCCAACAAGTCATAATTTTATCCAACCGCTCTTTCGTTGCCCTTTCCCTTCGTTCTGTGAAACTCTTACCAATGCAATTCGTTGAAAAGGTGTAATTAAATTGTGTGCACATACTGTCGCTGTTATCCTGCAGTTTTGATCTCAGAGCATTCCGCTGGACACAGGTCATGATCTTTGCAATAAAGGAGATAAACCAGGATCCGACCATCCTTCCAAATATCACGCTGGGCTACAGGATCCACGATTCCTGTGCTTCGCCATCTCAAGCCCTCAAAGCAGCCCTGACACTGATGAACGGACAAGAAAAACATATTCCAGAGTTTAATTGCAAAGCGGATTCTCCTATCCCAGCCATAATTGGAGAGTCTGGATCATCGCAGTCAATAACCATAGCAAGGGCTGTCGCATCATTTGGAATTTCAATGGTAAGGTAATTCAGTAAAAAAATGTTTTTTTTAAATAGATATGTAATTGCATGAATATAATATTAACCAGTTCTAAAGCCCATCAAGCACCACAGTATCAGTAAAGGAGCAAGGGCAGCACGGTAGCACAGTGGTTAGCACTGTTGCTTCACAATGCCAGGGTCCCAGGTTCGATTCCCTGCTTGGGTCACTGTCTGTGCGGAGTCTGCACATTCTCCCCGTGTTTGCGTGGGTTTCCTCCGGGTGCTCTCCTTTCCTCCCACAAGTCCCGAATGATGTGCTGTTAGATGAATTGGACATTCTGAATTCTCCCTCCGTGTACTCAAACATGTGCCGGAATATGGCCACTAAGTAACTTTCACAGTAACTTCATTGCAGTCTTAATGTAAGCCTATTTGTGACAATAATAAAGATTATCATTATTAGGTGCATTGCACCATTCAATCAGACCAAGAGGACTCTATATCTTAACTCAATCCATTCACCTTGGTTCCTTGCTTACCAATAATCTGCATTTAAAAAATTCAATTGATCCCTCATTTCAACAGTTTTCTGGGGAGAGAATTCTAGGTTCCCCCCACTGCTTGTGTAGAAATGTGCTTCCTGGCATTTTCCACGAATGGCCAAGCTCCAATTGGAAGATCATTTCATCCTCCCTCCATCTCCTTCCGGGGGTTCTGCATTCTCCCATCAAACAATATAGCATCAAAATCATAGAATTTGCAGTGCAGAAGGAGGCTATTCGGCCCATCGGGTCTGCACTGGCTCTTGGAAAGAACACCATACTTTTTTAAATATAAATTTAGAGTACCCAATTCATTTTTTTCAATTAAAGGGCAATTTAGCATGGCAAAACCACCTAGCCTGCACATCTTTGGGTTGTGGGGGCGAAACCCACTCAACCACAGGGAGAATGTGCAAACTCCACACAGACAGTGACCCAGAGTCAGGATCAAACCTGGGACCTCGGTGCCGTGAGGCTACAGGGCTAACCCACTGCGCCACAGTGCTGCCCCAAAACACCATGCTTAAGCCCCCACCTCCACCCTATCCCAGTAACCTGACCTAACCTTTGTGGATACTAAGGGCAATTTAGCATGGCCAATCCAAAAAACCTGCACATCTTTGGACTGTGGTAGAAAACCGGAGCACCCGGAGGAAACCCATACAGACACTGGGAGAACGTGCAGGCTCTGCACAGTGACCCAGGCCAGGAATCGAACCTGGGATCCTGGCGCTGTGAAGCAACAGTGCTAACAGGGCAGAGTTGGGTAATGTTATGAAAGGGGGAGTAGGAGGTGTTGGTGAAGGAGTGCCTATGACATGAAGACCTTACCTTGGTGTCAAATATTATGTCAAGGATACATGGGGCCTGGTCAGGATTACTGGGAAAATGATGGGGTAATTCATCAGGGAACAGATTATGATAGAAATCAAAAATAATGGCTTCTCTCCTCCCAATATTTAGCTGGAGGAAATTTACCCTCATCCAGTTATGGATGTTGAGTAATCATGGACAAATCAGAAACATTGTAGGGGCCGAGAGATGTAATGTCGAGATAGAGGGAGGTGGGTGCACATGTGGAACGTGATGTGTTTTTGGATGATATTGCTGAGGTAAAGTATGTAAATGCAAAATAGGAGGGAGCCTAGCATAGATGATTGTAAGAGTTCAGAGATAATTGTGAAGTTCCTAGAAGAGAAACCATTGCAAATGATTCTCTGATTATCACTAAAAATATATGACTGACACCAGGCTGGAGTGATCTCCATGCAGTTGGATGATGGAGGAGAGGTGTTGGAGGATGGCATTGTTAGCTGTGTCAGGGGTTGCAAGGAAGGTGAGGAGGGATAGTTGACTTTGACCATGGTTACATTGAATTTATTTGTGATTTTAATAAGGACCATTTCAGAATAGGCACAGAGATAGAGACCTGATTGGAGGTGATCAAATATATAGTTTGAATTAAGCAGGTTGGAATTGAGAGCAGTAAGGTATAAATATGGCCTATCAAAGATAACTTTCAAATTAGTTGGGGGGTATTTTGTACTTTTTAAACTCAGCTTTGATCAAAGGTTGAGCAGCTCCCTGCTTTGCAGATGAACAACTTTCCTCCTCCTGCAATTATAGTTATTTGATCTCCTGGCTACAGGGAATACATGAATATTATATGGGGGAGTGCAAGCAGGAATGGAGCCCACATAAATTTTCATCCATTTATATTAATCGATTAAAAAGACCTACAGGACCATCCAACTGTCTTCCTAGCAATATGTAGACTTTCCAACTCAGCCAGAACCATTTAATCTCCTGTGGAGGCAAAACTCCTGGGTCAAAACTGAGATTATTAGGGGAAATCATTCAAACATTGTTGTGACACTCTTGGCCATCCTAAGTATTGTCTGCGGGACCACTTTTATTCTGATTGATATTACAAGTACCCCTTGATCTCCATTCAATTGAGAAACAGATTTAGATTTTGCTTGAATTGAATGCACTGTCACTGTTACCTGCAACCACACCTTTCTTCAAGATGCTAAAAGAAAGCGCTCTTGTTAATTGCCCATGTCACAAAAGAAGATTACATTTCACAATCACTTACTTTCATTTTTCTCAAAACATTTGCAGGTCAGCTATTTTTCTACTTGTGCATGTTTAAGCAACAAACAAGAATATCCTACATTTTTCAGAACTGTACCAAGCGATTTGTTTCAGGCCAAGGCTTTAGCTCAGCTTGTAGAACATTTTGGCTGGACTTGGATTGGGACCATTGGAGGTGACAATGAATATGGTCGATATGGAATTCAAGCATTTCGAGAGCTTGTTGAACAAGCTGGAGTCTGTATCGCTTTCTCAGAAATTGTTCTCAGAACGTATCCTCAAGAAAGAATATTGAAGATTGTAGATGTCATAAAATTGTCCACTGCAAAGGTTATCTTGGCTTTTGCTTCCGAGGGTGACCTTTACCCTTTGCTGAAGGAAATAGTCCATCAGAATATCACTGGCATTCAGTGGATAGCCAGCGAAGCTTGGATTACAGCGACAAGACCCTCCACAAAACACAATTTCAAATCTCTCGGGGGAACAATTGGATTTGCAAGTCACAAAATGGCAATACCAGAATTGAAACATTTTCTGATGAGTCTACGCCCGACAGCATATTCTACTGGCGGTTTTGTAAATGCTTTCTGGGAAGCAATGTTTGGTTGCACATTTAACAGGGGCATATCTGTGCTCAGTACCAAGCAATGCACAGGGCATGAAAACTTACTCAAGGCTAATGACTCCTTCTTTGATGTCACTCAGTTGAGAGTTTCCTACAATGTCTACAAAGCAGTCTATGCCATTGCTCATGGACTCCACAGCCTGCTATTTTGTGAAGATGAACCAATGGGACCTTATCTTTGTGCTAATGTTTCAAACATCAAGCCATGGCAGGTAAGAGGAATGTTCCAACCAGCGCTTTAATGCTGAATTTAACAATTCTGATCTCAAATATACAGAGCTATAAACGGTACTCATGGCATGCATTGTTAGGATGCTTCATTGCAAATTAGAATTTCATATATATATAAAGAAGTTATATTGCCAATGTGTCACCATTTAAAAAAATATATGTATGCCCCAACCCAACCCAGATTTATGGATTCATAATGCATAATATATAAAGCCGACAGCACATAAACAAGCCACCCATTGCGGAAAGATGTAAAAACATTGGCAAGACACTGAATCAATTTCTGCGCCATGGTGTGTTTAATCATCTGAGCAGGAATGGCATTTACTGAGTGGTTAGGAGGAGGTAAACAGCCAGGGCTTCTGCCCTTTCTTTCTGTATGGAATAATGCTTTGATGTGCACATTGAATGGGGACAGAATTGGGTTTCATTGTGATCTCACTATAATCAAATAGCTCAATGACAATCACTGTAAAAACTCACATATATAGAATAAACATTCGGTGAAACTGCAGAAGAGTGTTTAATATCATGGAAGCCTACATCTGCACAAGTTGGAGCCCTCGGTATCCACTTGGGTCGAGTAGGAATGAAGATACATGTCAAAAACATATACATGTAGTATACAGTTCTTTACAGTGGAAATTACTGTCATTGCTGCTTTTTTTAAAGAAAAAAACTGATTTTTTTTTTTGAAAGTCTTGAAATGCATATCTTAATATACCTTAAATGTTTTAAATAACTAATCTCCTCTTTCTGACCGCTCCTCCAAGCTATTCCAGCATTTGAAAGAAGTAAGATTTACAAACCGCCTTGGAGAGCATGTATATTTTGATCCAAATGGGGATCCCACTGCATCCTATGATATTATAAACTGGCAGGAGAACCAGAATGGCTTGGTCGAACATGTAACGGTCGGCTACTTTGATGCATCCGCAGCAACAGGAAAACAGTTTATGATAAATGAAGATAGTGTTGTTTGGCATGGGAACAAAACAAGAGTAAGTCTCTGCTTAAAATCAGTGCTTCTTTGTTGAATGAGTTGTTACTTTGTAAGTGGAAGAGGACCAGGCTGTTCAGAGGTGATGTCAAAAGCCACATCTTCACAGAAAGGGTGGTGGAAATCGTAGAACTTTACAGGGCAACTGCAGGCCAATTTTTCTGTTGTTTTTATGCTAGTTATTTGAAGATACACCCAATTAGTTTCACTCATACGCTCATCCCCATTACATTATAATTTTATTCCAGCAATTATCATCTTTTAAAAGTTACGACTGAAATCACTTCCATCAATTAACAGCTTAAACTGGGCATCTATTTAGTCCTGCAGGCCAAAAGTCACAGCAGAATTGTATTCAACTGCCCAATCTGCCCTCCTAACATATCCTTCACTCCACTGGCCGATGGGGTTTCCCATTGTGGCCATCCCATGCCGTCGGGGAACACGGGGGTGTGGGTACTCTGCTAGTGAAGCGGAGGATACCGCCGATGGAAAATCCCGCAGAAGGTGTCCACCTATTGAAACAGCAACATGCTAAACAGTGGAAGCTGCATGTAATTGGCAGAACTTAACAATCCCACAGCCAATGAATCATAAGACCATAAGATATAGGAGCAGAATTAGGCCATTCAGCCCAGCGAGTCTGCTTCATCATTCAATCATGGCTGATACGTTTCTCATCCCCATTCTCCTGTCTTCTCCCCATAACCCCTGATCTTATTAATCAAGAACATATCTATTTCTGTCTTAAAGACACTCAGTGACTTGGCCTCCACAGCCTTCTGCGGCAAAGAGTTCCACAGATTCACCAACCTCTGGCTGAAGAAATTCCTCCTCATCTCTGTCGCAGCTTCACAGTCTGAGGCTGTGCCCTCGCATTCTAATTTCTCCTACTAGTGGAAACATCCTCTCCATGTTCACTCTAACTCGGCCTCTCAGTATTCCGTAAGTTTTAATGAGATCCCCCCTCATCCTTCTAAACTCCAACGAGGACAGAACCAGAGTCCTCAACCGCTCCTCATATGACAAGTCCTTAATTCCGGGGATCATTCTTGTGAACAAATCTAAATTCTGCCGACTTGCCACATCCGGTCATGAATACTAATGGATGATTAAACAACTCATTTGTGGAGGAGGCTCCACAAATATACAATCCTCGATGATGGGAAAATCCAGCACTCTGGTGTCAGACAAATCTTTGTAACCATCTCCAGCCAGAAGTATCAAGTAGATGATTCACCGCAGAATCGTCCTGAGGTTCCTAGAAACACAGCTGCCAGTCTTCAGCCAATTTGATTCGCTCTGTACGATATCAAGAAACAGCTGTATGTACTGGGTACAGCAAGATTCTGGGTCCTGGCAACATCCTCATATTAGTACTGAAGACATGTGCTCCAGAGTTTGCCATGTCCCTGGTCAAGCTGTTCTAGTACAGCTACAGCACAGACACCTTCCTGACAATGTAGAAAATGTCCCTGGTACGGCCTATCTACAAAAAGCATACACATCCAATCTGGCCAGTTCCTGTCCTAGCAGTCTGCTGTCAGTCACCAGTAAGGCGATGGAATATGTTGTCAAAAGTGTTTTCAAGCATCACTTACACAGCAATAACACAGCCACTGATGCTCAGTTGGAGTCTGCCAGGGTCATTCAGCTCCAAACCTCATTGCAGTTATGGTCCACACAGGGAGGAACAGCTGAATGCAAGACATGAGGTCATGACGACGTGATGATGACTGCCCTTTATATGAAGGCAACACATGCCTGAGTGTGGTATCAAGGAGCCTGAGCAAAATTAAAGGCAATCGGATTAAGGAGAAAAAGTCTTCATTGGTTGGAGTTAAAGTCAGCACAAAATAAAATGATTGTGGTTGTTAGGTGCCAATTATCTCAGCCCTCGGACATAATTGCAGGTGTTCCTCCAGGTCATATCCCAGGCCAACTATCTTCATCTGTTTCATCAACAAAATCCTCCATCAGAATGTCAGAAGCAAAGATGTTAGCTGCTGATTGTGCAATGTTCAACACCATTTATGACTTCTCAGATACTGAAGCTCTCTGTGCCCACATGAAGCAAGACCTTGACAATATTAATGCTTGGCAGATAAATGGCAAGTAATATTCATACCGTAAATGTGCTAAGACGTGACCATTCCCAATAAAAGTAAATCTAACCACCTCCACTTGACCTTTAATGGCATTATCATTGCTTTAGCTCCCCTCGTCATCAACAGCCTATAGTTACCATTGACCAGAAACTGAACTGAATCTGGAATCTGTGCCTGCAAAGGACAGGTCAGAGGCTGGTAATTCTGCAGCAAGTAACTTATCTGCTTACTCCCCAAAGCAAGTCCATCATCTGAAAGGCACAAGTGAGGGCTGTGCTGGAATGCTGTCCACCTTCCTGATTGAGCATCGCTCCAAAATCACCCAAGAAGCTCAATGCCATCAAGGACAAAGCAGCCTGCTTGATTAGATCCCATTATTCTTCAACATTCACTCCCTCTACCATCGATACACAATGTGAACACCTACACAATGCACTGCAACAGCTCATCAAATCTTCTTCAACAGCAACTTCCAAATCTGCGACCTCTACCACCTAGAAGGAGAATGACAGCAGATGCATGGGAACTCTTCCACTTGCAAACACTCCCTGCCCCCGACATACACCATTCTGATTTGGAGCTTTATCTCAATTCCTTTACTGCCACTCAGTCAGGATTCTGGAACTCCCTTCCTGAGAGCACTGTGGCTATACCTACACCAAACAGAATGAAATGGTTCAAGGGGCCATTAGTGAAATCATGCTGCTTGCATTCCCAGAACATTACTGCCCAACATCTACCATTCCATTCCAATGTACCCTTCCCCTACATGATTACCTGCCCTCCCAATCAGTGAGCTTTTTATTGGGAGTTCAGTTTGCACTGGCAGCTGGCCAACAGCTTTGAAATGAGACCGGGTGATGGTAATGGTACAAAGTTTCCCATTCAGTGCATTTGGAGCTTAGAGCGGACTCTTAATTTGTACTGAAATTAAAAGTCCCCCCCCCCAATATTTCTTCATCCTTACAATCTCTGAGACAAAATCTTATCGTCTGTTTTGACCTCTTTCGTTATGAAGGTGCCACAGTCAGTGTGCAGTGAAAGTTGCCCTCCTGGCACAAGGAAAGCCGTACAAAATGGACAACACATTTGCTGCTTTGACTGCATACCATGTGCTGAAGGTGAAATCAGTAATACAACAGGTTAGTGAATGTAATGTTGCCATTAAATTACAGTTTTTGTTGTGTATACTCTTCACTAGAATAATTGCTTTTGAAATCAAAATAAATCATTATGCCAGAACTGACAAGGTGGTTGATGGGATAAACAAAGGGAAACGATTCCCATTGGCTGAAAGGTTGATGGCAAGAGGGCACTGATTTAAAGCATTTGGCAAAGGAATCAGAAGGGAGATGAGTAGAACTTTAATTTTTACAAAGGGAGTTGTAATTATCGGTAATATAATGCTTGAATGGGGTAGTGGAAGCAGTTTCAGCTGTCTAAAGGACCTTGGATATGAAAAGGAACAAAAATGCTGGAAAATAATGATCCCAGAGCAGGGGAGTGCAACTTACATACAGTTGGTAGAGGGACAAGGTTCTGTACTGCATGACCCTTTGATTCTCAGAACAACTGAAACTTGTAGTGAGTTATTAACAAGTATCTATTGCTGATTAAATTCTTCTAGATTCATTAGAATGCTTGAAATGCCCACTGGAATACTGGCCCAGTGATGACAGCCAAAGGTGTGTACCGAAAGAAGTCGAGTTTCTCTCCTTTGAAGATACGATGGGGATTATCCTGATGACATTCGCATTATTTGGAGCATGCATCACTTTGATTATTGCTTCGGTATTCCTATACCGCAAAGATACCCCCATAGTTAAAGCTAACAACTCTGAACTCAGTTTTCTGTTGTTGTTTTCATTGGTACTTTGTTTTCTATGCTCACTTACATTTATGGGAAAGCCTTCAGTCTGGTCTTGTGTACTGAGGCACACATTGTTCAGCATCACCTTTGTCCTTTGTTTGTCCTGCATATTGGCGAAAACGATTGTCGTGCTGTTGGCATTTAAGGCAACTGTCCCCCAAAATAATCCAATGAAATGGTTTGGTCCTTTGCAACAAAGGCTCATCGTTTGTGCATGCACTTTCATCCAAATTCTGATCTGCGTCACTTGGCTTGTTATAGCTCCCCCATTCCCAACAAAATACTTGCAGTATCATAATGCAAAGGTTATTCTGGAATGCAACGTTGGGTCTCCAATAGCCTTCTACTGTGTATTAGGCTACATTGGCATTTTATCATGCTTGTGCTTTGTGTTAGCTTTTCTGGCTAGAAAGCTACCAGGCAATTTCAACGAAGCGAAGCTCATAACCTTCAGCATGCTTATCTTCTGTGCAGTGTGGTTAACGTTCATTCCAGCCTATGTAAGCTCACCTGGCAAATACACGGTTGCCGTTGAAATCTTTGCTATTTTGTCATCCAGCTTTGGTTTGCTTTTCTGCATTTTTGGTCCAAAATGCTACATTATACTGTTCAGACCAGAGAAAAACACAAAACGGAATCTGATGGGGAAAATACCTTCAAAAAAGCTTTAAGCAATATACATTGGAACAATTTCATTGTGGCAATCAAGTCAAGCACATATATTACATTATTATACCCTGAAAACTACCCTCCTTTATCTGAAATGACGAAACCCTGTACATCCTTTGCCGTGCTCCAGCTGTTGTGCAACATAACTGCAAGGCACAGTTTAAGAAAATATTGAAAATTACTGAATGCATTGATATTAGGAAGGTAAAGATTAATTATCAGCTTAAATTATCAACCAAGATAATAAATAATTTACAGGTATATCAATAAAAAAAGGAAGGCTGGTACAGGAATAGGATCATTAAGAGGCAGACATGCCAACACCACAGAGAGCGACAAACCAATGCTGAATAAATATTTATTTCAGCATTTGAAAGGGAAATTGAAGAAATTGACACACCATGGAATGATGAGATGAGAATAATGAGATAAGTGCATTTAAAATGAACAAAAAGGGGGATTGTACTGAGTAACCTAATCAAACTTAAAGAAGTAGATCTCCTGGTCTGGGAAGGTCACATCTATTTTAAATATTCTAGGGAAGTTTTAACATAACTATTATTAGACAAAATTAATAATTATATTGAAAATGGTATGGTACCAGATGACTGATGGATATTCCTGCAGAGCAGGGAATCCCAAGGAATTAGAAGACAATTAGCTTGGCACCAGTGTTGGAAAAATCCCTGTTGAAAGAGAAGAACACCGAGCAAAGAAGGAAGTAATGAATGTTCATCATGGCTTTCGAAAATAAATATCTTGCAAACTTACTGAAACTTTGAGGTGGTAAAAGAGAGAGTATATAATGGTAATGCATAATATTGCATTTATCTGGATTTTCAAACAGCTTTTGATAAGTGCCTCATACCAGACTAATGCCTGTGGCCAGAAGATGTGGAGGCAGGGGATAAGTGGAGATTAGAGCTGGCTTCAAGACAGAAAGCAGAGAGCAGGGAGTAAAAGTTAATTTTCTAGAATGTCCAAAGGTTCCACAAGGTTCAGTGCTGGGACCACTGCTGTTCACAACTTACTTGAATTATTTAGACTTTGGAATCAACACCATTTTGACATTTGTAGATGACACCAAATTTCATGGTGGAATGGAGGGGCAGTGAGGAGGGGGTTGTAGTCATCGAGACAGTCAATATTGAGGAGTACCACGACAAATCACAAGGGGATATTGATAACCTTGCAGGATGGGCATTTAAATCCAACAGGAAATTCAGAAGAAACTTCTTTACCCAAGAAGGTTGAGAAAGTGCAACTCATTACGACAGAGGGTATTTGACGCAAATAGTTTGGATACATTTAAAGGGAAACTGAATCCCTATAGAATCTCGACAGAAGAATCTCTGCAGAAGGAAGCCATGGAATCTGCACTGACCCTTGGAAAGAACACCCTACCTAGTCCCCTGCCCCCACCCTATCCCCATAACCCAGTAAGTAATCCCATCTAACCTTTTGGATATTAAGGGCAATTAAGCATGCCCAATCCGCCTAACCTACACATCTTTGGACTGTGGGAGGAAACTGGAGCACCCGGAGCCGCCCCAATAATCTTTATTAGTGTCACAAGTATTCTTACATTAACATTGCAATGAAGTTACTGTGAAAATCCCCCTAGTCACCATATTCCAGCGCCTGTTTGGGTATACTGAGGGTGAATTCAGAATATCCAATTCACCCAGCAAGCACGTCTTTCGGGACTTGTGGAAGGAAACTGGAGCACCCGGAGGAAACCCACGCAGACACGGGGAGAACGTGCAGACTCCGCGCGGACAGTGACCCAAGCCAGGAATCAAACCTGGGACCCTGGAGCAGTGAAGTAACAGTGCTAACCACTGTGCTACTGTGCCGCCCAAGGCAGGTATATTATTGCGAAATGGCCAGAGAGTTGCAAAGATTTATTTTGATGAGGAAAAATGGGAGGAGGTTTGAATAGAGCACACATGCCAATGTGGACTGATTGGTCAAGTGCCATCTTCCTGTTCCATATATCCCATGTGACCCTGTGTAAAAAAGGAATGGGGAAAAGAACAGCCACATTAATGAAGCCTCTTGGAATGGAAACGAACGGTTAGTTCATGTTTTGTGAGTGATCCAGTTTGCAATGGTGCCCGAAACTAACACAAAACTATCACTCAAAGCTGAAAACATGTAACAATGTGCTAACTATGGAACGCACCACATAGCTCAATGAACCATCAAAAATTCAAAGCAGGATGGAGGATTATTGGGGCAACATCCTGCATTAGTAATAACGATGCACTGGGGGCGGAGGAACTAATAATATTGGAGTTCCCTTTGTCCTGTTGAGTTCATTCAGAGTCTAAAGCTGCCAAACAACACAGGAACTTCCAAATTTGATCATGTGACCATGGGCTGAGTTAGCTCAATGCTGTCAGGAGAGCAAGCAAGGTGCTACAATTGCCCTCAGAATTTATTGGCCTGGGAGGGGAAAACTGCCTGGGTTCCTACTCCTGAAATTTATCCAAAGACTCTTCCTGGTTGTCAGGCGGGGTTAAGACCAAGTTTGGTGTGATATCCCACCCCACAATCAAATAGGCTGATGTAGCCAAGAATTAACTGTGCCCACAGAACCAATACTTAACTCACACTTTCTGAAGTGAAATTGACAGGAGAACGTTGATGAAGAAAATAAGAAAGGAAGCTGTCAAGAGCAGGAGGAAAACAAGAGGGCAAGGTGATATCCAAACAACCATAGAATCTCTACAGTGCAGATGGAGATTATTCAGTCCACCAAGTCGGCACCGGCCCTTTGAATGAGTACCCTACCTAGGCTCACTCCCTTGCCCTATCCTCATAATCCCATAACCCCCAGTTAACCTGCACATCTTTGGACACTAAGGGGCAATTTTAGCATGATCAATCCACCTAACCTACTCATCTTTGGACAGCAGGAGGAAACCAGAGAACCCAGGGGAAATAAGCGCAGACACGGGGAGAACGTGTAAACTCAATAGAGAGAGTCACCCAAGGCTGGAATTGAACCTTGGACCCTGGCGCTGTGAGGCAGCAGTGCTAACCATTGTGCCACCCAGCCGTGCAGATTTACAGCAATTAGTGAGATGTGGGAAGGGTTTAAAATCCAGTGCCTGCTTCGTGGCTTTAACTCCTTCCTAAATGGCTGAGTGACTTGGCACTGACAGTACAAGGGCTGGTTTAGCTCAGTGGGCTAGACAGCTGGTTTGTGATGCAGAACAAGGCCAGCAGGGCGGGTTTAATTCCCGTACCGGCTGAGAATTCTGAATTCTCCCTCTGTGTACCCGAACAGGCTCTGGAATGTGGCGACTAGGGGCTTTTCACAGTACCTTCATTGCAGTGTTAATGTAAGCCTGCTTGTGACAATAAAGATGATTTATTTTTATTTATTACAATTGTCCAGATGCCCAACTTCATTGTTCAGAGAACTGGAGCAGCAGAGCACAAGAAATTCCCATTCTGGAAATATCCTCACACCAATAGCAGGACTGTTATCCTTGGGGTGAAAGGAAGCTTCTCTTAATTACTGTTTTAAACTTCTGAAAGGATGCTAGAATTGGGATGTTCAGCATTTTTAAAGATTTCATGATTTATTTAGTTGAACTTTGATATCCTATTCCAATGAACACCAATTATACTATTTTAAACCAGTAATAGTGAATTATATGTACTAATGTACCATTATACTGTTGTTTTGTCATCTAAAATGATTAGCCATTTGATGAATCATATTGGTTTCACAATAAACAGATATTAATGGTTGTTCTCGAACACCAAAGCAAACCCAATATTTTCATTGACAATTCAGTAATTGCAACACGTGTAGTGAATATCGTTCATACTCAGTGATGTGGGTTTTTAAATATTTACGGTCAAGGTAGCGCTAATGAAATCTCTGTGTATTTAGCTTTATTGCTGTAAAATTAAAAAACAACTTACATTTTGATTGATGTATGCTTATTATTTTTAATATACAGGTGTAACATGGAGTTGTCATTGTCCTCTTATTATAATTATATAATGTTGTAATGATCTACTACAAGACACCAATCAATCGTAAAGGATTGAGTAAACACCTTGTGGTTTCATTCATTAGCACATGACAGCAGTTACATATAGGTATAAAGCTTGAAAACATCAGAACTGTTTGTGTGCCCTGCTTAATGTAAAAATGAAACTGAGACCAGATCACATGACATATTTCCCTTCCAGTGACCTGATACGAATACCCTTAAAGGCATATTGCAGCATCCCCCTTTCTTTTTAAAGATGTGGGCCGGGATTGTCTGAAAACATGGCTAAGTGTTTTTTTAAAAAGTATTTTTATTAAGGTTTTGCAGAGTTTTTCATAATAAAACAGTAGTAACCATAATAACAAAACAAACTAGAGTGAACATTAACATGGTGCAAAAAGGGAATATACAATAACCATTAAATAGATATTACCCCACGCGACCCAGCCTTCCCACACCATCCTAATGAAGCACTCACCCTCCCCCCCGACCCCCACCGCCCCCCCTACGGATTGCTGCTGCTGCTGACATTTTAATTTTCCCCAAGAAAGTCGACGAACGGCTGCCACCTCCTAGAGAACCCTAGCGTAGACCCTCTTAAGGCAAAGTTTATTTTCTCGAGTCTGAGAAACCCAGCCATGTCGTTAACCCAAGTCTCTACACTCAGGGGCTACGAGTCCCTCCACATTAATAAAACCCGTCTCCGGGCTACTAGGGAGGCAAAGGCCAAGGCGTCGGCCTCCTTCGCCCCCTGAACTCCTGGGTCTTCTGACACTCCAAAGATCGGTATCTCTGGACTCGGCACCACCTGTGTGTTAAGCACGGACTGGTTTAGCACAAAGCTAAATCGCTGGCTTTGAAAGCAGACCAAGGCAGGCCAGCAGCGCGGGTTCAATTCCTGTACCAGCCTCCCTGAACAGGCGCCGGAATGTGGCGACTAGGGGCTTTTCACAGTAACTTCATTGAAGCCTACTTGTGACAATAAGCAATTTTCATTTTTTTTTCAGCACCTTGGACATTGCCCTCGCGAACCCTTGCCAGAACACGCTAAACTCCGGGCATGCCCAAAACATATGGACATGGTTTGCAGGGCTGCCCTTGCACCTCATACAACTGTCTTCTACCCCAAAAAACATGCTCATTCTCACTGCCGTCATATGTGCCCGGTGGACCACCTTAAATTGAATTAGACTGAGCCTGGCATGATGAGGAGGAATTAACCCTGCCCAGGACCTCTGCCCACAGACCCGCTTCCAACTCCTCACTTAGCTCCTCCTCCCACATGCCCTTGAGCTCCTCCACCGGGGTTTCCTGGTAGATATCCGACACCCTCCCCTCCCCCACCCAGGTCCCGGAGACCATCCTGTCCTGTATCCTCAATGGCGGCAGCGTCGGAAAGGCCACTGCCTGTTTTTTCAGGAAGGCTCGTACTTGCAGATATTTAAAGGCGTTTCCTGGTGGCAGATTAAATTTGTCCTCTAGCGCCTTCAAACTGGGAAAGCTTCCGTCTATGAACAGATCTCCCATCCTTCTGATGCCTGCCCTCTGCCAGCTCTGGAACCCACCTTCCACCTACCCGGAACAAACCTGTGATTGTTGCATATTGGGGTCCAAACCGACGCTCCCTCCACCCTCTTGTACATCCTCCACTGTCCCCAGATCCACAGTGTCGCCACCACCACCGGACTTGTGGAGTAACGGGTCGGTGAGAACGGCAAACGAGCTGTTATCAAAGCTCCCAGACTAGTACCTTTACATGACGCCGCCTCCAGCTGCTCCCACGCCGACCCCCTCCCATCGCCCACTTCCTAATCATAACTATATTGGCCGCCCAGTAGTAGTTGCGATAGTTCAGCAACGCCAACCCCCCCACCTCGATTGCGCTCCAACAGCGATCTCCTTACTCGCGGGGTCTTATTCGCCCACACAAAGTCCGTAATGATCCTACTCACCTGCATAAAAAAGGCTTTAGGAATGAAGATGGGGATGCACTGAAAGACAAACAAAAATCTGGGGAGGACAGTCATTTTCACGGTCTGCGCCCTCCCTGCCAGTGACAGTGGGGCATGTCCCACCTTTTAAAGAACCCTTCCATTTGCTCCACCAACTGGGTCAGGTTGAGCCTGTGCAGGGCATCCCATTTCCTGGCCACCTGTATACCCAGGTAACGAAAACTTTTCTCTACCATCCTGAGTGGCAGCTCTTTCAGTCTCTCCTCCTGCCCCTTGGCAACTCGCTCTTTCCCATGTTCAGTTTGTACCCTGTAAAACTACCAAAATCCCTCAGGATCCGCAGAACATCCCCATCCCCTCCACAGGGTCCGAAATGTACAGGAGCAAATCATCCGCGTATAGCGAGACCCAATGTACCACCCCCACCCCCCCCCCCCCCCCCCCGAACCAGACTCGCCAGTTTCTCGAGGCTCTCAGCGCCATAGCTAGTGGTTCTATAGCTAGGGCAAATAGTAACGGGGAGAGGGGAAGCCCCTGCCTTGTTCACCGGTGCTCAAAGTGCCCCGACCTCAGCCGGTTTGCACATACACTTGCTACAGGCGCCTGGTACAGCAATTTCAACCAGCCAATAAAGCCCTCACCGAACCCGAACCTCCCCAGCATTTCCCAGAGGTACTCCCACTCCACCCGGTCAAAGGCTTTCTCTGCGTCCATTGCTGTTACCATCTCCGCCTCCCCTCCCTCTGAGGGCATCATAATAATATTCAAAAGTGTCCGGACATTGGCATTGAGTTGTTTGCCTTTAACATACCCAGTCTGGTCTTCCTCTATCACCCCTGGGACGTAATCCTCAATTCTTGTGGCCAGAATCTTAGCTAGCAATTTGGCATCCACGTTTAAAATCGAAGTCGGCCTGCATGACCCGCAATGTTCCGGGTCCTTCCCTCATTTAACAATGAGTGAGATCAAAGCCTGTGACATTGTTGGGGGGAGGGTTCCTTTCTCTCTAGCCTCATTGAAGGTCCTCATCAGGAGTGGGTTCAATATTTCCGAAAATTTCTTATCGAATTCTACCTGGTAACCATCCGGCCCTGGGGCTTTATCCGATTGCATGCCCTCTATACCCTTGACAATCTCCTCCAATTCAATCGGGGCCCCCAGCCCCTCCACCAGGTCCTCTTCCACCTTTGGAAACCTCAACTGGTCCAAAATTTGCCTCATCCCTTCCGCTCCCATCAGGGACTCCGACTCGTATAGTTTACTATAGAATTCCTTAAAGACTTCGTTCACCCCCCCTGGATCCAAGACTGTGTTACCCTCCTTATTCTTTACTCCCCCGATGTCCCTGGCCGCCTCCCTCTTTCGCAGTTGGTGTGCCAGCATTCTACTCGCTTTCTCCCCACGCTGCTAAGTGTTGACGCCGGTGTAAACACCGGTGTGTTTCACATAGGCGTCAACGGGTCTCTTGGCTCAGTGATTCTGTTGCCCACAGAGGGTCTGCATGGCGCTGGAGTGCTCTGCGCTGCTCCAGCTGCCGTACGCGGCCCTGTACTGCTCATCGCAGGTCCGCGCATGTGCGCGGCGGCCGGCCGGGGGTCCGTGCACAGCGGGCCGGCGCTGAAGAAGGTAGGCCCCCCGGATCGCATGCGCCTGCCTATTGGTGGCCCCCGATTGCGGGTCTGGCTGTCGTGGAGGCCCTCCCCTCGGAGTCTGTTCCCCCTAGCCCCCCAACAGGACGGCAACCACGGCCATGGGTCTGAGCTCCCACCGGGTGGAACTATGTTAGAACCACGCCAGAGGGAACTTGGCCAGTTGACTGAGGAGAATCAGCACGGGGGCCTCTTTCATTGGCCCCCAGCGGCACCGCGTCAACTGTCATGTCTTTCGCGCCATTCTCCGGTCACCGGAGAATCGTGCCCTGGCATCGGGCCAGCGTCGTGGCGTCATCTCTGATTCTGCGAACCGGCGCGGGCTCGGATGATTTCCCGGTGATGCTTTGCCCTCTCAAAGATGGATAACTATTTACGATACATGTTCATATTTAGTTGCCATTACATAATTTCATGGCACTGAGGAATCTAGGTGTCTCTACCAGTCTCTAAAGCATACGTGTAAAAGCTCTATGAGTCTCAACTGGTATGCCTATATCTTGTGATGATAACTGTGTCTGGATGTTTCTTTAATTGCTGAGAATGATTAGTGGGATTGTGATTCTTGGATATTGTTCTTGGTTGCATGTGAGTTCTTGTCTTGCAATAGGACTGTCCAGTGATTGAGGAGCTAGAATATCTGATTTGTCCTTAGTTATGCATTACTATTGCATTTTGTTTGTAATGACTTCATAGGACCTTTGTTCTGAACAAACCCTTGTCACTTCAGCTGGGTGTGTCATACCTTCTGGATACAAACGTGTTGTCCTAACTTTAAACTTGACAATTCTGGATCTGCATATTTATTGCTGCATTTTGGCTGTCTTCTCTCTTAGTTCTAAAGCATTCTCTCTAGTTTGTCGCAGAGTAGAAAGGGTAAGAGTAGGTAAATTGAACACAGGGCTGCAAAACATTACCTCTGTCAGTGGCAGAATATTTGCACTTAAAGGTGTAACTTTCAGATGTAACATTGCGAAGATGTGAAGATCTTACTTTGTCTGCTGACATTTAAGAATTAACGATTTCACTATGGGAATCATTTTTTCAGCTAGGCTGTTAGATCCAGGGTACTGAAAAGAAGTAGTCGTGTGATTAATATTCCACTTCTCACACAGATCCCGAAATGGCTTACTCATAAATTGTGGGCTGTTGTCCATAATGATCTCAGTCGGCACACCAAATAAACTGAAAATAGCACTTCCAGTATGTGCAACAGTTGTGTGACATATCGTGCAATTGTCAAATCATGCTTGGCAATGTAGTCCATGGTGACGATGAAGTCAGTGCCATGGACTAGAAATGACGTTGGGAGCGATTTTGGACCAAAGGTAGGTGGGAACCTCATTTGGAATCAATGGTGCATTGTGCTGACTTGACATATTGGTCTGACCTATCTCACACATCTTGATGATGACTTTAATGTTATTGTTCATACCTGACCAACAGACTGTCTCTCTTGCGAGTCTTCCCTTCTGATCTGTGCCCATATATGACTGACAAAGTTGTTGAATAATCAATATGATGACCTACCTGCTATATTAGCGCAAGGTATTTACAAGGAGGTTGCTTGAATCACAGTGATTTATTCAAACAACAACGGGGTAAATTATATACAGACACAGCAACTACAATACAACTCTTTACTCCTTGCGGTGAATTCTCCATCCAGGGACACTTTAAGCATGTTTGTCGATGGGACGGAGAATCTAAAAATTGGATTGACGGCAGGCATTGGCGGGTGCCGCTCTGATCACAACGATCCGACCCGACACTGGCAGGGGCATTGAGGTTCATGGATGGATGTAAATGAATGCAAATGGGCAACGGGTCCGGCACCCTAATATCCAGCCCTCTGTGATTCTCCATGCCCTGGGACAGGTATCACATGGGCGGGGATTACTGCAGGTCTCACCTAACGTGCATCTGACATGCTGGTCCTCGGAGTGGGCTAAGGGGATAACCTCTTCAGGGAATTGTCCCCAAATTCCATCCAAAGTCCAACCCTCCTCCTGACAATGCACTACCTACACCCCACCTCTGCTAGAACCCCCTCTTAACCCCCAAAGACCCCCAAAATGAGAGAACCCCTGAGACCCCCTTAACATGGAGACCCCTCTAGGGACCCCCTTAATAGGAAGGCCCCTGGTCCCCCTAACTGAAGGAACCCCTCCACAGAGATCCCCTAATCAAAGGAATAACCCCACCACAGGGACCCCCTGACTAAAGGAAACCCCTCCTCCACACACAGGGACCGTCTTAACTAAAGGGACAGCCCACAGAGACCTGTGGGGCCCCTCCAGTAAGGGGGTCTCTGTGGTGGGTTCCTTAATTTAGGGGTTCCAGGGGGGTCTCCCTATTCATGGGGTCTTTGCAGGTGAGGCTTCCTATTATGGGGATCTCTGGTGGGTATCCATATCCAGGGCCCCCTGGGAGAGCCTCCCTATTAAGGGGGTCTCCCTAGTGAGGGCGGGTTGGGTCATGCCTGTACTTGGGGGAAAGGTGCACTGAGGCAATCTGGGGAGGGGTGGGCTGGTTTGCCATGCGGGGAGGGGTGGCCGACCACAGTAGTTCGTAACCAGGCCGCCTGCTCGAAATGGCAGCCCAATAGCGGGATTCCCTTGGAAATCCCTCGTATTCCTCGCCATGCATAAATTTGCATTGCACGGGATCCGAAATTGGATTGGATTTGTTTGGATTGGATTGGATTTGTTTATTGTCACGTGTACCGAGGTACAGTGAGAAGCATTTTTCTGCAAGCAGCTCAAATATGTCATTTAGTACATGGGGAGAAAATATATAATAGGGCAACACAAGGTAACAACATAGACACAAACCGGCATTGGGTGAATCATACAGGAGTGCTGTATTAATCAGAACAGTCCATAAGAGAGTTGATTAGGAGTCTGGTAACAGTGGGGAAGAAGCTGTTTTTGAATCTGTTTGTGCGTGTTCTCAGACTTTTGTATCTCCTGCCTGATGGAAGAAGTTGGAAGAGTGAGTAAACCGGGTGGGAGGGGTCTTTGATTATGCTGCCCGCTTTCCTCAGGCAGCGGGAGATGTAGATAGAGCCAATGGAAGGGAGGCAGGTTTGTGTGATGGACTGGGCTGTGTTCACGACTGTAGATTTTTACGGTCTTGGGCTGAGCAATTGCCATACCAGGCTGTGAAGCAGCCAGATCGGATGCTTTCTATGGTGCACCTGTAAAAGCCGGTAAGAGTCAGTGTGGACATGCAAAATTTTCTTAGTTTCCTAAGGAAGTAGAGGCTCCGTTGTGCTTTCTTGGTGGTTGCGTCGACGTGAGTGGACCAGGACAGGTTTTTGGAGATATGTACCCCCAGGAATTTGAAGCTGCTAACCATCTCCACCTCGGCCCCATTGATGCTGACAGGGGTGTGTACAGTACTTTGCTTCTTAAAGTCAATGACCAGCTCTTAAGTATTTCTGACATTGAGGGAGAGATTGTTATCGGTACACCACTCCACTCGGTTCTCTATCTACCACCTGTATTCTGACTCATCGTTGTTCGAGATCCAGCCCACTATGGTTGTGTCGTCAGCAAACGTGTAGATGGAGTTGGAGCCAAATTTTTCCACACAGCCATGTGTGTATAAGGAGTATAATGGGGGGGGGGGAGGGTGGGGGGGGGGGGCTAAGTATGCAGCCTTGCGGGGCCCGGTATTGAGGACTATTGTGGAGGAGCTGTTGCTGTTTATTCTTACTGATTCTGGTCTATGACTCACAAAGTTGAGGATACAGTTACCGAGTGAGGAGCCAAGACCTAGGTTCTTGAGCTTTGATATGAGCTTGGCTGGGATTATGGTGTTGATGTAGGATTCCTTGTTGTCGAGATGCTCCAGGCATGAGTGTAGGGCCAGGGAGATGACGTCTGCTGTGGACTGGGTGTGGCAGCATGCGAATTGCAATGGATCTAGATATCCTCTGAGTACAGAGTTGATGTACTGGAATTGTTTCATGACCAACCTCTCGAAGAACTTCATTACGATTGATGTCACGGCAACTGGACGGTAGTCATTGAGGCATGTTGCCTGTTTTTTCTTTGGCACTGGTCTGATGTTGGTCTTCTTGAAACAGGTGGGAACCTCGGAACGGAGTAGGGAGAGGTTGTAGATGTCCACAAACACATCTGCCAGCTGGTCCACGCAAGCTCTGAGTGCACGACCAAGAACCCGGTCCAGACCTGTTGCCTTCCGAGAGTTCACTTTCAGGAAGGCCGATCTGACTTCGGAAGTTGTGAAGGTGAGTGTGGGTGTGTTATGGGCTGCTGGGACACTCGACAGCGGCTTCATGATTTCCTGCTCGAACCGAGCATAGAATGCATTGAGTTCATCGGGGAGGGATGCACTGCTTCCGGAGATTCTGCTCGGCTTCACTTTGTAGCCTGTTATGTTGCTTAGGCCTTGCCACAACCAACGAGAGTCTGTAACGCTAGTCTGTGACTCTAGCTTGGTCTGCTAGTGTCTCTTGGCATCCCTGATGGCTTTGCGGAGGCGTAGCTGAGTTTTGTGTATAGGTCAGGGTTGCCTGTCTTGAAAGCCTCAGACCTGGCCTTCAGCAGGGAGTCAATCTCCTGATTAAGCCATGGTTTCCGGATGGGGAACATACATACTATTTTCTTTGACACGCAGTTGTCCACACATTTGCTGATGACGTCTGTGACTGTGGTGGTATACTCATTTAGGTTGGTCGCTGAGTTCTTAAATATGGACCAGACCACTGTTTCCAAGCAGTCACGTAGGAGCTCTTCTGTTTCCTCGGACCAGCACTCCAAGACCTTCTTAACCGGATTCTCCCGCTTAAGTTTCTATTTGTATGCTGGGAGAAGGAGCACCGTGTTATTGTCCGATTTCCCGAAGTGCGGTCAGGGGGGATGGATCGGTAGGCGCTCTTGATTTTTATGTAGCAGTGGCTGAGAGTGTATCGCCCCTGGTGGGAGAGGAGATGTGTTGGTGGAATTTTGGCAGAACATTCTTGAGGTTGGCCTTGTTCAAGTCCCTGGCCACGATGAACAAGGCCTCCGGGTGTTCTGTTTCATTGTTGTTTATAACTGAGTACAATTCGTCCAGTCCCTTCTTCACTTCTGCCTGGGGTGGGATGTAGGCCGCTGCGAAAATGGCTGAAGTCATCACACCTGGAATTGTTTCCCGATTTGAGCTCCCGGGGGAAAATAAATTGGTTGCAATTCTCCTCCGGTGGGAGAACATGGACTGGATTCTCCGATCTTGAGGCTAAGTGCTGACGCTGGCGTGGGAACCGTGGTGTTTTACGATAGTGAAAATGGCGCAACAGCTGCACTGAGTCAGCTACTCTAAATGGGCTGGACCCATCGCCATGTAGAATGCAACCAATTCCATAGAAAATTGTGCCAAATTCTCTGGGTCTGTGATTGGCGCAAATGAGGCTCACACACTGCAGCCACACTTAAACGATCCATCCCCCACACAGCGTCCCAGCCAATAAGATGGCTGGAAGGAGAACAGCGTCACGGTTCAGGATCGCTGAGCTGAACTCCCTCCTGGACATCGTGGAGGATAGAAGGATGACCCTGTACCCCAGCCAAGGAGGAAGGCCACCAAGCACCGCCGTTTGCCATGCCTGGGCGCAGGTGGCAGAGGCGGTCAGCGCCGTGGGCAAAGTCGCCCGGACTGGCCAGCAGTGCCGAAAGAAACTTCACCACCTCCTCAGGGCAGCCAGGGTGAGTCGGCTGCTCTGTGCCCCTGACACTAACCTCGCCTACCCACACATCCCTAACCCGGTCTCTTCCCCCCCCCCCATGGGACACCTGAACCCCACCCTGCCCCACACGCCCGCACCCATGCCAGCAGTCGTGGCCGGGTGCCCTGGCCATTGACGCCACCATCTACCCAACCCTGAGGCTGCAGGCGTCGGACCATCTAACGGTGTCGTTGTTTGTGTTTGCCCCTTCCCCCTGGAGAAGGCTACACACAACCGGTGGGAGCGGGAGATGACCAGAGGGAGACAACCAGACCTGTGGCCCTTCACCATGCCCGAGCAGAGGGCACTGGACGTGGTTGGTGGGCAGGTGGGCAGGAGGAAAAAGAGGTCACAGAAGTGCAGTTCGGCGGCGTGCGAGGAAGTGAGACCCAGCTTAGTTTCGGACCCTCATGACACATGTGTGGACGCGCTCCCCCCACACCCCACTCACACCCCTCAAACCACATACCCCTCACCCTCCTCAACCAGCACCCCCCTAACCCCTCACCCCCCTCAGCCCACACCCCCCTAACTCACCCTCACCCCTCTCACCCCCCTCAACCCTGCCCCCCCACCATACCCCCTTGGCCCGCTGTCAAATCATACATTTTGTCTTGTGTCTTACAGGATCTGCTGGAGATGGGGAGGGTCCATCCGGAGCCCCCCGCCCCCAGCCAGTACCCGAGACGGTGCCCCCCAGACAGCCAAGCACTGACCAGGAGAGCAGCCTGAACACCAGTTCCCCGCCCGAGACTCAGGACTCCCGGAGCTCGGGTCGGTGGACGACACTGACTTTCTGTCACAGCTGTCTCCTACACCCTCCACCATCCGAGGGACTATCACCTACCTCGGTTCTGCACATTAGCGACGAGGCTTCTGGGACACTATCTGACTATCTGGTGCAAACCACACATCGCATCCATTACAGCAGGTGGAGGTAGGAGCAGGCGAGGGGCCGGACGGTCGGAGGGCAGGCTGACTCCAGGGGCCTGCTGTAGGGCCTCCGTGATGGCATGGATGCACCTGTGAGGCGAAGTCTGTGAGATCCTGGACAGGTGCCCACTCAGCGACTGGATGGACCCCATCGTGTAGAGGTTCAGGGCGACCATCACCTTGACGGTCACCGAGAGCAGGTGTCCTCCCCCGTACCCCTGCGGTGCCAGGTGTGCCATCATCTAGCAGATGTGTCGCACTGTCTCCTTGCTCAGCCGGAGTCTCCGACGGCATGCCCGGTCTGGAAGGTCGCCAATGACTGGCGGTGCCGGTACACAAGAGGCCTCATGCAATGCCTCCTTGGCACCTCCTCCTCCTGTGCCTGTTGGGCAGCTGGCTGGCCCTCCAGCCTGTGCGGCTGCCACCTGCCCCTGTGCAGCCCGTTCCGTTGTGCTACAAGCACGGGAACGACACAGCTGATCCCGCCCAGAATGGATTCAATATTGTTTTAGTTAGATCGCGCACACGATCTTGCTAAATAGTGAAGCAGTCTCGAAGGGTTGAATGGTCTACTCCTTCCTCTAATTCGTATGTTTTTATGTCAAAGAGAAACTTAATTATGTTACTGTTACTTTTAAAACAGTCTTTATTGTACTATCGACCCTTGTTTTGAAATGTAATTGTAGGAAATGCACTTGTTACATTACAATTTAGAAATATAGCTTTGAGATGTTGGAAAAGAAAATTGTGGACTAAGTGTTGTCCAAATGGAGACTGTGGAGTAAATATTGGCTATTAATAGCTGTGTGAATGGCTCTGGAGATTGGATTGTGTTTTGCTGCAATGTTCATGGATGACGTTGGGGAACAAAACAGTTTCTTTATGATTATAAGGAAGTAATTGGATAAACTTCACTGGGGAATGATTTCATTAACCCAGTGGTATGGCTTGGGTGGAAATTAAAAATATTTCCTCCGGAGATTCGGTGCAAAATGTTTGCAAAACCAAAATAATAACCAAGAAAGCAAATAATCCCATAGCTGGACCATGAAATCAGTTGCATATTCCGTTTGTATAAACTATACGCTTTGTTAAGCAGATCAGTAAGGAAGAGCTTGGAAAATAGCAAAGCAAAAACAGCCTCTGTCACAGTCACCTTAGAGGCAATTTTTGACTCAGATGCTGATTTTTTTCGATTAATATTCCCCAAAGATTCAGAACTTGCCGTTATCATTGTTGACACCTGAGACTTTTTAGTTTTTGACAATGATGTGTAAACGTTTGTAGCAAGATGGAAACATTTATCAATTGTCAGTGGGATAGAAAGGAAAATTTTCATCTGCTTCCCGAGATTCAATTAGACTGGGCACAATACTTGAATTGCCATGCATGATCTTGTTTTAATTAATTGAGATTAAAAGCCACTCCAATCCTTTATGTGAAAATATAAACAGAACAACATGTCTATGTTAACTGTGTTCACTTGTTTGCTTATTTTCCTATCTTTGCTATCTGAAATCATATCTTTGCATAAAATATATCTTAAAATCAATTTTCTCATAAGCTTCGAGCACTATGAAACCAAACTAAACATTTGAATAGTTAATGACTTACCTGTAAATAATTGTGGATCAAATCACAAAAATATGCCCCAAATATAATAATGCAGTAAAAAATTTAAAACGACCTCCTGGACATTAAACGGTTGCTGCCCTGCGACTCTCTGAGATCTCTGAGCTTCACTGGCTCAGCCTCTTGCACTTAGCCAATATTCTTTTCTTCACCGCTGGTCAGTATTGTTACCTGCCTGGAACCAAAATTCTGCACTTCCCTCTCCAAATCTTTCTATTTCTCTCTCTCTCCCCTCCCTCCATGTTTAATAATCCTGCTGTTTTACATCCAAGTATTTGACCATGCTGTTGAGCACCTACGCTTTTATCTCCATTTGTTGCTCAGTCAGACGGGCGGTAGTCTCCGCAACGCCCGACGCCGTCGTGAAGCCCGGAGTGTTTCACAACGGCGTCGGAGGCTGCTCCTCGCCCCCTATTCCCCCCTCCCCCCCTGGGGGGGCTAGGAGCGCCGCTCCGGAAATATCGGCCGCCGGGCCTTGGCGCTGGCATCAAGGCGGCGCGCCGGGAATGACGTGCCCGGTGGCGCCTAATGATGTCAGCTGCGCATGCGCAGGTTGGCCGGCGCCAAACCTGCATGCCCGGTTGCCCCCCGGGTTGCTGCTGCTGGCCTATTTCCCTACCGTTCTGCCAGGAAGTCCAGGAAAGGCTGCCACCACCTAAAGAACCCCTGTACTGATCCCCTCAGGGCAAATTTCACCTTCTCCAATTTGATGAACCCCGCCATATCATTGATCCAGGCCTCCACGCTTGGGGGCCTCGCATCCTTCCATTGGAGCAAGATCCTCCGCCGGGTTACTAGGGACGCAAAGGCCAGAACACCGGCCTCTTTCGCCTCCTGCACTCCCGGCTCCACTGCAACCCCAAAAATTGTGAGTTCCCAGCCTGGCTTGACCCTGGATCCCACCACCCTCGACACCGTCCTTGCTACCCCCTTCCAAAACTCCCCCAGTGCTGGGCACGCCCAAAACATATGGGCGTGGTTCGCTGGGCTCCCCGAGCACCTAGCACACCTGTCCTCGCCCCCGAAAAACCTACTCATCCTCGTCCCAGTCATGTGTGCCCTATGCAGCACCTTGAACTGTATGAGGCTAAGCCTCGCACAGGAAGAGGAGGAATTCACTCTCTCCAGGGCATCCGCCCACGTCCCCTCCTCAATCTCCTCACCCAGCTCCTCTTCCCATTTACCCTTCAGTTCCTCCACCGAGGCCTAGTCTACCTCCTGCATTACCCGGTATATGTCCGAAATCCTCCCTCCTCCAACCCACACCCCCGAGAGCAACCGATCCCGCACCCCTCGTGGGGACAGCAAGGGGAACCCCTCCACCTGCTGCCTGGCAAACGCCCTCACCTGCATGTACCTAAACATGTTCCCCGGGGGAGTCCAAACTTCCCCTTTAATTCCCCCAAGCTCGCGAACCTTCCCTCCACAAACAGGTCCCTCAACCTCCTGCCCTGCCCTGTGCCAGCCCAGAAATCCGCCATCAATGCTCCCTGGGATAAACCGATGGTTCCCCCGTATCGGGGCCTCCATCGAGCCGCCCACTTCTCCCCTATGTCGTCTCCATTGCCGCCAAATTTTGAGGGTAGCCACCACCACCGGGCTCGTGGTATACCTCATTGGAGGGAGCGGCAACGGCACCATTACCAGCGCCTCCAGGCTCGTGCCCACATAGGACGCCACCTCCATCCTCTTCCATGCTGCCCCTTCCCCGTCCATTACCCACTTACATACCATCGCTGCGTTGGCAGCCCAATAGTATCCACAGAGGTTGGGCAACGCCAGCCCCCCCCCCTATCCCTGCCCCGTTCCAGGAACACCCTTCTCACCCTCGGAGTCCCATGCGCCCACACAAATCCCGTAATACTCCTGTTGACCCTCCTAAAAAAGGCCTTCGGGATAAGGATGGGGAGGCACTGGAACAGGAAAAAAAACCTCGGGAGCACCGTCATCTTAACGGACTGCACCCTCCCCACCAGTGACAGCGGTAACATATCCCACCTCTTAAACTCCTCCTTCATCTGCTCCATCAACCTTGTGAGGTTGAGCTTGTGCAGGGCCCCCCAACTCCCAGCCACCTGGACCCCTAGGTACCTGAAGCTCTTCCCTGCCTGCTTCAGTGGGAGCCTACCAATCCCCTCCTCTTGATCCCCCGGATGCACCACAAACAACTCACTCTTGCCCAGGTTTAACTTATACCCAGCGAAACCCCCGAATTCACTAAGAATCCTCATCACCTCCGGCATCCCCCCACCGGGTCTGCCACATACAGCAACAGGTCGTCCGCATACAGCGACACTTGATGCTCCTCCCCACCCCGCACCAGGCCCCTCCAGTTCCCTGACTCCCTCAATGCCATGGCCAGGGGCTCAATCGCCAACGCGAAGAGCAAGGGGGACAGGGGGCACCCCTGTCTCGTCCCCCAGTACAGCCGAAAGTACTCCGACCTCCTCCTATTTGTGGCTACACTCGCCATCGGGGCCTCATAGAGCAGCCGCACCCAACGGATAAACCCCTCCCCAAACCCAAACCTCTCCAGCACCTCCCACAAACACTCCCACTCAACCCTATCAAAGGCCTTCTCCGCATCCAATGGCACCACTATCTCCGCCTCCCCTTCCATGGCCGGCATCATAATGACATTGAGGAGCCTTCGCACGTTCGCATTCAACTGCCTTCCCTTCACAAACCCCGTCTGGTCCTCATGAATGACCTCGGGCACGCAATCCTCTAATCTAGTGGCCAGGATCTTTGCCAGCAGCTTAGCGTCGGCGTTTAGCAGCGAAATCGGCCTATATGACCCGCACTGCAAAGGGTCCTTGTCCCGCTTCAGGATCAAGGAAATCAGCGCCCGTGACATAGTTGGGGGCAAAGCCCCCCCCTCCCTTGCCTCGTTAAAGGTCCGGACCAACAGGGGGCCCAATAGGTCCAAATGCCTTTTATAAAATTCCGCCGGAAACCCGTCCGGCCCTGGCGCCTTCCCCGACTGCATGCTCCCTATCCCTTTAACCACCTCCTCCAGCTCGATCGGTGCCCCCAGTCCCTCCACCTGCTCCTCCTCCACCCTCGGGAATCACAGCTTGTCCAAGAAAGGCCCCATTCCACCCCCCTCCACCGGGGGTTCTGACCGGTACAGTTCCCCATAGAAGTCTCTGAAGACCCCATTGACATCTACTCCCCTCCGCACCACCTTCCCAGCCTTATCCGTCACTCCCCCAATCTCCCTGGCCGCGTCCCGCTTTTGGAGCTGGTGTGCCAGCATCCTGCTCGCCTTCTCCCCATACTCATACACCGCCCCCTGTGCTTTCCTCCACTGAGCTTCAGCCTTTCTGGTGGTCAGTAGATCGAACCTGGCCTGAAGGCTACGCCTCTCCCCCAGCAATCCCTCCTCTGGAGCCTCCGCATATCTCCTATCCACCAGCACCATCTCCCCTATCAGTCTCTCCCTCTCCCTCTGCTCCCCCCTCTCCCTATGGGTTCGGATGGAGATCAATTCCCCCCTCATCACTGCCTTCAATGCCTCCCAGACTGTCCCCACTCGGACCTCCACGTTGTCATTGGCCTCAAGGTACCTCTCAATACACCCCCGAACCCTCTCGGCCACCTCCTCATCTGTCAGCAGCCCCACCTCCAAGCGCCAGAGTGGACGTTGGTCCCTCTCTTCCCCCAGCCCGAGGTCCACCCAGTGCGGGGCGTGATCTGAAATGGCAATGGCGGAGTATTCCACATCCTCCACCCTCGAAACCAACCCCCTGCTCAGGACAACAAAAAATCAATCCTCAAGTAGGCCTTATGTACGTGGGAGAAAAACGAGTATTCCCTGGCCCTTGGCCTCGCAAACCTCCAGGGATCCACCCCTCCCATCTGATCCATAAATCCCCTCAACACCTTAGCCGCCGCCGGCCTCCTACCTGTCCGGGACTTGGATCGATCCAATGGGGGATCCAGCACCGTGTTGAAGTCCCCCCCCCATGATCAGGCCCCCCACCTCCAGGTCCGGAATGCGGCCCAACATACGCCGCATAAACCCTGCATCGTCCCAATTTGGGGCGTAAACATTCACCAACACCACCCGCTCCCCCTGCAGCTTACCACTCACCATCACATATCTCCCGCCACTGTCAGCCACCACAGTTAACGCCTCAAACTGCACCTTCTTCCCCACCAGGATCGCCACCCCCCTACTCTTCTCATCCAGCCCTGAGTGAAATACTTGGCCCACCCATCCCTTCCTCAGCCGAACCTGGTCCACCACTCTCAGGTGTGTCTCCTGGAGCATGGCCACATCCGCCTTCAGCCCCTTCAGGTGCGCAAATACCCGGGCCCATTTGACCGGCCCGTTCAGCCCCCTCACATTCCAGGTTATCAGCTGGATCAGAGGGCTCCATGCCCCCCTCCCCTGCCGATTAGCCATACCCCATCCCTTGCCAACCACCGGCCAGCGTCCCCCACTCTGCCAGTTTCCCATGGCGGCAACTCCCCCCCCCTCCAGCACTCCCTGCGTCCTCCAGCTCCTTCCTGACCGTTTCAGCAGCAACCCGGTACCCCCCCACCCCAGGCTAGGACCCCTCCTAGCCGCGCCCCTCCCTCCATAGCACTCCCGTGAGCCAGCTAACTTATGCTGACCCCGGCACTCCCGCCCTACCTCCGACTCCTCCCCACGTGGGACTACCCCTCCTCCATCGTGTCCTTCATTGGGTCCTCCCCCCCCCCTCGCTCTTGCGCGGGAAAAGAAAACAGCCAGCAACGACCCGCGCTTCTCAGCCCCGACCCCGCCCCCACCATCTCCCAGCGTGGGAAACCCGCAGAAAGCCCGCGCTTTCGCCCTGCCCGGCCCCGCCTCCTCCAGGGCCAGTCCCATTATCAGTCCCCCCCCACCAGCTCCCCGAACTCCCTGTTTACCCCCTACCCGAACCTGTCCACCAGACCCCTACAGAAAAACCCATATAGAAAAGACAAATCGACATCACCCCACCCACCCTAAGGCCAACCCACATCTTACATTGCACCAAGAAAATACAAATACAGTATTATACAGCATCCCCAATCTTAGACCCTCAGTTTGAGTCCAATTTCGCGGCCTGCACAAAGGCCCACGCCTCCTCCGGGGGCTCAAAATAATGGTGCCGATCCTTATAGGTGACGCACAGACGCGCCGGCTGCAACATGCCGAACTTCACACTCTGTCTATGGAGCACCGCCTTCGTCCGGTTAAACCCGGCTCTCCGCCTCGCCACCTCCGCACTCCAGTCCCGGAGATCCGCACCTCCGTGTTCTCCCACTTGCTGCTCCACTCCTTCTTGGCCCACCGGAGCACGCACTCCCGGTCAACGAACCGATGAAACCGCACCAACACCGCCCGCGGCGGCTCGTTCGGCTTGGGCCTCCTAGCCAGAATTCTGTGGGCCCCCTCTAACTCCAGGGGCCCCTGGAAGGACCCAGCCCCCATCAGCGAGTTTAACATAACCGCCACATAGGCCGCCAGGTCCGACCCCTCCAGCCCCTCCGTGAGGCCCAGGATCCGCAAATTCTTCCTCCTCGACCGGTTGTCCAGCTCCTCGAACCGCTCCTGCCATCTTTTATGGAGCACCTCGTGCATCTCCACCTTCCCCGCGACGGCCACGACCTCATCCTCCCTTTCGGAGGCCTGCTGCTGCAGCTCCTGGATCGCAGCCCCGCGGGCTGTCTGGGTCTCCATCAGCTCCCTGTTGGTTACCATCAGCGACTCCAGCAGCTCCAACTTAAGCTCCTGGAAGCAGCGCAGCAGAGTCGCCTGCTGCTTCTGAGCCCACTGCCTCAGCTCCTCAAGGCCTCTGCCGGCCGCCATTTTGTCTTCCATCCCCCGCTTTTTCAGGGGTGCTTTCTCCGTTTTTCTCCTTACCCCACTTCTGGTCCGGACCATAGGACCGTAGGGGTCGACTCCTGTCCTCTTCCCACATCGGGATTTGCCGACACAGCTCCGTTGGGGGCCCTGAAAAGAGCCCCAAAGTCCGTTTTCAGCGGGAGCTGCCGAATGTGCACCTGGGGTTTACCATCCAGTCGATGTTGAAGAGTGAATGATCCCGACTTCCGGTGGCGGCCATGGAGTGAGTGGTCGCTTATTTGGTAGCACCCGCTCGTGGTGGACCTTTGAGACGTTTTTCCTTGACTTATGGGGGATTTGATCGGCAAAATAGGGGATTGGTGAGGTAGAGGAGAAGGATTCCCCACCGGTGTATGGATTCGTGGACCAGAAGTGGTCTGCAAAGGAGAGATTGTTGGGCAAAGAAGGGAGTGGAGTCTGCAGGACAGAAAAACATAGCAGAGGCTCAGAGACTGGGACTGCCGGCCCAGTGGTCAATGGAGCTGCTGGTGGAATTCCTTCAGGAGAGCTTTGCTAAGCAAAGACAAGAGTACCTGGACACGATTAAGACGGGGATTGATCGGGTGGAGCAAAGATTGGAAGCCCAGGGCCAGGCGATCCAGAAGGTGGAAGAGGCGGTGGCTGAGCATGAGGACCAGCTAACCGCGATGACGGCAGAGATGGAGCTGATGAGGGACCACCAGAAAAGGCTGCAAGAGAAAGTGGAGGATTTGGAGAACAGGTCGCGCAGGCAGAACCTGAGGATCGTTGGCCTCCCAGAGGGCAGCGAGGGATCGGACGCAGGGGCATATGTGGCGCGTATGTCCAAGAAACTGCTGGGGGAAGGTGCATTTACTCAGCCCTTGGAGGAGGACAGGGCACACAGAGTACTTATGAGGAAGCCACGGATGAATGAGCCGCTGAGGGCGATGGTGGTATGAAAGCACCGGTTCCTGGACAAGGAACAGATCTTGAGGTCGGTCAGGCAGACAAGGAGCTGCAAATGGGAAGATAACGAGCTGAGCATTTACCAGGACTTGGGGTCAGAATTGGCCTAAAGAAAGGCGAGCTTCAATAAAGTTCAATCGGCCATCTTCAAGAAGGGGATGAAGTTCGGCATGTTGTATCCAGCTCGTTTGTGGGTCACTTACGAGGGTCGAGAACTTTATTTTAGGTCGCCAGATGAGGCGATGAACTTTGTTAAGGACAGTGGACTGGCAGCTGACGGAGGACATTGAACTTGGGGGCGAGTAATTCTGTACCTATGCTGCTGAATTGCTTTTCTCTTTGGGTTCTGTGTGTATTGTTTTTGTACCAATTTTTGGGCCATTGCTCAGTTTTGTATGCGGGTGAACTTTGTTCTTAATGGGGGATGATGGGTGGAATTTTCTTCTTTGTGTTTGTTGGGGATTGTTATGTTTTGCGTATGTATCTTCGAGTGTGGGGAGGGAGATCAGTGGGGGTAGGATGCTTGGCTCCATGGGTGGGGGATACCAGGCTAGCTGGGCGGGCTAGCTCACGGAAGCGCAGGTGATAATTTTATTGTGGGGGGTTGGGATTGTTATTATTTTGTTATAGGGGGGGGAGGAGGTAGGGGGGAAATTGTTTTGCTGACAGGGAAGGGACAGAGAAATTGGAGGTGGGTGACCATGGACATCTGAGGGCTGGCTTGAGATGGTCCCCCCTGACCAGGCTGATCACGTGGAACGTGAGAGGGCTGAATGGGCCGGTCAAGAGGGCTTGCGTGTTCCTGCATTTGAATAGTTTGAAGGCAGACGTGGCAATGCTACAGGCGACACACCTGAGGGTAGTGGATCAGACTAGGCTGAGGAAGGGGTGGGTTGGGCAGGTATTTCATTCGGTGCTAGACTGTAAAACTGGGGGGGGGGGGGGTTGCGATCTTGATCAATAAGCGGGTGTTATTTGAGGTATGGAGTATCGTGGCGGACTCGGGGTGTAGGTACGTTATGGTGAGTGGGAAGCTGGAGGGAATGGCAGTGGTATTAGTGAATATTTACACACCAAGCTGGGATGACACGAAGTTTACGAGGCGGGTGTTGGGACAGATTCCAGACCTGGTTTCGCATAGGTTGCTCATGGGGGATGGACTTTAATACGGTCATTGATCCGAGGCTGGATCGGCGGAGTTCAAGGACAGGGAAGGTGCCAGCTGTGGCGAAGGAACTAAAAGGGTTCATGGAGCAGGTGCGAGGGGCAGATCTGTGGAGGTTCGGACGGCCAAGAGTGAAGGAGTTTTCATTTTTCTTCCATGTTAACTAAGTGTACTGCCGGATTGAAATTTTCATTTTGAACAGGGCTTTGCTGGTGGGGGTGGTAGATGCTGAGTATTCGGCGATTGTTGTGTCGGAGCATGCCCCACACTGGGTGATTTACGGGTCAGCAAGGAAGGGGGTCAGCAGCCACAATGGAGATTTGATCTAGGACTGTTAGCAGATGAGGGGTTGTGCGGGCGGGTGAGGGAGGCCATCCAGAATTATTTGGAGAGAAATGACACGGGGGAGGTTTTGGCAGCAATGGTGTGGGAGGCGCTGAATGCAGTAGTTAGGGGGGGAGCTGATTTCGATGAGGGCCCATTAGGAGATGGTGGAGCGGGCAGAGATGGCTAGGCTGGTTAGGGAGATACTCCCTAACGGAAGGTATTCTGAAGCCCCAGAGGCGGGACTGTTGAAGGAGCGGCAGAAGCTGTAGATGGAGTTTGGTCTGATATCTACAGGGAACGCAGCGGGACAGTAGAGGAAGGTGAGAGGGGCGGCTATGAGTATGGTGAGAAGGCCAGTAGGATGCTAGCACACCAGCTCAGGAAAAGGGAGGCAGCCAGGGAGATAGTAAGAGTGAAGGACAGAGGGAGGAACACGGTCCTGGACCCAGCGGGGGTGAACGGGGTGTTCAAGGAGTTTTACAGTCTCCTGTATGAATCAGAGCCCCAGCTGGGGTGGTGGTGATGAGGCAGTTTCAGGAAGGGTTGGAGTTTCTGAAGGTGGAGGAAGGGTTGGTGGAGAGGTTGAGAGCCCCGATCGGGATTGTCGAAGTAGTAGAGAGATTGGAGACCATGCAGTTGGGTAAGGACCTGGAAATGGACGGCTACCCAGTGGATTTTACAAGACGTTTTCTGGGATGCTGGGCCTGCTGCTGGTGAGGGTATTTAATAAGGCAAGGGAGCAGGGTGTTCTTCCCCCAACAATGTCACAGGCTTTGATCTCATTGACCCTGAAGTGGGAGAAGGACCCAGAGCAATGCGGGTCATACAGACCAATCTCCCCACTGAATGTCAATACCAAATTGCTGGCCATAATTCTGGCCTCGAGGATAGAGGATTGTGTTCCGGGGGGTGATAGGGGGAGACTAGACGGGATTTGTCAAAGGCAGGCAGCTAACGGCCAATGTTAGAAGGGTCTTGAATGTGATCATGATGCTCTTCGAGGGGAGGGAGGTGGAGGTGGTGGCCGTTATGGAAGCGGAGAAGGACTTTGACCGGGTGGAGTGGAATTATCTGTGGGAGTTCCTGGGACGGTCTGGGTTTGGGCAGGGCTTTATCAACTGGGTTTGGCTGCTGTACCAGGCACCAGTGACAAGTGTGTGGACGAACTGGGTGAGTTTGGACTACTTTAGACTGCATCGGGGGACAAGGCAGGGATGTCCCCTCTCCTCACTGTTGTTTGCCTTGGCTATAGAGCCATTGACGATGGCACTGAGAATGTCAAAGGACTGGAGGAGCTAGTCTGGGGGGAGGGTGGGGGGGTGGAACACAGGGTCTCGTTATACGCAGACGACCTACTCCTGTATATTTCTGACCTGTTAGAGGGTCTAGGGTTTATGCGGATCTTAGGGGAATTTGACCAGTTCTTGTGTAAGAGCAAAGTTTTTGTGATCCAGGCGAGGGAGCAGGAGAGGAGACCGGGGCAGTTGCCATTTAAAGTGGTGGGAGGGGGTTTTCATTACCTGGGTATTCAGGTGGCACGGGGATGGGAGCAGCTACATAAATTAAATTTGGCCCAGTTAGTTAAATGAAGGTGGACTTCTGGAGGTGGGACATGCTCCCGCTGTCACTGGCAGGGAGTGTACAAACCTTAAAGATGACGGTTCTCCCAAGATTTTTGTTTGTTTTCCAGTGCTTCCCTATTTTTATACCAAAAGCCTTTTTTAAGCGGATGAATGCGGTGATCTCTGGGTTTGTGTGGACGGGTAAAACCCCGTGAGTAAAGAAAGTGCTGCTGGAGCGGAGCTGAGTGGGGGGAGGGTTGTCACTGCCCAACTTTAGGAACTACTACTGGGCGGCCAATACAGCCATGATCAGGAAGTGGATAGTGGGGGAGGGATCGGTGTGGGAGAGGGGGCCTCAGGTAAGGGCACAAGTTTTATGGCATTGGCAATGGCTCCTCTGCCATTCTCGCCGGCCCGGTACTCCACAAGCCCAGTGATAGTGGCGGCCCTGAGAGTTTGGGGGCAGTGGCAGAAGCGTATGAGAGTGGAGGGAGCATTGATGTGGGCTCTAATTTGTGGTAATCACCGGTTTGTCCCGGGGAGGCTGGATGGGGGGTTTCGGAGGTGGCAGAGAGCAGGAATTGAGAAGCAGGGGGATCTGCTTATCGATGGGAGCTTTCCCCGTTTGGAGGATCTGGAAGAGGAGTTTGAGTTGCCGGGAGGAGATGGGTTTTGTTATCTGCAGGTGAGGGATTTTGTGTGAAGGCAGGTTTCGACTGTAGTGTTCCTCACTTGAGTGTGTACAGAAGAGGCTGATGGGAAATGGAAATACCACCAGGGGGCAGCACGGGGACGTATAAGAGTGACGCCGAAGGCCCTCCCCCTCACTTTGGCTGAACAGACGGTGAGGAGAACAGGGACGGAAGTGAGCTCAGGGCTGCTAGTGTGGTCAGGCCTAGTTGCAGAGCATAGAGAAGTGTAACCTTTACAAGTGCAGTTCTGTAAGTAAGAGCTCACACAATTATTTAAGTTGTGTAGCACAATAAACCTTCCTTCAACTACTGGATGACTTCTAGCATTCTTTCCAGTAACATAACATGGTACAGGAGTGGCTTATTTGAACAGCACTAGATAGATCAGGTTAGAGACCAGAAAGAACCAACGCAACCAGCAAAAGCAAATGGCCGGCCGCCCGACTGTGGAAGACTTCGCAGCATTTTGATTCCAGACAACCTACTGAAGCGATGGATCGCACGCTACTTCCAGGGATGCTAAAAATTACCGGTAGTTTAAATAGTAACTGGAAAATGTTTAAACAGCAGCTTCAGATGTACATGGCAGCTATGGACTTAAATGCAGCCACCGATGATAGACAAATTGGGCTATTACTCTCATTGGCAGGCCAGCAGGCGATAGACATTTATAACTCTTTTACGTATGGTGATACTGAAGATAAAACTAAATATCAAGTGATAGTGGCAAAATTTGATGACCACTGTAAATATCAATCAAATGAAATCATGGAATGATTCAACCTGCATAACCGATTCCAAAAAAACGGGGAGACTATCTCCAATTTTGTCACAGATCTCCGTTTGCTTGCACAAGGCTGCAACTATGCTGATGTAACAGACTGAATCATCAGGAATCAATTAATCTATGGTCATTCCGACGAAAAACTAAGGGAATCATTTAAAAAAAAAATATTTTTAATTTAAAAATTTTGTATTTATATAACAACAACGAACCGCAATATAATACCAACAATAACAATAATGATAACAGTCATAAACATTCGCCCATCCTCAATGAACAACAAAACATATTAACAACAACTTAAATTAACACAATATTAAGTTAAATAACCATAGAAAAAATAGAAACAATAATAAAGAACCCCCCCCCGGGTTGCTGCTGCTATTGACCCAGTTACCTATCTCTGAGCCAGGAAGTCCAGAAAAGGCTGCCACCGTTTATAGAACCCTTGTGTTGATCCTCTCAGGGCAAATTTGACCCTCTCCAATTTTATAAATCCCGCCTTGTCACTGATCCAGGTCTCCACACTTGGGGGCCTCGCATCCTTCCACTGCAGCAAGATCCTCCGCCGGGCTACTAGGGACGCAAGGGCCAAAACACCGGCCTCTTTCGCCTCCTGCACTCCCGGCTCCGCCGCCACTCCAAAAATCGCAAGTCCCCAACCTGACTTGACCCTGGATCCAACCACCCTCGACACCATCCCCGCCACCCCCTTCCAGAATTCTTCCAGTGCCGGGCATGCCCAGAACATATGGGCATGATTCGCTGGGCTCCCCGAACACCTGGTGCACCTGTCCTCACCCCCAAAGAACCTACTCATCCGAGTCACAGACATATGGGCCCGATGCAGCACCTTGAATTGGATGAGACTAAGCCTCGCACATGAAGAGGAAGAGTTGACTCTCTCCAAGGCATCCGCCCAAGTCCCATCCTCTACCTGCTCCCCTAGTTCCCCCTCCCATTTAGCCTTCAGCTCCTCTACTGATGACTCCTCCACCTCCTGCATTACCTTATAAATGTCAGACACCTTCCCCTCTCCGACCCACACCCCCGAAAGCACTCTGTCCGTCGTCCCCCGCGAGGGCAGCAGAGGGAATCCCTCTACCTGTCGCCTAGCAAACGCCTTTACCTGCAAGTATCTGAACATGTTCCCTTGGGGGAGCCCAAATTTATCTTCCAGTTCCCCCAGGCCCGCAAACCTCCCGCCAATAAACAGGTCCCTCAATTTATTGATGCCCACCCTTTGCCACCCCCTAAATCCCCCATCAGTGTTCCCCAGAATGAACCGATGATTTCCACCTAATGGAGCCTCCATCGAGCCCCCTGTTTCCCCCCTATGCTGTCTCCACTGTCCCCAGATTCTTAGGGTCGCCGCCACCACCGGGCTCGTGGTAAACCTCTTAGGAGAGAGCGGCAACGGCGCCGTTACCAGGGCACCCAGGCTCGTACCTCTACAAGACGCCATCTCCATTCTTTTCCACGCCGCCCCCCCCCCACCCCTCCATCACTCATTTACGCACCATTGACACATTGGCCGCCCAATAGTACCCCAAAAGGTTGGGCAGCGCCAGCCCGCCTCTATCCCTCCCTCGCTCCAGGAAAACCCTCTTCACTCTCGGAGTCCCATGTGCCCACACAAAGCTCAAAATACTGCTAGTCACCCTCCTAAAGAAGGCCCTGGGGATGAAGATGGGCAGGCACTGAAAGAGGAACAAGAACCTCGGAAGCACCGTCATTTTGACGGACTGCACCCTCCCCGCCAATGACAATGGCAGCATGTCCCACCTCTTGATCTCCTCCTCCATCTGATCCACAAGCCTGGTGAAATTATGCTTGTGAAGAGTCCCCCAGTCCCTGGCCACCTGCACACCCAGGTACCTAAAACTCTCCCCTGCCCTCCTAAGTGGGAGCCTACCAATTCCCTCCTCCAGGTCCCCAGGGTGCACCACAAACACCTCACTCTTGCCTAGATTTAGTTTATAGCTTGAAAAGATCCCAAACTCAGCTAGCAGCTCCATCACCCCCGGCATCCCTCCCACTGGGTCCGCCACATACAGTAGCAGGTCATCGGCATACAACGACACCCTATGTTCCTCCCCACCCCGCACCAAACCCCTCCACCTCCCTGAATCCCTCAACGCCATCGCCAATGGTTCGATTGCCAATGTTAACAACAAGGGGGACAGGGGGCAACCCTGCCTGGTCCCTCGGTAAAGCCGGAAGTACTACGACCTCCTCCCATTCGTGGCCACACATGCCATCGGGGCCTCATATAGCAGCCTCACCCATCTAATAAACCGTTCACCAAATCCAAACCTCCCCAACACCTGCCATAAGTACCCCCACTCCACTCTATCGAAGGCCTTCTCCGCATCCAGCGCCACCACTATCTCAGCCTCCCCCTCGATCGCCGGCATCATGATGACATTCAACAACCTCTGCACATTCGTGTTCAGCTGCCTTCCCTTAACAAAACCTGTCTGGTCCTCGTGTACAACCCCGGCACACAGTCCTCTATCCTGGTGGCCAGGATCTTTGCCACCACCTTGGCATCCACATTAAGGAGAGATATGGGCCTGTATGAACCACACTGCTGGGGGTCCTTGTCCCTCTTTAAGATTAACGAAATCAGCGCCCGCGACATCGTCAGGGGCAAAGTCCCCCCTTCCCATGCCTCATTAAGTGTCCGCACCAGCAAGGGGCCCACTAGGTCCACAAACTTTTTATAAAATTCCACCGGGAACCCATCCGGCCCCAGCGCCTTCCCTGACTGCATCTGCCCGATCCCCTTAACCAGCTCCTCCAGCTCAATCGGTGCCCCCAACCCCTCCACCTGCTCCTCCTGCACCTTCGGGAAATATGGCCCGTCGAGAAAACTCTCCATTCCCCTCCTCTCCACCATTGGCACCGACCAGTACAGTTCCCCGTAAAAGTCCTTGAAGACCTCATTCACCTCTACCCCCTTCCGCACCACATTCCCACTCTTATCTCTCACCAGCAATTTCCCTAGCCACATCCCGCTTGCGGAGCTGATGAACCAGCATCCTACTCGCCTTTTCACCATGTTCATACACTGCCCCTTGTGCCTTCCTCCACTGTGCCTCCGCCTTTCTAGTGGTCAACAAATCAAATTTAGCCTGTAGGCTGCGCCTCTCCCCCAACAATCCCTCCTCTGGTGCCTCCTATCTACCTCCAGCATCTTCCCCACCAGTCTATCCCTCTCACTCCTCTCGCTCCTCTCCCTGTGTGCCCGGATGGATATCAGCTCCCCACGAATCACTGCCTTCAGGGCTTCCCAGACCATCCCCACCCGGACCTCCCCCGTATCATTCACCTCGAGGTACCCCTCAATACTTGCCCGGACCCTCCTGCACACCTCCTCCTCCGCCAACAACCCCACATCCAACCGCCACAACGGGCGCTGGTCCCGCACCTCCCCCATCTCCAACTCCATCCAATGCGGAGCGTGGTCGGAGATTGCAATGGCCGAATACTCGGCCTCCTCCACTCTCGGAATCAGTCCCCTACTCACCACGAAGAAGTCTATCCGAGAATAAACCCTATGTACATGGGAGAAGAAAGAGTACTCCCGAGCCCTCGGCCTCACAAACCTCCATGGGTCCACCCCTCCCATCTGGTCCATAAACCCCCTCAGCACCTTGGCCGCCGCCGGCCTCCTACTCGTCCTTGAACTGGACCGATCCAGTGAAGGATCCAATTGACGTCCCTCCCCATAATCAGACCTCCCCCCCCCCCCACCCCCCAGGCTAGGAACCCTCCTAGCCGCGAACCGTCCTCCATTGTACTTCTGTGGGTCAGCTAACTTCTGCTGACCCCGGAAACTCCCACCAAAAACCCGACTCCTCCCAAAGTGGGATCATCCCCCACCCTGTCACTCCTCAGGACACCGCTCCAGCGCGGGGAGGAACCAGTTAAGGCCCCGCCCCCCCGTCATCATCTCCACCCCCCAGCCCCGCAACGCGGGAAACCAGAGGAAAGCCCGCGCTTTCGCACTGCCCCACCACACCCTTCTGACGCAGCTCCCAAATACCAGTCCCACTCCATACCCCCAACCCTATACAGAATACAACAAACCCCTCCAACCCCCACCGCAAAATACAAAACCCAAACAATGCCCCCCAACATAAAACAGAACAACACCCCAATAAATAAGCATATCAAAATTACAAAAGTACAGAAAAAACACAGCAACAGCAGAAACCAGCAATAAAGCATTACAACTGACCCCGCAACCCCCAACCCCTAGTTCGAGTCCAGCTTCTCCGTCCGCACGAAGGCCCACGCCTCCTCCGGGGAATAAAAATAATAATGCCGCTCCAAATAAGTTACCCACAAGCGCGCAGGCTGCAACATTCCAAACTTTATTTTCTTCTTATAGAGCACCTCCTTCGTCCGATTAAACCTGGACCGCCGCTTAGCCACCTCCGCACTCCAATCCTGGTAGATCCGTACTACCCCATTCTCCCAATTGCTGCTCTTCACCCTCTTGGCCCAGCGCAGCACACACTCCCGATCACTGAACTGGTGGAACCTCACCAGCACCGCACGCGGGGGTTCGTTCTCCTTAGGCCTCCTGGCCAGTACTCTGTGGGCTCCCTCCAGCTCCAGGGGCAGATGGAAAGATTCTGCCCCCACTAGCGAGTTCAGCTTCATGGCCACGTAGGTTGTCAGATCTGACCCCTCCAGCCCCTCCGCAAGGCCCAAGATCCTCAGATTCTTCTGCCTCATGCGGTGATCAAGCTCCTCAAAGCGGTCTTGCCACTTCTTATGGAGTGCCTCGTGCCCCTCCACCTTACTCACGAGGACCACGGCCTCCTCCTCTCGTTCAGCGGCCTGCGCCTGCAACGCCTGGATGGCAGCACCCTGGGTCGTCTGAATCTCCGAAAGCTTTTTATTCGTTTCCTGCAGAGAGCTCAGCACCTCAGCCTTAAAATCTGCTAAACAGCGCAGGAGAGCAGCTTGCTGCTCCTGCGCCCACAGCCTCCACTCCTCTGGTGCTCCGCCGGCCACCATCTTGGAATCCTTCCCCCGTTTTTTCTGGGGAGCTGCTGCCGTTTTTTTCCCCTTTCCACTCCGAGTTCGAGTAATGAAATGCGGAGAAAATCGATTACCACACCTTCTCCCACTGGGAGACGTCGAAAAAAATTCCGTTTTGGGCTCTAAAAAGAGCGGAAAAGTCCGTTTGAATCTGGAGCTCCCAAATGTGCGGCTTCCTACGTCATCGCCACCACCGGAAGTCATCAACTAAGGGAATCATTAATGCTGAAAAATGACTTTACACTAAAAACCACGATAGCAAAATGCTTACAACAGGAGCAGAAAAATCAGCAGTACCTGGAGCTTCTTGAAAAACGAAACATGGAGAAACCCCACCACGAGGCAGACGTAAGAATGGTGGCCTCTCCTCACAGGCCTTGTCTTCCGGTGGCTAGTGCCCATAACAGCACGTCTGTGCATGCACGCAATCCGGACAGACGCGACCCCGGAAGGACCCGGTACGCACATGCACATTACCCACAATACCGGCCCCAGTATGAAAATTGCGCTGCGCATGCGCGAACGCTACACACGCATGATGTCACGGACGTCATGACGTGTCACCGCTGTGGCACCGCCCATTTAAAAGGGCAATGTCCTGCACAAGGGAAAAGGTGTCTAAAATGCTCCAAAATGAACCATTTTGCCTCCCCGTGTCAGTCCACAGCCAAATACTACTCTACAATGCAAAGGCATGGAAACTTTAACGTACGCACAGTAGATGCAATGGACACTCCGACACCCAAAGAAAATTTCTCTGACCACGAAGAGTTCCACTCCTGGGAGAACACGTATGGCGTTGGAACCATAAACACCACAGTGGAAACACATAAGCTGACCACACAGCCTCGATACGTGCATGCCATCAAATCCACAAGCGAATGGAGTGCCAAGGTGCAAGTCAACAACTCCCCCATCACGTTCAAGCTGGACACGGGAGCATCCGCAAACTTGATGACAAGCAAAGATCTCGCATCCATCCCAGGGACACACGAGATGCTACCTGCTGCATGCAAGTTAACAGATTACAATGGGAACCAGATCACCTCAAGGGGACCCTGCCACCTACAAGTAGTCAACAAGGCAGTCACAACAGGACTACGATTTGAGATTGTGGACGACAAAAGAACTTCATTGCTAGGTGCTCAAGCCTGCAAGGATTTGCGGCTAATTCAAAGGATCTTCATGCACGCGGCTGACTCATCACGCCTGGCCGATGACATACAGCTGCTTCTCAGTGAGTATCCCGACGTCTTCTCTGGCATGGGTACGTTACCCTACAAATACAAAATCCTGCTCAAAGAGGATGCAATACCGTTCATTCATGCGCCAAGGAGGGTACCAGCTCCATTGCAGGACAAGCTAAAAGCTGAACTCCAACGCCTCCAATCGCAAGGCATCATATCACAAGTCACACAGCCGGCTGACTGGGTCAACTCGTTGGTGTGTGTCAAGAAGCCGTCTGGTGAGCTCAGAATCTGTTTAGGTCCCAAGGATTTGAACAAGAACATTCGTAGGGAACACTACCCTATCCCCGAGCGAGAGGAGATAACGAGCGAAATGGCACAAGCTCGCATATTTACCAAACTTGATGCCTCACAGGGCTTCTGGCAAATGCAGCTCGATGATTCCAGCCGACTGCTGTGTACCTTCAACACGCCGTTTGGACGTTATTGTTATAATCGGATGCCCTTCGGGATTATATCTGCATCCGAAATATTTCACCGAATAACGGAGCAGATGACAGAAGGCATTGAAGGCGTCCGTGTCTATGTTGGTGACATCATAATATGGTCAACGACAGAGGAAGACCACATTGCGAGGTTAAAACAAGTCTTCCAAAGAATCCACCACTTTGGGCTGAAGCTCAACCAGGCCAAGTGCACCTTCGCACGGTCCTCTCTGACCTTCCTGGGTGACACAATATCAGAGCACGGGGTGAAGCCGGACGCTGAGAAGATAGCAGCAATTCAGAGCATGCAGAGACCACGTGACAAGAAAGCGGTGCTCAGGTTCCTGGGATTCATCAACTTCCTAGGCAAGTTCATACCGAACCTAGCAGCACAGACGACGGCGTTAAGGAAAGTGATAAGGAAGGACACGGAGTTTGCCTGCACCCAACATCACCAAGATGAATGGGATGATCTGAGACACCAATTGATGGCAGCTCCAACGCTGGCATTTTTTGACCCAGCAAAACCCAGTCAACATGGAATTGGTGCGGTGCTACTGCAACAGAATGACCAGTCGGACTGGGCCCCAGTGGCTTACGCTTCGCGAGCGATGACCGCCACAGAGTGCAGGTACGCACAGATAGAGAAGGAGTGCCTGGGGTTGATCACAGGCGTGACCAAATTCCACCACTATGTGTACGGTCTCCCCACATTTCTCGTGGAAACTGATCATAGGCCACTGGTAAACATCATCAACAAAGATCTCAATGATATGACGCCGCGCCTACAACGCATGATGACGAAGTTGCAGAGGTACGACCTCACGCTGGTCTACACGCCTGGTAAGGACCTAATAATAGCTGACACCTTATCCCGAGGCATTGACGCTGACAATCCGCCTCCGGCTTCCATTAATGATGTGGAAGCTCATGCACAGTGGTGCAGGGAGACACTCCCAGCAACGGACGAGAGGCTGCAGCAAATTCGTCAGGATACAGGGGAAGATGCCACCCTGCTTCAAGTCATACACAACCTTCAGCATGGCTGGCCAAGAGGGCGGTGCCCACAGTTCCAAAATGTCCAAACTGAACTGTCCATGGAAGATGGCATCATACTGCGGAATGACACAATCGTCATCCCACTGGCGCTCCAGGCGGACATGCTCTGCAGGATTCATGAGGGGCACCTTGGTGCTGAAAAGTGCAAAAGGAGAGCACGCCAATCCGTTTATTGGCCTGGGATAAATGAGGACATAACGAACATGGTGCTCACATGTGACACGTGTCAAAGATATCGACCGGCACAATGCAAGGAGCCACTGCAGCAGCATGAGATGGCGACGTCACCGTGGGACAAAGTTGGCATAGACTTGTTTCACTCCATGGGCCGAAACTATGTTCTGCTCATCGATTACTACTCCAACTTTCCGGAAGTACTGAAACTCCCGGATCTCACAGTGGTGTCAGTCATCAAGGTCTGCAAAGAAACCTTCTCCAGGCATGGCATGCCACAGACGGCCATGTTCGACAATGGTCCTTGCTTTGCCAGCTGGGAGTGGTTGGAATTCGCAAAACAGTACCATTTCAAGCATGTGCCGTCAAGTCCACACTTACCTCAATCGAATGGCAGGGTGGAGAAAGGTGTCCCCATTATTAAACAACTAATCAGCAAGGCTGCTGACTCAAAGTCCGACATACACTTGACCCTTTTGTCATACCGTTCGTCGCCTTTGAGCTCTGGGCTATCACCGGCTCAAATGCTCTTCAATAGAGATGTGCAGACAACGCTACCGGCATTACACTTCGCCAATCCCAATCACTCGCCAGTCCTGGACAAGATGCATCACCAACGTCAGGTGCAAAAGCAGCACTATGACTGGCAGGCAAAAATACTGCATCCGTTAGCAATCAACGACACGGTGAGGTTGTGACACCCGGCTGGGGGTTGGTCTAACATGGCGATGGTTCTCCGCCAAATATCGCCACGATCTTACGTTGTGAAGTCTGACGATGAAACACTGTTTCAACGCAATCGCTGAGACCTGCTAAAGGTTATTCCTCGGCAACCTGCATTTCCAACATTAGATCTGCAGGACTCTGTCATGCAACATCCTGGAACTCCAGCAGTAGGTGTCCACATGGACATAAAAGACTCTGGATCTCCATGCCCACTCAGGAGGTCTACCCGGATCAGACGTGCACCCAGCCGTCTGAACTTGTGAACATGGACTGACACTATCATTGCTCTACTCTGTCTTTGTATATAAAACTAACTATGTTTGAATTTGTGTTTAGTTACGGCTCTGCAACTATGAAAAAAAAAGTGAAAAAGGGGGATGTAGTGATCCTCATTTGAGTGTCTACAGAAGGGGCTGATGGGAAATGGAAATACCGAAGGCCCTCCCCCTCACTTTGGCTGAAGAGACGGTGAGGAGAACAGGGACGGAAGTGAGCTCAGGGCTGCTAGTGTGGTCAGGCCTAGTTGCAGAGCATAGAGAAGTGTAACCTTTACAAGTGCAGTTCTGTAAGTAAGAGCTCACACAATCATTTAAGTTGTGTAGAACAATAAACCTTCCGTCAACTACTGGACGACTTCTAGCATTCTTTCCAGTAACATAACATCGACCTTTCCGCTTCTACCGCCGCGGGGATACAGGAAAATTTAGTCTCCAGAACGGGAATGGGGGAGGGGAAGGTATCATAAATCTATAAAGAACTTATGGAGTGGGAGGAAACTCAGATAGGTGAGCAAAAGTGTAAATGGGAAGATGAGTTGGGAAAGGAGTTAGAGGCGGATCTGTGGGAGGATGCTCTGAACAGAGTCAACGTGACTTCATCATGTGCCATGCTCAGCCTAATACTGAACCAAGGTGGTTCAGTGGGCAGACTATGGCCCGGATGAGCAGGTTTTTTGGGGTGGAGGAAAGGTGTCTGAGGTGTGCAGGAGGGTCCCGCAAATCATGTCCACATGTTTTGGGCATGTCCGAAGCTCAGGGAATTCTGAATTCTCAGGGAGATGAAGCAGGACAAAGTATCAGTCAGGAGGATGTCATTGATGTCATTTGGACAGCACGGTAGCATAGTGGTTAGCACAGCTGCTTCACAGCTCTAGGGTCCTAGGTTCGATTCTCGGCTTGGGTCACTGTGCGGAGTCTGCACTTTCTCCCCGTGTCTGCGTGGTTTCCTCCGGGTACTCTGGTTTCCTCCCACAGTCCAAAGATGTGCAGGTTAGGTGGATTGGCTATGCTAAATTGCCCTTAGTACCCAAAAAGGTTAAGTGGGGTTTCTGGGTTACGGGGATAGGAGAAATGGGCTTGGGTCGGGTGCTCTTTCCAAGGGCCAGTGCAGATTCGAAGGGCTGAATGGCCTCCTTCAGCACTGTAAATTCTATGATTCTATGATTTCATGATAACTTTGGTTCGGGCCATTTTGATACTGCAATAAGTGTGGAAAGCTGACTGGAGAGATTCGAATCAGGAGATCAGTGGAAAAGATAAGCAAGTATTTACGAGGCCACAACACATTTGAGGACTCTGGAGAGGAAAGCGAGATTGGAGATTGAGTGATGGTTTGTAAGGACAGAGCTTATTTTGGGAAGCAGGTGGTGATGAAACTTTGGAAAGAGAGAAGGTCAGGATGTGAGAAGCTACAATTATTTACAATGTCAACAGTAGTGGGGACACTATGATTCACCTTGGTGCTGCTGGATTAAGAAGATGTAAAAATTAATCAAAGCTCCAAAGTGTGATCATTATTCGGTGCCTCCAGATGGAAAGAGTTATCATGTAATGGAAGGTCTTGGCTGAGATGTAATGCTCTGTTCGATGATGACACCAAGTTTATGAGTAATCCATAACACAAAAACTGGCTTTTCGACCCAAGTGAGTGATTTAGTTCAATATAAGAATCTTCCTACTCTAATGGACTCTTTCCATTCTGTGCCAATATCTGGGTATAGTGGAATGTAGGATCAGGAGAAGGCCATTTAGCTCCATGAGCCTGTTCCACCATTCAATGAGACCATGGCTAACCTGTGATTTAACTCCACATACCCTGTGGCGCTAACAATTGTACACAAAGACTCGAATCGGTACAAGAGAGGCTTTATTACAGTGAGATGCTATTCCTTCGGCTGTAGCTGTAGATTGGCATCTCAGGGAAACTTATGAATATTTATACTGCTCCCTGTGGGTGGAGCTAGCTAGCAGGGACTTACCGGAAAACCTGTAATACAGGTACTGTCGTACATCCCCTAATGCAAGCACACACATATATATACAGTGGTAGATCACCACATACCTGCCTTTACCCTATATCCCCATTGGCTTTGGTAAACACAAATCAATCTACTTCAGATTTAAAATTAATAAATTACCTAGCATTAACTACTGGTTGCCCGGTGTGCAGATCTGAACACAATATTCTCAAGCTGTGTTCTAATGGGGCTCTGTAACATGGCTTCTCAGATCATATATTCTATTCCTCGGTTTTATTCAGCTTTTTGATTATTTTCTGTACTTGCTCTTGTCATTTTATTTCCTTGGGCCTGTAAATCTCTTCGGACATCTGTGGCTGCCACCTTTTCACCATTGAGAAAGTGCAGCAATCTGTCCTTTTTAGCTCCAAATTGATGGCCTCACAGTTGGTTAATTTGCAATTCCTCTGCGATAGTTTTGCAGATGAACTTACTCTATTAACAGCTACCCTCTTCCATGTGCCCAAGAGCTTTTGTGCAACCACAACTTAAATTTACACATGAAGGAAAGGACACGTATATATGATACCAGAGTATGCTAAGAGGTTGTCCAATGCGTATATTCACTGGAGTTGGGCAAAATGCGAGATGCTACACTCATTGAAGATTGAGAGATAACTTTGAGGGGGTTTGACTGGGCAAATCAAGGAATTTACAGTGCAGAAGGAGGCCATTGGGTCCATCAAGTTTGCACCGGCCCTTGGAAAGAGCACCCTACTTAAGCCTAAGCTTCCACTCGATCACTGTAACCCAGTAACCCCACCTAACCTTTTTGACACTAAGGGGCAATTTAGCATGGCCAATCCACCTAGCCTGCGCATCTTTGGAATGTGGGAGGAAACCGGCGGAAACCCACGCAGACATGGGGAGAATCCACACTGACAATCACCCGAGGCTGGAATTAAACCCAGGACCTTGGAGCTGTGAGGCAGCAGTGCTAACCACTCTGCCACCATGCCACCCATGTTTAGAGAATCTTTCCCCTTTTGGGGGAACCGGGAAGTTAATTCTAAGGTTTGTAAGCATTCAAACTATTCTGAGTGAATGACCTATCGAAAGCATTGTTTTGCGTTGGCGCCCCTCTCATACTCTCAGTGAAGTCTGTCGGCATTGGCACACACTTGGAGAGGCTCTGCAACTGTTAATACGCTTTCCGGCAGCCTCTGCTAATTTGGACAAGCCCCCATTAACCCCTTCAAAATATTGATACACCTCTGGGAGCACTCTGCAAACTGATTCAGTCCCAAGGAACTTCAGCATCGTTTTGCCACTTAACGTAATGGCAGAGTCAGTTCACAAAGGAAAATTGTTGCTTCCAGTTTTTCTTTATTTTAATGTAGACAACAAAAAAATTAATTGTTAAGTCAACAAATACAGATGTCAGATGACTTAATCAACCCTTTACAGACTAATCACCTGAGGAGACGATGAACACATGCTAATGTATTTGACTTTTTGCTGATTATACAAAGGCAAACTAGCGACGAAAATAATAGCAAAACTGTACCTGAAGCAAATATACGTTAACAGATTGGTGAGCAAATTTATGATGAGGTGCAAGAATGGGACATGAGAGAAAATTTCACAGGGAAAATTAAGTAAAGAGGGAATTATTTGTGACATATTTTGCAACTGGCTTGATGGATCAATTGGTCTGCATTGCCTGAAAGCAGCGACTGCAGGAAAATAAGAAAGAGGAATGCAACACTAAAGGAATCTGAAAGATTATTTTAACTATTATTTGGAATGGGAAGGAAAACTCAGGTGGACGCCCTGAAGAGCCTACACTCCTCACTCAATTTCCCTGTTTTAACTGTGCCCAAGCAATTCAATAGCTGTCAATGCAGGAAAGACTTGTGAGTTTTCATTTACGATTTCAACAGGGAAACCAAGTAGAGGACAATTTCACCAATGGGTGGCACGGTAGCACAGTGGTTAGCACTGTTGCACCACGGATCCAGGGTCCCGGGTTCAATTCCCGGCTTGGGTCACTGTCTGTGCGGAGTCTGCACATCCTCCCCGTGTCTGCGTGGGTTTCCTCTGGGTGCTCCGGTTTCCTCCCACAGTCCAAAGATATGCAGGTTAGGTGGATTGGCCGTGATAAATTGCCCTTAGTGTCCAAAAAAAGAATAGGAGGGGTAACTGGGCCACGGGGCTAGGGTGGAGGTGTGGGCTTAAGTAGGGTGCTCTTTGCAAGGGCCAGTTCAGACTCGATGGGCAGAATAGCCTCTTTCTCGACTGGAAATCCTGTGATTCTATTCTATGATGGTTACGTAGGTGAAACAAGTAAATTCTTACCCCATTACCTTGCTGCCCCAGGACACCAAAGACCCACAAAATTCACCAGTGGTGATTGTATAGTATCATTCCACATGCTAAAGTTTGCTTTATGCATTACATGCAAGTATATTCTTTTCTTTGGAAACAAATTTGTAATTTTGCTGTACGCCAACATCCCTCACCATCCCCGCAGTGCATAACTTGTAGGAACCATGAAATTAAAATCAGTGAAGTAAGGACGAACATTAATTTAAGTTGACTTTTTGGAACATGTTTTACCCATAAGATATTTCTTAGTGTTTCTTTCTGGTTTGAATAGAATGATATAACATTTTGGAGCAAATATGCAGATAAGCAAACCAAAGCTTGATGCCAAAATGGCAAAGATCTCGACAGCGACAGTGTATTTTCCAGGAGAACTGATGTAGGCTGGAATAAACGTCAACCAAACTGCACAGAAAATTAGCATGCTAAAGGTGATGAACTTCGCCTCGTTGAAATTATCCGGCAGCTTTCGAGCTAAGAATGCGAGGACAAAGCTCATGCAGGAGAGAAAGCCGATATAACCCAGCACACAGCAAAATGCTGTCACTGAGCCTAAATCACACTCAAAAATAATCTTCTGGTTGTAATATTTGGTCTGCTTTACTGGAAATGGCGAGGACACAAGAAGCCAGACAACACAGATTACAACTTGGACCACAGTGCAGAGCAGGACGCTGAGGATTTGCTGCAGAGTCCCAAACCATTTCATCATGTTATTGTTGGGGAGAGTGGCTTTAAACGCCATCAGCACCACCAGCGTTTTGGCCAGCACACATGAGATGCAGAGGACGAAACTGACCCCAAACAGTGTGTGCCTCAGCATGCAGGACCACACTGATGGCTGGCCGATAAAAGTCAGCGAGCACAGGAAACACAACATCAACGAGAGGAGAAGAAGGAAACTGAGTTCGGAATTGTTGGCGCGAACAATCGGAGTCTTCCTGTAATACCAGAGGACCCCTGCAACAGACACGGTGCTGGCTGTTCCGAGCAAGGACACAGTCGTCAGTGTGATCCCCATCGCCTCTTCAAATGAGAGGAACTCAATTTCTTTCGGAATGCATTCATTTCTTTGTGGATTGGACCAGTGTTCCAGTGCACATGGGACGCAGTTTAGTGAATCTAAAATCAATTAAAAATATTGATAAACAGCTTTCAATCCACAACAACATGAGTTTGCAAACATTTAAACATTTCCCTCATTTTTCTTTCTTGCATTCTGACAACACCAGGTTAAAGTCCAACAGGTTTGTTTCGAATCACTAGCTTTCAGAGCACTGCTCCTTCCTCAGGTCAGGAGCAGTGCTCCGAAAGCTCGTGTTTGAAACAAACCTGTTGGACTTTAACCTGGTGCTGTAAGACTTCTTACTGTGCCCACCCCAGTACAACGTCGGCATCTCCACATCATTTCTTGGATTCATTTGAGTCCCATAGAATAATTTGAGATATTTTAATTAGTTTCATCATGTGTGTGTCATTAATGCTGACAAAAACAATGCTTTCCCTCGTCAAGTGCTGAATTCCAGTGTCAAGTTGTCCCAGGTCAGGTGTAGCAAACAATAACATCCCTTTGTCCTGAACCTTTTTTGCCCAATATATACACTGCCTTATTGCAATGAAACACTTTGGGCGGGATTCTCTGTCCCACCGGCCCCGTTTTCCGGTGCGGTGCACCCCCGCAGTGGACCAATGGGGTTTCCCATTGTGGCCACCTCCAGGCGGCAAAGCGGAGGTTCCCGCCGACGGAGAATCCCATAGCTTGCCTTTCCTATGTTTGCGATGTTACTGAGTGAAATTGCTATTATGTTGTCAATTTGAGCTAAACTGGAGGAGGTCATGCAAGACAGCAGACATGTGTCCCCTAGGAACTTGGATGAAAATGTCTTGTGCATTTACCAAGAGAAAAAGCTTTTATCCAAACCTAGGCTTGACTCAAAACCTAATGTAAAACACCATTTTCCGGTACTTACATCATATTACTTATAGAGTTGCATTCATATTTGAAGAATGAAAATATTGAAGGATACAGTGAAAAGAATGGAAGGAGGGGATTAGAACAGTCAGCTTCACTTGAAGTTCCCAAGTTACTATTCACTATGTGTGAGCCTGGGCTGTGACAATAGGTAAGGTAACAAGCGGATTCTAACATGGCACTCAACAGACACCCTGGGGGGGCTCTCCGTTCCTGAGGTGTTGATGCCGGGCAGAGTTTGTGGACTTCCACAACAGCAAAACTAGCGCCACACCTGGACTGATACAGCGACCGTTGAGGGGCTTGCACGTCGCCACATGGAACACAATCGATTCCAACGAGAAATGCTGCCGAATTTGCTGGGTTCGTGATTGACACTCAGAAAACTGACAAGCAGCAGCCACATATATAAATTACATTCCCACACCCACTCATCCCAGCCAACAAGATGGCACTGGCTCCACTGGAGCGTGTCCATCTCCCTGATGGGTCGTGGGGTCAGAGGGCACCTGGTGGGGGATGCCCTGAGGGGGGACCCATACAACCTGTGGCCCTGGGTTAACAGTGGGCTGTCAGCAGCATGCGACGCTGCATGTCTGCCTTGCAGGCCGCGGCAATGGTGCTCCGTGCCCATTCAGCCTGACCCCACAAGCACCTCCTGGCCACCCATCCCCGCTTCTCCCACCGGCCCCGGTAGAAGCTCCCTGGCCAGTGGCACAACTGTCAGCAAACTATGGCGATGTTGGACACTTTCTGTACCCCCTCTCTCTCCCTCAGCAACCATTGCGCTTTTTAAAAGCACAAGTGAATCTCTCGGTCGGGAATTCACCCCAGTGGAGGTGGAGCCTTACAGAGGTTCCAGAGAATACTGGGTCAGGCCCGCTAATGATATGCCAATGGTGTTCACTGTACGTGCATTCTGGAACGCATTGACCCTACTGTCAAGGCACCAGAGGATTGCGATTTGGCATGAAACTGCCGCCCGCCACAATTTCAGCGGCAAAACCGATTCTACGCCCAATTGCCTTTTCTGAGTCTGGCGCCAGCTGATGGAGAAGCCCGCCCTCTATGTCGGGACTTCTAATCTGAGTGGCTGCGTTTGCTATTAACCAGAATGCTTATCAGTGGCCTTTTTTTTGCTCCAACAGTAATTCTGGCTGGGATGAACTATAAGACCATAAGACATAAGCCATTCAGCCCAACGAATCTGCTCTGCTACGCAGTGAGAGCATGGCTGATCTGATACAGTTCTCAACTCCACTATCCTGCCTTATCCCAATTACCCTTGATTCCCTGATTACATTTTTTTCTATCTCAGCCCTGAACATACCTAATGACCTAACCTCTACAACCCTCTGCATTAAAGAATGCCACAGGTTCACTCCCCTCTGAGAGAAGTTCCTCCTAATCTCTGTCTTAAATGGCCAAGCCCTTACTCTGAGATCATGTCCTCTGGTCCTTGACTCTCCCACAAGAGGAAACATCCTCTCAGCATCAACCCTGTCGAGCTCCCTGAGAATCCCATATGGCTCAATAAGATCACCTCTCATTCCTCTAAACTCCAATGAGTACAGTTCCAACCCTTCAACGTCTCCTCATATGCAAATTCCTCCATACCTGGGATAAACCCAGTCAACCTTCTCTCTACTGCCTCCAATGACAGTATGTCTATCCCTAGATAAGGGGACCAAAACTGTTCACTATATTCCAGGGGTGGTCTAACTACTGCTTTGTACATTTTTAGCAGGACTTCCCTATTTTTAAACTCCATTCCTTCTGAAATAAGGGCCAACATTCCATTTAGCTGCTTCTCAATTACCTGCTGAACTTGTAAGCTAGCTTTTTGTGATTTATGCACGGCGACGCACAAATCCGTCTGTGCTGCAGCTTTCTGCAATCTTTCACCATTTAAATGACATTCAGCTCCTTTATTCTTCCTACCAAAGTGCATAACGTCATATTTTCCTTCATTATATTCCATCTCCCAAGTTTTTCCCCACACAGCTAACCTATCTATATCCCTCTGTAGACTTTCTGTGTCATCCTCACCACTTGCTTTCCCATCTATTTTTGTGTCTCCCGCAAAACATCCACATTCAAATGTACAGTCACATTGGGGCTGTTTAGCACACTGGGCTAAATTGCTGGCTTTAAAAGCAGACCATGTAGGCCAGCAGCATGGTTCGATTCCCGTAACAGCCTCCCCGAACAGGCGCCGGAATGTGGCGACTAGGGGCTTTTCACAGTAACTTCATTGAAGTTTACTCGTGACAATAAGCCATTTGCATCCCTCGCTCAAGTCATTGATATGTATTGAAAATAATTGTGGCCCCCAGAGCAGATCTCTGTAGCACTCCACTTCAGAGGGCAGTTAAGAGTCAATCACATTGCTTTAGATTTGGAGTCACATGTAGGCCAGACCAGGTAAGGATGGCAGATTTCCTTCCCTAAAGGACATTAGTGAACCAGTTGCGGTTTTACAACAATCAACGGTGATTTCATGGTTATTATTAGACTTTTTATTCCAGATTTTAATTGAATTCAAATTTCAGCACCTACCATGGTGGGATTTGAACCCAGGTCCCCAGAGCATTACTGTGGATCTCTGCATTGGTAGACCAGCAACATTACCACTATGCCATTGCCTCCCCTGGTCCAGCATCAATACCACTTAGCCCAGCTCTCTGTCTTCTATCAGTCACAGTAAGAAGTCTCACAAAACCATGGAAGTCCAAAAGGTTTATTTGAAATCACAGGCTTTTGGAGCACTGCTCCTTTATCAACTGACGGATACTGAGTGATTTCAAATAAACCTGTTGCACTTTAATCTGGTGTTGTAAGACGTCTTACTGTGCTCACCCCAGTCCAGTGCCGGTATCTTCACATCATTCTATCACTTCCCCAATTTCCTATGCATGCAACCCACAAAACCAAGGGGATATTAAGTCGCGTGGTATTTCACAAAATGATTTTTTGGAAATCTAAGTATATTACATCTACTGGTTCCCTTTCATCTTAACTGTTCATTACCACCTCAAAGAATTCTAATAAATTTGTCAGGCAAGATTTCCCCTTCATGAAGATGGATTGACTCTGCTTGATTATATTATGCATTTCGAAATGTTCTTCAATTACATCACAGTAGCACAGTGGTTAGCACTGTTGCTTCACAGCCCCAGGGTCCCAGGTTCAATTTCCGGCTTGGGTCACTGTCTGTACGGAGTCTGCATGTTCTCCCTGTGTCTGCGTTGGTTTCCTCCGGGAGTTCCGGGTTCCTCCCACAGTCCAAAGACGTGCGGATTAGGTGGATTGGCCATTCTAAATTGCCCTTAGTGTCCAAAGGGATTGGGTGAGGTTGCTGGCTTATGGGTATGGGACGGAGGTGTGGGCTTAAGTGGGGTGCTCTTTCCAAGGGCTAGTGCAGACCTGATGCACCGATTGGTCTCCTTCTGCACTGTAAATACTATGGGCGGAATTCCCTGACCATCCACGCTGAAATTGCACTCGCATCGGGGGCGGAGAATTACCCAAAATAGGCCCCCATGCCGGCACGTGATTCTCTGGCAACCGGAGAACCGCCACCATTCGCACGCGTGCGATCGAGGCAGCGCCGGTTGGGGGCCGTTGGAAAAGGCCCCCTCCCGGTGATCCTCCGCGATCGACCGGCCGAGTTCCCACTGGCGTGGTCCCAATGTGGTTCCTCCCGGTGGGAACTTGGAGTCACGGCTAATGTGGGCGTTATGGTGGGGTGTGTGGGTATCGGACACGGGGGGGGCCTCAACGATGGGCAGGCGCGCGATCAGGGGCCACCGATCGGTGGGCCATCGCAATCCGAGAGCGACCAATCTTCCTCCGCGCGGGCCCACCGTGTGGCTCTGCCATGTCGGTGGCGCCCGCGCCGAGGTGGGCTGCCGCGCGCATGCGCGGACGTGTCGTCTGTGCAGCAGGGCCCCGCCGGCAGCTAGAGCTGTGTGACACATGCCAGAGACCTGCTGACCCGTTGGAGAACGGGAAATCGTCCCGGATTTACAGGGAAAAAGTCCGGCGTGATTCTGGCCCATTTTCCGGCGGGCGTGGGGACTTAGTCCACGAGAAGGAGAATCCCGCCCTATGTCTATGTCTAAATCCTTGATAATGAACTCTAAGATTTTTCCCAATGACAGAAGTTCAGTTAACTGGTCCATAGTTACTTGGCAGTTACATTGGCAGTTTTCCAATCCTCTGAGATTTTTCCAGATTTAAATGATTCTTGGAGGATTACTAGTACAATCATCGTAGTCCCAGATGATCATAAACTGTTTTCCCCTGTGGGGGGGAGAGCTGGCTGGCAGTGATTTAACCTGAGGATCACCACACCTCGGCGAGGGGCACGGTTGAGAAGGCGGGGAATAACAGCTCTTCATGAATAACCTCAGTCAGTACGGGAATTGAACATGCCCTGTTGGCCTCGCACCGCACCACAAACCAGTTGTCCAGCCAACTGAGCCTAGCCGGCCTCCAGATTATTACCAGTGCATCCTAACTCAACAAGAGTCAACCTCGAGGCCCCTCTTCCCTATACGTGCAATGCACTGCATTTATCCATTGTGTCATAGTTAGAAGTGAAATAGCGCACAGCACAGAAGGAGAACTTATGGCTTATTGTGCCTGTGTTCGCTATTTGAAAGGGCTAATAATAGAATCATAGAATCCCTAGAGTGCAGAAGAAGGCTGTATGGTGCATCGGGTGTTATGGTGTTAAGGGTAAGATCCTGGCATGGATAGAGGATTGGCTGACTGGCAGAAGGCAGAGAGTGGGGATAAAGGGGTCTTTTTCAGGATGGCAGCTGGTGACTAGTTTTTTTTTTACATAGAATTTACAGTGCAGAAGGAGGCCATTCGGCCCATCGAGTCTGCACCGGCTCTTGGAAAGAGCATCCTACCCAAGGTTAATACCTCCACCCTATCCCCATAACCCAGTAACCCCACCCAACACTAAGGGCAATTTTGGACACGAAGGGCAATTTAGTGTGGCCAATCCACCTAACCTGCACATCTTTGGACTGTGGGAGGAAACCGGAGTACCCAGAGAAAACCCACGCACACACGGGGAGGCTGTGCAGACTCCGCACAGACAGTGACCCAAGCCGGGAATCGAACCTGGGACCCTGGAGCTGTGAAGTGATTGTGCTATCCACAATGCTACCGTGCTGCCCCAGGGGTGCCTCAGGGGTCTGTGCTGGGACCACAACATTCCACAATATACATTTATGATCTGGAAGAAGGAACTGAAGGCACAGTTGCTAAGTTTGCAGATGATACAAAGATCTGGAGAGGGACAGGAAGTATTGAGGAAGCAGGGGGCTGCAGAAGGATTTGGAAGGATTAGGAGAGTGAGCAAAGAAGATGAAATATGATGTGGAAAAATGTGATGTTATCCACTTTGGAAGGAGGAATGGAGAATTAGACTATTTTCTAAATAGGGCAATGCTTAGGAAATTAGAAGCACAAAGGGACTTGGGAGTCTTTGTTCACGATTCTCTTCAGGTTAATGTGCATGTTCAGTCAGCAAATGCAATGTTAGTATTCATGTCGAGAGGGCTAGATGACAAGAGCAGGGGTGTACTTCTGAGGCTGTAAAAGGCTCTGGTCAGACCCCATTTGGAGTATTGTGAACAGTTTTGGGCCCCGTATCTAAGAAAGGATGTGCTGGCCTTGGAAAGGGTCCAGAGGAGGTTCACAAGAATGATCCCTGGAATGAAGAGCTTGTCGTATGAGGAATGGTTGAGAACTCTGGGTCTGCACTTATTGGAGTTTAGAGGGATGAGGGGGGATCTTATTGAAACTTACAGATACTGCGAGGCCTGGATAGAGTGGATGTGGAGAGGATGTTTCCACGAGTAAGAAAAACTAGAACCAGAGAACACAATTTCAGACTGCAGGGACGATCAAAACAGAGATGAGGAGGAATTTCTTCAGCCAGAGGGTAGTGAATCTGTGGAACTCTTTGCCGCAGAAGGCTATGGAGGCCAAATCACTGAGTGTCTTTAGGACAGCGATAAATAGGTTCTTGATTATTAATAATAATAATAATAATAATAATAATCACTTATTATCACATGTAGGCTTCAATGAAGTTACTGTGAAAAGCCCCTAGGCGCCGCATTCCGGCACCTGTTCGGGGAGGCCGGTACGGGAATTGAACCCGTGCTGCTGGCCTTGTTCTGCATTCCAAGCCAGCTGTTTAGCCCGCTGTGCTAAACCAGCCCCTGAGGTGTTAGGGGTTATGGGGAGAAGGCGGGAGAATGGGGATGAGAAAAATGTCAGCCATGATTGAATGGCGTAGCAGACTCGATGGGCCAAGTGGCCTAATTCTGCTCCTATGTCTTATGGTCTTATTGGTCTGCAATGGCCCTTGGAAAGAGCACCCTACTTAAGTCCACGCCTCCACCCTATCCCTGTAACCCAGTAATCCCACCAAACCTTTTGGACACTCTAAGGGGCAATTTAGCATGGTCAATCCACCTAACCTGCACATTGTTGGACTGTGGGAGGAAACCAGAGCACCCGGAGGAAACCCATGCAGACATGGGGCGAAAGTGCAAACTTCACACAGGCAGTCACTCGAGGCCGGAATTGAACCAGGGTCCCAGGAATTGTGAGGCGCAGTGCTAACCACCCGTACCACCGTGTCGTCCATTAACACACTCCCCTGCTCTCTCCCCAAAGCCTTGCAAATGTTCCCTTTTCATCTATCTACCTAATTCCATTGTGAAAGTTACTCCTGAATCTGCTTCCACCAGCCTTGCAGGCATGCCGTTCCAGATCATAACGATTTATTACAAAATAAACATTTTCTTCATCTTGCCTGTCATCCATTGAGTTGAAGCAAATAATTACTTTCAAGCCTAATTATAGTAACAGGCAATCAAAAGATAAATCTATATACCTGTTTCATTACTAATTTCACCATCAGCACATGGTAGACAGTCAAAACAGCAGATCTGTTCCCCGTTTCGAATTGCTTTCCTTGTTCCGGGAAGGCAATGTTTACTGCATAATGACTCTGGGGCCTGGCATGTCAATGAGAAAGAAACAAATGTGTGTATCATTTCATAATGAATAACTGAGCAAATTCTAGAAATAGTGAGAGAAGATTTCCTCTGGTGCACTGTATTACTGACATTGTAATATAGTAGTTTTGTTTTCTGTGCCTGGCAAAATTACAAAAGAGTGGATTATAATTTCACTGGCAATTGAGATCAGAAGAAATGCTACCACGAGAGTAACCACTGGGTGGAGTTTCTGCTTTGAGAATTGTGAAATTGCACCCAAAATGTCACTGGTGGCTGGGGTGGCACGGTGGCTCAGTGGTTAGCAATGCTGCCTCACGGCGCCAAAGACCCAGGTTCAATCCCGGCCCCGGCTCACTGTCCGTGTGGAGTTTGCACTTGTGCAGTATAGGTGGATTGGCCATGCTAAATTGCCCCTAAATTGGAAAAACAAATTGGGCACGTTAAGTTAAAAAATAGACTTGCACTGGTTGGATTACACTTCTATTTACTGCTAAAATTGCAGAATCAAAAAAGGAAAATCATCCATGAACTAGTGCAAGATAATTTTCACCTTTCAATTAAAATGTATCCCGAATGTATTTAAGAGTGGCAATCCAATACAGCTGATTTATCAAATAAACTAAGTAACTGTTGATCAGATGTCCTTGGCTGTGAGTGAGAATAACCGAATAACTTAGAATAACTGAAAATGACTCAAAAACTAGATGAACAATTTAATAGTTTTGATGACATACGCTAATCAGTTTATTGGCAACCCAGAAGGAAAATAAAACAGTTTGGACCAACAGGCTTATTTCCCAGTTTTTATTGGTGTTCAATTTTAAGGTGTACAAAACCAGTTCAGGCCAGTATTTCATTTCCCCTTTTTTTTAACCATTTATTTTTCCTCCTAGGAAATTATTTTCTTTTTTGTTATGCGAAAACTTTCAAAATGTGCTTGCTGCTGCCTGCAGCATAACTCAGAAACTGAACACAATTTGGAGACCTTTCCGAACCTACACAATTTACGGAGGCTTGCGATTTCAACCTGGAAACATAATCAGTTTTGTGGGCAGAGCTTACTGCAGTTGAATGAATAATGAATCAGAATGAAAGTTTGTGGAAAACACGATCTTAAAAAGTTTTGTGTGCAGCTCACATGTTTCAAATTTCTCAATGGTCTGCACTAATTTGACCGATCCTGTATGGATTACATTGTTATAAGCAGCTAACATTATCGGCAGAGAAGAACCAGAGCAGGTTTTCTGCAAGGTGATTAGAAAAGTCATAAAGTGACACTCATATTTTTGGAAAGATCTATTTTGGTTATTATACCTATATTATGATAAGCATTAGAGATGATCAAATTTGCACAGTCTTCCCACAGTCCAACGATGTGCAGGTTGGATGGGTTGGCCATAATCAGTGCACGGGGATAGGGTGGTGTAGTGGGCCAAGTTAGAGGGCTTTTTTTGGATGGTCGATGCAGACTTGATGGGCCGAAAGGCCTCTGTCTGCACTGTAGGGATTCTATGGCTTGTAAGGAATAGCTTACATTCCTATCCCATTGAGAAATTGACAATCCAGTTTTTAGAGTTAGCTTATTTAAGATATCTAAAGGTTCTACAAGCTTAACTTAAATTTTTTTTATTTTTTATAAATTTAGAGTACCCAATTAATTTTTTCCAATTAAGGGGCAATTTAGTGTGTTCAATCCACCTACCTTGCACATCTTTGGGTTGTGGGGGCGAAACCCACGCAAACACGGGGAGAATGTGCAAACTCCACACAGACAGTGACCCAGAGCCGGGATCGAACCTGGGACCTCAGCGCCGTGAGACTGCAGTGCTAACCTACTGAGCCACCGTGCTGCCCCCTACAAGCTTAACTTAACAAGTAGAATGAAAATGCTGATGGAAAGCAAATGTCGGATTCTAGATCTGATGAAAATCAAAAATTTACTCTGCATATTGTGAATGGTATTAACAGGCCTTTAAAATAGACAAATAAGTGCAATGATTTACCTCAACTTTTCCACCAGCCCAGATGATCGCCGTTTCATTTACCACAAGATCTTGACCTGAATCTGTAGCTGAATCAAAATGTCCCACATGCACAAATCTGACTGAACCATCTTCGTTCTTCTGCCAGTTCACAATGTCATAGGTTGCAACAATGTCACCGTTCTCATCAAAATAGATCTCTTCTCCCAATTTAATGGCATATCTTACTTCTTTCAAGTAATGCGCGAGCTTAGTGAAAATTTACAAGTTAGAACATCGGCCAACAGGGTGATAGAACTTCCTCACAAAAGCATCACAAACTATCAGTTTTACTTCTTCTTAATGAATTAATTGGCTCAAATTCCTGCCATTCCCTAGATTGCAGGTTTATTGCTAGAAATTTGCAGAGACAGAGGGAAGGTGACACAAAATGGGTGCTAGCAAATCAACAGTCGATCTTACACCTCGCACAATGGGTGGAATTTAATGTGTATGATGGGGTTCCCACCAACCAGTTAGAGAAATGCTGGGAATCTCAGTTCGCTTCTCTCCGAGAGACCTGACACAATTATCAGGCAATCAGGCACTTACCTGGACACTGTAGGGCCTCCCACACCACAAAATCCAAAACAGGGCAGTATTATTGGTCAATCAGCTCCCCAGTGCCAGGAGCACCACCCGGTATTAGAACATAGAACAGTACAGCACAGAACAGGCCCTTCGGCCCTCAATGTTGTGCCGAACAATGATCACCCTACTTTAAACCCACGTAACCCGTATACCCGTAACCCAACAATTCCCCCCATTAACCTTACACTACGGGCAATTTAGCATGGCCAATCCACCTAACCCACACATCTTTGGACTGTGGGAGGAAACCGGAGCACCCGGAGGAAACCCACGCACACACAGGGAGGACGTGCAGACTCCACACAGACAGTGACCCAGCCGGGAATCGAACCTGGGACCCTGGAGCTGTTAGCATTGATGCTAACCACCATGCTACCGTGAGGCCCCTGCTTTATTGTAGCCACTGCTGCCTTAAGGATCAATGTGCTGCATCTCAAGATCAAAGTGAATGTGGGAGGCATGGGGGTCTCGGGCATTGGAAGCGAGGGGGTGGGGCGGGGACATTTAACGTGCTCCCCCAGCACCCATGATGCTAAATCTCTCAATTGAAGTCTGAGTGCCTGTGAATGCCAGACATGCCTGGTAGGCTGCTGGCAAACCGGACAGGCTTTGCTGCGCCATTTCCCCTCATGGCAAGTTCCTCCCACCTATCGCCCGTTGAATACTAATTTCAGGGCTTTAATTGACCGCTGGGTGGAAAGGTCACCCGGCATCGTTCCTGCCTTGAACTTGATGAAATGAAAAATGAAATGAAATAAAAATGCTTATTGCCACGAGTAGGCTTCAAATAAGTTACTGTGAAAAGCCCCTAGTCGCCACATTCCGGCGCCTGTCCGGTACGGGAATTGAACCGTGCTGCTGGCCTGCTTGGTCTGCTATAAAAGGCAGCGGTTTAGCCCAGTGAGCTAAACCAGCCCCTGGGTGATGTGAAAAGATAGTATAGTCTCCAACTGGCAAATTGAATCGGACACCCCTTGCATCCGAATTCATCTCTGTGGGGTTTATTGGGGGGTGGGGTGCATGTGGGCACTTAAATTCCATCTGATTTTCTTTTGCATTGACTTCAAAGTGAGACTACAAACATTTTTGCATTTCTGTTAACTAAATGACAAACGGTTGAAAGCATTGGATATTGTAAAGGCTGTGGGGGCGGACAATATTCTGGAAATAGTACTGAAGACTTGAGTTCTGAAACCTGTCACGCCCATAGCCAACCCTCCCCTGTAGAGGTACAACTGTGGCATCTGTCCACAGATGTTTAAAATTGCCCAGTATGTCCTGTCCACGATAAAAGCAGGACAAATTCAATTACCGTCCCATCAGTCTCCTCTCGATCATCATTAAAGTGATGGAAGAGGTCATGAACAATGCTATCAAACAGTTCTTGTTTAGTGATAACTTGTTCGCTGATGCTCAGTTTGGGTGCTGCCAGGGTCACTCAGCTCCTGAAGTCATTACAGACTTGGTTCAAACATGGACAAGAGAGCTAAACCCCATTGGGATTGACTGCCCTTGACACCAAGGCAGCATTTAACTGAATGTGGTATCAAGGAGACCTAGCAAAACAGGAGTCAATGGAAATCAGGGGAAAACTCTCCACTGGTTGGAGTCATATGAGTAAAAAGGAAGATGGTTGTGGTTGTTGCAGGCCAATCAGTTTGGTTCGCTGATGATTGCACAATGTTCGTCACGATTTGTGACTCCTCAGACACTGAAGCAGTCCACATGTAAATGCTATAAGACATGGACAATATCCAGGTTTGGGCTGACAAGTGGCAAGTAACATTCGCACCTCACAAGTGGCAGGTAATGGCCATCTCCAGCAAGAGAGAATCTAACCATCACCCCTTGAAACTCAAAATTACCATCACTGAATTCCCCCTGCTATCAACATTCCGGGTGTTACCATTGACGAGAACCCAAACGGGACCAGCCGTATAAATACCGTGGCCGCAAGAGCAGGTCAGAGGCTAGGAAACCTAACTCCCCAAAGCCTGTCCACTATCTACATAGCACAAGTCAGGAGTGTGATGGAATGCTATCCACTTGCCTGGATGAGCGCAGCATGAACAACATTCAAGGATGTGGAGATGCCGGCGTTGGACTGGGGTGAGCACAGTAAAAAGTCTTACAACACCAGGTTAAAGTCCAACAGGTTTGTTTCAAACACGAGCTTTCGGAGCGCATTCACCTGAGGAAGGAGTTGCGCTCCGAAAGCTCGTGTTTGAAACAAACCTGTTGGACTTTAACCTGGTGTTGTACAACATTCAAGGAGCCATGCAGGACAAGGCAGCCCCGCTGGATTGCCATTGACAGACATTCACTCCCTTCACAATTGATGCACAGTAGCAGAGGTGTGTACCATCTACAAGAGGCACTGCACTCTTGTATTTAAAGTGGAGATGAATAAATATTTGATATTTTGAGGATTAGAGGGATATGGGGAAATGGCACAGGAAAGGAGTTGAGGCTGGCATAGATCAGACACGATCGTATTAAATGGCGGGGCAGTTTTGAGGGGCCTGGTGATCTATTTCTGATTCTGTTTCTTGTGTTCTTGCAGGAACTCACCAAGGGTCTTTGACAGCACCTTCCAAACCCACAATTGCTACCTTCTAGAAAGCCAAGGGCAGTGGATACATGGGAACATCATGATCTGGAAGCTCCCCTCCAAGTCACGCATCATCCTGACTTGGAAATACACTGCCATTACTTCACTGTCGCTGGTTCAAAATCATGAACTCAATCCCTAACAGTACTGTTGATGTATCTACACCACATGGACTGTAGCAGTTCAAGAAGGTCACCACCTTCTCAAGGGCAATTAGGGATTGGCAATAAATGCTGATCTGGCCAGCGCACCCCACATCCCCTGAATGAAAACAAAACTCATTTAGCTTTAATAACAGTAAAAGACCATTATACCCATCTTACCATTCATTAAAAACAAACTGTACTGTGCCCTCTTCCATTTACATGGGAGTCAAAGAAGAGGTAATTGAGCCTTTTAGAGAGAAGGCACTTAGTGTCCTCCTCGATGATGACAAGCCCCACAGTACAGATCAGCACATGTCCAGCAACCCCATCCAAGTGAGGTTCTCTGCTGATTACTCCTAAACTTCTGGCTGGGTCAGCACATGATGGCATCTTGTCATCCCAGTATAACCACCTGAATGCCAGGCCAAGATGATGAAGCAGTGACAATGTCACGAGACTAATAATCCGGACGTCCAGGATAATTATCTGAGGTCCCGGTTTCAAATCCGACCATGACAGCTGGGGGGATTTCATTTAAGAAATCTGGAACTAAAAACTAGACTCAGTAATGGTGACCATGACAACTATCATCAATTGTTGTTAAATGTGGTTCATTCATGTCTTTTCGGGAAGGAAATCTGCAATCTGGTCTGGCCTAGATGTGACTCCAGGCCGACAGCAATGTAACTGACTCTTAAGTGTCCCCTGAAATGGCTTCCAAACCGCTCAACTTAAGGGCAATGTGGAGTGGACAACAAATCTTCGCCCAGCCAGTGAAGCCCACATCCCATGAACGAATAAAGAAAAACATTTTTGCTTGATGATTTCCCATCTAACATTTTTCTTCCCTTTCTCCCTGTCTCTTTTGTACCTCAGTGTCGACATGACCCTTGAGCCCGCAGCACAATTGAACTTTATAGATTTTAAGTTGTTTTGGAATTCAAAAAACACTTTACCTGCCAAGGTTTGACGTCGAAGATGTTGGCACAAGTCTGATTTTCAAAGGGGCCCTTACCATTTTCACATGAATATAAATTATGAAGAGAATGCGCTATCGTGTACACTGCTTTGTACACATTGTATGAAATTCTTAATTCTGACACATCGGAATATATATTGTAAGTATTGGTTAGCTCTTCTAATCCAGTGCATTTTTTCTGAGATGATATCGATGCAGGTTTCCCTTTCTGTTCAACTGCCATCCCAAAAGAACAGTTAAATATAACTTCCCACAATTCTTTCACAAAGAGATTATTTGGAGTTTTGAAAGGATGCACTTGAAGCAGAAAACTTCTCAGGCCTGGAATTTCTGCCCTGTGGATTGCGAATCCGATTGTCCCGCTCAAAGACAGGAAATTTTCTTTGGTGGCAATCAAAGCTGATGTAACCCAGGCCTCACTCGCTATCCATTGTCTACCGGTGATGTTTTGCTTTACGACCTCGCTGATCAAAGGGTACGCATCTCCCTCAAGAGCAAACATGACAATGACCCTCGCGGTAGATGCCTTGATGTTCTCTGTTATTTGAAGTATCTTTCGCCTGGAGTATACCTTTGGAATTACTTCAGTAAAAGCAATGCAAACGCCAAGTTTTCTGACTTCATCGCTGAATGCTTGAATTGCGTTGTGACTGTAGTCGTCATCACCCACGATCGATCCAACCCAGGTCCAGCCAAACCGCTGCACCAGTCGGGCAACGCCCTTAGCCTGGTAGGCATCGCTTGGCATTGTTCTGAAAAAGGCCGGAAACTCGTTTCTGTTACTGAGACAGGTACAAGATGAGAAATAGCTGACCTGTGGGGGAAACAAGTCAAAGACATATAATATTTCATTAACAAAATAAGAAATAGGAACAGAGCTAATATTAGGACAAAGTATGAATGCAGTTGCAGAAAACACAATAGAATGGTACAAATTATTGAAAGAAATTGAAGAGGAATTTTAACCCACAGACAAATAGTTAATACAAATAGTATGGATGCAATGACAAACTCATAGAATTTACAATGCAGAAGGAGGCCATTTGGCCCATCGAGTCTGCACAGGCCCTTGGAAAGAGCACCGTAGCGAAGCCCATACCTCCATCCTGTAACCCAGCAACCCCAACCTTTTTTTTGGACACAAAGGGCAATTTAGCATGGCCAATCTACCTAACCTGCACATCTCTGAACTGTGGGAGGAGCACCCAGAGGAAATCCATTCAGACACAGGGGGAAAGTGCAAATTCCGCACAGACAGTGACCCAAGCCGGGAATCAAACCTGGGACCCCGGAGCTGTGAAGGAACTGTGTTATCCACTGTGCTACCGTGCCCCATCCCATTCCTTACTCAGAAACTGAGTAAGAACATGAAGATAATTGAAAGGGTGAGTTGAAGAAAGGTGGAGGAAGCTCACGTAAGCAGGAATTGATCTTTCAGGCTAATTGACCTGTCACTGTGCGGTATATCTTGTGTCATTCTATTTAAATCAGGCCGTATTAACTTGGAAGATGGGATATATTGAGATCTCAATGTTCACAACTTTCTCCTCTTCTTAACCATTCAGCACTGTCCAAACCCACATCCACAACTAGGTCAGGAAGTCACGTTCCTCTTGTCCTTTGGAACTGCTCAGTTCAATTGGATTTAGTTATACAATGTATGACCTTCTTTTCTTCTTTTACACACGTGACAATCCTCAAATAAGTAAAACGAGCAAGTTCATTTCTCACAACATTTACGTTGACAAACACTCTGGTCATCAACACCCACAACTAAGGATATTTCTCAAATTCTGGTTGGCCTCACAGGTCCAGTCTAAAGCACAGAAATTGAGCAGGATCACTGTTTTTTGCATTCTATCTAGTTAAAGCTAATATCCCATCAACCCATCCCCAAGATTGTACAGGCTGATAACAGAAAATATCAAAGCTTTCCCATAAACAGTGGTCACTTAGATAGAAAGAGTAAAATTATTGGTTAGGAAAAGAATTAAAGGTCCAAGGTAACTTGTAAAAAAAGAATGCTACACTTGGGCAGCACGGTAGCATAGTGGTTAGCACTATGGCCTCACAGTGCCACGGTCCCAGATTCGATTCCCGGCTTGGGTCACTGTCTGCAGAGTCTGCACGTTCCGCCGTGTCTGCGGGGGTTTCCTCCGGGTGCTCCGGTTTCCTCCCACAAATCCCTAAAGACGTGCTATTAGGTAATTTGGACATTGTGAATTCTTCCTCTGTGTTCCCGAATAGGCACCATAGTGTGGCGACTGGGGGCTTTTCACAATAACTTCACTGCAATGTTAATGTGACAATACTTGTGACAATAAAGATTATTGTTATTATTATTATAATTGGGTCATAATTGGAGTGGCAATCACAATCAGATTATTACTTCTATTTCCTTGCACTGAAATGCAGCTGCAACCTTCCGACTCAGGCCAGGTGAGAAAGGTGCAGTGCAGCGGGTTACTAAGGCCTTCAGTCAGGTGCAGGAGAGTTGAGGGAAAGGAAGACACATCCTAGCTGTGGTAAAGTAGGTAGGTTTGAAGGTCTAGAAATATGAGAAGCCAGGAAGAAGCTAAGTGTTGAAAGTGAGTGCGTAGGATGGTGTGGGGGGCTGAGTGGGGTGGGGAGTGTCGGAGTGGGTCGGGTTTGGGGGCTGGTGGTCAGTTAGGGGGATTGGCTGGTCAGTGGTGGGTTTGGTCAGTGGGTTTTGGTCAGTGTAGGGGTCAGTGGCTGGTCAGTTGGGGGAGATGTCTAGTGGCTATGGTAGGGTGGTCAATATGGAAGGGTGAGCAGTCAGAGTTGTTGTGTGTTGGGAAGGGTATTCAGGAGGGGTGGCGGGATATTTGGGGGGGGGGTAGGGTTGGAAGTTGGCCGTTGTTGTCAAGAGAATAGTCTGGAGGTGGGGAGGGTAGTTGGGGGAGTTTGGGATTGTTGTGAGTAGTTAGAGATTGGATGCAGTTTGTGGAGGGAGGGGAAGGTAGTCAAAAGGAATGGGAGGATAGTTTGAGGGGGGGCTGAAGGGCAATTGAGAGGGTGATCAGGTGGTCCCATGTGGGGTTGGGAGGTTATTTGGGAGGTTTGGAAGCTAGTGAAGGATGGTGAGGGTAGCTTGGGTTTGGGAGTGGTCAGGGGGTTGGGAAGAATAGTTGGGGTTGAGGTATATTCTGGTAACGGGGAGGGTAAATGGGAGGGTGAGTGTGTAGACAGGTGAATGGGGAGGGTGGTCAGGGGTGCAGGTGGACTTTGAAGGTGGTAGGGTTGGCAAGGGTACTGTAGAGGGTCAGGATAGTAGTTGGTCTTTCCCTGGCTGGTGAGTGAGGGCAGTTGGGGGAGTAATTTGGAGGGATGGGGTGAGGGTACTTGGGAGGGTAAAGGGAGAATGTTGTCATGGAGATCCTATGGGGGTGGGTGGGGGGTTGGGGGGGGGGGGGGGGGGGAGGTTGGCAGAACTATAGCTACCCTAGAGTTAGAAGTGGGTTTAATCCTTCTAGGTTTTTCTGGGTAACTATTTCTGTAAGACAATCAGAACCATTTGGAGACTGCAGTTGAAATTACATTATTGGACGGTTCAGATTGTAAAGCAATTTCCAGCAATTGCTGTGCGATCCATACATGGAGAATTCCAGGGAGGGGGTGGGTGGGTGTTTGCCCCCAGTGTAGCTTTGGTGTACTCCCACAGGTACAATGCTGTGGAATTCGTAGGTTATAGAGCAAGTCATAAATTACTTCTCTGCTTCATCCCAAAATAATATTTTCTTAAGGAGTCAATAAAAACTGCCTCCATCATCTCCGAAATGACCACCGCCTCACTGAAATTGACAAACCCCCAGATTTTCAGGGATTAGTTTTTAATTTATCTCTCCCCACCACTTGATTTGATTTGATTTATTGTCACATATACCGAAGCACAGTGAAAATTATTTTTCTGCGGCCGAGGGAACGTACACAGTACGTACATAGTAGACAAAAAAAAAGAATAATCTACAGAGTACATTGACAAATGGCACATCGACAAACAGTGATTGGTTACTGTGCGGAACAAGGGGCCAATCACAGCGAATACATGAACAAGGACAGCATAGGGCGCCCAGGCCAGATGCCCTCTCTTTCTACTGTTGGGACAATGTGAAATAGCTTGACACAATGAATGTCATCAAATGTCTTTTGATTCCCAAAGCATCAATTAGACTTGGTTGCAGTCCACTCTTTTCAATTGAGAACTCGATAGTTTACACAATCCCGCGTTAAAGCTGAGCCCCATTAAATGGCCTCTGATACAAATGTCAACCCACGTTCTCTATCCTGGGACACTGATCAACCTCCATCATAGTGCAAACATCTGGTACTGTGAAGGGAACCTGGCTAAGATCTGAAGCGATTAAAGTAACTGCACTGTTTTTTGATTCATTTTCTGGGATAGCTGGTCAAGAAGATGTAAAATTCAAATTTGTACTCGGCATGACACCAACGAGTGGAGAGATTTCCCCCTGATTCCCACTGACTGTAGTTTTGCTAGGGCTCCTTGATCAAATGCTTGTTGTCACCCCCTCTGAGTTCAGCTCATTGTCCATGTTTAGACGAAGGCTGTAATAAGGTCAGGAGCTGAGTGACCATGGTGAGATGCAAATTGAACATCAGTGAATAGGTTATTACTGAGTAAGAGCTGCTGATGGTTCGGTCCATGATACCTTCCGACAATTTTCTGGTGATTGAGATTGACCTATGGGGTGACAATTGGCCAGGTTGAATCTACCTGCTTTTTGTGGACTGGACATCCCTGGGAAATGTTCCATATTGTTGGGTAGATTCTAGTTTTGTAACTGTACTGGAACAACTTGACCAGGACCACGACTAATTCGGGATCACAATTCTTCAATACTATTGCAGAAATGTTATCAATGCCCAACACCTTTATAGTGAAGTTATTGTCTTTGGTTTAAAAAAACCCAGAAAGACAGAGTAGGGGCAGCATGGTAGCATAGTGCTTAACGCTATGACTTCACAGCGCCAGGGTCCCAGGTTCAATTCCCGGCTTGGGCCACTGTCTATGCGGAGTCTGCACATTCTCCCCGTGTCTGCGTGGGTTTCCTCCAGGTGCTCAGGTTTCTTCCCACAAGTCCCAAAAAACGTGCTTTCAGGTAATTTGGACATTCTGAATTCTCCCTCTGTGTACTCGAACAGGCGCCGGAATGTGGCGACTGAGGAATTTTCACAGTAACTTCATTGCAGTGTTAATATAAGCCTACATGTGCCAATAAAGATTATTATTGTTTTAATTTCTTAAATGGTAAGAGGTTGGGAAGTGTTGATGTCCAAATGGACCTGGGTGATCTTGAACATGCATCTAGATGTGGCGAGCAATTAAGAAGGCAAATGGTATGTTGGTCTTCATTGCAAAGGGATTTGAGTACAATAGCAAGATTGTCTTGCTGCAGTTGTATAGAGCATTGGTGAGACCACATCTGGAGTATTGTGAACAGTTTGGTCTCACTTACCTTAGGAAGGATATACTTGCTGGAGAGGGAGTGCAACTAATCCCTGGGATAGCAGGATTGTCTTAGGAGGAAACATTGAGGAAATTAAGTTTGTATTCTCTAAATTTTCAAAGAATGAAAATAAATCTCATTGAAACTTAGCCAATTCTAACTAGGGCGTGACAAGGTAGATGTAAATGCAATGCTTCCCTGAGCTGATGAGTCTAGCACCAGGTGATAAAGCCTCAGAATAAGGGGCTGGCCATTTAAGACTGAGATGAGGAGGAATTTCTTCACTCCGGGATGGTGAATCTTTGGAATTCTCGAGCCCTAGAGGTCTGTGGAATCTCAATTATTGAACATGTTCAAGATAGAAATCGTTGCCATCACAAGGATGCCATTAGCATCGCTGAATTCTCCCATTACCAACATCCTAGGAGTTACCATTGACCAGAAACTGAACTGGACCAGCCATATAAATACTGTGGCTTGAAGATCAAGTCAAAACCTGATAATTCTGCATTGAGCAACTCACCTCCTGACTCCCCAAAGTCTGTTAACCAAGGCACAAGTCAGGAGTGCAATGAAATACTCTCTACTTCACTGAATAAGTACAACTCCAACAACACAGGAAGCTCAACACCATCCGGAACAAAGCAGATCATTTGATTTGCACTCCCTACACCAGAAATTCACTTCCTTCATCACCGATTTATAGGATGAACTGTAGTAACTCATCAAGGCTCAAATGAGAGCACTTCCGCAACCACCTTGAACACCATCACCTGCCTGTTCCCGTCCAAGCCATACACCATCCTGACGGAACTATATTGCTGTTCATCCCCTGTTATTTGGTCAAAATCCTGCAACTCCATCCCCAACAGCACTTTGCTGTACCGACACCACATGGACTGCAGCTATTCAATAAGGTGGCTCACCACCACCTTCTCAAGGGCAGCTATTGATGGGGCAATAAATGGAATCTAAATCTAAATGTAAAGCAGATTCAAAATGTAAAGTAGATGGATCTCGGTGTCTTTGTTCATGAATCACAGAAAGGTATGTAGGTACAACATGAAATTAAAAAGGGAAATGGAATGTTAGCGTTTATTACAAAAGGACTGGAGTATAAAAAGTAGAGAAATGTTGTTGCAATTGTATAGCAAGTTGGTAAGACCACATCTGGGGTATTGTGCCCAGTTTTGGTCTCCTTATTTGAGGAAGGATGTGGTGGCATTGGAGGAAGTTCACAGGACGTTCGCCAGATTGATTCTGGGGATGAAAGGTTTGACATATGAGGAGAGAGTAAACAGTTTGGGCTTATACTCGCTGGAGTTTAGAAGGATGAGAGGGCATCTGAGCTAGGTATATAAAATACCAAAAGGGATTGATAAAGTAAACATACATCAGATGTTCCCCCTTGTAGGGCAATCGAGAACAAGGGATCACGGATATAGGTTGAGAGGTGGTAGATTTAAAACTGAGATGAGGAGGAACTGCTTCCCGCAGAGGATGGTGAATTTGTGGAACTCGATGCCCCACAGTGCGGTGGAGTCTGGTCATTAAATGGTTTCAAGAAGGAGATAGATATATTTATAATAAAAAAACAGGTTATAGGGATATGGGGAACAGGTAGGGAGGTGGATTTGAGACCAGGAAGAAATCAGCCATGATCTGATTAAATAGCGGAATTGCCTAATTCTGTGCCTAATTATGTTCCTGTGGTCTAGCCAGCAATGCCTGCATCGCTGTAAAGAATACATTTTAAAAATGCAGAACTTAAGGAAGAATAGGGAGCACGCCTAAAATCCTGAACAACATTCCTTCTTAAAAGACCATCAAAAGCAAACTAACTTCTAATTCAATAAATAAACCCTGTCTTGGGGAACAAAATTGTCTGCAAATTTGCCAACAATTACGTGAAAATTCTTTTTTTTAAATGTGAAGTACTTTTGGTCTCCCAAAGACAGGAGAGCAAGTGTTTTTGTTCTTTCTTTCATGCGTGTGGCCCGAAGTTGCTGTTCATAAACATGATCTCACCATTGGAATATTGAAGGACATCATGGTTCTTGCTACAACCAAAGATTGCGTTGACCCTGAGTCACCAACAATCACAGGGATGGAGGAAGTTCCCTCACAGTTGTAATTGGAGGCATCTTCATACGGTCCACTGGCTAATGTTAATGCTGCCCTCAGTGAATGAGTCGGTGTGGTACAGGTGTCATAAATATTATAACCTAAAGTTATATTTGGTAGGAGCATTGGGTCTTTGTTTATTTCTTGCAGTGCAAAGATCATCGTCTGCATCCAACGAAAAGACCTGGAATTGAAACTGAGAAATAGACGTTCATTGGTTAGTTGCTGTTTTACAAATTTAAAGCTTAGAAGGTTTTACATATCATGGGCTGGATTCTCCTGTCGCCGAAGCTGAAATCGCATTCGGCGATCGGCCGGAGAATCACAGTTCCCGACCAAATCGGGGGCGCCGTGCCATGTGTCGATGGCCTCAGGACATTGCCTGAGGCTCCGCCCTCGACTGGCCAAATTTCCGACGCCGTCGTTTTGGGGCAGCCTCATCCGTTGGAAGTCGGTGTGGTAGCTGCAGACTCAGTCCAGCACCGCCACAGTCGGGGGAAGGCTGATCCGCAGGCAGGGGGGACATTATCAGGGACTGGAGGCACTGTGGGGGGGGGGTGTGGTCCCATGATCAGTCAAAAGGGGGGACTATTTTGTGGGCCGGGTCCGCGAACGGCCGCCGCCATGTATCACGGCACGTGGATGCTCTACGCTACCTTGATGCTCGCCCCAACGAACAGAAGATCGGTGGCCGTTTTACGCCATTTTTCCTGTCGTAAAATGCCACTGTTCCCGCACTGGCGTGGGGACATAGCCTCAAAATTGGAGAATCCATCCCCATGTGTCAGACCAAAATAATTCACATATAAATAACGTACCGTCATCAATTTGACTGGGAAAGAAAGAATTTAATTGCAGCCTGCTGGACAATGAAATATTTCAGTAGCTGCTAAAATTATTAAAGTTATAACTTTTGGTTTAGCTAATGAGGCTCTGGTCGCTGATCAGAAAATTATGGGATGGGTTATATGGGCTTTATTGTGTGTCCCTCTGAGTAAAAAGTTGAGGGCACTTGCTTGTGATCTCAAGATCTGACCCAGAGCAATTTTACGCTGGAAGCCAATCAATCAGGTCGGCGGCAACGATGCAGCCCCAGCAATGCCAACTAGGAGTGGTGATCACTGTTGGGCTTACATGCAGTCTCACCATGCTGAGGAGACTAGATAACTGTCTCGGCAAAAGGAGCGGGGACAGGGAGCAGGGCTCAGGTTCAAAAGGCAGGAGGGAGAGTTAAGAGGGGTTGACCGAGGAAGGTGGTGTCTACAATGGGTCTAGGGGGCCCCCAAAGGAGATTGTCACTCTGATCCAAGACCAGACGGCACAGCAAAAGCTGTTGGTTTTCTAGTATGATGTGGCCTCCTACTGCCATGGGTAATATAGCAGAGGGTGCTGAATGAAGCTTGTAAGAGGCCATTGACTGGCTACTTACAGTCTTAACTTGGCCCATGGGAGGGCTTGCTGTCCGATATCTCTCCCCCACTCTTCATATCTCCCCATCCCCCTGTCAGATTTCAGACCGATCGGGGTTGGAGGGTAGACGGCCGGAATGACTTCAAACCAGCATCACGTTTGCACCATTTCCATCTTCTTTTGCCTTGCATCATTATGCTTTTGTCACATAATCATTCTATCCAATCACAGGCCTTCCCTTGGTCCTTTACCTATCCCCATTTTCACTGTGGCTCTGAACGTGCCTAAAAGCTGTTCATCTCTAATAGCCTGCGGTTGGAATGAAAGGTCATCGCTCTGAAATGTCAACTGTTTCCTGCTCCACAGCCTGACCTGCAAAGTATTTTCATCAATTTCCATTGTTATTTCTCTGAATGTGAATTTTGACACCTGGAACTTACAACAGAAATTTGCATCAAAGTTAAAATGAACCTATTCCACGTTAATGCACTCCGAGCAGTATAACTTAAATATAAACTCTGAATAAATGTCAAATCCATTCCGATATCGTCCTCCACTACTTTAACTTATAGCAATAAGTGCCGTATAATCTGCCATCTAAATTTATTTCCCAGTAGATTGCTATGAACATCTTAGGATAGTTTTGTACTCAGCACTAATTAGCAATAATTTGTTAATGTCTCCTTGGAGACAACAAAATTAAAAAATAATTGCTGCTTCAGAACTCGCCTATCTCCCGATACAGTGATCTCGTCAATGTCGCGCAAGAAACTTTCTATTCCATGAAGACTGACCTTTCAGTTCATAGATGCCATTGCAGGGGTCACAAAGAAGGAGAATATTTCATTTAATAAGCGCACCGGTGCCAAAATAAAATTTAATTGCAACATAATAATAAAACTTTAAAGGCAAAGATGCCATTTTTAAAAAATATAAATTTAGAGTGCCAAATTCATTTTTTCTAATTAAGGAGCAATTCACCTACCCTGCGCATCTTTGGGTTGTGGGGGCAAAACCCACACAGACACATGGAGAATGTGCAACCTCCACAAGGACGATGACCCAGAGCCGGGATCGAACCTGGGACCTCAGCGCCAGCGTGCTGCCCCAAAAGTTGCCATATTTAATTCAAAAACATAGTGGAGTAATTTCCCTTTAGCTGTGGGCAGAAAATTGGCTTTGACTTTTCAATCTCGGTTGATGTTGCTAACATGATCTGAACATTCCGTGACATGAACATCCTGCAAAACAATTGATAGTATGTGAAATCCGACTTGTGCAATGGCACAAAATGGGTGAAGCTGCATCACCCATCTGTTGAAAGAGTAGCGTAGTCACTGTTGTAAATAATGCAGAAGATTGGAGGAATGGGATGGAAAAATGGTCCTTTAAATGTTAATTTGCTAAGTTCCAGATACATTCATTTTTCCTCAAAAGGTGAGAACACCTTCTAGTCAACCTATTTCACAACAGAATGTGAAAACATTAAAATGAGATGCCCAATTGCTAAGTTTGCTTACTAAATTCTACTGGACAATCTCGCTGGCATTTTTCACAAATGCATAATGAAAAAAAAACAATAAGACTACACTCAGAGATTGAAGAAAATTTTCCATCACCTGGTATTCAACATTATTGCAATGATAATTCCTAGTGCCCTGAGATTCTTATGATTATATTTACCAAGCTAAATCATACTAATACATTATTGGCTATTTCATTACAAAGGTATATTACTCGGCATATTAATTATATTCTCATAGAGGTATGGAAATTTTGCACATTTGTGTCTATAAGTTTTCTACCTCCTCACCATACTGATCCTCATCACGTTCTCATGCTATTTCATCTTAGTATTTCCTTCTTTGACCTGGTGATTGGCCCAACTTTAACAACCACATATAATAAAGTCTCATATCCTAATATCTGTGAGAAAATAAAAACTTTCTAATCACCTATTCTTCAAACAGATTGTTACTAAATGTTTATTCACACTCCGTAAAAATTAAGTCTTAGTCTGTAGTTTAGATAATTTAGATAGGGTTAATGATTTGAAATCACATGAAAATATTCACCGTAATCATTTGAGGTGTGTTCCAGTGTAAACAAAATACAGGACACCCTTACATCCTGACTTACCCGTCACAGACTGGTGGTGATGGTTCCTCGTGGAAAGACAGGTTTGGTTGAATTGTTCGAAAATGAATAGGAAACAAGCCTGTCAGGACAACATCGCCCTTCCTGGAGACTCCAGAAAGATCGAATTTCCCTTGGTGTCTGCACATTGGATCAGATGCTTCAGCAATGGCAGACTTCAGAAGAAACAAACTCAAACACAACGGGAAACACATTCCCATATTTCTCATGCAGCAACTATCACTCTGTTCCTTTCCACCCCTCATTTATACTCTCTCAGCAGATTAACTACTGTCAAGTGAATAGATGGATGATTAAACGTAACAAGCAAACCCACCTGAATAGCTCAACACTGCCCAAATCACCAAAGCCTTCATCCCACCTGAGAATAGATATTACCTGAAGAATGCACAATGTTCTCATTTAGATCTCCATGGATAAAGGCAACGGAAACTACTCTTTACTTCAGAGTCCTAATATCTTCTAAAATAAGAATTAGAAAGCCCTGCCCTCCTCCCAGAAGGCTCGGTTGGTTTACACGATGCGCAACTTAATCATGAAGGTAGAGACCCCAGATTGGATCTGTGCTGAATTAACGAATCCTAATCAGGGCAGTGTTTGGCCAGGAAGACACAGATTTTCATTCTTGTGTATCAGTCCCTTAAAAACAACTCCAAGCATTTCATACAAGATGAATTGACTTCCCCCAGCGTAGTGGCTGTTATTAGCCAGGCAAAGATTGCACCAGCGTGAAGTTCCATCAGAACCTCAAAAAGTTAATCTTGAATCTTTTTCAATGAGGGATCTACACAAATGAGCGGGTTCGAGAGGTAATCTCAGACAGTTCGAACAGTTATCAGATTTCTATTCATCTGCAGCTTGGTTTATCGACAGGCTGCAGGAATGTCTTGTTAAGTATATGGTCTTTATGTTTCCAAATGTGTAGCTCTAATTGTAAAAGAAGAGCAATGATTTGCCCCAAATGACTTACCTCAAGAGCCTGTCTCAGTCCCACAACACACCATCTTCAAATTCTCTCCACATCACAAAGCATTCTGACTGGTCTCGACCAGTGACCCTTCATATATAGCTTAGACCATAAGACCATAAGATATAGGAGCAGAATTAGGCCACTCGGCCCATCGGTCTGCTCCACCATTCAATATGGCTGATATTTTTCTCAAACCCATTCGCCTGCCTTCCCTGCATAACCCCTGATCCCCTTATTAATCATGAATCTATCTATCTCTGTCTTAAAGACACTCAGTGATGTGGCCTCCACAGCCTTCTGCGGCAAAGAGGTCCACAGCTTCACCACACTCTGGCTGAAGAAATTACTCCTCAATTCTGTTTCAAAGGATCGTCCCTTCAGTCTGAGATGGTGTCTTCTGGTTCTAGTTTTCCTACAAGTGGAAACATCCTCTCGACATCCACTCTATCCAGGCCTCTTAGTATCCTGTAAGTTTCAATACGATCCCTCCTCATCCTTCTAAACTTCAACGAGTACAGACGCAGAGTCCTCAACCGTTCCTCATATGACAAGCTCTTCATTCCAGGGATCATTCTTGTGAACCTCCTCTGGGCCTTTTCGAAGGCCAGCACATCCTTAGATATGGGGCCAAAACTTCTCACAATACTCCAAATGGAGTCTGACCAGAGCCTCATATAGCCTCAGAAGTACATCCCTGCTCCTGTAGTCTAACCCCCTTGACATAAATGCTAACATTGCATTTGCCTTCCTAACTGCCGACTGAACCTGCACATTAACCTTATGAGAATCGTGAACAAGGACTCCCAATTTCCTTTTTGCTTCTGATTTCCTCAGCATTTCCTCATTTAGAAAATAGTCTATGCCTCCATTCCTCCTTCCAAAGTGCATAATCTCACACTTTTCCACATTGTATTTGATCTGCTACTTCATTGCCGATTCTCCTAGCCTGTCCAAATCCTTCTGCAGCCCCCCTGCTTCCTCAATACTACTTGTCCCTCTACAGATCTTTGTATCATCTGCAAAGTTTGCAACAGTGCCTTCAGTTCCTTCTTCCAGATCATTAATGTATATTGTGAAAAGTTGTGGTCCCAGCACAGACTCCTGAGGCACACCACTAGTCACTGGCTGCCATCCTGAAAAAGACCCCTTTATCCCCACTCTCTGCCTTCTGCCAGTCAGCCAATCCTCTATCCATGCCAGGATCTTACCCTTAACACCATGGGCTCTTAACTTATTTTACAGTCTCCTATGCAGAACTTTGTCGAAGGTCTTTTGGAAATCTAAATAAATCACGTCCACTGGTTCTCCTTTGTCTAACTTCCTTGTTACCTCAAAGAACTCTAACAGATTTGTCAGACATAACCTCCCTTTGTTAAAGCCATGCTGACTCAGTCCTATTTTACCATGCACTTCCAAATACTTTGCGATCTCATCTTTAATAACAGACTCTAAAATCTTACCAATGACCGAAGTCCGGCTAACTGGCCTATAATTTCCCGTCTTCTGCCTACCTCCCTTCTTAAACAGTAGTGTTACATTAGCCACTTTCCAGTCCTCTGGGACCCTTCCTGCCTCCAGTGATTCCTGAAAGATCACCACCAATACCTCCACAATTGCCTCAGCTATCTCTTTTAGAATCCTGGGGTGTAGTCCATCCGGTCCAGGTGACTTATCCACCATCAGACCTTCCAGTTTCCCCAGAACCTTCTCGTTAGTGATGGCCACTGCACTCACCTCTGCCCCCTTATTCTCCTGGAGCTTTGGCATCCCACTGGTGTCTTCCACCATGAAGACTGATGCAAAGTAACTATTCAGTTCCTCTGCCATTTCTTTATTTCCCATTATTACTTCTCCAGCCATGTTTTCCTGTTGTCCACTGTCTATTTTTGCCTCTCTCTTACCTTTTATATATTGAAAGAAACTCTTCCTATCTTCAATTATATTACTAGCTAACTTGCACTCATATTTCATCTTCACTCCCCTTATTGCTTTTTTAGTTGTCCTCTGCTCGCTTTTAAATGATTCCCAATCCTTGCCACTTTGTATGCTTTTTCTTTTGTGGGGAAATGCATGCAGGACTACCTGCAGGTCAACGATACAGGGGACATCTCAGCAGCGGTGGTCTGGGAGGCGTTGAAGGCTGTGGTGAGAGGGGAACTGATCTCAATCCGAGCCCATGGAGACAGAATGGACAGAGCAGAGATGGACAGACTGGTGCAGGAGATGACATGGACGGATAGGGAATATGTGGAGTCCCCGAGGGCAGAGCTATTTAGGGAATGACGAAGAATGCAGGCGGAGCTGGGAGCGCTATCCACTGGAAAGGCTATAGAGCAACTCAGAAAGGCCAGGGGCGTGGTGTATGAGCATGGGGAGAAAGCCAGCAGAATGCCTGCACAGCAACTTTAGAAGAGGGAGGCGGCCAGGGAGATAGGGATGGTAGTGGATGGGCAGGGAACCGGGTGGGAGACCCGGCAGGACTGAACAGGGTATTCAGGGACTTTTACAATAAGCTGTATACCTCGGAACCCCCCACGGGGTCAGAGGGGATGAGGCACTTCTTAGATGGGCTGACCTTCCCAAAGGTGGGCAGGGGGATGGTAGAGGGGCTGGGGCCCCCGATTAGAGCTGAAGAAGTAATGGGGGTCCTGAAGGCCATGCAGTCGGGTAAAGCCCCGGGCTGGATGGGTATCCAGTGGAGTTCTACAAAAAGTTTGCGGGTATACTGGGGCCGGTGCTGGTTAGGGTGTTTAACGAGGCGAGGGACAATGGGGTGTTACCCCGATGATGTCACAAGCCACCACCTCTCTGATATTAAAACGGGATAAGGATCCGGAGGTCTGTGGGTCCTATAGGCCAATCTCCCTGATTAATGTAGACGCTAAACTGCTGGCCAAGATCCTGGCGACCAGAATCGAAGACTGCGTACCGGACGTGATTGTGGGGGACCAAAGGGGTTTTGTTAAGGGCAGGCAGCTAGGGTAGCCAATCTAAGAAGGCTACTCAATGTGATTATGATGCCCCCGGAGGGCAGAGAGGTGGAGGTAGTGGTGGCAATGGATGCCGAAAAGGCTTTTGACCGGGTGGAGTGGGACTATTTATGGGAGGGGCTGGGACGGTTTGGGTTTGGCGAGGGCTTTGTGGACTGTGTTAAACTGCTATATCAGGCCCCGGAGGCTAGTGTAAGGACGAACAGGATTACATCTGAGTATATTAGACTACACCGCGGGACAAGACAGGGATGCCCCCTCTCTCCACTGCTGTTTGCGTTGGCCATAGAACCGCTGGCAATTGCTCTGAGAGTAGCAAGGGGATGGAAGGGAATGGTCGGGGGGGGGGGATAGAACACAAGGTTTCACTCTACGCGGCAGGGATGGACGGGATTATGGAAATCCTAGGGGTGTTTGGCCGGTTTTCGGGCTACAAGTTGAACATGGAGAAAAGCGAGATGTTTGTGGTGCAGGCGAGGGGTCAGGAGAATAGGCTGAGGGAGCTACCATTTAGGCTGGTTGGGGAAAGTTTTAGGTATCTAGGGATACAAGTGGCGCGCGAGTGGGGTAAGATGCATAAATTGAACTTGTCCAGGCTGGTGGAGCAAATGAGGAGCGAGTTTCGGAGGTGGGATGCACTCCCGCTGTCACTAGCTGGGAGAGTACAGACGGTGAAGATGACGATCCTCTCGAGATTCCTGGTTATTTTTCAGTGTCTCCCTATTTTCATTCCGCGGTCCTTCTTTAAAAGAATCAATAAAATCATCCTGGGATTTGTTTGGGTGGGGAAGCCCCCGGGGGTAAGGAGGGGGATGCTGGAACGGAACCGTAGCGAGGGGGGGCTGGCGTTGCCGAGCCTCAGCAACTACTACTGGGCGGTTAACATAGCCATGATAAGGAAATGGATGGTGGGTATGGGGTCGGTTTGGGAGCGGGTGGAGGCTGCTTCGTGCAGGGGCACCAGCTTGGCAGCCCTGGTCACGGCTCCCCTGCTGCTCCCGCTGGCCAGGTACTCCACCAGCCCTGTAGTGGTGGCGACTTTGCGGATTTGAGGCCAATGGAGGAAGTATGCGGGGGAAATGGGAGTGTCGGTCTGGTCCCCAATATGTGACAACCACCGATTTGTCCCGGGGAAGATGGATGGCGGGTTTCGAGCGTGGCGGAGGGCGGGGGTGGGAAGGATGGGCGACTTGTTCCTGGAAGGGAGCTTCGCGAACATGAGGGCACTGGAGGAGAAGTTCGGACTGGTGAGGGGGAATGACTTTCGGTAATTGCAGGTGCGGGATTTCGTACGTAGACAGGTCCCATCCTTTCCACGTCATCCACCAAGGGGGATCCAGGACAGGGTAATTTCCAGGGGTGAGGTAGCAGAGGGGAGAGTCTCAGATATTTATAAGGAGCTTATGGGAGTGGAGGACACAGGGACCGAGGAACTGAAACTGAAGTGGGAGGAGGAGCTTGGTGGGGAGTTGGAGGGAGGCGTATGGGTAGACGCTCTGAGGAGGGTAAATGCAACCGCAACATGTGCCAGGTTCGGTCTGATTCAGTTCAAGGTGATTCACCGGGCCCACATGACGGTGGCCCGGATGAACAAATTCTTTGGGCTGGAGGACAAGTGTGCTAGATGTGGGGGAGGACCAGCGAACCATGTCCACATGTTCTGGGCGTGTCCAAAACTCAGGGGATACGGGCAGGGATTTGCGGATGTCATATCCCGTGTACTGAAAACAAGGGTGGCAATGAGTCCAGAGGTGGCGATTTTGGGGTGTCGGAAGACCCGGGAGTACAGGAGGGGATAGAGGCCGACGTTGTGGCCTTTGCTTCCCTGATAGCCCGGCGATGAATACTATTGGCCTGGAGGGACTCAAAGCCCCCAAGGACCGAAGTATGGCTGTCGGACATGGCAAGCTTTCACGGCTTGGAAAAAAATCAAGTTTGCCAAACGAGGATCACTACCGGGGTTCGCCCAGAGGTGCAACCATTCATCGACTTCTTCGCGGGGAACTAATCGTCAGCTTGGGGGGGGGGGGGGGGGTAGAATAACTTAGAGTAGAGGGGAAGAATAGGCGGGTCTATCTGCGAGAGTGGTACTGTTATTTGCACTATGTTTTTTGTAATTGGTATCTGCACACTAATGTATATTGTTACTGTTTACAATGCCAAAAATACTTCAATAAAATTGTCTGTTAAAAAAAAAGAATTCTTTATCAAGGTGAGTAGTGGGGTAGTTGATTCTAGACCAAGATTCTGAACCTCAATAAAGGTAACTATGATGGTTTGAGACATGAGCTGGCTGTGACGGACTGGGAAACATTACTGAAAGGAAGGACAGTGGACAGGCAATGGCAGGAATTCAAGGAATGAATAGATGAATTCCAAAAGTTGTTTCTTCCTATTTGGCGCAAGAGTAGAAAGGGAACTGTGACTAAACCATGGCTTATAAGGGAAATTAGAGATAGTATTAGATTCCAGGAAGAGGCACACACATTAGCAAGAAAAATGGCGGGCGGAATTCTCCGCCCCCGGGAAAAATCGGGAGGGTCGTCGTGAAACGGCCGCGATCGGCTGGCCGCTCGGCCCATCCGGGTCGGAGAATCGCCGTTCGCCGTGAAAAACGGCGAGCGGCGATTCTTCCGAGTCGGGGTGGGGGGAGAAAATTGCAGGGAGCGCGTGGGGGGCGTGAATTTTGTCAGGGGGTCCTCCCGCGATTCTCCCACACCACGTCGGGTGCGGAGAATCGCACCTAGCAGACCTGAGGATTGGTAACAGTTTTAAATTCAGCAAAGCAGACTAAGGGATTGTTAAGAAGGGGAAAATACAATTTGAAAATAAACGAGTGGGGAACATAAAAACTGACTGTAAAAGTTTCTATAGGTGTGCAAAGAGAAAAAGATGAATAAAAACAGAAACGGGAGAATTCATAACAGGGAACAAATAAATGGCTGAGGAACTAAATTTGTACTTTACTTCTTTCTTCACAAAGGAAGACTTGAATAATGAACCAGAAGTTCTGAGAAGCACAAGTTGTAGTGAGGAGCTGAAGGAACTGATTTTTAATAAAGAAATAGCTTTGGGGAAATTTATGGGATTGAAGGCGGACAAATCTCCAGGGCCTGATAATCTGCAGCCCTGAATACTGAAGGAAGTAGCCTGAGAAATAGTAGTGGTCATTTTCGACTCTGGAATGGTCCCTACAGATTGGAGGGTAGCGAATGTAACTCCACTATTCTTAAAGCAAGGTAGTCGGGAAGTTGCTGGAGTCCATTTTCAAGATTTCATAGCACAGCATTTGGTGCAATCAGACAAAGTCAGCATAGATTTACAAAAGGAAAATCATGCTGGATAAATCTACTAGAATTATTTGACGCTGTAACTAGTAGAGTTGACCAGGGAGAACCGGTGGATGTGGTTTATTTAGACTTTCAGAAGGCTTTCGACAAGGACTTACATCGCAGATTAATAGGGAAAGTTAAAGTGCATGGGATTATGTGTAATGTCTTGACATGGATGAAAAGCTGGTTAGCAGACAGGAAGCAAAAATTTGGAATAAATGGGTCTTTTTCTGATTGGCTGGCAGTGACTAGTGGGGTAGCGCAGGGATCTGTGCTAGGACCCCAACTGCTCACACTATCTATTAATGATTTGGACCAGGGAACTAAATGTATTATCTCAAAATTTGCAGATGATACAAAGTTGTGGAAGGGCGAGCTGTGAGGAGGACGTAGGGATGCTTCAGCGGGGTTTGACAGGCTGAGTGAGTGGGTACATGCATGGCAGATGCAGTATAATGTGGATAAGTGTGAGGTCATCCGCTTCGGTCGCAAAAATTGGAAGGCAGATTATTACTTGAATGGATGTAAATTGAGAGAGTTGGATACTCAGCAAGACCTTGATGTCATCGTGCACCAGTCGTGAAAGTAAGCGCGCAGGTACACCAGGCAGTAAAGAAGGCTAATGGTATGTTAGACTTCATAGCGAGAGGATTTGAGTATAGGAATAGAGATGCTTTACAGCAATTGTATAAGGCATGGGTGAGGCCTCACCTGCAGTATTGTGTGCAGTTTGGTGTCCTTATCTGAGGAAGGATGTTCTTGCTATGGAGGGAGCGCAGCGAAGGTTTACCAAGTTGATTCCTGGGATGGCGGGACTGTCATATGAGGAGAGACTAAATCGGTTAGGATTATATTCATTGGAGTTTAGACGAGTGAGAGGGGATCTCATAGAAACATACTAAATTGTAACAGGATTAGACAGGGTAGATTCAGAAAGAATGTTCCCGATGGTGGGGAGTCCAGAACTAGGGGGTGATAGTTTGAGGATAACGGGTAAACCTTTTAGGACTGAGATGAGGAGAAATTTCTTTACCCAGAGAGTGGTGAATCTGTGGAATTCGCTAGCACAGAAAGTAGTTGAGGCCAAAACATTGTGTAATTTCAAGAAGGAATTAGATATAGCTCTTGGGGCTAAAGGGATTGAGAGATATGGGGGGAAGGCGGGATCAGGGTAATGAACTTGATCATAATGAATGACGGGGCATGCTCAAAGGGCCGAATGTACTTCCCAAACAATCTCTGGGTAGTTCTGATAAGAAATCACCTGAAGCAACTGTTTCTTCCTCCACAGATGCTGCCAGATGTACTGAGTATTTACAGTATTTTGAGTTTGTGTTTCAAATTTTCATACTCCTCTGTTGACAAATATTCACAATCTATCACTGGATTGACCACTGCACTACAAATATTTAAAAAGCGCTAATTTAGTGACTAGTCAAGCCTGGCTCATTACAATGCTGATGTTATGTGGAAACAACATAATGAGACATTCATTACAAATCACCGCGGGCCAATTTTCAGTGAAGGAGGATAGTGAAGCCTTGATGAGTCTGCTTTCACTTGTGAGAAAAGCATTGTGTTTAATTGGCTTTATTTTTAACCAAATGATATTGACTTCTCTTAGAATCAACATAATGATCTTTATTATTGTCACAAGTAGGCTTATATTAACACTGCAATGAAGTTACTGTGAAAAGCCCCTAGATGCCACATTTTGGCGCCTGTTCGGGTACACAGAGGGAGAATTCAGAATGTCCACATTACCTAGCAGCCCGTGTGATCCAGTACAGCAAGTGGAGGTAGGAACGCCCGAGAGGGTCGGAAGGTCAGAGAAAAGGCTGAATCCAGGGACTAGCTGTCGTCCTGATAGGTCCCGGGCGTCTGGAACATACAGTCCCAACGAGAGTGGAGATGCAATGGCAGAGCCAGGGACTGCATGAGGGGTTGTCGGCGAGCATCCAGCACCTGGCGCAGGTGGAGGAGTCCAACTACCTGCATGAGCAGGAGGTGGTGCCGACCATGCGTGCCCCCCAGGCCAACACCACACGTGTGGTGTCCGCGGTGGAGGCATTGGGAGTGACGATTTCGGCCATGGATCAGCATGTCCAAGGCCTGGGCCATTCTGTGAAGACAATGGCCGAGGCCCAGGACAGGGCTGCCCTCTCACTGGCAGCCATGTGCCAGAGCCATCTGGACATTGCAGCGGTGCTCCTGAGCATGGCCAAGTTACAGCAGGCCATGGCTGGGAACGTCGGCGCCATGGCCCAGGTTGGCCCAATCCCATATCGAGATGGCGCAGTCATGGCTGATGTGACACAAACCCAGAAGGTGGTGTCACAGTCGCAAGTTGATGTTGCGCAGTCCCAGATGGAGATGGTCCACTCCCTGTGCTCCTTGGCTGCGAGTGTGAGGACCCTGGTCAAGACCAGAGTGGGCCTCCAGGACTGGCAGCGCCAGGTGGCAGGGAAGCCTCAGGAGGCAGCTCCGCTCACACCCCCATCCCATGGCGTAGCCCAGGGGTTATTGGGCACTCTAAAGGTGGAGGAGGTGACAGGGCCCATGCCAGTGACTCCCGCAGGAGAAGTGCCGGAACACCGCAGATTCCCCCCCCCCCCCCAAACCGTGCTTGGTGCATCCGGTGGGCAGCGGGAAGAACAGGGTAGCACCACGCCACCTGGGACACCCGAGCAGCGGCCATGCCCATTCAGCCCGGGTTACCCCAGAAGATGCCTGCCAACAGGGACCCTTGTTGCAGGGCAGGGGTCACAGCAGGCCGCCTCCATTCCTGATGTACCATCTGGGAATCCATCAAGACGTAGCGTTACGGCTCGTAAGGTCAGAAAGTTAGACACCAGTTAAGTTGGCATGGGTGCAGGGCACAATTTAGTGATGGGGCTAGGGCACAAACCTATATATATTTGTGCACAATAGACACGTGATATCACTGTTACTACCTGTCCCGGTGCTCTGTCTGATGGGTGTGAGGGGTGGGCTGGTCTGACATGGCTGGGGTGAGGGGGGGGGGGGGGGGGGGGGGGAGGGAATGGTGCAGGCCCTGTGAGTGGCCAGTGTTCCCCATCCTCCTCCCCAGCCCCCCGAACGACCCCACCACTGCCACCCCAAGGATTCGCTGGGACCGTGTGATGGGCTGGCCAGCTCGCATGCAGGATCACCCAGGTGGAAGGTGCTACCGTGGGCAGGAGTCAGACGTTGTCATACGATGTGGAGCAAGAGAGCTCATTGCAGAGCGGGTTGTCATCACCCTTCACCCTTCACTGTCCCCAGGGTCCCCACCCCATAGTACGGTAGTTATGTATCATGGAGGGAGTTCAGGCGGGGTGGTAGCCGGGCTGGAAAGTGAGGATGTGTGGGGTTGGGATGCGGTATCCATGTTCCTGGCCAGTCCCCCCCAACCCTGGCCGGTGAACCTGGAGGCGATCAGAGTGCCCCATGTGCGTTCGCCCTAGCGTACACGTTGTTTGGCCTCCCATGCCTGCCTGGATCCCATGTCCTGCCCATTCTTGCCCTCCCTCACATCCTCCTTGATGGATTAGTTCTGGTGTTCATCCTCCTCCTCAAAATTGCACTCCTCTGCTGTGCAATGTTGTGGAGGATGCAGCAGGCCGCTGCAATGCAGGCGACCGTCTCAGCATCATTCTGGAGGGCCCCTCCAGAACGGTCCAGGCACCTGATCCACATCTCCAGGAGGCTGAAGCACCGCTCGCTTACGGACCTGGTCGCTGCATGTGCATCATTGTAGCGGGTCTCCACGTCGGTCTGTGGCCCCTGGATAGGTGTCATCAGCCAAGACCGCAGTGGATAACCCCTGTCACCCAGGAGCTAAAATCCCAGCCAAGGTTGGGGGGACATCTCCAACATGCCAGGAATCATTGAGTGTACCAGCATGAAGGCATCGTGCACACTGTCCGTGTATCGGGTGCAGAGGTGTATGCTGCCCAGCCGATGGTCACATATCAGCTGCACGTTCGTTGAGTGGGACCCCTTTCGGTTTGTGTCGAGCGGCCTGTTATCCGCAGGTGCTCGTAGGGGCGACATGAATCCCGTCAATCACTCCCTGGACCCGGGGCATTCTGTCGATGGCGGTGAACCCCGCTGCCCGAGCAGCCTGGTGGGCCCGGTACACATGGAACTGGGGTCGGGATTATCCGACTCCCCGCCGGGTCGGAGAATCGCCGGGGGCCGGCGTCAATCCCGCCTCCGCCATGTCCCGAATTCTCCGCCACCGGAGATTTGACAGGGGTGGGAATCGCGTCACGCCGGTCGGCGCCCCCCCCCCCCCCCCCGGCGATTCTCTGGCCCACGATGGGCCAAAGTCCAGCCGCTGTCAAGCCTCTCCTGCCGGCGGGAAACAAAACACCTACCTGACCGGTGGGACTGGCGGCGCGGGCGGGCGGGTCCTGGGGGGGTGGGGGGGGCGGGGCGATCTGGCCCGGGGGTCCCCCCACAGTGGCCTGGCCCACAATTGGGGCCCATCGATCAGCGGGCGGGTCTGTGCCGTGGGGGCACTCTTTTCCTTCTGCCTTCACCATGGTCTCACCATGGTGGAGGCGGAAGTGACCCGCTCCCCTGCGCATGCGCCGGGATGACGTCAGCAGCTGCTGACGCTCTGGCGTATGCGCGGACTTACGCCGGCCAGCGATGTCCTTTCGGGCCCGGCTGGCGTGGCGCCAAAGGCCGTCCACGCCAGCCGGTGGAGCGCCAACCACTCTGGTGTGGGCTTAACCCCTCAATGTGAGGGCTTGGCCCCTAAAGGTGCGGAGACATCCGCACGTTTGGGGCGGCCCGACGCCAAAGTGGTTCATGTCACTCCGTCACGCCGGGAGCCCCCGCCCCGCTGGGTAGGGAAGAATCCCGGCCTGGATGTATTGATTCTCCTGGGAATATAGGGCCTCCGTGATGGTTTGGATGCGCCTGTGCACCGAGGTCTGTGAGATCCTGGACATGCCCCACTCGGCAACTGGAAGGACCCCGTGGTTTAAACGTTCAGGGTGACTGTCACCTTGATGGTTACCGGGAGAGGATGTCCTCCCCCATACTTCACGGTGCCAGGTGTGCCATCATCTGGCAGATGTGTCATGCTGTCTCCCTGCTCAGCTGGAGTCTCCATCGGCATGCCCTGCCCAGTTGGTCCCCCAATGTCAGGCAGTGCCGGTGCATATGAGGCCTCATGCGGCGCCCCCTTGGCACCTCCTCCTCCTCGACTTGTCGGGCTGCCACCTGCTCCTCTGCAGCCTGCTCTGCTGCTGTAGCTTCCTCCGCCTCTTCGAGCAGCTCCCGGTCATACAGCCGCAGTGCATCTCGCCGAGCTGCGGCGACCAGCAGAAAGGTCGCCATTGCTGGTCGAATTCCAATATCGTCTTCAGGGGGTGGAAGGCCAACATGTTAGCATGGTGCATACCCCCGTGCTCAACCAGGTCCACCGGGCTACATGGTGGCCCTGGTTGGCACTGCGGGCTCTGCCCCCGCATGTCCCTACCCACCGACCATCCCCTCACCCATGCCCCGTTGGTGTCTGGCACCATGGTGGGTCATGGCGCCCGTCCCTGATGCCAGGGGTACGGGTGGCTGGCACCACCCTCGCTGAGGGCTGCCGTGGGTGTTGCCCCGGATGATCAGCCGTTAGGTGGCGGCTGACTGGGCAGCGAGTTTGGGGTGGGAAGCGGTGTGGCGGGAGGTCAGGGTGGGGTGCTGGGGTGGGGCACCCATATAACCGGTGCCACTGTGCAGAACCTGGGACCACGGTGGATGGTCAGTAGACACCCCTCCAGTCCCATGGGGGGCAATCCCAGCCCTTGGGCCTATTACCCAACCTGACTCCCTGCCGCCCCGCACATCCACCCATCCTACCCTCCCCCACCAACACGGCCAGTGTCCGGCCAGCAGCATGTAGTCGTTCCTCTCCGTGTCCTACCTCCTCTCTCAGCAGCACCATGCCAGCTTCATGATTAATAACAGCACACGTGGAGTGTGCCTTCGGGAACTCGGCCCATCGGAGGCCGAGAATCGCGAGTGGGCCCACGAATTATATGCAAACGGTGTTTAAACTACACATAGCGTGCGTTGCATTGACGCTGTTTTCGAGGTGATGGAGAATCGCCATTTCCCGTCAAATTGGCAGCTGCGATTTTGGCGTAGGAAGCTATTCTCCGCCCAATCGCTGTTCGCGATTTCGCTGTTTGCGAATGTAGAATTTGTTTTTAAAATTCAGACACTGTTTTAATGTCAGAAACACAGCAGCCAATTTTCACTTCAAGCTCTGACTAACAGCAACATGATAACAATTAGACGATGTATTTTGGCGATTGAAGGATGACCATTGTTCAGTAAAAAAGGGATGTATTACCAAGCACTCATGTGTATATTAATGTTTATTTGCACTCATACATTTTCCAAGGAATCTTTTCTATGGTACAACAATTACAATATACAAAAATGACAAATACTAACTTTAGCATTGTAATAAAAGCCATGACCCTTGCATACTTTGTTTTTGGACTGGCCAAAGATTATTAATCTTCCAGCATTCACAATGTGTTCGCGGGTGGCCTGCCCATTAGATTTTTCTTGGTGTTCAGCTCCGGTTTCAATAGAATGATATAAACCTTTGGAGCAAATATACAGCTAAGCAAACCAAAACTGGAAGACAATATTGCAAATATCTCCACAGCTACTGTGTCCTTTCCAGAGTTGATGTAAACTGGAATGAAAGTTATCCAAACGGCACAGAAAATCAGCATGCTGAAGGTGATGAACTTTGCTTCGTTGAAGCTATCTGGCAACGCACGCGCTAGAAATGCAAGAATGAAGCACATGACAGATAGTAAGCCGATGTAGCCCAACATGGAATAAAAGGCTGTTGCTGACCCCACATCACATTCTAATATAATGGTTGCACTTTGATGTTGAAAATTTTTGGCAGGATATGGGGGTGATAAGGTCAACCAAAGAATACATATCACAACTTGAATTGAGGGCAGGGAAAATATGGAAAACCTTCGCTGCAGAGGGCCAAACCATTTCCCCACATCATTGTTTGGAAGCCTTGCATTGAATGCCATTAACACCATGATTGTTTTCCCAAGGATACAAGAAATGCAAAGGACAAATATAATAGCGAATGCTGTATGTCGCAACATGCAGGACCAGATCGTTGGTTGACCGATGAAGAGAAGAGAGCAAAGAAAGCAGAGTACCAATGAAAATAAAAGAAGGAAGCTTAACTCAGAATTGTTTGCTTTGACAATCGGAGTATTCTTGTAACGGTAGAAAACAGCAATAACAGCCATTGATATACAAGCACCGGATATGGACAATGCTGTTAATATGATCCCCATGGTGCCTCCAAATGACAAAAATTCAATTTCCTTGAGGATGCATTTGTCTCTTTCTAGGTTTGGCCAGTAATCTAAGTGGCACGCCAGGCAGTCCACTGCATCTGCAGGAAACAACACAGAATATTTTTCCAACAAATTTCCAAGACAAATCAATCTATATTTATCAAATGGATCATATCTAGGACACACAGAACCTGCCCAAAAACACTTATTTCTTTTCATGACTTTTGGGAATGCTTTCTAAGAACATTTGCTGTTGTAAAATTCAGCTCCATGTTTCCCATTCAACAAGCAGCGTGTGAAGTATAGAGTCTTATTGCACAGAAAGAGACCATTCAACCCATCCTATCTATATTGAGTAGGATTTGAAACATTTCCTCAAGTTTTATCTGACTGTTTAACACCAATACTCACTTGATAGTTTTTGGAAATCCCACAAATTATCAGTATTGAGTTGGTTTGTTCCCCATTGATCAATTGTGACTGAAACTGCCCAAAAATCATCGGATGGGATTGCTGAACCTATTTGTGGGTTTGGGGTACTCAGCTGGTACCCCAATGTCATCAATGCAAAGTACAGGCTTACATTTCTGGATAAGGTGCAATAGAGGTGTTAACTATCATGAAACGCTTTGGTTGAGTTAAGAAGGTGAACCTGTTCCCACGGGGAGTAAGAACTACTCAACAGATGCAAATTTAGGGGATTGACAAAAAGCATACAAGGGATTTTGTTTTTAATATGGCAGTATATCATGATCTGGAATGCACTGAAATGATGATGGATTTAGATTCAATAGGAACTTCCAAAGGGAGTTGGGTAAATACTTGACGGGGGGTGGGGGGAGGAAACTGTAGTACTTTGGCGATAGTGCAGGAATGTGTAACCAGTTAGATAACTCTTCAAACTGCCGGCACAGACACAATAGGCTTAATGTCCTCGTTCTCTGCTGATAGATTCTACGATCTGGAAATATCTATGTTGCATTCAAAAGATAATTTTCAACTACATTCTCCAGCATAAAATACAAATATTTCCTGTCCTCTGTTCGTAAAACTCAAGTATCTGAGCTGAAATTATCTGTGCAGTATGACCCTTCTCTGAGTTTCTTCCCACTTCCCGCTTCCCACTGTTTGAGTGTTTCACAAATGAAGTGAATCCTATTTGTATCTACCATATGGCTCAAAATGAAATACATTGGAGGAAAATCAATGGTATGAGGCAGCGGAAAACAGGGGCAGAATTTAACACGCTCTCCCAGGTGTGTTTGGTGGTGGGGGCCATTGAACTGGGTCGGGGGTGGTGAGTGGGACCCTACTGCCTGCCCGCTTCTTGAAACAGTTAATGTGCAATTAATGCCACTTTAGGGTCACATCCCCCCTTCCCCCTCCCTACTGGCATTCATCCAGTGGTGGGTGGAGACTCTCCATGTGTGAAGCCCACAAAACGAACTATGTTGGGGTTGCTTACAAGAGATTGGGGAAGTGGAGTTTGCGGGTTTCACTCATTCAAATCAACACACTGCTTGATCGAGGAACCCAGCATTGCCAAAGGAAGGTAGCCGAGAGGTACCTTCTTCCCTTGTTGCCGAGACTCGCATGAGATTAGGTGAAGTTTCTTCACTGCGAGAGTGAAGAATGTTTAGAGTTTTTTGCGGAAGTTCCCTGCCCGAGGAAGTTGTGGATGCTGTCGCTGAGTATATTCAAGGCTGAGAGCAAGGGATTTTTGACACTGGGAATGAGGGATATGGTAATTGGATGGGAAAGTGAAACTTAGATTGAAGGTCAACCATGATCTTATTGAATGGTGGTGTAGACTCAAGGGGTCATATGGCCAACTCTTGCTCCTGTTTCTTATTCTAATGTTCTTATGGAGCACAATCAAGGAGGCATGGGAAAGAAATTTAGGTGGTGTGGAAAACAGATTGCCAATTTGCTCTGGTCCATTTTGCTATATTTTCCCAAGACCAATTTAACGCTCATACTTTTATAGATAGATAGCTAGAAAGATAGAGAGACAGGTAGATAGACAAGTAGATAGAAGATAGATAGATAGACAGAAAGATAGACAGATAGACCGATAGACAGATAGATAGATAGATAGATGGATAGATGGATAGACAGATAGACAGATAGACAGATAGACAGATAGATAGATAGATAGATAGATAGATAGATAGATAGATAGATAGATAGATAGATAGATAGATAGATAGATAGACAGACAGACAGACAGAGAGAGAGACAGATAGATAGACAGATAGATAGACAGATAGACAGATAGATAGAAGATAGATAGAAAATAGATAGAAGATAGATAGATAGATAGATAGATACTTAGATAGACAGATAGATAAAAGACAGATAGATATATAGATAGATAGATAGATAGATAGATAGATAGATAGATAGATAGATAGATAGATAGATATACACACCAGTTTCATTACTAATTTCACCTTCAGCACAGGGTATACAATCATAACAACAAATTGGCTCTCCTGTTCTGGCTCCTTTTCTTGTTCCAGGCAGACAAGATTCACTACACTTTGCCTCAATGACCTGGATGAGAAATGAACAATAAGTTTCCATTTTATTACAAGTCTATTTTATGCAGGATTACAGATAATGTTTGTTTGACCTTGAGAAAATTATGAAAAATAAACTGATGACTGTGACATTGATACAGAATAATTTTCATAGAATCATAGCATCATGGAATTTACAGTGCATAGAATTTACATTTTGCTGTTCTGTGATGCAGATATCAATCATTTTAACATTACAAATGAAATGAAATGAATGAAAATCGCTTATTGTCACAAGTAGGCTTCAAATGAAGTTACTGTGAAAAGCCCCTAGTCGCCGCATTCCGGCGCCTGTTCGGGAAGGCTGGCATGGTATTTGTAGTGATATCACGGTTGTGTTGTAATTCATCACCTGACACTAAATATAGCACATCTACCTGATCTCCTGCACAAGACAACGGATTTCACTTGGACTGAGCAACATGAGCAAGAGTGGAGGATGTTCAAGACTTCACTGACCACCACGGCAGGTCTCACATTTTTTGACCCGTCAAAGCACATTAAAGTGTCAACAGACATGTCCAAACATGGCCTGGCAACAGTTCTTCTGCAACTCTAGCCTGATGATTGGAAACCAGTCGTGTGTGCATCACGATCCATGATGACAACAGAGCAAAAGTACGCTCAAATTGAAGAAGAATGCCTGGGTTTAATTGTAGGCTTGGAGATAGTCCATGACTATGTCTATGGGCTTCCAACATTCACAGTTGAGACAGGTCATCGTCCTTTGGTTAACATCATCAAAAAATGACTTCAATCTCATCTACATACCAGGCAAATATTTATTCTTAGCAGCTGCATCAGCAAAGCAAAGTATTGGTGGTGAGATTACTGAGGATGTTGATCTGCATGTCAATCTTCTTTCCACACTACTACCACTATCAGATGCGAAACTATGTGAAATCCAAGAAGAGACCAGGAAGGATCAAACCCTTCAAGAGCTTATGAGGAACATCAGTTCACATTGGCCGAGAGATCATAAGACCATAAGACATAGGAGTGGAAGTAAGGCCATTCGGCCCATTGAGTCCACTCCGCCATTCAATCATGGCTGATGGGCATTTCAACTCCACCTACCAGCATTCTCCCCGTAGCCCTTAATTCCTCGCGTCATCAAGAATTTATCTATCTCTGCCTTGAAGCCATTTAGCGTCCCGGCCTCCACTGCACTCCGCGGCAATGAATTCCACAGGCCCACCACTCTCTGGCTGAAGAAATGTCTCCGCATTTCTGTTCTGAATTTACCCCCTCTAATTCTAAGGCTGTGCCCACGGGTCCTCGTCTCCTCGCCTAACGGAAACAGTTTCTTTGCGTCCACCCTTTCTAAGCCATGTATTATCTTGTAAGTTTCTATTAGATCTCCCCTTAACCTTCTAAACTCCGATGAATACAATCCCAGGATCCTCAGCCGTTCATCATATGTTAGACCCGCCATTCCAGGGATCATCCGTGTGAATCTCCGCTGGACACACTCCAGTGCCAGTATGTCCTTCCTGAGATGTGGGGCCCAAAACTGGACACAGATAAATGTATGGAATTCTACAATATAAGGTCTGACCTCATTATTATTATTTTTTAAATAAATATGTAATACCCAATTCATTTTTTTGATTAAGGGGCAATTTAGCGTGGCCAATCCACCTGACCTGCACATCTTTTGACAGTGGGAGCAAACAGGAACATCCAGATGAAACCCATGCAGACACAGGGAGAAAGTACAAACTCCACACAGACTGTCACCCAAGTCTGGAATTGATCCTGTGACCCTGGAGCTGTGAGGAAGCAGTGCTAACCACTGCACCACCATGCCGCCCTTGAAAGTAACTATTCATCTCTTTCACCTACAAGGGAAAGATTATTTAATGATCACAGACTGTCTGTCAAACTATCCCGAAATGGATCTACTGTCAAGCGTAATGGCAAGAAGTGAAATAATGCATACCAAGGCAATTTTCGCCGGACAGGGAATTCAGCAAGTCGTTGTCACTGACAACGGTCCTTGTTTTAGCTGTAAAGAGTGGCAACATTAGATTTCACATATGATTTCAATCACATCACGTCGAGTCTGTTATACCCTCAAGTCAAAGAAAATGCAGAAAAAGATGTACATTGTCACATGGTAGATCACCAGCAGAGTTAATCATGAATAGAAAGTTGCAAACCACACTTTCATACTTGGCAAAGGAGGAGAAAGCAGTGGTATTGCAGGAAATGCAAAACATTCCAGAGAAGCAAAAGCAGTTCTATGATTGAGTGTCTAGAACTTTACCACCTCGGAGTAGTGATGACATTGTGAGAATAGAAGATTCAGGCAATTAGTCGAAAAAAGCCATTGTACTTGAAGAAGTAGCACCTCGTTCCTACAATGTACAGACACAGGATGGGTTGGTTTTAAGAAGACATTGTTGTGCCCTCTTGAAAACCAGAGAAGACTTTCACAACACCCTGATGGATGGCGAATCTACATCTGAATCAACGCAAGCTGCAGTGTCAGGTCGTTCAGCAGTTCCTGGGCACGAGAATATCACGGGGAATAGTGAATCTACAAGTTCTGAGCAGAAAGGTCAAACTTGGAGACGATCAATCAGAGTCAGCAGAAACCTAATCAATTCAATTTGTAGATTTGGACTATTTGTACTGTATCCTGTCTGTTCTTGAGCATATATATATATAAATATGTATGTAATTGAAAAATGAATAAACAATAATGCTGCGAGACTCATTGACTCATGATATCACATGTAACTATACTGATGATGGGGCAGCATGGTAGCACAGTGGTTAGCATTGCTGCCTACGCTACTGAGGTCCTGGGCTTGAATCCCGGCCCTGGGTCACTGTCCATGTGGAGGTTGCACATTCATCGTGTCTGTGTGGGTTTTGCCCCCACAACCAAAAAGATGTGCAGGATAGGTAGATTGGCCAAGCTAAATTGCCTCTTAATTGAAAAAAAAATAATTGGGTACTCTAAATTTTACAAAACTATACTGATGACAATATATTAATATAATATTTCAAAGTAAAGGGGAAGTAGTGACAGCATGGTTGTGTTGTAATTGACCAAATGAGCATCAGGAGTCTCACTAGTATACAAGTGAATGGTGAAGTCAGCTGACCTCAGACTGGCTGGAGGAAGTTCAAGAGAGAGTTTGCTTTGCGTTATTTTACTGTATTTTATACGCTGTCTTGTAAATAGTTTACCCACAAGTAAATCATAGAATAGAATCGTAGACTTGACAGTGCAGAAGGCGGCCATTCAGCCCATCGAGTCTGCACCGGCTCTTGGAAAGAGCACCCTACCCGAGCCCACACCTCCAACCTATCCCCATAACCCAGTAACCTCACCCAACACTAAGGGCAATTGTGGACACCAAGGGGCAATTTATCATGGCCAATCCACCTAACCTGCACATCTTTGGACTGTGGGAGGAAACCAGAGCACCCGGAGGAAACCCACGCATACCGGGGAGAACGAGCAGGTAAAGTTAATAAATTGTTTATAACTTTAGCTACAAGTGTTCTTGTAACAAACCAGGCCATCCAACGAGAACATGACAGTATTAGAAACATCAGGAACTGATTAACCAAAATCTCGCTTGCCATCATCTATCTATCTGCATGAATCTTTTGTTAGATTAATTGTTTTTCTGGTTCTCATTGGGGTGGATCTCAATATTGTGCGATTCAAAATGGAGGTAGTGAGTTGGCAAACTTTCTATTGCTAGTTCCATCAAAAAGAGGAGGATTGCAAAATGGGCTGTCAACTCACTTTTACCTGATTCACAATATTGAACAAAGGCAAGATCCAAATCCACTCTGTACTATCTCCAAATCTTTCCCTTTTGCCTTTATATCTGCCTGAATGTTCTTGTCTTTTCTAAACTGGACACCTCTCATTATGATGAGATTCCACAATCATTATCCCTCACTCTATGTGAACATCTTTTGCTTGTCTATCCCTTGAACTTTATCATTGTTATTTTTTAAAAATTTAGAGTGCCCAATTCATTTGTTTTCCAATTAAGGGGCAATGTAAAGTGGCCAATCCATCTGCATTGCAGATCTTTGGGTTTGTGGGGATGAGACCCATGCAGACATGGTGCAAGTGTGCAAACTCCACACAGACAGTGACCCTAGGCCGTAAGTGAACCCGGGTCCTTGGCGCCGTGAGGCTAACCACCGTGCCACCCTCCACTTTATCATTGTTGTAGCGGCGAAACCTAGTTTGTTGCTGAACATAATCCTTACATCTGTGGTGACTTTTGCCACCCAAACCTTTGGATGCATTGAAAAAGTTATTTACAGAATTGTGCCTTACCATTTTTTGTCCCCCACTCCACACTATACCTTCCTCCTCTATAACAAGTTGGTTGTCTGTCCCGACTGATGCATCATACTGGCCAACTTTAATGTACTTCATGTTCCCATTTGGGACTCGCTGCCAGTTCAGGAGATCATACGTTGCTCGAGGATCACCATTAACATCGAATCTTACTTCATCTCCAAATGCAGTTGTAAATTTCACCTTCTTTAAGTAATGCAGGACCTTTGCAAATAAATCATAGAAAATTATTTTATATTTTGACACCTCCTATATTTAAAACCAACGTTATGTAATTTTAATTCACTAGGAAGCTGAGGATCTGCTGTAACGTACACCTGAGTTTGGAGTGGTTTTAGGTGTCAATTTGGTATTAACCTCTGAGTCACAAGTTCTTGGGTTCAAATCCCACTTGACCATTTATCCGCAACGGACACTTCAGTGAAGTGTCGACGGAGTGTGGCACCATTGGTGGTGTCACCTTTCAGATGGGCATCTGACCTCTCAAGTGGAAGTAAATGACCAGGTGGCACGATTTGAATAAGAACAGGTGAATTCTGATACTGTGGCAATATTTATTCCTCAACCAAAATCTGAAAGAGATGCTCAGGTCATTTATACCATTACTCTTTCTGGGAGCTTGCTGTGCATGCTGGCTCCTGTGTTCCCTACATTACAAAAGCAACTTTACTTCAATAGTGCTTCATTGGCAAGTGTTACATCGATGCAGGTTCTTTCTTTCTTTGAAATTCAAAAAGGGCAACTTACTGGACTCATATTGGAGACTTTTTAATAGTTTGAGAAGAGAATGCTGTCATGCACATTTTGTTATCGAACGGAGCTCTGTCTGTATTTTCTTTGCTACCAATTGCTTCTCTTCATGTTTCACTATTATTGTCTTCTAATTGGGAAAGAACGCAGCGTGTTAGCACAGTGGGTAGCACTCTTGGTTCACAGCGCCAGGGTCCCAGGTTAGATTTTTGTCTGTCTGCGGAGTCTGCACGTTCTCTGCATGTCTGTGTGGGTTTCCTCCGGGTACTCTGGTTTCCTCCCACAAATCCCCAAAGAGGTGCTTGTTCGGTAAATTGGACATATGTGTACCCGAGCAGGTGCAATAGTGTGGCAACTCGGGGATTTTCACAGTAACTTCATTGCAGTGTTAATCTAAGCCTGCTCGTGACACTGATAAAGATTATTATTATTGTTTCTATAGTGCCTATCACAAGGCCAGGATGTCTCAGCAGGCTTTGTAATCAATATCTACTTTTGTTGTGTAATTATTTTGTAATGTAACAAACAAGGCGGCCAATTTGAGCACAGTAGACTCCTGCTGAGAGCAATGAGGTAGATGACCAGATGATTTTGTTTAGATAATACACTAAGGGCGGCGTGGTGTCACAGTGGTTAGCTCTGTTGCTTCACAGCTCCAGGGACCCAGGTTCGATTCCTGGATTGGGTCACTATCTGTGTGGAGTCTGCACGTTCTCCCCATGTCTGCGTTGGTTCCCCCAGGTGCTCCGGTTTCCTCCCACAAGTTCTGAAAGGCATGCTGTTAGGTAACTTGGACATTATGAATTCTCCCTTTGTAAACCCAAACAGGCGCCGGAGACTAGGGGAATTTGATACTAACTTCATTGCAGTGTTAATGTAAGCCAACTTGTGACAATAAAGATTATTAAAATTAATGTAAAATCAATATATTGTGGATGCTGGAAATCTGAAACACAAGCCATAGGATAGATGGTAATGTAGTGGCAATATCACTGGACTTGTGGTCCAGGTTAATGTGTTCAATTCCCATCATGGAAACTGAAATGTAAATTAAATTGATACATTTTAATGATGGCTTTGTAACTATCTTTTATCATTTAAAAAAAATTATCTGGTTCACCTCTGTCCTATAAGGGAAGAATATCTACTATTCTGCCTATATTTAGGGCAGCCTAGTCGCACAACTGGATAGCACTGTGTCTTCACAGCACCAGGGTCCCAGGTTTGATTCCCGGCTGGGTCACTGTCTGTGCGCAGTCTGCACATTCTCCCCGTGCCTGTGTGGGTTTCCTTCGGGTGCTCCGGTTTCCTCCCACGGTCCAAAGACGTGCAGGTTAGGTGGATTGGCCATGATGAAATTGCCCTTAGTGACCTAAAAGGTCCGGAGGGGTTATTCGGTTACAGGGACAGGGTGGTAGTGAGGGCTTAAGTGGGTCGGTGCAGACTCGATGGGCCGAATGGCCTCCTTCTGCACAGTATGTTCTATGTTTTATGTTCTATATGTGTCTCCCAACCTAAAGCAATGTGGTTGGCTCTTAACTGCCCGCTGTAATGATCCCGTAAACCAGTTCAGTTTAAGGGGAAATTAGGAATGGGAAACAAATGCTGGCTATTCCAGTACTGCCCACAACCTGTGAGAGAATTAAAATAAAGCTTGACAAACTCAGCAGGTCAGGAAGCATCTGTGGAGAGAGACAGAGTAAACATTTCTGATCGATGAGCCTTTATCAGATTCTGATGCTGGCTGACCTGCTCAGTTCTTGTTTAGGGCAGATTCACTTTGGTTTAACGTCCCATCGGAAGAATGTAATTGCAGTATTAGGAAACAGGCAACCTCCAAACTGACTGTACCTGTTAAAGCAGCATATCCTCAAATTTACAGCAAACTACATCAGATAGACAAATAATTTCAAAAAGTGAATGCGTGGAATTCACTGCAACTTATTGTGAGAGTTATTCACCTTCTCAATTGCTTTTCTGAAAAGCAGCAGTCAAACTTGAATTGCATTTAGTTGTGACACTCACCAATTGCACGCCTGATTATATATTCATTGGGATTAGTATAACTGAGTGCGATCCATAAAAGGCAATCACCAGAAATCCAGGGTGGAATTGGGAAGAAACCTCTTCACCCAAAGAGTGGTAAACTGGACAGGCATATGCAGGTGAAGGGAATGGATGGTTACAATGGTAGATTTAGATGAGGAAGATGGTGTGGGGCATAAACACCAGCCTAGACCGGTTGGGCAGAATGGTTTCTGTGTTCTATATCCTATGTGATTCTGTGTAATGTGACAGAGCATTGCTGGCTACATTGAATGGAACTTCAATTTCAAACAGGCCGGTGTTCTCCGTTGGGATTCTCATTTCCCGCTGGAAGTGCACCCCCTGCCTGCGGGGTTTCTGGTGGCGTGGAATGGACTTCAATGGGAAATCCCATGGAGAAGCGGCAGGAAAAGAGAATCCTGCTGCCAATGAACAACGTGCTGCCAAGAAACACACGGCTCAGGAATCGGAGAACCCCTCCCATAATTTGTACAGGGGGTGAATTTATACTGTAATTTTTTATAAAAATACAACTTACCTGCCAAGGTTTGAGTTTTGAAATGTCTGGGCATGTTTCATTGACAAATGGCCCTTGGCCTTTTTTACACTGTAACATATTATGGATGGAATGGGCCACAGCATAAACAGCTCGATAAGTATTATACGAAACTCTCAATTGTGTTTCATCAGTAAATGCATTTTGGACAACTTTTAAATCTTCTTGCCCAGTGCACACTTGTTTTAAAGGCCCAAGCCTTGCGTTCTCTGTGTCGTTGTGTGATGTCCATGTGCAGTGAAACACAGTTTCCCAAAGCTGCTTAATATATTCATTCCCTGGATAGTTAGATGGATGGAGCCTGACCAGGAACTGTTTAATCCCTGGAATATCGCCCCTACGAATTGCCAAACCCAACGTCCCACCAAAAATCTCAGAATTGGCTGCCGTTGAGAGCAGTGCTGCCGTACTCCAGCTTTCACTCGCTAACCATTGCAGTCCAGTAACATTCTGCCGCACAAGTTCTTCCACCAAGAAGTTCAGGTCTCTCTCTGCAGCAAAGACAAGAATAACTTTAACATTTGAATTTTTAATGAGCTCAACTTGATGCAAGATTTTCTCCTTGTCATTAAATTTGGGAAGATATTCAGTGAAAGCCACGCAGGCTCCAGTTTTAGTGACTTCTTCCACGAAGGTTGTAATACCCAAGTGGCCATAATCATCGTCAGATCCAAACGCCGCCAGCCAGGTCCAACCAAAATGTTCCACCAGCTGCACAAACGCTGCGACCTGAAAATAATCGCTGGGTATAGTTCGGAAAAAGGTTGGAAATTCCTTTTTGTTGCTCAGGCACATGCATGACGCAAAATAACTAATCTGTGAAAACATCAAAAAGAGATTTCATTTTTAGTTCAATACCTTCATCATTCAGGAAGACCAGCATTCAAAACGTCCCTTCAAGAAGAAGCAGATTTTCAGTTTGCTGCCACAATGTGAAACTGGCATTACGGATTGGCCGACTGTTAAAGGATCCCACTCGGTTCTGTCTCCATTGAATTCAATGCAAAGTCAAATTGAGCAGGGCTCTGTCATCAGTTTTATGCCCAGGTGGGAAGCTGCAAGTCCAACCTTAGTATCCCTCACAGATTAGCACATGTACACATTCAGAACAGTTATGAGCCGCACATTTGGCCGAATTTGCTAACTAAAAATAATGTGCCAATGTCACAGAACACAGAATCGTTACGCTGCGGAAGGAGGCCATTTGGCCCATTATGTCTGCACCGGTTCTTGAGTGTCATGACTTAACGCCGTTCCCCTATCTTTTCCCTATATCCCTGTACAATATTTCTGTTCAAGTAACCATTTGTGCCTCAATTGAAAATGCCTCCACCACTTTTCCAAGGCGCGTGCATTCCAGACTCGAACCACTCATCGTGTGAGAAGACTTTTTCTCGCATCATATTTGACAGTCCAGTCCGTTTTTTAATGAAGATCCTAATCAACTCTGAATAGTGGAGAGCAGAATGTCTTATGAATGCTGTTGGTACCTGGCCACTATTATTACTTATAGTAACTTGTAATTTGTTGTCCATTCATAAATGTACGATATTAGGAATTCTTCCAGGTATCAATGAAATGGATGTTGGCACGAGGAAATAAACTAACTTGTCCTTTTAGAAATCCTATGGATTTATAATATGAAAATCCCAAGTTTAATGCAGACTAAAGCTCTCTCTGACTTAACAATGTACCTTCGCGCAAAAATTAAAGAGCACCAAACTAGTCAGACCTATTTTGTCGGGTACCAGGTAACGAGTGAGATCAGCAATAAGTGCCAGTTTGGACTGTGGGTTGAATCGCATCAGGAACTGAAACGAAGAACCACGTCAAAACAATTTCACATAGAACCCTGACAACCTGCAAAGAGGGAATACATGTGTTTTGTTTCTCGGTCGAAGGTTTGGATACAGATTCCACTGGTATTGTTTCACCTGTCACTGAACCCACATGTCCATAAATGTATTTAGCAGGACTTGGGCTTGTTCATCTCTCTATTCTAAGAATTCCTTAGAGTGTTGATACCAAGCAGCAATATTGTGAGAGAAATTTAGAATGTAGAAATGGTTTCGATTGAATACTGTCTGCATCGAATTTCATAGTTTCTATTGCTTTCTCTCTTTGTCTCAAATTCAACAACACACTCATTTGAAAAAAATACAATTCCAGGTCAGAAAGGTTCCCTCCAATATCTCAGCTTGTGGGAGCTTTGACACGGTTTATGTGCAGGCTATGAGACTCTGAAGAGTGCTGAATATATTCTCATCCTTCTGCGCATCAGCTCACATACCCTTTCGACGGGGCTCAGTGAAGCAACTCTGGGCTATATTTATTTTCCTAACGCAACGCAACGCCTGTATGACTATTGCTGCACCCATAGAACTGCCCAAGCCTAGGTTAAGTAACTCAGAACAAAATGCTCAAAACTGGATGTTTCTTTGTTGAAATGGCTCAGAGTGACTGCGGAACATTGGACTCAGGAGGAGGCCATTCAAATGATTTGGGCCGAGCTACTCTGCATTCAATTTATCTGCACCTCAAGTGCATTGAACTGTCTTTGCTCCACAGCTTTAACAAAAAACTACCAATCTCAATCTTCAAGCATCAGTTGTCCCAGCATGCACAGCCATTTGGGAGGGGATGAGTTCTAAATTTCAGCTACACTTGACCTCCACGCTACCGACAATGTTGCTAACACTTACATGTTAAATGTTTTATTGCTTACCATTGGTATTCCAAAGAGCCCCGCTGTCCTGGCAATGGTTATGGATTGTGTTGAACCAGCATCTGCAATAAGTGCATGCACCGGAGAGCCTCCATTACATCTCGAGAGCGTAACATTTTCTTCTTGGCCATTAAGAATTGTCAGGGCTGCTCTAAGAGCCAATGCTGGAGTGGCACAGGAATCATAAATCTTGTAGCCCAGCGTGATATTGGGAAGAAGCGATGGGTCATTATTAATTTCTTCAATGGCAAAGATCATCAGTTGAATCCAGCGGAAAGCTCTCAGGTTAAATCTGATGGAAACAAAGACATTTTGACTCTGAAAAAATCACGGAATCGTAAGTATTTATGCAGCTGGGTCTATCATACACTGACACCAGAAAGTCATAATGAGTACGTGCATTTATATAATCACATTTCCAAACCCTGAAGAAATAATGGCATATGGTATTGGAGTGACTAGAGTCTATTCGTGGATTGGTGAAATGATCCATAAATAGTGCATTGTTTTACTGTGCCAGATGTGATTTTTTATCGATTTGATCAAGAAATTATTTTAGAGACAATTAAAATGTATATTCAGTGTAAGTGGCTCCCCTTTATAACAACATCTCCTTTGGCCCGGGATCTGTCCCACAGCCCTCTAGTTTCTGACTCCTACCTAAATGCAATCCCTCCCTTTCTCTGGCTTCACCTAGCTTGGACCTACTCTGTGGAATATCTTCCTGAAATATCTTTGAATCTCTACTTCTTCCTCCACTTGTACTCAATAATCAAGAAGACTCTACTCACTCTAAGCACCGTGGAGTCTCTGGTTGTGTTTGGTAAGAAGTCCTTGGCGGCACACCTCGGTAATGAATGGGAAAAATTCCACCAATGATGATGTCTCCACCTTGCGTGAGTTCAGGCAAATTAAACTTTCCTTGAAGGCGGCAGATTCGATCGTCTTTGGCAAATATACAGGTCACCAAAACAAACAGCACCCACCACAGCAAATACATTGCTATTGTTGCTGGCAGGGTCTGCTGCTGGTAATTGGAAACAGGGCAGGTTTCATTTCTTATATTGAGTTATTATTGCCAACTGAACAAGCAACCAAAAACATAATTAAAACAACAGAAATCCCACATGAACTTCAGGTTTAGCAGCACCTGTGGCATTTGCTGATTGTTGCGCTCTATTGTCTGCACCACAGTTAGTTTAACATTTTTGTTAATAATCTTTATTGTCACAAGTAGGCATACATTAACACTGCAATGAAATAACTGTGGGAATCCCCAGTTGCCACATGCCAGGGCCTGTTCGGGTACAGGGAGTGAGAATTCAGAATGTCCAAATTAACAAACATGACGTGTTTCGGGTCTTGTGGGAGAAAAGCAGAGCACCCGGAGGAAATCCACGCAGACACGGGAGAACGTGCAGACTCCGCACTGACAGCGACCCAAGCTGGAATTGAACCAGGGCCCTGGCGCTGTGAGGCAACAGTGCGATCCACTGTGCTACTGTGGAATTATTGTGCGGAGGGTAGTAATAAAATAATTATTTTCCCTGTATTTCTAACTTCTACGATGAAAATCGTAGACAGGGAAGAAGAAATCAGTTGGGAAATACATAGATACATAGAACATACAGTGCAGAAGGAGGCCATTCAGCCCATCGATTCTGCACCGACCTGCTTAAGCCCTCAATTCCAACCTATACCCACAGGCCAATAACTCCTCCTAACCTTTTATTTGGACACTAAGGGCAATTTATCATGCCCAATCCACCTAAACCGCACGTCTTTGGACTGTGAGTGGTAACCAGAGCACCCGGAGGAAACCCACGCAGACACGGGGAGAACGTGCAGACTCCGCACAGACAGTGACCCAGCGGGGAATCGAACCTGGGACCCTGGCGTTGTGAAGTCACAGTTCTAGCCACGTGCTTGTTATGTACTTTGCACACATTGTAATTTGTATGTTCACTCACACCAAAATATATTTCTAGGGTTTCTATTCTTATTAAAGATTTCCTGCATTTGCAGTTTTCCATTGTTTTCCATTAAAGTGTACTATTTTGCAAAATATCCAAAATGGAGTAAATAATTAGCGACTATCAACAGGCAGGACTGTTCCCTTCCAGTTGGGGAACACTTCAGCAGTCAAGGACATTCAGCCTCTGATCTCCGGGTCAGCATTCTACAAGGAGGCCTTCAGGAGACGCGACAACGCAAAATTGCTGAGCAAAAACTTATAGCTAAGTTCCGCACGCATGAATGCGGACTCAACCGGGATCTGGGATTCATGTCGCATTACATTCGGCCCCCACCAACAAGCCTGGACTTGCAGAGGCCTACCGACTGAACTGGCTTGGGACAATTCACACCTCTTTAACCTGGAGTTACCTCTCTCTCTGCATCTTTGATGATTTGATTGCCTGCAGGTGCTCGCATTCCGGGGCATCTCTGACTGTGTCTATATAAACATTTCTGGAACAAGCCTTTCCATTCACCTGAAGAAGGAGCCGTGCTCCGAAAGCTCGTGTTTGAAACAAACCTGTTGGACTTTAACCTGGTGTTGTAAGACTTCTTACTGTAAATAATTAGAGACACTGAATTGGATGCGATTGAGCAGACTTCAAACTACATCCTCTGTTGGGCCCATTTAGCGTTGTGTTTCTTGGTGACTGCAGCGCTGATAAACACCCAGCAATTCAACAGCACTTTGCCATTTTATTGTCCTCGGGGAGATTCACTCCACTGAGGCTGCACAGAGGGATTTCCTGCTGGTAACTGAAGCTTGAAAAGCTTGAAAGGCTCCTCACAGATCGGGGCGCCATTTTCACCGGCTGCCCCGATCTACGCCCCCCCACTTCTTTATTGACCAGCCTCTCAATCCTCCCCCCCGCCAGCCTGGAGGAGGCCCCTGGGAACATACACCATACCTCCTCTCCAAGTGGAAAGGTCCCCCCCTCAGCCAGATGCCTGGCAGTGCCAACCGGGCAAACTGGCACTGCCAGCTGAGCATCGCTAGACAGGCACCCTGGTAGTGCTGTCTCAGCACCCTGGCACTGCAAGAGAGGCACTGCCAGGGTGCCAGGCAAGCGGTGCCAAAGTGTCCAGATGCCAGGGGGAGTGTCAGGTTACCACCTTGCCCTGTCACCCACCACCTGGGAGTTTCCAATGGCCTGGGAGACCCCCCCCCCAGATGCCATTACACCTGATCCACATTTGTACAAAACAGCACCCTAGCGAGTCTTCTCGCGCAATCCACCCGTTGCACCCGGCTCCGTGCTTGGAGTGACGGGGTTTGCTGAATCGCGCCCATAAGGTCACAATTAAAGGGCAATGAAGAGGGGATAGCCAGTGGGACTGAGCTGGTGCAAGAATAATGGACTGAGTAGCCTTCTGTGCAGCATGGTTCTATATTTTTAAGCAACATTCAGGTTGGCTAAATTCGGAGCACTTTTGCTTCTAAATTATGAGGTAAGAGTTTAAAATCCATTCTTGTGCGTGAGTGTGCAATGCTGACACAACTCCTAGCCAACACTTAAACAATGCCACTGCAATTGCTAACCCTGGGACAGCAAACATGGCTGATGTTGGTTGAGCAGGTAGTTAGAGATAACAGAGTATTCAACGCTGCTGAACACTCCTCCCTCAACCATACCGCGTAAAGTCTGATGAATTATCTTACTGCAGTTTGCTGATCCAAAACGTTTATCTGTGCAATGACAGTCAACATATTTCAAATTCAGAAACTATTGGAAGGACCCAGCAGATCTAGCAGCAAATGAAGGCAGAAAAAGAGAGTTGATGGCACAGATTGCTCCTGTATCTGCCTATCCGACCCAGGAACCGAAAACTGGACCAGATAAGGTCTGAGTCCTTTCATTTGGAACTGAGAAAAGCGCGAATTGTGACAGGTTATGAACAAGTGAAAGGTGGATTGTGGGAGGAGCAACCAAGAAAAGGCTAAGGCAGAGTACAGGAGAGATTAAATGACAAAAGGTTTCACCGTGCACAGGCAAAGGCTGTGGGAATGGAGCAAATAAAGAAACAAAAAACTGTGGCGAGTGTGGTGTTCTTTGTGGTCCAGATCCTAGGATAGTGTTCACTATCCTAGTATTCACAAAGTGTTCACAAATACCTGAACTAGCCTTTGTATTAAACAAAGCAAAAGATTTATTCACAGTACTTAATTGAATTCGACCTCTTACTTCTATATAATAAACAATTGACAATAAACATACAATCTACACTCATCTACCACTAATCTCTAGACTAATACAATAACTATGATTTGCTCTCACTCACACTAACTTTCCTCCAGTCTTTCTCCTAACCTTCTCCTCAACGCTCCCCCAGAAGGCCCAGCATCGATGCTTTATATAATTCTGCATCTAGCTCCCTCTAGTGGGTGATTCGGACATAACATTACCGCTTACAGTTCTGTACATTTCTCATAATGACACAGCGAGATGAGGGATGAATGGCAAGAAAGCAGTCGCTGAATACAAAGGAGGGAGAAAACGCGTTTTCATTTTTCAAACCAAATTTATTACAATTTCTTATTTTTCTCCCAATGCTTGTGTTCAGATACATTTTGGCAAAGGTATCAGAGCAAAATATTCATCTACTGTATCAAAGCCTGGAGTGTAAGGAAGTGGGACATGGAAGAAAAACAAAGTGACCTAAAAGGGACAAATAATCCCGATATTAGTGTGATATCACCAGTGACGTGCACTTTGGCCTGTATGGGAACCTGCACTGGTAATCAAACCCTCCTAAAGGACTGTTGCTCTTTTGTACTGTGTTGAATTTCCCCTGGGAAATGGATTAGTCGTCCAGCCTTAAATCGGGATTATATGGAGTTGGATTCTCCAGCTTCCCAACAGTTTCCGGGCAGTAGGAAGTGACGTGCCATTCGCCAGAGATGGGATTCTCTGCTCTCGCTGCTATCAACAGGAATTCCCATTGTAGCCACCCCAGAATGCTGGGAATCCATGGGCAGGGGTGCACCGCCGATGGAACCAGAGAATCCCGCTGTCAGATAACGGCTGGAGAGTTCTGGCCATGGTGTGTAAAGCCAGGCTCAAAGAGCTAGGTATTTATTTTCGTTTCTATTTTGCTGGGTATCTGATGACTATTTATGTAAATCTTCCTTTTTTTATTCCACCAACAGGGGGAGTTATTGAACAGTGTGAGCTCCACCTGACCTGTCACAATACCCAGCCCATTGAGACATCACATGAGCTATAAACTATAATATATGTTTGGTATACAGAACTTGAGCATTGCTGAGAAAAGCGACATTCAATCAAAACTGTTCGGCTTTCCCTCATCATGACATTGATGCAAGGCAAACCAACTCTAAAGGGAACAGACAATTCACTGTTTTCTGCTACATTCTCCATACCACACATCGAACAATCAGAATCCACTTGCCAAGGAAACAGCGCTCTCTTCCCATGCAGTAAAAAAATGTTTTCTTTATTGTTGATTTAGTTACTTATATTTAAAATTTAGAGTACCCAATTCATTTTTCCAATTAAGGGGCAATTTAGCGTGGCCAATCCACCTACCCTGCACATCTTTGGGTTGTGGGGGCGAAACCCACACAAACACGGGGAGAATGTGCAAACTCCGCACGGACAGTGACCCAGAGCCGGGATCGAACCTGGGGCTGATCTGATGAATGCAAGATAAAAACTTTGATAGCATATGTCTCAAATACTCAAGATATAAATGTTGGGCAAACCAAATGGAGTTTTAAGGGATTTATATTTGTATTAGTCAACATTAAAATAAGGTATAGTTGTAGGTGTGTTTCATTTAATGTTTCGGTGCTTGGAAAAGATTTACAGTTAGATTCATGACAGACAAAGGGTGTTGTGGGTGTGGGGCTTGGGTAAGTTTCAACTGTGATAGAGAGAGTTGCTTGACAGATAGAGGCCCCTGTAAGGGAAAAGATTCCTTTGTTCTTTAGTTTGAGCTGCAACCTACAGTAGTTTGTAGGTAGACAGCTGGAGTGGGAACAGGTCCTATAGCTGTGCTCAAAACAATGGTTTTATAAAGCTAGAGAGGGAACAGCTCTTCCAATTTTGTTAAAAGTAAAGCTATGGAATACAGTAATGGTAAGCTAAAGAGCAGCTAGTTAAGGAAACTAAGTTAATGAAAATAAGTTTCCAGGTGATCTGAGGGTAAAGGTACAAGAACAGAGAGTTCTCAGTAAAGACAGAGAGTTCAGAGGGAGGCTGAGACAGAGAGACATCTGAAATTATTTTCAGGTTTGTGAGATTTTAGGACCGCCGATAGAGCATGAATTGGAATATTTGTGGAATGGGTGGCTGGATCTCAAGTGTTTAAAAGCAGTCAAGGCAAAAAAAATCATGAAAAGGGTTGGTGTAAAATCCTAGACTGGATTCACCGGTAAAAGTGGAGCGGCAGTTCTAGTCACAAGAGTTATTTGGAAAACGTGGACATGATTTTAGGATGCAAACCATTAATCATAGAATCATAGAATTTACAGTGCAGAAGGAGGCCATTCGGCCCATCGAGTCTGCACTGGCTCTTGGAAAGACCACCTTACCCAAGGTCAACACCTCCACCCCATCCCCATTACCCAACAACCCCACCCAACACTAAGGGCAATTTTGAACACTAAGGGCAATTTATCATGGCCAATCCACCTGCACATCTTTGGACTGTGGGAGGAATCTGGAGCACCCGGAGAAAACCCACGTACACACGGGGAGGATGTGCAGACTCCGCACAGACAGTGACCCAAGCCAGAATCGAACCTGGGACCCTGGAGCTGTGAAGCGATTGTGCTATCCACAATGCTACCGTGCTGCCCACTAATAGAGATATGAGAAGATTTTAAAGCATGTCGTGGGGATTAGAATTTGAAAACTCTCATGTGACAATCATCTGGGTGGATTCTGAGGAGAAATCCACAGATACTAACGAGTTCAGAGTGGATTGTGTCTTTGAAAAAAAGAAAAAAAGGACTTTGTATGAATGAAACAATTGTAGTTTTAAATATACTGTATCATCTGTGTTAAGCGTAGAACCACTATGTAATTGTTAACCTAAGTGGGAGAAAAGGAGATTTGTATTATAACCTTTTTTTCAATTTTAATGTTGATTCCTCTGTTAAAACCAATTGGCGGTCCTGTGATTCTGTTCCTCTACATTTAAAAAAAGAAAGTGAAAGTTATGGGTCTGGATTCTCGATCCCACCGCACCAGATTTCTGGTTCAGCATGCCAGCGGAATGCTCCGTTTCGCCGGCTGGTCAATGGGGTTTCCCATTGTGGGGCACCCCAAGCCATTGGAAAACCCCCGGGCTGCCGGCAAAATAGAGCGTCCCGACGGCGGAGGATCCAGCCCACTGTGTTTTGAGCCAGGGTTCCAGTCTGGGATCTTCCCATACGTTTATAACATCAACTGGACCATACAAAATGTGGAGGCTCTTGTGGAATTTCCGAAATGTGGACAAAGGGTGACTTGATGCTGAACAGAACAACATGTTTTGGGATTTATGGTTGAATGGTGGGATCTGTGACTCCGTAATGAAGAGTAAGTGGGGTAATGACGTAGTGGACAAAATAATTTGAGTTACTGTGAGATATATTGTACAAGTTAGAATCCAAAATAGAATTGTAAATTGCGAAGACTTTTTTAAAGATGGAAGATGTAACTCTGACTGGTTTACAGAAAGTTACCAAGAGTCAATTAGCTGAATTGGCAGATAAACTGAAATTAGGATTACCTGTAGAGGCAAGGAAAACTGATTATTGAAAGCATGGCAAAACATTAATTGCAAGACTTGCCTGATAGGCCAAGTTCTCAAAGTGTGGCAATTGAATTGACTAAAGTTTCAATTGCAAAAAAACACTTGAACCAAAGGTGGAGATGCAGGAAAAGCAAAGAGAAGGAAAGAGAGTGGGCGAGATTCTCCGCACTCCCGACGGTGCGGAGAATAGCGTGGCTCGTAAAATTTTACGGCCACGCTGTTCCGACGCCCTCCCGTTATTCTCCCCCCCCCCCCACGCCCAACTCCCGACACGAATCGCTGCCGCCGTTTTTTTACGGCCGGCAGCGATTCACAGCTGATAGATGGGCCGAGTTCCCAGCCCTTTATGGCTGTTTTTACGAACGGCAAACACACCTGGTCTGGCCGTTCGTAAAAACGGCCGTAAACACTCGCATTTTATAACCATGGCACCGATTGGCACGGCAGTACCACGGCCGTGCCAAGGGTGCCATGGGCCCGCGATCGGTGCCCACCGATCGCGGGCAGCGGGCCCGATGCCCGTGCACTATTTGTCCTTCCGCCGCCCCGCAGTATCCATTCGCGGGGCGGCTGAGGGGCAACCCGGCCCGCGCATTGGAGTCTTTCAATCCGCGCATGCGCGGCTGACGTCATATGACGCGTCAGCCGGCGCTAACTCCGGCAAGGGCTTAACGAAATTCGTTAAGCCCGTGATGCCGGAGCTTACGGCGTCGGGCTGCTAGCCCTGACCGGGGACCAGAATCGGTTCCCGGTCGGGAAGGGGGGGGCTGGCGTCAAACCCGGGCGGGTTTGACGCCAGCCTTACGATTTCTCCCGTTTTGGGAGAATCGCGCCCAGTGTTTTTCAAAAGGTGATTGAAATGAGGGCACTTGGATTGGATTGGATTGGATTGGTTTATTGTCACGTGTACAGTGAAAAGTATTGTTCTGCATGCAGCTCAGACAGATCTTTCTGTACATGAAAAGAAAATACATAATAGGGCAAACATAAAATACACAACCTAAATACATAGACACAGGCATTGGGTGAAGGATATAGGAGTGTAGTACTACTCAGTCGAGAAGATATGCGAAGAGATCAGATCAGATGAGAACTTGACATGGTAATGGAGAAAAGAAGAAAGAGAGAAAGAGAGGAGCACGTGGAGGAAACCCACACAGACACGGGGTAAATGTGCAGACTCCACACAAACAGTGACTCAAGCTGGGAATAGAAACCTGGGCCCTGGCGCTGTGAAGCAATAGTGCTAACCACTGTGCTACAGTGCCCCCCCCCCCACCCCCAGGCAAGGGTTGTGAATATGTGGAATTCCCTGCACAGTGAAGCAGTTGAAGTTACCTCGTTGAATGTTTTTAAGGAAAATATAGAAAGATTTTTTGCACGTTAAAGGGTTAGCAGGCGAGTAAGTGGAACTGAGTCCACAAAACAATCAACTTGACCTTATTGAATGATAAAGCAGGCTCAAGGGACCAGACTCCTGCTCCTGCTCCCAGTTCTTATGTTGTTATATGTGAGTGTTACTGCATAATCTCACTATGATGGCTCTCACCTGATACCCAAACATAAACACTATCTAGTTGGGACCATTAAAGGGCAGATTGGAAATAAACATGACTGATTTGTCCTCTCTTACCAAAATCTAATTTTCAAATTCTTTGAACTGACACCAATTCATAAGCAGAGTAATCAAAAGCAGAATTATCACAAAATGAAGGGAGAAATTAGAAGAAAGTTATTCAGCATGGTTCATATATTTTCTGTTGCAAGCCTTGGATTTATATCACAGGAATATAGGAGCAGGAGTCAGCTATTTTCCATTGAGCCTCCTCCACTATGCAGTATGATTATGATTGATCATCACGTCAGTGCCCTTTTCCCACACCATCCTCTTATCCCTGATGTCATTCAGAGATCTGTCAATCTCTACTTTAAACATGCTCAATGACTGAAATTCCACAGCCCTTGATGAGAGTCTAGAAACCCATTTTTCTCTTGTGACTCCTGCACCACAGGGAAATGTTGTTTGATAGATAGCTTTGAAATCTCGCCTGTGCCATCAATTTCACAATGTTTATTTACACAGGATAAAGGGGTTTGATGTGCTTTCAGTTTCTGCTATAGATAGTTTTATGAATATAGAAAGTAATCAATAAATGATAGGGGCTGGTTTAGCACAGTGGGCTCAACAGCTGCCTTGTAATGCAGAGCAAGGCCAGCAGCGCGGGTTCAATTCTCGTACCGGCCACCCCAAACATGCGCCGGAATGTGGCGATTAGGGGCTTTTCACAGAAACTACATTGAAGCCTACTTGTGACAATAAGTGATAATTATATTATATTATTATTATAACTTTCTTTTTTTTAAATACATTTTTGTGCATCCAATTAATTTTTTCCAATTAAGTGGCAATGTAGCATGGCCAATCCACCTACCCCATACATCTTTCAGTTGTGGGGGCAAAACCCATTCAAACACGGGGAGAATGTGCAAACTCCACGTGGACAGTGACCCAGAGCGGGGATCGAACCTGGAACCTTCGGCGTTGTGAGTCAGCAGTGCTAACCACTGTGCTGCCCCTAAATAGCTTTTTTTTGACGATTTTAAAAACTCATTCCGTTGTCCCCACAGTGTCTGTTGCTTCGCTACAGTATATAGTGGGTGAATTAGCATGAACGTTACACAACTTGGCATTGGGATCATGAGAGGTTCTTTGGGTGGTATACTTAGGAATAGGAGAATGAGGGGCCATTAATTCTGGGGGCCATATCTTGACATGGTGGTACGAGAGGCCATATGGGTTGTTTGGGGGCATACCTTGGCACGCGGGCATAAGGGGTCATTCTCATTGTGTGTAGCTAGTCCTTGGCGTAGGAGGCATGAAGGATCATAGGCGTAGTTTGGAGGTCATAGCTTGGCATGCGGACATGAGGGCCACAAGGGTGGGTGCAGAGGCATGAGGTGACATGGATGATGCATGGAGGATAGGTGGGGGGGTGGTGAGGGCGAGAGGACCTTTCTGTTTTTACAACTGGGTAAAGGTCCCACAACAATGAGGCTGGCCTATTAAGCAGCCTGCCTTGACCACAGGCAACCCCCGTGGCTGCCTTCAAACTCTTTCCTGGGTTGTCTGAACAAAAGAACCCCACAGCCACCCACCCACAATGCAAATCCCATCCTTGTGACACTTTCTCTTGAGGTGGGCTGGCCAAGCAGGAACTTTCATAACTCCCGCTACCCGCCTTTAGGATAAATATCCAGTGTGTCATGTACGTTGTGAGGATATTGAGCCTGACATGTATGATGCACTCGAGAACTTTACACAACAGCTGGACATTGCTGGATGGAATTAATGTAGATTTCAGCATGGTGAAGAGTTGAAATGTGATGCCCAGAAAGTAATGAAGATCCCATCAATGGCACCTTGCATCATGGGGATGCTTAATATCCTCACAGAGCTGTGTACTCGCTCCACCTGATTACCTCTGGCAAGAGAGAATGAAATGCATTCAACTCTTGGAATACAGAGAATGTTTTGTTTATTAAATAGACAACAGTAGCAAAGATTTGAAAATCAACTCCATGTGTGACGTGTTCCACGTATCAGAGCCATTCTCCACCCAGGAGCTGCAGCTGTTCAGGCCCCTCCCACACGGCCCAATCTCACCGGAACCAAATCCTGGCATCCACATATTCCACAGGCGCTCAATGTAGAGTTGAACTTCGTTGACTTCCAGCGTGTTTAACCCGTGGGGACATGCCAGTTACATACAGCACTCACCACACCAGCATCAAAAGCATCAGCAATCTGCAAAAGCATTTCTTCAACGGCATCATCAGGTGGCCCGTTTGGAATGCTGTTGTGCACCAGGTCCCGCAGCGACTTCTTGCTTCAAACCGGATTGCTTTCTGGACACATACATTCCCCGAGCCCGGTGTTCCAGGACCCAGGCATCTTTCTTTCCAGCTGCAGAAAATGAAATAAACAGCAACAGCAGCCTCCAGGCATCGAGTCAGTGACTTCCCTTCTGTGACAGTGGATAACAAACCAGGATCACTTGCTCCAGTCTGCAAGGAGGCAGATGGATAGAAATTCATGGCCACAGTCACAGCCACTGTGAAAGCTGTCCACTGTTCTAAATCTGCATTTGTGGCTTCAACAGGTGGAATATTCAGTGAGGACCCCCTTAGGGCTGAATAATAGAGGGGAGCAGACAGCTGACAGCTCGACCCCCCCCCCCCCCCCCCACCCGATCCCAGCAAAGTTGACGGAGAGCTAACTCACTCTACGGCAGCTCGCTCCACATATAATAATGTGCTGCCTGTGGGCTTAATAAAGACCAAGTGGGACTTCCGCACTTCACTAGAGAGGGAGTCCTCTACTCTGGAGCTGCTGGCAAATCTGATTGGCTGGTAGCTTCATCAGTCCCGACACCATCAAGGTGTAGTCATGGCTGCTGCTGGGACTTAAACAAGAGGAGATAGATGCCTGTGGATCCCTGAAGCCGGAAAGTCCGGGGCATGGATAGGGAGGGTTTGTTTGATCGGGGGGGGGGGGGGGGGGGGCAAAGAGGGGGTGCTATTGGTGTGGGGAGCTGAGTTTGATGCTGTGGAAGGTTAGGAAGAAAGGGGGGATTCACCCCTCCTCCTGCCCCCTCCCCTGAATATTCAATCCTCCACTGTCCTCCCCTTTGCTGAATGTGGTTTAAAAACTGAGCCGTCCATTCCTGCCTGACTGCCCACACCAGCCGTTTTAATTTTTTTAACCATCCTTAAAGTTATAAAGCCAATGCACAGTGGACAGGGGAAACTTTAATCCATCTCATTGCTTGCTCCAAAAAAGAATTGCAATTCAATTTTAAGGTCATGGGGCGGGATTCTCTCTCCCGCCGCGCCACATTTCTGTTTCAGTACGCCGGCGGGATGCTCTGTTACACCAGTGGGCAATGGGGTTTTCTATTGTGGGACAGCCCCACGCTGTCAGGAAACCCCCAGACTGCAGGTTAAACGGAGCATCCCGCCGGCGGAGAATCTCACCCCAGGTCTCCACAAGAGAGACATACAAGATCCAAGCTGACAGTAAAGGTATTGGGCCTCATATAGGGCTTGATCTGATGCTTGCTCTTAGCATATTATCAGAGTGAATGGTAATGATCCAAATTGGCCCTTGATTACCTAATTAAATATGGCAAGTGGGCTGTCAATTGTGGCACCCACCCCCCAATATTATGGGGGTGAGCTGAGGGTGGAGAGGAAGCTGGTGGTGGGAACACCTGCCCTATTTTACATGCCGTGTTTCCAGAAACACAAGCAAGCATGTAAAATGCAGCCCACAGTGCAGTACAGCATGATAGCACAGTGGTTAGCACTGTTGCTTCACAGTGGCAGGGTTCCAGGTTCAATTCCTGACTTGGTTACTGTCTGTGCGGAGTCAGCACGTTCTTCCTGTGTCTGCGTGGGTTTCCTCCCACAAGTCCCGAAAGACGTGCTGTTAGGTAATGTGGACATTTTTAATTCTCCCTCCGTGTACCCGAACAGGCGCTAGAATGTGGCGACGAGGGGCTTTTCACAGTAACTTCATTGCATTAATGTAAGCCTACTTGTGACAATAAAGATTATTATTATTAGAGTCATCAGATACAGTCTTCCTCACTGAGATTCAGGTAAGAGAATTGCTCCCTTGACAATCTCAGCCGATACGTCCTCTGTTGAGAGTCCTCCTCTCTTTTATCCTTCCAATAACAATAATAATCGCTTATTGTCTCAAGTAGGCTTCAATAAAGTTACTGTGAAAAGCCCCTCGGCGCCACATTCCTGCGCCTGTTCGGGGAGGCCGGTACAGGAATTGAACCCGCACTGCTGGCCTTGTTCTGCATTGCAAGCCAGCTATTTAGCCCACTGTGCTAAACCAGCCCCTTCTTCCTCTTCCACCAGCTTCTCCGATCTTATATTATCTCTGTATATTCTCCCTGCCATCCCCACATGGGGAATGTATAAAATGCCATCCATATCTGGGAGCATGTGATTTATGTAAAATTCTTGAGATCATGATGCAATCCTACTGCACTTTCCACACCGCTGCCTGGAGATATTTGTAGGAATCACTAAACATGCCACCAACGCAGCAAACTCCAGTAGAAGTCAATCAGCACCCTGAAAGAAGTTGAAGATTCCCTTTCAGTAGCAGTGGCAGAGGGGGTGGTCGGGTTGCTGAACACATGTTCAGCTCTGTTACCTGAAACACTGAACTCCACAACGGCAACATTGATGTCACATCAGTATCATAAGCTGATTGTCACTGTGAGCTGCCCACTCTCCATACCTCTGGTACATGCTTCCTGCTAATGCCCTCATCAAATATTCCCAGGAGTGACTAGCACAAGAAACGCGAACAAGCACCAGGGATCCCATCTTGGAGCCAAAACAGCATTTCTAGCACCAAAATAACTCTACGTGAGAGTCGCAGTTTTTGTCATCATCTCTTATAATCAATGATGTGGTCAACAAAATAATACTTTTTCAGTACCTTGGTGTCAGATTAGCCTTCGTGCGGGATTTTCTGGGTAGTCTCGCTGCTGGGATTATCGGTCCCGTCGATGGCGAGTCGCTGACACTGGTTCCCCGACGGCGGGGGGTGTGAACAACTGGGAAACCCCGTTCAATGTGGCGGGATGTAAAGGTCCCAGTGCCGGCCAATGGCGGGCTGACGCTAGTGCCCCATAACCGGTTTCTGTGCACATTTAAAATCTTTTGTGCATGCGTTTCTATGTGATCTGAGAGGATTAACTTCTCTGGTAAACAGTATTTGAAATGTTCTGTTACTAGTAGCACACAGGATAAAAGAGCGCGAGGAGAGCGGCGAGGACACAGTGAGCACGAGGAGAGCGGCGGAGACACAGCTGCCGGAGAAGCGGCCTTCAGATTTTCGGCGGGGGTAGTGGCCTGGGGTCTGTCCAGAAGAGTGACATCAGAGCAAAGCAGTGACCTGATTGGCTGGTAAGGAAAGTGCTCCAATTAGCCGTAGCTGGGAGAAATTAAACTCTTCATGTGTTGGTAAGTATTGGGATTGGTAAGTAAAATCTTTATTCCTTTCACTTATTCATTATTTGATATTATATTTGTACTCAGTTAAGGTAAAGTGTAAAAATGGCAGGAGATCCCAGACCCGTGTTATGCTCCTCATTCTCAATCTGGGAGTTCAGGGACGCGGCCGATGCCTCTGACTCCTTCATGTGTGGGAAGTGTGTCCAGCTCCAGCTCCTGTTAGACTGCATGACGGCTCTGGAACTGCGGATGGACTCACTTTGGAGCATCTGTGATGCTGAGGAGGTCGTGGATAGCACGTTCAGTGAGATGGTCAACCACAGGTTAGGATTGGTGAGGGAGATAGGGAATGGGTGACCAAAAGGCAGAGAAAGAGCAGGAAGGCAGTGCAGGTGTCCCCTGCGGTCATCTCCATCCAAAACAGGTATACCGTTTTGGATACTGTTGGGGAAGATGACTCACCAGGGGAAGGCAGTAGTAGCCAGGCTCATGGCACCGTGGTTGGCTCTGCTGCACAGAAGGGCGGAAAAAAAAACTGGCAGGGCTATAGTCATAGGGGATTCAATTGTAAGGGTAGTAGACAGGCATTTCTGTGGTCGAAAACGAGACACCCGAATGGTATGTTGCTTCCCGGGTGCACGGGTCAGGGATGTCTCAGATCGGCTGCAGGACATACTGTAGGGGGAGGGTGAAGAGCCAGTTGTCGTGGTGCATATAGGCACCAACGATATAGGTAAAAAACAGGATGAGGTCCTACAATTAGAATTTAGGGAGTTAGGAGATAAGTTAAAAAGTAGGACCTCAAAGGTAGTAATCTCAGGATTGCTACCAGTGCCACGAGACAGTCAGAGTAGAAATTCAAGAATAGTCAGAATGAATACGTGGCTTGAGAGATGGTGCAGGAGGGAGGGGTTCAGATTTTTGGGACATTGGAACCGGTTCTGGGGGCGGTGGGACCATTACAAATCGGCAGTCTACACCTGGGCAGGACTGGAACAAATGTCCTAGGGGGTGCTTTTGCTAACACTGTTGGGGAGGTTTTAAACTAATGTGGCAGGGGAATGGGAAACAGATTAGGAAGTTAGAGGTCAGTAAAGAGGCAGCAACTAAAGCCAGTAAGGTACTAGATAATAATCTCAATGTGACTAAGGGGAAGAGTAGACAGGGAAGAGATGATGAATGCAAATGGACAGATAGTCTGAGGTGCATTTGTTTTAATGCGAAAAGTGTAGCAGGTAAGGCAGATGAATTTAGGGCTTGGATTAGTACCTGGGAATATGATGTTATTGGTATTACTGAGACTTGGTTGAGGGAAGGGCAAGACTGGCAACTAAATATCCCAGGGTATAGATGCTTCAGGAGGGATAGAGAGGGAGGTAAAAGGGGTGGAGGAGTTGCATTACTGGTTAGAGTTGATATCACAGCTGTGATTAAGGAGGGCACGATGGAGGATTCGAGCACTGAGGCAATATGGGTAGAGCTAAGAAATAGGAAGGGTGCAGTAACATTGTTGGGACTTTACTACAGGCCTCCTAAAAGCAAGCGTGAATTAGAGGTACAAATATGTAGACAGATAATAGAAAAATGTAGGAGCAATAGGGTGGTCGTGATGGGAGATTTTAACTTCCCCAACATTGAATGGGACTCTTGTAGTATGGGAGGTGTAGATGGAGCAGAATTTGTAAGGAGCATCCAGGAGAGTTTTTTAGAGCAGTATGTAAATAGTCCAACTCAGGAAGGGGCCATACTGGACCTGGTATTGGGGAATGATCTCGGCCAGGTGGTTGAAGTTTCAGTCGGTGATTACTTTGGGAATAGCGATCACAATTCCGTAAGTTTTAGAATACTCATGGACAAAGACGAGAGTGGTCCTAAAGGAAGAGTGCTGAATTGGGGAAAGGTCAAGTATAACAAAATTCAGCAGGAGCTAGGGAATGTGGATTGGAAGCAGCTGATTAAGGGTAAATCCACATTTGAAATGTGGGAGTCTTTTAAGGAACGGTTGATTACAGTGCAGGACAGACATGTCCCTGTGAAAATGAGGGATAGAAATGGCAAGATTAGGGAACCATTGATGACGAGTGGAATTGTGAGACAAGCTAAGATGAAAAAGGAAGCATACATAAGATCTAGGTGACTTAAAACTGATGAAGCTTTGGAGGAATATCGGGAAAGTAGGACAAATCTCAAACGCGCAATAAAGAGGGCTAAAAAGAGTCATAGAACATAGAACATAGAACATAGAACAGTACAGCACAGAACAGGCCCTTCGGCCCTCAATGTTGTGCCGAGCCATGATCACCCTACTCAAACCCACATATCCACCCTATACCCGTAACCCAACAACCCCCCCCTTAACCTTACTTTTATTAGGACACTACGGGCAATTTAGCATGGCCAATCCACCTAACCCGCACATCTTTGGACTGTGGGAGGAAACCGGAGCACCCGGAGGAAACCCACGCACACAGGGGGAGGACGTGCAGACTCCACACAGACAGTGACCCAGCCGGGAATCGAACCTGGGACCCTGGAGTTGTGAAGCATTTATGCTAACCACCATGCTACCCTGCTGCCCCCAAAGTCATGAAATATCTTTGGCTAACAGGGTTAAGGAAAATCCCAAAGCCTTTTTTTGTATATAAGGAGCAAGAGGGTAACTAGAGAAAGGATTGGCCCACTCAAAGACAAAAGAGGGAATTTATGCATGGAGTCAGAGGAAATGGATGAGATTCTTAATGAGTACTTTGCATCGGTATTCACCAAGGAGAGGGACATGACGGATGTTGAGGCTGGGGATGAATGTTTAAATACTCTAGGTCAAGTCGGCATAAGGAAGGGGGAAGTTTTGGGTATTCTTAAAGTCATTAAGGTGGACAAGTCCCCAGGTCCGGATGGGATCTATCCCAGGTTACTGAGGGAAGCGAGGGACGAAATAGCTGGGGCCTTAACAGATATCTTTGCAGCATCCTTGAGCACGGGTGAGGTCCCGGAGGACTAGAGAATTGCTAATGTTGTCCCTTTGTTTAAGAATGGTAGCAGGGATAATCCAGGGAATTATAGACCTGTGAGCTTGGCATCAGTGGTAGGCAAACTGTTGGAGAAGATACTGAGGGATAGGATCTATTCATATTTGGAAGAAAATCGACTTATCAGTGATACGCAGCATGGTTTTGTGCAGGGAAGGTCATGTCTTACAAACCTAATAGAATTATTTGAGGAAGTGACAAAGTTAATTGATGAGGGAAGGGCTGTTGATGTCATATGCATGGACTTCAGTCAGGCATTTGATAAAGTTTCCCATGGCAGGTTGATGGAAAGAGTGAAGTCGTATGGAGTTCAGGGTGTACTAGCTAGATGGATAAAGAACTGGCTGGGCAACAGGAGACAGATAGTAGTGGTGGAAGGGAGTGTCTCAAAATGGAGAAAAGTGACTAGTGGTGTTCCACAGGGATCCGTGCTCGGACTACTGTTGTTTGTGACATACATAAATGACCTGGAGGAAGGTATAGGTGGTCTGATTAGCAAGTTTGCAGATGATGCTAAGATTGGTGGAGTTGCAGATAGTGAGGAGGACTGTCAGAGAATACAGCAAAATATAGATAGATTGGAGAGTTGGGCAGAGAAATGGCAGATGGAGTTCAATCCAGGCAAATGCGAGGTGATGCATTTTGGAAGATCTAATTCAAGAGCGGACTATACGGTCAATGGAGGAGTCCTGGGGAAAATTGATGTACAGAGAGATCTGTGAGTTCAGGTCCATTGTACCCTGAAGGTGGCAACGCAGGTCGATAGAGTGGTCAAGGAGGCATACAGCATGCTTGCCTTCATTGGACGGGGTATTGAGTACAAGAGTCGGCAGGTCATGTTACAGTTGTATATGACTTTGGTTAGGCCACATTTGGAATACTGCGTGCAGTTCTGGTCACCACATTACCAGAAGGATGTGGATGCTTTAGAGAGGGTGCAGAGGAGGTTCACCAGGATGTTGCCTGGTATGGAGTGTGCTAGCTATGGAGAGTGCTTGCTATGAAGAAAGGTTGAGTAGATAAGGATTGTTTTCGTTGGAAAGACGGAGGTTGAGGGTGGACCTGATTGCGGTCTACAAAATTATGAGAGGTATGTACAGGGTGGATAGCAACAAGCTTTTTCCAAGAGTGGGGGTGTCAATTACAAGGAGTCACGATTTCAAGGTGCGAGGGGGAAAGTTTAAGGGAGATGTGCATGAGAAGTTTTTTACGCAGAGGGTGGTGGGTGCCTGGAATGCTTTGCCAGCGGAGGTGGTAGCGGCGGGCACGATAGTATCATTTAAGATGCATCTAGACAGATATATGAACGGGTGGGGAACAGAGGGGAGTAGATCCTTGAAAAATAGGCGACAGGTTTAGATAAAGGATCTGGATCGGCGCAGGCTGGGAGGGAGGGCCGAAGGGCCTGTTCCTGTGCTGTAATTTTCTTTGTTTTTTGTTCTTTGTTTGTTCTTTGCTCGAGTAAAGAATTGCTTTAAATTCGGGACATTGTGCGCCCTCGACAAAACCTCTTGTTTTGTCACACCTTCACTTCTATTCTTCTCAACTGCTTTGTAGACCTAAAAACATAATTGTTGGCATTGTGCCCATTGAGATACTACATTGGATTGTTCTGTCAATTGTACACGTTATATCATAGAAGTGCCCACATGTTTTATTTTTAAAATTTTAATTCAGTGGAATTGAATTATTGTGCAGAGCTATTGAACAAAAATTAAGAGTTAGTTTCGAATTTAAAAACATTGCAGTTTTCACAACTTCAGGATATCCCAAAGCACGTTCCACAAATTATGGGTGGGATTCTCCGGTTGCATAGCCGCGCGTTCCTTAGCGGCGCGCTGTTCGCTGGCAGTGGGATTCCCGCTGCTTGTCAATGGGATTTCTCACTGAAGCCAGCCCACAATGCGGGCAAGGGTGCGTTGCTGTCGGTAACACAGAATTCCAACAGCCGGAGAATTCCAGACTATGGCCGCGATTCTCCGCCGGCGTGGTTCTCCGTTTTGCTGGCGCCCGGGGGTTTTCCGACGGCGTGGGGCTGCCCCACAATAGGAAACCCCATTGATCGGCTGGCAGGCGGAACGGAGAATCCCGCCGGCCGGTCGGGGGACAGATGTGACGCGGCGAGGCGGAGATTCCAGACCAATGTCTTTTAAAATTTGGACACTGTTGTAATGTCGGAAACACAGCAGCCAATTTTCACACTTCAAGCTCCCACTAACAGCAATATGATAACGATTAGATAAATTGTTTTAGCGATGTTAGTTGAAGGATGACTATTGTTCAGGACACAGTTTAAATAGAATTGTTAAAGGGATGGCTCAGCAAGCACTCACATGTGTATATTAATGTTTATTTGCACTCATAAATTTTCCAAGGAATCTTTTCTATGGTCCAACAATTACAATATACGAAAGTGATAAATACTAACTTTAGCATTGCAATAAAAGCCATGACCCTTGCATGCTTTGCTTTTGGACTGGCCAAAGATTATTAACCTTCCAGCATTCACAATGTGTTCGCGGGTGGCCTGCCCATTAAATGTTTCTTGGTGTTCAGTGCCGGTTTCAATAGAATGATATAAACCTTTGGAGCAAATATACAGCTAAGCAAAACAAAACTGGAAGACAATATTGCAAATATCGCCACAGCTACTGTGTCCTTTACAGAGTTGATGTAAACTGGAATGAAAGTTATCCAAATGGAACACAATTGTTTGCTTTGACACTCGGAGTATTCTTGTAACGGTAGAAAACAGCAGTAACAGCCATTGATATACAAGCACCGGATATGGACAATGCCATTAATATGATCCCCATGGTGTCTCCAAATGACAAAAATTCAATTTCCTTGAGGACGCATTTGTCTCTTTCTAGGTTTGGCCAGTAATCTAAGTGGCATGCCAGGCAATCCACTGAATCTGCAGGAAACAACACAGAATATCTTTCCAACAAATTTCCAAGACAAATCTATCTATTTTTATCAAACCGGATCATAAATAGGGCACACAGAACCTGCCCAAAACACTTAATTCCTTTCATGGCTTTTGATAATGCTTTCTAAGAACTTATAAATTTCTACTCCATGTTTCCTATTCAACAGTCAGAGGTGAAGTATAGAATCTTATGACACAGGAAGAGGCCATTCAGCCCATCCTACCTATATTGAGTAGGATTGGAAACCATTTCCTCAAGTTTTAACTGACTGTTTAACACCCCAATGCTCAGTTGAAAGATTTCAGACATCCCACAAATTGTCAGTTTTGAGTTGGTTTGTTCCCCAATTGATCAATGATGACTTAAACTGGACAAAAATCATCGGATGGGATTGCTGAACCTATTTGTGGGTTTGGGATACTCAGCTTGTACCCAAAATTCTATCAACCCAAAGTTTTTCTGCTGAAGTATTTTAGTTACATGGAGAGATTAGCAAAACTAGGATTGTCCTCTTTATAATTATAATGCTATCTCAAACTATCTGTTCAACCAATATCAGCCACGTTTGCTGTCCCAGGATTAGCAATTGCAGCAGCATGATTTGAGTGTTGGATAGGAGTTGTGTCAGCCTTGCACACTCACGCCCAAGAATGGATTTTAAACTCATATCTCATAATTTAGAAGCAAAAGTGCTCCGAATTTAGCCAACCTGAATGTTGCTTAAAAATACAGAACTATGCTGCACAGAAGGCTACTCAGTCCATTATTCTTGCACCAGCTCAGTCCCACTGCCCATCCCCTCTTCATTGCCCTGTAATTGTGACAGGGCAACGTGTACCCTGACACTCCCCCTGGCACCTGGGCACCTTGGCAGTGCCACCTGGGCACACTGCCAGTGCCTGTCTGGCAATGCCGGAGTGCCTGGGCAGCATTACCAGGGTGCCAGGCTAGCAGTGCTCAGTTGGTAGTGCCAGGGTGCCCGGTTGGAACTGCCAGGGGCGGAGGGGGGGGGGGGATGTGACCTTTCCACATGGAGAGCAGGTGTAAGGGTGTTCCCAGGGGCTTCCCCTAGGTTGAGGGAGGAGGGGAGGAGGGGTTCAATAAAGAAAGGGGAGGTGGAAATCGGGGCAGCCGGTCAAACTGGCGCCCACAAGCTTCAGCCCACCAGCAGGAAATCCCTCTAAGTGCAGCCTCAGCAGAGAGAATCTGCCTGAGGCCAAAATAAAAGCGCTGTTGAATAGCAGGGTGTTTCCAGGTGCTGCAGTCACCGAGACGCAAGACGTTAAACGCAATCGCGCCAAATTCCGTGTCTCTAATTATTTACTCCATTTTGGATAGTTTGCAATATTCTTCAGTAAAATAGAAAACAAAAGGAAAAATTGCAAATGCAAGAAATCTTTAATAAGAATAATAATCATGGAAATATGTTATAGTTGTGAGAGTACAGATAGGTTACAATGTATTGTGTGTGCAGAATTTATAGATATGATCAGTGGCCACCAGTGGTCAGAGGTTTATTGCTATTCTGATGCAGTGTTTTCACTGAGTTCGGCTACTTTTGAGCAGGAAAAAAACAGACCTTCAGAAACGTCAGATCGCTTTCCACTCAATTATACATTTGCTTCTCATGTCCAATGAACTTAAATTCCTATTCCTTGATTCAGTCACACTGAAACCAAAGAAGAAAACAAGGAAAGAAGGCTCTCAAAGTAAACATACTTTACCAAGTACGTAACAAGCATTAATTATTTACCAAATAATTTGTTCTTCCAAGTCTCCGCTTTTCAACATGTGGCGTAGAAATACAGGGAAAATAATTATTTTATTACTGCTCTCAGCACAATAATTCTCCCAAATAGTCTTCCAGTGGCTCAGACTCACTTGAGCAAAGTTAAACTAACTTCGGTGCCGACAATGGAACACAATAATCAGAAAATGCCGCAGGTGTTGCTAAACCTGAAGTTCATGTGGGATTTCTGTTGTTTTAATTAAGTTTTTGGTTGCTTGTTCAATTGGCAACAAAAAACTCAATATAAGGAATGAAACCTGCCCTGTTTCCAATTACCAGCAGCAGACTTCCTGCCAGCAATAGACCTTACCAGCAACTATTGCAATGTATTTGCTGTGGTGGGTGCTGATTGTTTTGGTGACCTGTATGTTTGCCAAAGAAGATCAAATCTGCAGCCTTCAAGGAAGGTTTAATTTGCCTGAACTCATGCAAAGCGGAGACATCATCATTGGTGGAATTTTTCCCATTCACTACCGAGGAATCCCTCCAAAGACTTCTTACCAAACACAACCAGAGACTCCACGGTGCTTAGAGTGAGTAGAGACTTCTTGATTATTGAGTAGAAGTGGAGGAAGAAGTAGAGATTCAAAGAAATTTCAGGAAGAAATTCCAGAGAGTAAGTCCAAGCTAGGTGAAGGCAGAGAAAGTAAAGGAGTGCATTAAGGTATGTGTCAGAACCTAGAGGGCTGTGAGACAGATCTTGAGCCAAAGGAGATGCTGTTATAAAGGGGAGCTATTTACACTGAGTGTACATTTCAGTTGTCTCTAAAATAATTTCTCGATCAAATCGATAGAAATTCACATCAGGCACAGTAAAATAATGAGCTGCACTATTTATGTATCATTCCATGAATAGACTAGTCACTCCAATACCTTATGCCATTATTTCTTGAGAGTTGGAAATGTGATTATATAAATGCACATACTCAGTATGTCTTTCTGGTGTCATAGTGTATGATAGACCCAGCTATATGAATACTTACGATTACATGACTTTTTCAGGGTCAAAACGTTTTTATTTCCAACAGTTTTAGTCTGAGAGCTTTCCGCTGGGTTCAACTGATGATCTTTGCCATTGAAGAAATTAATAATGACCCATCACTTCTTCCCAATATCACGCTGGGCTACAATATTTATGATTCCTGTGCCACTCCAGCATTGGCTGTTAGAGCAACCCTGACAATTCTTAATGGCCAAGAAGAAAATGTTACACTCGCGGGATGCAATGGAGGCTCTCCGGTGCATGCACTTATTGGCGATTCTGGTTCAACACAATCCATAACAATTGCCAGGACAGCGGGGCTCTTTGGAATACCATTGGTAAGCAGCAAAAAATTTAACATGAAAGTGTTACAAACTTTGTCAGTAGCATGGAGGTCAACTGTAACTGAAATTTCATCCCCTCCCAAATGGCTGTGCATGCTGGGACAACTGATGCTTGAAGATTGAGATTGGTAGTTTTTTGTTAAAGCTGTGGAGCAAAGACAGTTAAATGCACTTGAGGTGCAGATAAATTGAATGCAGAGTAGCTCAGCCCAAATCATTTGAATGGCCTCCTCCTGAGTCCAATGTTCCTCAGTCACTCTGAGCCATTTCAACAAAGAAACATCCAGTTTTGAGCACTTTGTTCTGAGTTACCTAACCTAGGCTTGGGCAGTTCTTTGGGTGCAGCAATAGTCATACAGGCGCTGCGTTAGGAAAATAAATATAGCCCTGAGTTGCATCTCTGAGCCCTGTCAGAAGGGTGGATGAGCTGATGCTCGGAAGGATGGGTATATATATTCAGCTTTGGCGCTCTTCTGAGTCTCATAGCCTGCACATAAACCATGTCAAAGCTCACACAAGCTGAGATGTTGGAGGGAACCTTTCTGATTTGGAATTGTATTATCAGAAGGGTATGTCGGAGAATTTGCGACAAAGAGAGAAAGCAATAGAAATTATGAAATTCGATGCAGGCAATATTCAATCTAAATCAGTTCTACATTCTAAATTTCTCTCACAATATTCTTGCTTGGCATCAACACTCAAAGGGATTCTTAAAATAGAGAGACGAACAAGTCTAAGTACTGCTAAATACATTTGTGCCTTTATGTGCACATGCATTCAGTGACAGGTGAAACAATACCAGTGGAATCTGTATCCAAACCTAACACCGAGAAACAAAACACATGTATTCCCTCTTTGCAGGTTGTCAGGGTTCTATGTGAAATTGTTTTGACGGGTTCTTCGTTTCAGTTCCTGATGCGATTCAACCCACAGTCCAAACTGGCACTTATTGCTGATCTCACTCGTTACCTGGTACCCGACAAAATGGGTCAGTCTGGTTTGGTGTTCTTTAAGGTTTGCGTGATGCTATAATGTTAAGTCAAAGTAGAGAGAGCAGGGGCTGGTTTAGCTCACCTGGCTAAATCGCTGGCTTTTAAAGCAGACCAAGCAGGCCAGCAGCACGGTTCGATTCCCGTGCCAGCCTCCCCGGACAGGCGCCGGAATGTGGCGACTAGGGGCTTTTCACAGTAACTTCATTGAAGCCTACTCGTGACAATAAGAGATTTTCATTTTGCATTAAACTTGGTATCTTGACACTGAGAAAGGCAAAGTTAGTTTATTTCTTCGTGCCAACATCCATCTCATTGATACTTGGAAAAAATTTGAATATCATACATTTTTGGATGGACTATAGCTTACAAATTACTATAATTAATAATAGTGGCCAGGTACTGACAGCATTCTGCACTTTTAGTTCAATGATTCAATGATTAATTCATATGACATTCCTCTCTCCAGTATTCAGAGTTGATTAGGATCTTCATTAAGGTAAGGGCTTGACTGAAAGATGTGATGTGAGAAAAAGTATTTTCACACAACGTGTGGTTCGGGCCTGGAATGCACTGCCTGGAAAAGTGGCGGAGGCAGGTTCAGTTGAGGCATAGCTGGTTATTTGAATAGAAACATTGTGCGGGGATACAGGGAAAAGACAGGGGAATGGCACAAAGTAATGATGCTTGTCTGGAGAGCCGGTGCAGACACAATTGGCCAAATGGCCCCCCTCTATGTATTAACATTTCTGTGTTCCTGTGACATGAGCACATTATTCTTCGTTCGCAAATTCGGCCAAGTGTGCGGCTCATAACTGATCTGAATATGTACATGGGCTAATCTGTGGGCCAGTTTCACATTGTGGCAACAAATTGAAAATCTGCTTCTTCTTGAAGGGACGTTTTGAAGGCTGGTCTACCTGAATGATGAAGGTATTGAACTAAAAATGAAATCTCTTTTTGATGTTTTCACAGATTAGTTATTTTTCAACATGCATGTGCCTGAGCAATAAAAAGGAATTTCCAACCTTTTTCCGAACTATACCCAGCGATTATTTTCAGGTCGCAGCGTTTGTGCAGCTGGTGAAACATTTTGGTTGGACCTGGCTGGCGGCGTTTGGATCTGACGATGATTATGGCCACTTGGGAATTACAGCCTTCGTGGAAGAAGTAACTAAAACTGGAGCCTGCGTGGCTTTCGCTGAATATCTTCCCAAATTTAATGACAAGGGGAAAATCTTGCAACAAGTTGAGCTCATTAAAAACACAAAAGTCAAAGTTATTCTTGTCTTTGCTCCAGAGAGAGACCTGAACTTCTTGGTGGAAGAACTTGTGCGCCAGAATGTCACTGGACTGCAATGGTTAGCGAGTGAAGCCTGGAGCACAGCAGCACTGCTGTCAACTGCAGCCAATTCTGAGATTATGGGTGGGACATTGGGTTTGGCAATTCGTAGGGCCGATATTCCAGGAATTAAACAGTTCCTGGTCAGGCTCCATCCATCCAAGTATCCAGGGAATGAATATGTTAAGCAGCTTTGGGAAGCTGCATTTCACTGCACATGGACATCACACAACGACACAGAGAACGCAAGGCTTGGGCCTTTAAAGCATGTGTGCACTGGGCAAGAAGATTTAAAAGTTGCCCAAAATGCATTCACTGATGAAACACAATTGAGAGTTTCATATAATACTTATCGAGCTGTTTATGCTGTGGCCCATTCCATCCATAATATGTTACAGTGTAAAAAAGGCCAAGGGCCATTTGTCAATAAAACATGCCCAGACATTTCAAAACTCAAACCATGGCAGGTAAGTTGTATTATTCTTGAAAGATTACAGTTTAAATCCACCCCCTGTCAAATCCCACCCTCCCGTCCCCCAGCCGTGTGTTTCTTGGCAGCACGTTGTTCACTGGCAACGGGATTCGCTTTTCCTGCTGCTTCTCCTTGGGATTGCCCATTGAAGTCCATTCCGCGCCACCAGAAAACCCGCAGGCAGGGGGTACACTTCCAGTGGGAAATGAGAATCCCAACGGAGAACACCGGCCTGTTTGAAATCGAAGTTCCATTCAATGTAGCCAGCAATGCTCTGTCACATTACACAGGATTACATCGGATATAGAATACAGAAACCATTCTGCCCAACCGGTCTATGCTGGTGTTTATGCCCCACACCACCTTCCTCATCTAAATCTACCATTGTAAACATCCATTCCCTCACCTGCATATGCCTGTCCAGTTTACCACTCTTTGGGTGAAGAGGTTTCTTTGCAATGCTACCCTGGATTTCTGGTGATTATCCATCATTGATAGCACCCAGTTATACCGATCCCAATGAATATATAATCAGGCGTGCAATTGATTGAGTGTCACAACTAAATGCAATTCAAGTTTGACTGCTGCTTTTCAGAAAAGCAATTGAGAAGGTGAATAACTCTCACAATAAGTTGCAGTCAATTCCATGTATTCACTTTTTGAAATTATTTGTCTATCTGTTGTAGTTTGCTGTAAAGTTGAGGATATACTGCTTTCACAGGTACGGTCAGTTTGGAATCAACCAGTTTCCTAATACCGTAATTACGTTCTTCAGATGGGACGTTAAACCAAAGTGAATCTGCCCTGAACAAAATCTCAGCAGGTCAGCCAGCATCTTATGACCTTTCATCAGTAGGGTCATCGACCTGAAATGTTTACTCTGCCTCTCTCTCACAGGTTGTGGGCATAATTGGTATGGTCAGTATTTGTTTTCCATTCCTAATTCCCCTTAAACTGAACTGGTATACTGGACCATTTCAGAGGGCAGTTAAGAGTCAACGACATTGCTTTAGGTTGGGAGACACATACAGGTCAGAATGGTAGATTTTCTTCCCTGAAGTGACAGAGGTAAACCAGATAAGTTTTCAAAAAATGATAGTTTTATAGCCACCATTAAAATGTATGAATTGACTTTGCATTTCACAGTTTCCATGATGGGAATTGAACACATACCGATCGGGCATTAACCTGGAGCACAAGTCCAGTGACATTGCCACTACATTACCATCTATCCTATGACTTGTGTTTCAAATTTTCAGCTTCCACAGTATATTGCTTTTACATTAGTGTATTATCTAAAGAAAATCATCTGGTCATTTCCCTCGTTAATAGTGGGAGTCCACTGTGCTCAAATTGGCCGCCTTGTTTATTACATTGCAAATCTAGTTACACTCCAAAAGTACATATTGATTACAAAGCCTGTTGAGACATCCTGACCTTGTGGTAGGCACTGTAGAAACGGGAAAGTTTCTTTATCAATTAGAATCTCATTACCATGAGATATTTCAATATCTCTGAAATTAGCAGATTTTCTTTCTCTTAATACTTTCCTTGAAAGTTTAAAATAAATATTCTGCTTGTGTGCCCAAATATAGTACCTTAAGTATGATAGATACATTTGAAAACTTTTAGATTTTCAGGTTAGGTTCCAGACAGATTAATTTACTGATCTGAAACCAATAGCAGTGGGACATGAATAGAAGCAATTAACAGCAATCGAAATACAGACAAAGCTCCATTCGTTAACAAAATGTGGATGAAAGCATCCTCTTCCCAAACCATTAAAAGTCTCCAATATGAGTTTAGTAAATTGCCAGAATCCAGAATAGGACTATCAGACCACTTGTCTTTATTCCAGAATAAAAAACAGGCCGGACTTCAGAATTATGCTGCCATTTTTGAATTTCAATGAAAGAAAGAACCTGCATCGATGCAACACTTGCCAATGAAGCACTATTGAAGTAAAGTCACTTTTGTAATGTAGGGAACACAGGAGCCAGCATGCACAGCAACTTCCCAGAAAGAGTAATGGAATAAATGACCTGAGCATCTCTTTCAGCTTTCTGTTGAGGAATAAATATTGCCACGGTATCAGAATTCACCTGTTCTTATTCAAATCGTGCCATCTGGTTATTTACTTCCACTTGAGAGGTCAGATGCCCATCTGAAAGGTGACACCACAAATGGTGCCACACTCCCTCGACACTTCACTGAAGTGCCAGCTGAGGATATGTGGTCAAGTTCTGGAGTCGGACTTGAACCCATGAACTTGTGACTCAGAGGCTAATATCTATAAGACACATGAAGCCATTCCAAACTCGGGTGTAAATTACAGCATAACCTCAGCTTCATAGTGAATTTAAATTACACAATGTTGGTTTTAAACATAGCAGGCTTCAAAATATAAAATAATTTTCTGTGATTTCTTTGCAAAGGTCCTGCATTACTTAAAGAAGGTGAAATTTACAACTGCATTTGGAGATGAAGTAAGATTCGATGTCAATGGTGATCCTCCAGCAACCTATGATCTCCTGAACTGGCAGCGGGTCCCAAATGGGAATATGAAGTACATTAAAGTTGGCGAGTATGATGCATCTGTCGGTACAGACAACCAACTTGTTATAGAGAAGGAAGGTATAGTGTGGAGTGGGGGAGAAAAAATGGTAAGGCACAATTCTGTAAATACCTTTTCCAGTGCATCCAAAGGTTTGGGTGGCAAAAGTCACCTTAGATGTAAGGATTATGTTCAGCAACAAACTAGTGTTTGCCGCTATAACAATGATAAAGATCAAGGGATAGAGGAGCAAAAGATGTTCACATAGAATAAGAGATAATGATTTTGGAATCTCATCATAATGAGTGGTACCCAATTAGAGAAAAGATTCGAACAATCAGAAAGATATAAAGACAAAAGAAAAAGATTTGGAGATAGTACAGAGTGGATTTGGATCTTGCCTTTGTTCAATATTGTCAATCAGGTAAAAGTGAGTTGACAGCCCATTTTACAACTCTCCCCATTTTAATGGAACTAGCAATTTCAGGTCTTCCAACTCACTACCTCCATTGTGAATCGCACAAAATTGAGATCTTCACCAATGAGAACCAGAAACACAATTAATCTTATCAAAAGATTCATGAAGATAGATAGATGATGGCAAGAGAGGTTTTAATTAATCAGTTCTGGTATTTCTAATACTGCAATATTCTGTGCGGATGGTCTGATTTATTACAAGAACACTTGAAGCTAAGTTATGAACAATTTATTAACTTTAACTGCGGGCAAACTATATACAAGACAACAGATGAAAAACAATAAACTCATGCAAAGCAATCTCTCTCTTCAACTTCCTCCAGCCAGTCTGAGGTCAACTGACTTTAATATTCCCTTATATACTGGTGGGAATCCTAGTGGTCAGTCGGTGAATTACAACACAATCATGACATCAATAAAACCCCTTTCCTTTGAAAGAATAAATGAAACATTATCATCAGTGTAGTTACATGTGATATCATGTATCATGAGTCCATGAGTCTAACAGTATTAATTTTGGACACTGTATCTTATAACTACTTTTGTTTCCCTTTAATGTTTTGCATTTCCTGCAGTATCACTGCATTCTCCTCCTTCTTTGCCAAGTATGGAAGTGTGGTACGCAACCTTCTATTCATGAGTACCTCTGCTGGCGATCTACCATATGACAATGGTGACGCTCTGTAACTCAATTGTGAGAGATATGGATAAGATTGGCTGTCCATTGCTTTCTTCAATAATTGCTTAACAATAGGTACACCTTTTTTGGCTTTTACATTGGCTTGAGGGTACAACGAACGTGACGTCATTGAAATCAAATTTGACTGCGAAGTGTTGCCACTCTTTACAGCTAAAACAAGGACCGTTGTCACTGGCGACGACTTGCGGAATCCCATGTCAAGCAAAAATTGACTTTGTATGCAGTATTACACTGCTTGCCATTATGCTTGACAGTAGCACCACTTTGGGATATTTTGAAAAATAGTCTATGATCACTAAATAATCTTTCCCCCGTAGGTGAAAGAGATCAAGAGCTACTTTCAAGGGCGGCATGGTGGTGCAGTGTTTAACACTGCTGCCGCACAGCTCCGGGGTTCCAGGGTGACTGTCGAGGTTTCACTTTCTCCCCGTGTCTGTGTGGGTTTCCTCTGGATGTTCCAGTTTCCTCCCACTGTCCAAAGATGTGCAGGTTAGGTGGATTGGCCATGCTAAATTGCCCCTTAGTGCCCAAAAGGTTAGATGGTATTATTGGGTTACAGGGTCAGGGTGAAGGAGTGGGCTTAAGTACGGTGCTCTTTCCAAGAATCGGTGCAGACTTGATGGGCCAAATGGCCTCCTTCTGCACTGTAAGTTCTATGATTTTATGGTTGCTGCCATAATGCCCTAGGTAAATCAGATATTTGCATTGGTTTTCTTGTGTGCTTGCAACAATGCGTCTGGCATGTGTCACGACAGCTGACCACCCTTTCAGTATCCTGGTTTATACCTGGCCAGTAAACAGAGCCGCGAGCTCTCCGTTTACATTTTTCAATCCCAAGATGTCCTTCGCGTATCCTCTTACATACATCCTTGCGAAGTGATTGAGGTATGATTATGCTGTTCAAACAAAGTACTACTCCATTAATGATACTGAGTTCAGATCTTATATTTTTGAACTCCATACATTGACCTATGGGCCAATGTGAGTTGATGTTCCTCATAACCTCCTGAAGTGTTCGGTCCTTCCTAGTCTCTTCATGGATCTCATCTAATTTTGCATCTGATACTGGTAGTAGTGTGGAAATAAAATTGACGAGCAGATCAACATCCTCAGTAATCTCACCACCAATACTTTGCATCTGTGCTTATAATAATACATCTGCTAAGGATAAATATCTGCCTGGCATGTAGATGAGATTGAAGTCATAGCATTGAGATTTATTTTTGATGATGTTAACCAAAAGACGATGATCTGTCTTAACTGTGAAAGTTGGAAGTCCATAGACATAGTCGTGGAATATCTCCAAGCCTGCAAATAAACCCAGGCATTCTTTTTTGATTTGAGTGTTACTCTGCTCTGTTGTCATCATGGACCGTGATGCATACACGACTGGTTTCCAATCATCATGCTTGAGTTGCAGAAGAACTGTACCCAGGCCATCTTTGGATACGTCTGTTGACACACCAAACTGCTTAGATGGCTCAAATAATGTGAGAACTGCCGTGGTGGTCAGTGAAGTCTTGAACTTCTTCCACTCTTGCTCATGTTGCTCAGTCCAAGTGAAATCCGTTGTCTTGTGCAGGGGATCACGGAGATGTGTTGTTTTTACTGTCAGTCTGTGAATTACAACACAATGACATCACTACAAATACTGTGATTCATTTGTAATGTTAAAATGACTGAAATCTTCATCATAGAACAGTGAAAGCTATTCTGTATCAATGTACCAGTCATCAGTTTATTTTTGTACACGTGGCAGATAATCAAACAAATTTCATAATTTTCTCAAGGTCAAACAAACCTTGGGCGGCATTCTCCCCTACCCGGCGTGACGGAGGGTGCCGGCGTAGGGGAGTAGCGCCAACCACTCAGGGGTCGGGCCTCCCCAAAGGTGGGGAATTCTCCCCACCTTTGGGGGCCAGCCCCGCGCCGGAGCGGTTTTCACAAGAAGACTGGCGCAAAAAACCGGCGCCCCCGGCAGCGGGGCTGGCCGAAAGGCTTTCGCTGCGCGATGTGGGGTTCTCTTCCGCTTCCGCCATGGCGGACGCGGAAGGAGAAAGAGTGCCGCCAGGGCACTGGCCCGGAGTCTGAGCGGGGGGCCCCGATCGCGGGCAAGGCCACCGTGGGGTCACCCCCCGGGGTTCGATCGCCCCCCGCCCCCCCAGGACCCCGGGGGCCCGCTCGCGCCGCTGATCCCACCGTTCCAGAGGTGGTTCAAACCTCGGTGGCGGGAGATGCCTCCCAGCGGCGGGACTTCGGCACATCCGGGATGGAGATTCCTGCCGTCGCCACTTCCCGGGTGGCGGAGAATCTCTGCCACGGCGGGGGCGGGATTTTAGGCGGCACCAGGCGATTCTCCGACCCTGCTGGAGGTCGGAGAATTTCGCCCCTTATCTGTAATCCTGCATAAAATAGACGTAATAAAATTTAAACGTATTTTTCATTTCCCATCCAGGTCATTGAGGCAAAGTGTAGTGTATCTTGTCTGCCTGGAACAAGAAAAGGAGCCAGAACAGGGGAGCCAATTTGTTGTTATGATTGTATACCCTGTGCTGAAGGTGAAATTAGTAATGAAATTGGTGCGTATATCTATCTATCTATCTGTCTATCTGTCTGTCTTTGTCTGCCTTTTGTCTGCCTTTGTCTCTGTCTCTGTCTCTGTCTATCCTGACTTGTCTGCCCACAAACATATCTGTGGACTTTGAGGACAAGCAATATGTTAATTGGTTTTGTGATGTGTCTATTTAGATCGGTGGTGTTGTCGACTCAAAAGGCTACTCTTTAGCAGCGAGATAAGAATTTAATAGTCAAGCCTTTATAAAAAAGTACGTAGGTTAAATTGCTCTGGGGAAAATATGGCACAAAGGACCAGAGCAAATTGGCAATCTGTTTTACACACCACCTAACTTACTTTCCCATGCATGGTAGCACAGTGGGCAGCATTGTTGTTTCACAGCTCCAGGGTCCCAGGTTTGATTCCCGGCTTGGGCCGCTGTCTGTGTAGAGACTGCATGTCCTCCCTGTGTCTGCGTGGGTTTCCTCCAGGTGCTCCGGTTTCCTCCCACAAATCCTGAAAGACCTGCTGTTAGGTAATTATGTATTTAGGTAATTTGGACATTCTGAAATCTCCCTATAAAACGTACTCGAACAGAGGCTGGAATGTGGTGACTTGGGGCTTTTCGCAATAACCTAATTTCAGTGTAAATGTAAGCCTACTTGTGACAATAAAGATTATTATTATTATTGTCAAGTTCAATGCTTCATAAGAACATAAGAAAAAGAAACAGGAGTTGGCCGTACAGCCCCTTGAATCTACGCCACCATTCAATAAGATCATGGTTGATCTTTAATCTAAGCTTCACTTTCCCATCCAATTTCAATGTCCCTCAATCCTAGAGTGTCAAAAATCCCTTGCTCTCAGCCTTGAATATACTCATCAACAGCATCCCCAACTTCCTAGGGGAGGGAACTTCGGCAAAATACTCCGAAGACTCTTAACTCTCGCACAGATAATATCACCTCAGATCCTTGAGTTTTATGAAAAGAGGACAGGAAATATTTGTATTTTATGCTGCAGAATGTAGGTGAAAATTATCTTTTGATGCCAGTTTATAGATATTTCCAGATCATAGAATCTTACAGCAGAGAACAAGGACAGTAAGCTTATTGTGTTTGTGCAGGCAGTTTGAAGAGTTATCTAACTGGTTACACATTCCTGCACTATCGGCAAAGTACTACAATTTCCTCCCCCCACCCCCGGTCAAGTATTTACCCAACTCCCTTTGGAAGTTCCTATTGAATCTAAATCCATCATCATTTCAGACAGTGCATTCCAGATCATGATATACTGCCATATTAAAAACAAAATCCCTCTTATGCTTTTTGTCAAGCCCTTAAATTTGCATCTGTTGAGTAGTTCTTACTCCCCGTGGGAACAGGCTCTCCTTCCTAACTCTACCAATACCTAACACCTCTATTGCATCTCCTCCTGAAATGTCTGCTTGAAGGTGAGCAATCCTAGTTTTGCTAACTGTAACTAACATACTTTAGCAGATAAGCCTGTACTTTGCGTTGATGACATTGGGGTACCAGCTGAGTATTCCAAACCCACAAATAGGTTCAGCAATCCGATCCGATGATTTTTGAGCAGTTTGTCACAATTGATCAATGGGGAACAAACCAACTCAAAACTGACAAGTTCTGTGTGTCCTATTTTTGATCCGTTTTGATAAATATAGATAGATTTGTCTTGGACATTTGTTCGAAAAATATTCTGTGTCGTTTCCTACAGATGCAGTGGATTGCCTGGCGTGCCACTTAGATTACTGGCCAAACCTAGAAAGAGACAAATGCATCCTCAAGGAAATTGAATTTTTGTCATTTGGAGGCACCATGGGGATCGTATTAACAGCATTGTCCATATCCGGTGCTTGTATATCAATGGCTGTTATTGTTGTTTTCTACCGTTACAAGAATACTCCTATTGTCAAAGCAAACAATTCTGAATTAAGCTTCCTTCTTTTATTTTCATTGGTACTCTGCTTTCTCTGCTCTCTTCTCTTCATCGGTCAACCAACGATCTGGTCCTGCATGTTGCGACATACAGCATTCGCTATTGTGTTTGTCCTTTGCATTTCTTGTATCCTTGGGAAAACAATCATGGTGTTAATGGCATTCAATGCAAGGCTTCCAAACAATGATGTGGGCAAATGGTTTGGCCCTCTGCAGCGAAGGCTTTCTATATTTTCCCTGCCCTCAATTCAAGTTGTGATATGTATTCTTTGGTTGACCTTATCACCCCCATATCCTGCCAAAAATTTTCAACATCAAAGTGCAACCATTATATTAGAATGTGATGTGGGGTCAGCAACAGCCTTTTATTCCATGTTGGGCTACATCGGCTTACTATCTGTCATGTGCTTCATTCTTGCATTTCTAGCGCGTGCGTTGCCAGATAGCTTCAACGAAGCAAAGTTCATCACCTTCAGCATGCTGATTTTCTGTGCCGTTTGGATAACTTTCATTCCAGTTTACATCAACTCTGGAAAGGACACAGTAGCTGTGGAGATATTTGCAATATTGTCTTCCAGTTTTGGTTTGCTTAGCTGTATATTTGCTCCAAAGGTTTATATCATTCTATTGAAACCGGAACTGAACACCAAGAAAAATCTAATGGGCAGGCCACCCGCGAACACATTGTGAATGCTGGAAGGTTAATAATCTTTGGCCAGTCCAAAAACAAAGTATGCAAGGGTCATGGCTTTTATTGCAATGCTAAAATTAGTTTTTGTCACTTTTGTATATTGTAATGTTTGTACCATAGAAAAGGTTCCTTGGAAAATTTATGAGTGCAAATAAACATTAATATACACATGTGAGTGCTTGCTGAGCCATCCCTTTAACAATTCTATTTAAACTGTGTCCTGAACAATAGTCATCCTTTAACTAACATCACTAAAACAGTTTATCTAATCGTTATCATGTTGCTGTTAGTGGGAGCTTGAAGTGTGAAAATTGGCTGCTGTGTTTCCGACATTACAACAGTGTCCGAATTTTAACAAACATTGGTCTGGAATCTCGGCCTCGCTGCGTCACATCTGTCCCCCGACCGGCCGGCGGGATTCTCCATTCCGCCAGCCGATCAATGGGGTTTCCTATTGTGGGGCAGCCCCACACCGTCGTGAAACCCCCGGGCGCCAGCAAAACGGAGAACCACGCCGGTGGAGAATCGCGGCCATAGTCCGGAATTCTCCGGCTGTTGGGATTCTGTGTTACCGCCAGCAATGCACCCTTGCCCGCGGTGTAGCTGGCTTCAGTGGGAAATCCCATCGACAAGCGGCAGGAATCCCACTGCCAGCGAACAGCGCGCCGCTAAGGAACGCGCGGCTATGCAACCGGAGAATCTGCCCATAATTTGTGAAACATGCTTTGGGATTTCCTGAAGTTGTGAAAACTACAATGTTTTTAAATTCGGAAATAATTCTTAATTTTTGTTCAATAGCTCTGCACAATAATTCAATTCCACTGAATTAAAATTAAAAAAATAAAATATGTGGGCACTTCTATGATATAACGTGTAAAATTGACAGAATAATCCAATGTACTATCTCAATGGGCACAATGCTAACCACTGTGCTATCATGCTGTACTTCACTGCGGGCTGCATTTTATATGCTTACTCGTGTTTCTGGAAGCACGGCATGTAAAATAGGGCAGGTGCTCCCACCACCAGCTTCCTGTCCACCCTGAGCTCACCCCCATAATATTGGGGGGGCGGGTGGGTGGGTGCCACAATTGACAGCCTACTCGCCATATTTAATTAGGTAATCAAGGGCCAATTTGGATCATTACCATTCACTCTGATATTATGCTAAGAGCAAGCATCAGATCAAGCCCTAGATGAGGTGCAATACCTTTACTGTCAGCTTGGATCTTGTATGTCTCTCTTGTGGAGACCTGGGGTGAGATTCTCCGCCGGCGGGATGCTCCGTTTAACCGGCAGTCTGGGGGTTTCCTGACGGCGTGGGGCTGTCCCACAACAGAAAACCCCATTGCCCACTGGCGTAACAGAGCATCCCGCCAGCGTACTGAAACAGAAATGTGGCGCGGCGGGAGAGAGAATCCCGCCCATGGCCTTAAAATTGAATTGCAATTCTTTTTTGGAGCAAGCAATGAGATGGATTAAAGTTTCCCCTGTCCATTCTGTGCATTGGCTTTGTACTTTTAAGGCTGGTTAAAAATATTAAAACGGCCGGTGTGGGCAGTCAGGCAGGAATGGACGGCTCAGTTTTTAAACCACATTCAGCAAAGGGGAGGACAGTGGAGGATTGAATATTCAGGGGAGGGGACAGGAGGAGGGGTGAATTCCCCTTTTCTTCCTAACCTTCCACAGCATTAAACTCAGCTCCCCCCACCAACAGCATCCCCCCTATGCCCCCCCCCCCCCCCCCCCCCCACCGATCTAACAAAACCCTCCCTGTCCATGCACCGGACTTTCCGGCTTCAGGGATCCACAGGCCTCTATCTCCTCTTGTTTCAGTCCCAGCAGCAGCCACGAATGTATTGTGATGGTGCCGGGACTGATGAAGCTACCAGCCAATCAGATTTGCCAGCAGCTCCAGAGTAGAGGACTCCCTCTCTAGTGAAGTGCGGAAGTCTCACTTGGTCTTTATTAAGCCCACAGGCAGCACATTATATGTGGAGCGAGCCGGCATGGAGTGAGTTAGCTCTCCATCAACTTTGCTCGGTTTGGGGGGGGGGGGGGGGGGAGGTGGAGGGTCGAGCTGTGAACATTCCACCTGTTGAAGCAACAAATGCAGATTTAGAGCCAACAGTGGACAGCTTTCACAGTGGCTGTGACTGTGGCCATTAATTTCTATCCATCTGCCTCCTTGCAGACTGGAGCAAGTGATCGTGGTTTGTTATCCACTGTCACAGAAGGGAAGTCACTGACTCAATGCCTGGAGGCTGCTGTTGCTGTTTATTTCATTTTCTGCAGGCGGAAAGAAAGATGCCTGGGTCCTGGAACACCGGGCTCGGGGAATGTATGTGTCCAGAAAGCAATCCGGTTTGAAGCAAGAAGTCGCTGCGGGACCTGGTGCACAACAGCATTCCAAACGAGCCACCTGATGATGCCGTTGAAGACATGCTTTTGCAGATTGCTGATGCTTTTGTTGCTGGTGAGTGCTGTATGTAACTGGCATGTCCCCACGGGTTAAACACGCTGGAAGTCCAGGGTGTTGAACTGCATCTTGAGCGCCTGTGGAATATGTGGATGCCAGGATTTGGTTCCGGTGAGATTGGGCCGTGTGGGAGGCGCCTGAACAGCTGCGGCTCCTGGATGGAGAATGGCTCTGATACGTGGAACACGTCACACATTGATGGACAGATCTTTTCTTTGACAAAGTTCCGGACATGATAATACATTCTCAGACTTATCTTCAATTTCTGTTGAATGACCTGCAATAGGCGATGCCGTGTGTTTGTTTTCTATTGCGAAAATGAGCCGATCTAGCTTTCTGACGGTACCAATATGGAACGGTGGCTTCCCTTGTTGTTTGCTGGTTAGTCAGACATGTGGAAAGTTATGGAGTTGATTTTCAAATCTTTGCTACTGTTGTCTATTTAATAAACAAAACATTCTCTGTATTCCAAGAGTTGAATGCATTTCATTCTCTCTTGCCAGAGGTAATCAGGTGGAGCGAGTACACAGCTTTGTGAGGATATTAAGCATCCCCATGATGCAAGGTGCCATTGATGGGATCTTCATTACTTTCTGGGCATCACATTTCAACTCTTCACCATGCTGAAATCATAATTAATTCCATCCAGCAATGTCCAGCTGTTGTGTAAAGTTCTCGAGTGCATCATACATGTCAAGCTCAATATCCTCACAACGTACATGACACACTGGATATTTATCCTCAAGGCGGGTAGCGGGAGTTATGAAAGTTTCCTGCTTGGCCAGCCCACCTCAAGAGAAAGTGTCGCAAGGATGGGATTTGTATTGTGGGTGGGTGGCTGTGGGGTTCTTTTGTTCAGACAACCCAGGAAAGAGTTTGAAGGCAGCCACAGGGGTTGCCTGTGGTCAAGGCAGGCTGCTTAATAGGCCAGCCTCATTGTTGTGGGACCTTTACCCAGTTGTAAAAACAGAAATGTCCTCTCACCCTCACCACCCCCCCACCTATTCTCCATGCATCATCCATGTCACCTCATGCCTCTGCACCCACCCTTGTGGCCCCCATGTCCGCATGCCAAGCTATGACCTCCAAACTACGCCTATGATCCTTCATGCCTCCTACGCCAAGGACTAGCTACACACAATGAGAATGACCCCTTATGCCCGCGTGCCAAGGTATGCCCCCAAACAACCCATATGGCCTCTCGTACCACCATGTCAAGATATGGCCCCCAGAATTAAGGGCCCCTCATTCTCCTATTCCTAGGTATACCACCCAAAGAACCTCTCATGATCCCAATGCCAAGTTGTGTAACGTTCATGCTAATTCACCCACTATATACTGTAGTGAAGCAACGGACACGTTGGGGACAATGGAATGAGTTAAAAAAATCGTTAAAAAACAGCTATTTAGGGGCAGCACAGTGGCACAGTGGTTAGAACTGCTGCCTCACGGCGCCAAAGGTTCCAGGTTCGATCCCCGTTCTGGGGCACTGTCCATGTGGAGTTTGCACATTCTCCCCGTGTTTGCATGGGTTTTGCCCCCACAACTGAATGATGTACGGGGTAGGTGGATTGGCCGCGCTAAATTGCCACTTAATTGGGGGGCTGTTTAGCTCACAGGGCTAATCGCTGGCTTTGAAAGCAGACCAAGGCAAGCCAGCAGCACGGTTCAATTCCCGTAACAGCCTCCCCGAACAGGCGCTGGAATGTGGCGACTAGGGTCTTTTCACAGTAACTTCATTTGAAGCCTACTCGTGACAATAAGCAATTTTCATTTTTCAATTGGAAAAAATTAATTGTATGCACTAAATTTATTTAAAAAAAAGAAAGTTATAATAATAATAATAAAACATAATTATCACTTATTGTCACAAGTAGGCTTCAATGTAGTTTCTTTGAAAAGCCTCTAGTCGCAACATTCCGGCACCTGTTCGTGGAGGCCGGTACGGGAATTGAACCCGCACTGCTGGCCTTCCTCAGCCTGACAAGGCAGCTGTTGAGCCCACTGTGCTAAACCAGCCCCTATCATTTATTGATTACTTTCTATATTCATAAAACTATCTATAGCAGAAACTGAAAGCACATCAAACCCCTTTATCCTGTGTAAATAAACATTGTGAAATTGATGGCACAGGCGAGATTTCAAAGCTATCTATCAAACAACATTTCCCTGTGGTTCAGGAGTCACAAGAGAAAAATGGGTTTCTAGACTCTCATCAAGGGCTGTGGAATTTCAGTCATTGAGCATGTTTAAAGTAGAGATTGACAGATCTCTGAATGCCAATGACATCAGGGATAAGAGGATGGTGTGGGGAAAGGGCACTGAAGTGATGACCAACCATAATCATACTGCATAGTGGAGGAGGCTCAATGGAAAATAGCCGACACCTGCTCCTATATTCCTGTGATATAAATCCAAGGCTTGCAACAGAAAATATATGAACCATGCTTAATAACTTTCTTCCAATTTCTCCCTTCATTTTGTGATAATTCTGCTTTTGATTACTCTTCTTATGAATTGGTGTCAGTTCAAAGAATTTGAAAATGAGATTTTGGTAAGAGAGGACAAATCAGTCATGTTTATTTCCAATCTGCCCTTTAATGGTCCCAACTAGATAGTGTTTATGTTTGGGTATCAGGTGAGAGCCATCATAGTGAGATTATGCAGTAACACTCACATATAACAACATAAGAACTGGGAGCAGGAGCAGGAGTCTGGTCCCTTGAGCCTGCTTTATCATTCAATAAGATCAAGTTGATTGTTTTGTGGACTCAGCTCCACTTAATCGCCTACCAACCCTTTACCGTGCAAAAAATCTATCTATATTTTCCAAAAAACATTCAATGAGGTAACCTCAACTGCTTCACTGCGCAGAAAATTCCACAGATTCACCACCCTTGGCTGGGGTGGGGGGGGGGGGGGGGCACAGTAGCACAGTGGTTAGCACTATTGTTTTACAGCGCCAAGGCCCGGTTTCAATTCCCAGCTTGAGTCACTGAGTGGAGTCTGCACGTTCCCCCCGTTTCTGTGTGGGTTTCCTCCACATGCTCCTCTCTCTCCCTGTCGCCTTTTCTCGATTACCATGTCAAGTTCTCATCTGACCTGATCTGATCTCTTCGCACACCTTCTCTACTGAGTAGTACTACACTCCTGTATGCTTCACCCAATGCCTGTGTCTATGTATTTAGGTTGTGTATTTTATGTTTGCCCTATTATGTATTTTCTTTTCATGTACAGAAAGATCTGTCTGAGCTGCATGCAGAACAATACGTTTCTCTGTACTCTGGTACACGTGACAATAAACCAATCCAATCCAATCCAATCTAAGTGTCCTCATTTCAATTTCCTCTTGAACAGCTCTCTCTTTCCCTCTCTTTGCTTTTCCTGCATCTCCATCTTTGGTTCAAGTTTTTCGCACCTCCCGCTATTCCCCCCCCCCAAAATGGCGTGTCGCGTTTTGCGACATGCCGCTTGGAGAATCGCGGGCCACCATTTTTCACCGCAGCCCGTGATTCTCCGACCCTGATGGGTCGAGCGGCCTGCCGTTCGCGACCGTTTCACGATGGCACAATCACACCTGGTCGCTGCCGTCGTGAAACGGGTGTGAGATGCCCGTTTGGGGCTTGTAGGGGGCCTGGTGGGGAATGAGCACCACGACTGTGCTCGGGAGGGGACAGGCTCGCAATCGGTGTCCACCGATCGTCAGGCCGGCATCTCAATCGGACGCACTATTTCCCCTCTGCAAGATCAAGCTGCCACGTCTTACGGGGTGGCTGAGGGGAAAGACAGCAACCGCACATGCGCGGGTTGGCGCTGTCCAACCTGCGCATGTGCGGCTGACGTGCCTAATGACATTTTCGGCGCGCCGGGCCTTGTTGCCAGTGTCAATGCCCCGCGGCCGAGTTTCCCGACATGGCCCTCCTATCCCCCCGGGGAGGGGAGAATAGGGGGCCGGGAGAAGCTTCCGATGCCGTCGTGAACCCCTCCAGGTTTCACGACGGCGTCGGGCCTCTGGGAGAATCGAGCCCAATATATCTCACAGTAACTCAAATTCTTTTGTCCACTACGTCATTACCCCACTTACTCTTCATTACGGAGTCACAGATCCCACCATTCAACCATAAATCCCAAAACATGTTGTACTGTTCAGCATCAAGTCATCCTTTGCCCACATTTTGGAAATTCCACACGAGCCTCCACATTTTATGTGGTCCAGTTGATGTTATAAACGTATGGAATGATCCCAGACTGGAACCCTGGCTCAAAACACAGTGGGCTGGATTCTCCGCCGTCGGGACGCTCTATTTTGCCTGCGGTTGTTTTCCAATGGTGTGGGGTGCCCCACAATGGGAAATCCCACTGACCAGCCGGCGAAATGGAGCATTCCGCTGGCATGCTGAACCAGAAATCTGATACGGTGGGATGTAGAATCCAGGCCCGTAACTTTCACTTTCTTTTTTTTAAATGTAGAGGAACAGAATCACAGGACCGCCAATTGGTCTTAACAGAGGAAACAACATTAAAATTGAAAAAAAGGTTATAATATAATTCTCCTTTCCTCCCACTTAGGTTGACAATTAGATAGAGGTTCTAGGTTTAACACAGATGGCACAGTATTTTTGAAACTACAATTGTTTCATTCGCACAAAGTCCTTTTTTTCAAAGACACAATCCACTCTGAACCCAAGTTAGTATCTGTGGATTTCTCCTCAGAATCCAACCAGATGATTGTCACATGAGAGTTTTCAAATTCTAATCCCCAAAACATGCTTTAAAATCTTCTCATATCTCTATTAATGGTTTGCATCCTAAAATCATGTCCACGTTTTCCAAATAACACTTGTGAATAGAACTGCTGCTCCACTTTTACCGGTGAATCCAGTCTACGATTTTACACCGACCCTTTTCATGATATTGTTTGTCTTGACTGCTTTTAAACACTTGAGATCCAGCCACCCATTCCACATATATTCCAATTCACGTTCTATAGGCGGTCCTAAAATCTCACAAACCTGAAAATCATTTCAGATGTCTCTCTGTCTCAGCCTCCCTCTGAACTCTCTGTCTTTACTGAGAACTCTCTCTTCTTGTACCTTTACCCTCAGATCACCTGGAAACTAATTTTCATTAACTTCGTTTCCTTAACTAGCTGCTCTTTAGCTTACCATTACTGCATTCCATAGCTTTTCTTTTAACAAAGCTGGAAGAGCTGTTTCCTCTCTAGCTTTATAAAACCATTGTTTTGAGCACAGCTATAGGACCTGTTCCCACTCCAGCTGTCTACCTACAAACTACTGTAGGTTGCAGCTCAAACTAAAGAACAAAGGAATCATTTCCCTTACAGGGGCCTCTATCTGTCAAGCAACTCTCTCTATCACAGTTGAAACTTATCCAAGCCCCACACCAACAAAACCCTTTGTCTGGCATGAATCTAACTGTAAATCTTTTCCAGGCACCAAAACATTAAATTAAACACACCTAAAACTATACCTTATTTTAATGTTTACTACTACGAATATAAATCCCTTAAAACTCCATTTGGTTTGCCCAACATTTATATCTTGAGTATTTGAGGCATATGCTATCAAAGCTTTTCATCTTGTATTCATCAGATCAGCCACACAAGATTAATCAACAGCAAGGGCAGCACAGTGCTGCATTGGGTAGCACTGCAGCCCCACGGCGCCTAGGTCCCTGGTTCGATCCCGGCTCTGGGTTACTGTCCGTGTGGAGTTTGCACATTCTCCCCCTGTTTGTGTGGGTTTCGCCCCCACAAACCAAAGATGTGCAGCGTAGGTGGATTGGCCACGCTATATTGCCCCGCAATTGGAGAAATGAATTGGGTACTCTAACTTTTAAAAATAAATAACTAAATCAACAATAAAGAAAACATTTTTTTAATGCATGGGAAGAGAGCACCGTTTCCTTGGCAAGTGGATTCTGATTGGTAGATGTGTGGCCATGGAGAATGCAGCAGAAAACAGTGAATTGTTTGTTCCCTTTAGAGTTGGTTTGCCTTGCATCAATGTCATGATGAGGGAAAGCTGAACAATTTTGATAGAATATCGCTTTTTTCAGCAATGCTCAAGTTCTGTACACCAAACATATATTATTGTTTATAGCTCATGTGATGTCTCAATGGGCTGGGTATTGTGACAGGTCAGGTGGAGCTCACACTGTTCAATAACTCCCCATGTTGGTCAAATAAAAAAAGGAATATTTATATAAATAGTCATCAGACACCCAGCAAAATAGAAGCGGAAATGAACACCTAGCTCTTTGAGCCTGGCTTTACACACCATGGCCAGAACTCTCCAGCCGTTATCTGACAGCGGGATTCTCTGGTTCCATCGGCTGTGCACCCCTGCCCATGGATTCCCAGCATTCTGGGGTGGCTACAATGGGAATTCCTGTTGATAGCAGCGAGAGCAGAGAATCCCATCTCTGGCGAACGGCACGTCACTTCCTACTGCCCGGAAACTGTTGGGAAGTTGGAGAATCCAACTCCATATAATCCCGATTTAAGGCTGGACGACTAATCCATTTCCCAGGGAAAATTCAACACAGTACAAAAGAGAAACAGTCCTTTAGGAGGGTTTGATTACCAGAGCAGGTTCCCATACAGGCCAAAGTGCACGTCACTGGTGATACCACACTAATATCGGCATTATTTGGCCGTTTTAGGTCACTTTGTTTTTCTTCCATGCCCCACTTCCTTACACTCCAGGCTTTGATACAGTAGATGAATATTTTGCTCTGATACCTTTGCCAAAATGTATCTGGACACAAGCATTAGGAGAAAAATAAGAAATTGTAATAAATTTGGTTTGAAAAATGAAAACGCGTTTTCTCCCTACTTTGCATTCAGCGGCTGCTTTCTTGCCATTCATCCCTCATCTTGCTGTGTCATTATGAGAAATGTACAGAACTGTAAGCGGTGATGTTATGTCTGAATGAACCACTAGAGGGAGCTAGATGCAGAATTATATAAAGCATCGATGCTGGGCTTTCTGGGAGAGTGTTGAGGAGAAGGTTAGGAGAAAGACTGTAGGAAAGTTAGTGTGAGTGAGAGCAAATCAGAGTTATTGTATTGGTCTAGAGATTAGTGGTAGATGAGTGTAGATTGTATGTTTATTGTCAATTGTTTATTATATAGAAGTAAGAGTTCGAATTCAATTAAGTACTGTAAATAAATCTTTAGCTTTGTTTAATACAACGGCTAGTTCTGGTCTTTGTGAACACTTTGTGAATACTAGGATAGTGAACACTATCCTAGGATCTAGACCACAAAGAACACCACACTCGCCACAGTTTTTTGTTTCTTTATTTGCCCCATTCCCACAGCCTTTGCCTGTGCACGGAGAAACTTTTTGTCATTTAATCTCTCCTGTACTCTGCCTTAACCTTTTCTTGGTTGCTCCTCCCACAATCCACCTTTCACTTGTTCATAACCTGTCACAATTCGCGCTTTTCTCAGTTCCAAATGAAAGGACTCAGACCTTAGGTGGTCCAGTTTTCGGTTCCTGGGTCGGATAGGCAGATACAGGAGCAATCTGTGCCATCAACTCTCTTTTTCTGCCTTCATTTGCTGCTATATCTGCTGGGTCCTTCCAATCGTTTCTGAATTTGAAATATGTTGCCTGTCATTGCACAGATAAACATTTTGGATCAGCAAACTGCAGTAAGATAATTCATCAGACTTTACGCGGTATGGTTGAGGGAGGAGTGTTCAGCAGCGTTGAATACTCTGCTATCTCTAACTACAGGCTCAACCAACATCAGCCACCTTTCCTGTCCCAGGGTTAGCAATTGCAGTGCCATTGTTTAAGTGTTGGATAGGAGTTGTGTCAGCCTTGCACACTCACGCACAAGAATGGATTTTAAACTCTTACCTCATAATTTAGAAGCAAAAGTGCTCCGAATTTAGCCAACCTGAATGTTGCTTAAAAATATAGAACCATACTGCACAGAAGGCTACTCAGTCCATTATTATTGCACCAGCTCAGTCCCACTGGCTATCCCCTCTTCATTGCCCTGTAATTGTGACCTTATGGGTTCGATTCAGCAACTCCCGTCACTCCAAACATGGAGCCGGGTGCAACGGGTGGATTACGCGAGAACACTAACTAGGGTTCCGCGCAGGCCGATTACAAGTCTCCCAACTCGATATCGCCCGTCGCGATCAGTATCTCACACTTGCTGGACTCATTTAAATATCCAGACCGACAGTTTTCCCCCGGCGCCCGTGACTCAATGGCTGCACCTGTGAGACCTCGCTAGGGTGCTGTTTTGTACTGGTCCACACAAACGTGGATCAGGTGTAATGGCATCTGGGGTGTCTCCCAGGCCATTGGAGACTCCCAGGTGGTGGGTGACAGGGCAAGGTGGTACCCTGACACTCCCCCTGGCAGCTGGACACCTTGGCACCGCTTGCCTGGCACCCTGGCAGTGCCTCTCTTGCAGTGCCAGGGTGCCGAGACAGCACTACCAGGGTGCCTGTCTAGCGGTGCTCAGCTGGCAGTGCCAGTTTGCCCGGCTGGCACTGCCAGGCACCTGGCTATGGGGGGGACCTTTCCACTTGGAGAGGAGGTATGGTGTATGTTCCCAGGGGCCTCCTCCAGGCTGGCGGGGGGAGGATTGAGAGGCTGGTCAATAAAGAAGTGGGGGGGCGTAGATCGGGGTAGCCGGTCAAAATGGCGCCCCGATCTGTGAGGAGCCTTTCAAGCTTTTCAAGCTTCAGTTACCAGCAGGAAATCCCTCTGTGCAGCCTCAGTGGAGTGAATCTCCCCGAGGACAATAAAATGGCAAAGTGCTGTTGAATTGCTGGGTGTTCATCAGCGCTGCAGTCACCAAGAAACACAACGCTAAACGGGCCCAACAGAGGATGTAGTTTGAAGTCTGCTCAATTGTGTCCAATTCAGTGTCTCTAATTATTTACTCCATTTTGGATATTTTGCAAAATAGTACACTTTAATGGAAAACAATAGAAAACTGCAAATGCAGGAAATCTTTAATAAGAATAGAAACCCTGGAAATATATTTTGGTGTGAGAGAACAGACAAATTACAATGTGTGCGAAGTACATAACAAGCACGTGGCTAGCACTGTGACTTCACAACGCCAGGGTTCCAGGTTCGATTCCCCGCTGGGTCACTGTCTGTGCGGAGTCTGCACATTCTCCCCGTGTCTGCCTGGGTTTCCTCCGGGTGCTCTGGTTACCACTCACAATCCAAAGACGTGCCGTTTAGGTGGATTGGCCATGATAAATTGCCCTTAGTGTCCAAATAAAAGGTTAGGAGGAGTTATTGGCCTGTGGGTATAGGGTGGAATTGAGGGCTTAAGCGGGTCGGTGCAGACTCGATGGGCTGAATGGCCTCCTTCTGCACTGTATGTTCTATGTATCTATGTATTTCCCAACTGATTTCTTCTTCCCTGTCTGCGATTTTCATCGTACAAGTTAGAAATACAGGGAAAATAATTATTTTATTACTACCCTCCGCACAATAATTCCACGGTAGCACAGTGGATCGCACTGTTGCCTCACAGCGCCAGGGCCCCGGGTTCAATTCCAGCTTGGGCCGCTGTCAGTGTGGAGTTTACACGTTCTCCCATGTCTGTGTGGATTTTCTCCGGGTGCTCCGGATTTCTCCCACAAGTCCCGAAACACGTCCTGTTTGTTAATTTGGACATTGTGAATTCACCTTCCCTGTACCCGAACAGGCCCTGGCATGTGGCGACTGGGGATTCCCACAGTTATTTCATTGCAGTGTTAATGTATGCCTACTTGTGACAATAAAGATTATTTTTTAAAAAGTTAAACTAACTGAGGTGCAGGCAATGGAACACAGTAATCAGAAAATGCCACAGGTGTTGCTAAACCTGAAGTTCATGTGGGATTTCTGTTGTTTTAATTATGTTTTTGGTTGCTTGTTCAATTGGCAATAATAACTCAATATAAGAAATGAAACCTGCCCTGTTTCCAATTACCAGCAGCAGACCCTGCCAGCAACAATAGCAATGTATTTGCTGTGGTGGGTGCTGTTTGTTTTGGTGACCTGTGTGTTTGCCAAAGACGATCGAATCTGCCGCCTTCAAGGAAAGTTTAATTTGCCTGAACTCACGCAAGGTGGAGACATCATCATTGGTGGAATTTTTCCCATTCATTACCGAGGTGTGCCGCCAAGGACTTCTTACCAAACACAACCAGAGACTCCACGGTGCTTAGAGTGAGTAGAGTCTTCTTGATTATTGAGTACAAGTGGAGGAAGAAGTAGAGATTCAAAGATATTTCAGGAAGATATTCCACAGAGTAGGTCCAAGCTAGGTGAAGCCAGAGAAAGGGAGGGAGTGCATTTTGGTAGGAGTCAGAAACTAGAGGGCTGTGGGACAGATCCCGGGCCAAAGGAGATGTTGTTATAAAGGGGAGCTATTTACACTGAACATACATTTTAGTTGTCTGTAAAATAATTTCTTGATCAAATCAATAAAAAATCACATCTGGCACAGTAATACAATGCACTATTTATGGATCATTTCACCAATCCACGAATAGACTCTAGTCGCTTCAATACCATATGCCATTATTTCTTCAGAGGTTGGAAATGTGATTATATAAATGCACATACTCATTATGTCATTCTGGTGTCGTAGTGTATGATAGACCCAGCTGCATAAATACTTATGATTCCGTGATTTTTTCAGAGTCAAAATGTCTTTGTTTCCATCAGATTTAACCTGAGAGCTTTCCGCTGGATTCAACTGATGATCTTTGCCATTGAAGAAATTAATAATGACCCATCGCTTCTTCCCAATATCACGCTGGGCTACAAGATTTATGATTCCTGTGCCACTCCAGCATTGGCTCTTAGAGCAGCCCTAACAATTCTTAATGGCCAAGAAGAAAATGTTACGCTCTCGAGATGTAATGGAGGCTCTCCGGTGCATGCACTTATTGCAGATGCTGGCTCAACACAATCCATAACCATTGCCAGGACAGCGGGGCTCTTTGGAATACCAATGGTAAGCAATAAAACATTTAACATGTAAGTGTTAGCAACATTGTCATTAGCGTGGAGGTCAAGTGTGGCTGAAATTTAGAACTCATCCCCTCTCAAATGGCTGTGCATGCTGGGACAACTGATGCTTGAAGATTGAGATTGGTAGTTTTTTTGTTAAAGCTGTGGAGCAAAGACAGTTAAATGCACTTGAGGTGCAGATAAATTGAATGCAGAGTAGCTCGGCCCAAATCATTTGAATGGCCTCCTCCTGAGTCCAATGTACCTCAGTCACTCTGAGCCATTTCAACAAAGAAACATCCAGTTTTGAGCACTTTGTTCTGAGTTACTTAACCTAGGCTTGGGCAGTTCTATGGGTGCAGCATTAGTCATACTGGCGCTGGGTTAGGAAAATAAATATAGCCCAGAGTTGCTTCACTGAGCCCCGTCGAAAGGGTATGTGAGCTGATGCGCAGAAGGATGAGAATATATTCAGCTTTGGCACTCTTCAGAGTCTCATAGCGTGCACATAAACCATGTCAAAGCTCCCACAAGCTGAGATATTGGAGGGAACCTTTCTGACCTGGAATTGTATTTTTTTCAAATGAGTGTGTTGGAGAATTTGAGACAAAGAGAGAAAGCAAAAGAACTTATGAAACTCATGGCTCGGCACAACATCGAGGGCCGAAGGGCCTGTTCTGTGCTGTACTGTTCTATGTTCTATGTTCTAGATGCAGGCAGTATTCAATCGAAACCAATTCTACATTCTAAATTTCTCTCACAATATTGCTGCTTGGTATCAACACTCAAAGGAATTCTTAAAACAGAGAGACGAACAAGTCCAAGTCCTGCTAAATACATTTATGGACATGTGGGTTCAGTGACAAGTGAAACAATACCAGTGGAATCTGTATCCAAACCTTCGACCGAGAAACAAAACACATGTATTCCCTCTTTCCAGGTTGTCAGGGTTCTATGTGAAATTGTTTTGACGTGGTTCTTCGCTTCAGTTCCTGATGCTATTCAACCCACAGTCCAAACTGGCACTTATTGCTGATCTCACTCGTTACCTGGTACCCGACAAAATAGGTCTGACTAGTTTGGTGCTCTTTAAGGTTTGCGCGAAGATACATTGTTAAGTCAAAGCAGAGAGAGCTTTAGTCTGCATTAAACTTGGGATCTTCATATTTAGAAATCCATAGGATTTCTAAAAGGAAAAGTTAGTTTATTTCCTCGTGCCAACATCCATTTAATTGATACCTGGAAGAATTCCTAATATCGTACATCTATGAATGGACAACAACTTACAAGTTACTATAATAAATAATAGTGGCCAGGTACCAACAGCATTCATAAGACATTCTGCTCTCCACTATTCAGAGTTGATTAGGATCTTTATTAAAGGAAGGACTGGACTGTAAAATATGATGTGAGAAAAAGTCTTCTCACACAATGAGTGGTTCGAGTCTGGAATGCACATGCCTTGGAAAAGTGGTGGAGGCATTTTCAATTGAGGCACAAATGGTTATTTGAACAGAAATATTGTACAGGGATACAGGGAAAAGACAGGGGAACAGCACTAAGTCATGACACTCAAGAACCGGTGCAGACATAATGGGCCAAATGGCCTCCTTCCGCAGCGTAACGATTCTGTGTTCTGTGACATTGGCACATTATTTTTAGTTAGCAAATTCGGCCAAATGTGCGGCTCATAACTGTTCTGAATGTGTACATGTGCTAATCTGTGAGGGATACTAAGGTTGGACTTGCAGCTTCCCACCTGGGCATAAAACTCATGACCGAGCCCTGCTCAATTTGACTTTGCATTGAATTCAATGGTGATTGAACCGAGTGGGACCCTTTAACAGTCGGCCAATCCGTAATGCCAGTTTCACATTGTGGCAGCAAACTGAAAATCTGCTTCTTCTTGAAGGGACGTTTTGAAGGCTGGTCTTCCTGAATGATGAAGGTATTGAACTAAAAATGAAATCTCTTTTTGATGTTTTCACAGATTAGTTACTTTTCGTCATGCATGTGCCTGAGCAACAAAAAGGAATTTCCAACGTTTTTCCGAACTATACCCAGCGATTATTTTCAGGTCGCAGCGTTTGTGCAGCTGGTGAAACATTTTGGTTGGACCTGGCTGGCGGCGTTTGGATCTGACGATGATTATGGCCACTTGGGTATTACAGCCTTTGTGGAAGAAGTCACTAAAATTGGAGCCTGCGTGGCTTTCGCTGAATATCTTCCCAAATTTAATGACAAGGAGAAAATCTTGCATCAAGTTGAGCTCATTAAAAATTCAAATGTTAAAGTTATTCTTGTCTTTGCTCCAGAGATAGACCTGAACTTCTTGGTGGAAGAACTTGTGCGGCAGAATGTCACTGGACTGCAATGGTTAGCGAGTGAAGGCTGGAGCACAGCAGCACTGCTGTCAACGGCAGCCAATTCCGAGATTATGGGTGGGACATTGGGATTGGCAATTCGTAGGGCCGATATTCCAGGAATTAAACAGTTCCTGGTCAGGCTCCATCCATCTACCTATCCAGGGAATGAATATATTAAGCAGCTTTGGGAAACTGTGTTTCACTGCACATGGACATCACACAACGACACAGAGAACGCAAGGCTTGGGCCTTTAAAGCATGTGTGCACTGGGCAAGAAGATTTAAAAGTTGCACAAAATGCATTCACTGATGAAACACAATTGAGAGTTTCATATAATACTTATCGAGCTGTTTATGCTGTGGCCCATTCCATCCATAATATGTTACAGTGTAAAAAAGGCCAAGGGCCATTTGTCAACGAAACATGCCCAGACATTTCAAAACTTAAACCTTGGCAGGTAAGTTGTATTTTTATAAAAAATTACAGTATAAATTCACCCCCTGTACAAATCATGGGAGGGATTCTCCGATTCCTCAGCCATGTGTTTCTTGGCAGCACGTTGTTCATTGGCAGCAGGATTCTCTTTTCCTGCCGCTTCTCCATGGGATTTCCCATTGAAGTCCATTCCACGCCACCAGAAAACCCGCAGGCAGGGGGTGCACTTTTAGCGGGAAATGAGAATCCCAACGATCGGAGAATACCGGCCTGTTTGAAATCAAAGTTCCATTCAATGTAGCCAGCAATGCTCTGTCACATTACACAGGATTACATAGGATATAGAACACAGAAACCATTCTGCCCAACTGGTCTAGGCTGGTGTTTATGCCCCACACCATCTTCCTCATCTAAATCTACCATTGTAACCAACCATTCCCTTCACCTGCATATGCCTGTCCAGTTTACCACTCTTTGAGTGAACAGGTTTCTTCCCAATTCCACCCTGGATTTCTGGTGATTGCCTTTTGTTGATCGCACTCAGTTGTACTAATCCCAATAAATATATAATCAGGCGTGCAATTGGTGAGTGTCACAACTAAATGCAATTCAACTTTGACTGCTGCTTTTCAGAAAAGCAATTGAGAAGTTGCAGTGAATTCCACGCATTCACTTTTTGAAATTATTTGTCTATCTGATGTAGTTTGCTGTAAATTTGAGGATCTACTGCTTTAACAGGTACAGTCAGTTTGGAGGTTGCCTGTTTCCTCATACTGCTATTACATTCTTCAGGTGGGACGTTAAACCAAAGTGAATCTGCCCTAAACAAGAACTCAGCAGGTCAGCCAGCATCAGAACTTGATAAAGGCTCATCGATCAGAAATGTTTACTCTGTCTCTCTCCACAGATGCTTCCTGACCTGCTGAGTTTGTCAAGCTTTATTTTAATTCTCTCACAGGTTGTGGGCAGTACTGGAATAGCCAGCATTTGTTTCCCATTCCTAATTTCCCCTTAAACTGAACTGGTTTACGGGATCATTACAGCGGGCAGTTAAGAGCCAACCACATTGCTTTAGGTTGGGAGACACATATAGAACATAAAACATAGAACATACTGTGCAGAAGGAGGCCATTCGGCCCATCGAGTCTGCACCGACCCACTTAAGCCCTCACTACCACTCTGTCTCTGTAACCGAATAACCCCTCCGGACCTTTTAGGTCACTAAGGGAAATTTCATCATGGCAATCCACCTAACCCGCACGTCATTGGACCGTGGGAGGAAACCGGAGCACCCGGAGGAAACCCACGCAGGCACGGGGAGAATATGCAGACTCCGCACAGACAGTGACCCAGCCGGGAATCAAACCTGGGACCCTGGAGCTGTGAAGCCACAGTGCTATCCACTTGTGCGACTAGGCTGCCCTAAATATAGGCAGAATAGTAGATATTCTTCCCTTATAGGACAGAGGTGAACCAGATAAGTTTTTTAAAAATGATAAAGGATGGTTAGAAAGCCATCATTAAAATGTATCAATTTAATTTACATTTCAGCTTCCATGATGGGAATTGAACACATACCCATCAGGTATTGACCTGGACCACAAGTCCAGTGACATTGCCATTACATTACCATCTATCCTATGGCTTGTCATTCAGATTTCCAGCATCCACAATATATTGCTTTTACATTAATTTTAATAATCTTTATTGTCACAAGTGGGCTTACATTAACACTGCAATGAAGTTAGTATCAAAATCCCCGAGTCTCCGGCGCCTGTTCGGGTTCACAAAGTGAGAATTCATAATGTCCAAGTTACCTAACAGCATGTCTTTCAGAACTTGTGGGAGGAAACCGGAGCACCTGGGGGAACCAACACAGACATGGGGAGAACGTGCAGACTCCACACAGATAGTGACCCAATCCAGGAATCGAACCTGGGACCCTGGAGCTGTGAAGCGACAGCGCTAACCACTGTGCCACCACGCCGCCCTTAGTGTATTATCTAAACAAAATCATCTGGTCATCTACCTCGTTTCTCTTCGCAGGAGCTGTGAACCAATAGTGCTACCCACTGTGCTAACATGCTGCCTTCTTTCCCAATTAGAGGCCAATAACAGCGAAACATGAAGAGAAGCAATTGGCAGCAAAGAAAATACAGACAGAGCTCCAATCGTTAACAAAATGTGCATGAAAGCATTCTCTTCTCAAACTATTAAAAAGTCTCCAATATGAGTCCAGTGTGTTGCCCGGAAGTCCAGCATTGGAATATCAGACCACTTGTCTTTAGTCCAGAATAAAAAACGGGCCGGACTTCAGAATTATGCTGCCATTTTTGAATTTCAAAGAAAGAAAGAACCTGCATCGATGTAACACTTGCCAATGAAGCACTATTGAAGTAAAGTCGCTTTTGTAATGTAGGGAACACAGGAGCCAGCATGCACAGCAAGCTCCCAGAAAGAGTAATGGAATAAATGACCTGAGCATCTCTTTCAGCTTTTGGTTGAGGAATAAATAATCAGGAGAATTCACCTGTTCTTATTCAAATCGTGCCATCTGGTCATTTACTTCCACTTGAGAGGTCAGATGCCCATCTGAAAGGTGACACCACCAATGGTGCAGCACTCCGTCGACACTTCACTGAAGTGTCCATTGTGGATATATGGTCAAGTTCTGGAGTGGGATTTGAACCCACAAACTTGTGACTCATAGGTTAATACCTAATTGACACCTAAAACCACTCCAAACTCAGGTGTATGTTACAGCATAGCCTCAGCTTCCTAGTGAATTTAAATTACACAATGTTGGTTTTAAACATAGCAGGTATCAAAATATAAAATAATATTATGTGATTTATTTGCAAAGGTCCTGCATTACTTAAAGAAGGTGAAATTTACAACTGCATTTGGAGATGAAGTAAGATTCGACGTCAATGGTGATCCTCGAGCAACCTATGATCTTCTGAACTGGCAACGGGTCCCAAATGGGAATATGAAGTACATTAAAGTTGGCCAGTATGATGCATCAGTCGGTACAGGCAACCAACTTGTTATAGAGAAGGAAGTTATAGTGTGGAGTGGGGGACAAAAAATGGTAAGGCACAATTCTGTAAATAACTTTTTCAATGCATCCAAAAGTTTTGGTGGCAAATGTCACCACAGATGTCAGGATTATGTTCAGCAACAAACTAGTGTTCGCCGCTACAACAATGATAAAGTGGAGGGTGGCACGGTGGTTAGCCTCACAGCGCCAAGGACCGTGGTTCACTTGCGGCCCTGGGTCATTGTCCGTGTGGAGTTTGCGCATTCTCACCGTGTCTCCGTGGGTCTCAATGGCTGCACAATACGTGCACCTTTTTCTGCATATTCTTTGACTTGAGCGTATAACAGACGCGTCTTGACGTGATTGAAATCATATGTGAATGAGAAGTGTTGCCACTCTTTACAGCTAAAACAAGGACCGTTGTCAGTGACAACGACTTGCTGAATTCCCTGTCCGGCGAAAATTGTCTTGGTATGCAGTATTTCACTTCTTGCCATTATGCTTGATAGTAGATCCATTTCGGGATAGTTTGACAGATAGTCTTTGATCATTAAATAATCTTTCCCTTGTAGGTGAAAGAGATCAATAGTTACTTTCAAGGGCGGCATGGTGGTGCAATGGTTAGCACTGCTTCCTCACAGCTCCAGGGTCACAGGATCAATTCCGGCGCTAGGGGCTTTTCACAGTAACTTCATTTGAAGCCTACTTGTGACAATAAGCGATTTTCATTCATTTCATTTCATTTGTAATGTTAAAATGACTGAAATCTGCATCACTGAACAGCAAAATGTAAATTCTATGCACTGTAAATTCCATGATGCTATGATTCTATGAAAATTATTCTGTATCAATGTCACAGTCATCAGTTTATTTTTCATAATTTTCTCAAGGTCAAACAAACATTATCTGTAATCCTGCATAAAATAGACTTGTAATAAAATGGAAACTTATTGTTCATTTTTCATTCAGGTCATTGAGGCAAAGTGTAGTGAATCTTGTCTGCCTGGAACAAGAAAAGGAGCCAGAACAGGAGAGCCAATTTGTTGTTATGATTGTATACCCTGTGCTGAAGGTGAAATTAGTAATGAAACTGGTGTGTATATCTATCTATCTGTCTATATATCTATCTATCTATCTATCTATCTATCATAGATATCATAGAATTTACAGTGCAGAAGGAGGCCATTCGGCC